>NC_081157.1:40638419-41838419 GCF_012432095.1 Onychostoma macrolepis | reverse complement strand
GTGAGCTGTGAACAATCCGACCGCAATTGTTTCGACTCCGGAGCAGGGATGTAGACAAGAATGGCTTCATAGCGATTGAGGTGTTTTGTTGTTGGATATAATAATGAACATAGCAGTCATCATTTACTCCCGACATCTGAGCCGCTGAAGACGCAGTGGATTACTTTTGTTTGTGAAGGGACTGTGCCCCCCGATCTACCTAAATGCACTTATGTTCGCACGAATCATTAGTGATCCAGCTTTACTTACAGCAGAAGCGAGTATGGGGGGGTGTTATCTTTGCTATCGCTATTCCTAATAACGTGCTAGTTAGCAAATTTCGCGGCTATAGTAAACACAGTCTCTCAGAGCACGGCTTTTCACCCCACAGAAGAGAGGGGCAGGGTAAAAAGAGTGCTTTTTTACACTACCATTGAGAAATTTTAACCAAAGTATGTTATAGACTTTTCATTAATACCCTAAAGAATCATATCAACTTGTGGAAAATGGGCATCCGATGACCCCTTTCAGTATCATTAAAACTGTATTCAATTACTGCGATTTGAACAACTGTTCTGAACAAAAGTGCTATGGGAATTGTACAAATGAGTATATGAACGAATTAATTAAATGAATGTATTTCTGAAGGTTCTTAACTGTCTTCAGAAAAGATTTGATGGCATTTTGTTTTCATCTTCACTCCATGCAATACCTAATAAAGTAAAGTAGTGTTCTTAATCACAATGCTGCTTTGTTGACGTGATGGTTATGGTGAAACAGCTCTAATACTGCTGTTCCATAAGCGCCACCTAGTGTCATGGGATTTACAGAGAGTTATTTTTTCATTCAGACTGTGTGCACTTTTCGTCTAGTCAAAAAAAACAGACCAAATTTGCGTGCCCTGCTGTACATTTTGACCAGCTGATAAAAAACAAGCTTATGTGGATTCTTGTCAGTTCTCTGTCGTGTGTGTCATGTGTTCCCGCCTCTTGTTTCCTTATTTGGTTTGCTTCCTGTCCTTGTTGAGTGTGATTGTCTGTTATTCAGTTCAGGTGTGTGTTATCTGTGATTGTCATGTGTATTTAGTTCCTGCCTGTTTAGTTAGTTTTCGTCTGGTCTGCTTGTTACTCCCGGTGTTCCTGTGTGTCCCAGCCTTGCCTTGCCTTGTCTTGCCCTGTCTGTTTTGGATTTATTAAAGACTGTATTTTGAGTTATCCTCGTCTCCTTGTTCCTCCCTGCTGTGTGCACCGTGACAGTTCTATACATTTAAACAATTTGGATAAGGTATCTAAAATTATTTATAGAGCAAATAAAATGCATATTAATCATGTATTAATCAATTATCATTTTGACTTAACACTTTTCTTTATTTAAACGCTGAAATATGAGGTTTACCATTTTATAAAACTTTTTTCAAAGCTTTATTTGAAAATGTCATACATGTTATTAGATAAACTGTTGTCAGTCATATTGTCATTTAAATTCCGGACATCATTGGTAATGTTGTTATTATAGTGTTTATGCAAACAGAAAGTCATTGTATTTGTTGTTTGTTGATTTTAAATATAAAACGATTTGTGTGTCAGTACTTTTTTGAACATTTCCAGCACATTTTAACATTACCACGATAATACTGATAACCATTGTAATTTTGGTCACTATAATCGTGTTAAGAAATGTTCATACCGTTACATCTCTAACATTATTACATTTTAATATTTTTTATAAATTAATCAAATATACATCAAATATATAAAATATTGAAAAATAGAGAAAATTCACAAGCTCTTAGTTATTCCCTTTTTCAATTCAGTTTCATTTTTAGGATATTTTAATCGTTTAATTATCTTTGTGATTACTCTGGTCTTACTCTGTTTATTTTTGCATTTTGTTTGTATTATATTTTAAAAAATAAATATGAAAAAAAAAAAAAATTATTTTTAAGTCATTCCGAAATATTCCCTGTGCATTTACATCAGTATGTGGTTTGCTAACAGCACATTCCTGTGATACCAGTAATGGCTGTAATAGTACTACTAGTTGACAAAATCCTTTTAATTGGCAGACTCATGTTTTCATCTGGATGGTTGTTTTAATACAGGGCAGAGAGATTACATGACAAGCAGGGGTTTGACAGCTGTGCGAAAGTGATGGCATGCCAGTCATTTGACTGATGACTGTTCATTGGACTGTACTCCAACCCCAGATTGCACACTGAACATCTCTATAGTAATGTCACCATTTTTTGTACATGTGACTCAGCTTTCTGAAGGTTAGCATTTTCAAGTCTCATCTATTTGGTACCAAAGCCATCTGCCCCCCATTCCTCCTGCCTTTAGTCTCTCAGCCATGCTGAAAAAGGGTTTCTAAAAAAAACCTGATGGTGTCCTGGAGTTTTAACTGTCCCCACAGCACTTTGATAATCTGAGTGAGTCACGCGAACTCTGAAAGAGAGAGAGAGAGAGAGAGTGAGTCATTCTCATGGAGTGATGAAGCAGTTGCTTGCGGCTCAGATTAAATCAACTGAAGTCAGGAACACTTGTTCTTTCCTCCATTGGCCTATCCCTCTTATTCCATTACGGTTTAACTGAATAACTCTATTTTACTTATTTTAAAGAGCTCATGATATCACAATTTGATTTTGTGGCATTCAATCCAAGTTAATATTAGCTTGAAGCCTGCTACAGTGACCCAAAATCATTTTTATTCATTTGTGTTATTTTTTCTGTAACACAAAATAAGGTATTTAGATTTTTTTCCCCCCAGAAAAAAAAAAAAATCATATAGATTTAAAATGACATGACCGGTGAATAAGTGTTCATTTTTGTGTGAAATAAACTGTTTAAGGGGCGTTCACACTGACACCAATTTGCAGCACCTATTTAAAATGATGACCAATAAAACTTCATATTAAAGCGTAATATTAAAATTCCATATTAATTTGTCTAAACAAGTTAAACTGAAAACTAAAATCAGTCATTTTTCAAAATCAGTGAATTTAGACGTGTAGTATGTAAAATGGATATTCATATTGACATCTGCAAGATTACATTTAACAGTGTTAAATTATTAGTGTTTTTAAAGGTTGACCAAAGATTAGATGATTCTCAAATCTTGGCTGATAACAGATATTATACCAATATATTGTGCATCCTTAGACATTCTGGCTGATTTATTATCAAAGTAGGGGGTGCATAGATGTGCATTGTGTTGTCTCAATGCTGCAGAAGATAACTAAGGTTACAAATGATGTAAAATGAAACCACACAATGCCAATGCAGTACCCTCCCTCTCTTCATACACACTTTTCTTTCAGCTTCTAGCTAATGCAATGTGGGCAGTATTGTTGTCACTGCCTCTATTTTGTGTGCATACCGAGCAAGCAGAATATTAAAGAGACCAGAGCCCCTTCTGTTCAGGGCATCTGTGCTGTGTGTGCGTGCTTGTATGCAAAACTGCACGGGTGTAAATGTGCATGAATCGCCTGTGCCACGTTTCCCACAGTCTACTCCTTCAAGTGACAAGTTTTTTGATGTCAGAGCTGGGGAAACCTGAATCTAATATACTGATCACTTGGATCTTAATATCTTCTGGTGGCCTGTTTAATATAAGCAGACGATCCCTATATTTTTTTGTTAATAAGCTTCCATTAAATTTAAGAGCTTGATTGGAATCATGAAATAAACACTGGAAAACATGAGGTGTGGGTAGGTAGGGGGGACATTTCAATGTGCCATAGCAGATGGGAAATGGACACAGAGGATTTCTGCTCTCAGCATGCAACGGTCTTCTGGAGCACTGCCAGCATATGTCCTCCTGCCCATAGAGGAGCACTGAAGGGTGAGGTACATTTAGATTAGCTGACAAAGATAGATGGTGGTGCTGTAGTTTTAGTGCAAGAAAATGCACTACTAAAAAGACTTCAAATTAAAAGAATATTTAATATTTTACAAATATCCACTGAAGGTCAATGGAGCTGATGGTCTGGTGATGTTTGACAGGAAGCCATACAGCTGCAGGACTATCTCAGATTTTGTCAGGTTTTACTTGCTGATATCAAAGACTCGTTTGATGTGAGATCACAGGTTCCTGCTGTGTTGCAAACCTGAGGATTCGACCGTGCTGAGACATGTCTCACACCTGTGAGTTAGCAGCTACATCTGGTAAACTACGGTATATTCCCACAGGAAAAATAAAAGCCTTGTATTCTCCAGGGTCAAAGATTCCTGAAAACGAAAGAGAGTGGACGGTTTACTGATTTAAATGGACAAGGAAGAACAACAGCATACAAATGATGCTAAGTTCGATGCAGTAATGGTTTCTAACCCTGGTCCTGGAGTACCCCCAACAGTACACAACATTTGGACGTTTCTGTTATCTGACTCACCCATTTCAGGTCTTTGAGGTCCTATTTAGACCTGGTATTAAGATGCGATCACAGGTTGACAAGGGAGACACATTCCTGTTTACACCTGGTGTTTTAATCCATCTCCTTTGTCCACTTTCGCCCACTTCTGTCCAGATTTTGAGGGGAGTCTATGGGTGAGTGTACATTTGGGATGTTTCTGATCTTTTGATATAATAAGCTTGCACAATTTACATAAGAACGCAAAAGGAGTCAAAGAGCAGCAGCTTTTGTTTCTGCTATGATAGCCGCAAACGATTTGGGTTTGCTTTAAAATCATGACTGCCCTGTTGAAAAAAACAACATATGCTGGTTAGGTATGTTTTGAAGCATGGCAGCTGGTTTGAGCTGGTCCTTAGTTGGTCCTGAGCTGGTTATAAGCTGGTTATGTGCTGGTCCTGAGCAGGAGCTAGTTGCTTAGGACCAGCACATGACCAGCTTAAACCAGCTACCATGCTTCAAAACATACTTTTGTCAGCAGGGTGGTAAGAGAACATTGACATTTTTTGCCTTCATATCAAACTCACGATTTCAGACAGCAAAATTTAAATCCTGTCAGGCAGAGAGGAGGTGGTCTTTTGTGGCTGTTTGAACACACGAGGGTCCACACTATAAAAGCAATCTGATTGAATGCATTTTTGACTACCTCTGAAATTTTATTTGAATAGCACATTTACAACAGCCACCAGGCTGACCAAAGTTACAGAAGAGCAAGATTATACCACATACACAGAAAACAGACCAGACAAAAACTTGGAAAAGTGGACAAGCTCAAAACGTTTTACACCTTGTTAACACTTGTATTTAGCATCATTCACTTGTGATCGGCTCAAACACATCTTAATATCAGGTGTAAACAGGGCCTGTGTCACTACTAATGAGCTCATGAGTGGGTTCAGATTCATTTTTGAATGGGGAAAAATACAAAATGTGCAGATTTAGGGTACTCCAGGACCAGGGTTGGGAACCACTGTTCTAAAATGCTAAGTAAGAAGTTGGAAAGTTCAAAAGAACAGCATTTATTTGAAATAGAAATGTTTTGTAATATTATAAATGTCTTTACTGTCACTTTTGACCAATTTAATGCATCCTTGTGGACAAAAAGTATTTATTTCTTAACAAACAAAATCCTACTAACCCCGAATATTTCAATGTTAGTGTACTGATGCCTCTGTTTTTGTTTCTCTCTCACTTGTGTTTCAGTGTACGCCTCCGTAAGTCTATACTTACTTCCCCAGAGACCAGCCACTCTCCTGCTGTATGACGATGTGGTGCAGTTACTGTTGGGTTCTCCAGGTGAGTTATTTTCTGTTTTTAGGACAGGTCATCCATTCTGTCATCATTTGTGAACCTGGACCACAAAACCAGTCTTAAGTGACACGGGTATATTTGTAGCAATAGTCAACAATACATTGTATGGGTCAAAATTATTGATTTTTCTTTCATGCCAAAAATCATTAGGATTAAGTAAAGATGTTCCATGATGATATTTTGTGAATATCCTACCGTAAATATATCAAAACTTAATTTTTGATTGGTAATTAGCAATTAAGGACTTCATTTGGACAACTTCAAAGGCGATTTTCTCAATATTTTTTTTGCACCCTCAGATTCCAGATGTTCAAATAGTTATATCTCGGCCAAATATTGTCTTATCCTAACAAACCCTACATCAATGGACACCTTATTTATTCAGATTTCAGATGATGTATAAATCTCAATTTCAAAAAATTGACCCATATTTTGTAGTCCAGGATCACATTTTTTCTCATTCGTGTCCTTCAAACCAGTATGACTGAAGATATTGAGAAAAATCTCAAGCATTTTTTTCAATGGAAGCCAATGGACTCCAATATTGTTTGGTTTCCAGCATTCTGCAAAATATCTTCTGTTGTGATTCACAGAAGAAAGGTTTAGAACAACATGAGGGTGAGTAAACGGTAACTGTCCCTTTAACCAGAGCCTCAACTCTTACCACTCTTAATCTTTTTATTTATAGTGCTATGAAAAGGGAATTACTAGGGAGAGAAAGGGATCAGGACATAACAGTTTGGGCTCATACCTATGATACCTATATGAGTACCACAATGTTTCAGTAGGTTTGACTGACGCTTTATGTCTATCTTTAATATGGGCTTACTGATACTCTGTGGCGGCTCAGCCAGGCTGTGTTTCACATGGTTAGCTTGGAATCTGAGATCCGAATACAGCTTCATTGATTCACACACATCCTGCAGTGGTTACATGTGCAGATGTGTGGAACTGCTGAGTTGGTCGTTTAATAATCAGGCTAACACTATTATTCTCGTATCTCAAGCTGCCAATAAGCAGGCGCAACTTAACTGAGACTGGATGCAGTGCCTGCTAGCTGTTTCACCACGTTGCATGCGCAATAAATGTCATTAAGATTTACAAACATGATCAAATGACACATTTACTTTGGAAAGAGGTTGTTTCCTCTGGCAACGTAAGGGAGATTTAGAGAAACTGCTGCCTGTGTTGCCTGGGTGGCTTGTGTGTTTTGTAGTGCCAGTCAGGTGTTTAATAGAGAGTATTATGGCTCAAATTATGGTTGTGGGAAAGTGACTTTTAGTTGAATGCTTTCTGGTTGGGAAGTGATTTTATCCGATGGTCTACTAAGTATGATGTAATGTGTATCATGCAAACTTGACTGTTAAAGCCCTGCCTAACCTCGCTCTTTGTGTGTGTGTGTGTGTGTGTGTGTGTGTGTGTGTGTAGGCATCCTGACGCAGCTCTTTCTGCATGATCCTTATCAATTTAATGAGCTTGATCTCTCTCTGTGCATACAGGGATGTAGCTGTGTGTGTGGGTCCCTGATTGCTCAGTGATTATAGTTACATGCACTCAAATGGTGTGTCCTCCCAACCTCACTTCTGCCGACAAGCCAACGGCTTGCTATCTTTCCCTCTTCACATTCAGTAAGAGAGGCTCTTGCTCTAGAATACCATCAGTGTCTCCAAGCTGTTCCCGAGATAAATGGGCAACTTGTTGGGCCCAGCACAGAAAAAGGCCTCGCTGAATGATTTAGACATTTTAATAAGGGTGTAAAGTCCTTGAGTAATTGCACATTACTGTACCAAAGTATTAGTTTTTTTTGTTTTGTTTTTACCTGGCTTGAGTAATACTGAAACTGGATACATGGATATTTCCAGTGAAAATTGGCAGGAGGCCACAAATGTTTTATTTATTCCTTTAGACCTTTCCATCTAATTAAAAAAGCTCAAGACGACGAAATAAACAGTATGTGTAATAATGTAATGTAATTGGCCCAACTATGTCCCTTGGGAAGTAGCATCATATCAGTTGTTAACCTACAGCTGAAGATAATATGAACTTGAAAGGAATCTCAACAGTCAACACACAGTCTATAAACAACTTAATTAAAATGTCAAACAACTCTGAAACAGTTTTTGTATTATTTATATACTATTATATAATATTTTTATATTTTATATATTTTTTAAGTTTAATGTTGTCTAAAATTTCAGCTACATTTCAATTACTAAAAACTACATTTGTGTAGTTTTATTTTAAAATAACTTAAATCAGTCTCAGATAATTGCAGGGTACTGGTTTCAGTTTTAATATCTAATGTACACTGGATGATTACATAGTCAGGTATTGAGAAATTTGAAATTAAACAGATTGCTTTACAATGTTGTGCATCAAAGCTACTGCAGTGATAATCTAGACTTTATCTCATGTTATCTCGTGTGCTCGTTTCTAGGAATTATTCTACAGACAGATATAAAAAAAATGTCTTTTGAGAAAATAGTGAAATAATGAACAACTTCTGATTTTTAAATACTATATTATATTTAATATATTTATTGTATTTACTACAGCAGAAGTTTAAGTATAGAATTGCATTGCAAGTTATTTTATATTATTAGATTTTTATATACTTATGGAATATATTATGTTTTGTTTGTATATATGAAATGATCTATATTGATATATGAAATTAGGTAAATAGGTATGTTTATGCATCCATTGATTTAAGTTATTGCACCATCCACCCTCAGAGTGCAACATGATGCTTACTGAGAGAAGTAGAGGGAGAGTGTTTTTTATGCCTCAAAACCCATTACCATGGCAACTTTGGCAGTGACAGTAGAATGTGCATTTTGTAACAGGAGGGGTTATTATTAAAGTGTTGCATATCTGTCTCTGTTGCGTGGGAGGAATGTGTCATGTCAAACCTGATCTGAGATCTGCTAATCTATCAGTGAGGTTTGCTTCTGACCACTAAAGAGCTTGTTAAAGCCTCCTGTATTGAAAGAACTCATGCACAATACAAAAAGTGCCTTAATTGTTTTGTTCAAACATCCACCTTCAGAGTGGGGTTATGGTTTTTGGGAGTGTATTTTGTGAAAAGTGAGTCAAGCAAATGTACAGACAGAAACAGCCTAAACTCTGAGCCATAGCGTGGGAGGATTTTTGTGTTCACAGCATGCCAGCCTGAAAAGAAGTCACTCAATTGATTTGGGCTTCAGGGTTTGTTTAGAAACATGAAAAAAAAGTGAATGTTTGAAAAGGCATTGTTGTATGTCATTGCTGTGTTTGTAAATCTTGATGTCTTTAGGTGCATTTTAATTAGTGTGAATTCAGAATAAATTAAATATTAAACTGAATTCCAATTTTTGATACACTTGTCAATATTTGCAATGACTACAACCACTTTACAAAAAAAAAAAAAAAGAACAACAATTTATTATCATAGCCCTATCTCTAGTTAAATATACCTTAAATCTATGCATAAATCAGTCATCTAACATCCTCTCTCTTCTTCATTTTTCCATTCTCTGGCCAAGAGGGGCATTATGTCTTCCTCTCCCAACAGAGCTCAAGCACATCTGTAACTGAGAACACGTGCAATGAAGAGAGAGATGAGAAATGACTCCCTTGACTAGAGAGAGGCAGGGTGAAAGAGGAGGGAAGTGTTTTTCTGAGAATAAACTGGTGAGAATCAAGCGGGAGTGTGAGTTGAATATAAATCTCCTGAGACCTGCTTGCATGAACAGCTTCCAGGCACAGGGCCTATTCAGATACAGATAGCTATTGAGTCATTCTTACTGCTGTAAATCAAACCATTGACAAAATGGCAGTCTGCAGGTGATCTCCATTGAAAATTGACATCATTCAGATGTTGGTAATTACTATGACTTAATGTGGTTTTCCAGTGTGGCTGCTACATGCTCAGAAAGAGCACCAATCCTTTTGATAGACAGCTAATCTCCAGTACCGGATAAAGATTACATAAGAAGTGCCTGTTTGGATGAACTGACTGACTGCTGCCGTATGGGGGTGGGAGGTGTGACCAAAATCGTATTTCATAGTATGAGTATTTTTAATACCATTTCATATTGATCATAGTAATAGTATGTATCAAAAAATATACATGCAGACAGTTTAATGAAAAATATATATTTTAACAACAGTGTGACAAAGCCTATTTTTAGAGTATGAATGAAATACTTTGCAAATGAAATGTACTGTAGAGTTAATATTACTGGCTGTGACCTATTGGTTAAGGTAAATAATTATGATACTTAAAAATTCAGCTGATATTTTTTTTTTCTCAAATTTACATTTATTTAGCAGACACATTCATCCGAATGTATAAGAATTTATCCAATTAATGTATCCAATTTATATTAGTAATTATTTGTAAGCAGATGGTAAACATTCATTTAACTCTGACCCCAAGCTGACCATTCCCACAATTGAATGTATCTATATCAGAGTGGGTAACAGGCACTCAGCATTAACTCTCATTGTTTTCCTCAGACAGCTTGACCCCAAGGTCAGCAATACTAATCTACAGCATTCAAACAGCCCTCTGTACAAAAGGCCCACTGATGCTACTAACATCTATGGCTTTGTCACGGAAATGGTGATAAATTGGCTGGTGCAGTTGAGGGAAGTGCACTTTAGTGATTTTTCATGAGTGGTATGTCTCTTTGGTGAGCTGACTCCCTCAGGGGTTTTCATTTTCTCAATCTAGCTCTCTGTCCAACTTTTAGAATGATATGTGTCAGTGAACACTCCCCTTTGAACCAGAAAGGTTTCGGGTTTTGCTTCACTAATATTGGCCCTGTTGGTAACACTTCAAAGTAGGCCCAGTTGCAAAACTAAAAAAGAATAAGGCCCTGTTTACACTTGGTATTAAGACGGTCAATCTGATCACAAGTGGACAATGGAGACACATACCCGTTTACACCTGGCGTTTTAATCCGTCTCTTCTGTCCACTTTAGACCACTTCTGACCAGATTACCCCCTGTGGTGCTGATTAAGTCAAGAGGATGGTAAATGGGCGGATCCCTCTGTCGGCGTCAAAACACAAGCAGGAGGGCTAAAGTTATCGCGCACTAATATTACGTCTGCATGTACTTACTGCTGTTGTTTCTTTTTTGTGTTATCAGAGAAACAATGTCATACATTTAATTTCGATGTTATCTGTAACTTTTAAGGGGATATGTTTTTACACACAGTTATATTCATGCTATTCATGAAGCCAGTTGACATTTGTGATGTTTATCACTGAGCATCTATGATAGAAGGCGGTCCCATCGGCGAGGCCAACGACATGATTCTGCACATGAAGGGGATTCTCTATGCAATTCAAAATGCCCAAGCTCCTTAGGTTTGCCAGTTGGCGAAGCACCAGTCCCAACTAGACTGTTCCGTTCTTTTACTGCATAATCATAGTTTTCAGTGTCAGGTTTACAGGGGATCAACCCATCTGCAGCCCAATCCTTGTGCAATCCCAGTGGAATTGCAAGCTTTGTTGGCCAGACACTGTTGCAGCCCTTCTTGTCATCATGTAAGATGCAAATCACTGCTAGTGCCACGGTATGCAATTAGGCTAAGAGCCAGAAGCCTACAGATATTACTCAGTGAGTAGGCTATCACATTAGCCTTGCTTTTTATAGCCTAACTGAATCTCATGCTTGACTTAAATGCTGATATTTGTGTTTGTTTCTGTTGCTCGTAAGGAGACGGTTTGGCAAATGGTATCTGGTTTAATTTTCGAGATTCCTGTGGATGATTTGCACTGTATTAGTTTCTCCTCTCATCAAGAGCTGGATATGGTAAGTAAATAAATTAATAACGGTGGCATAAAAGAGGGAATGTCACAGCCTGGTTGCTTTCAGTGGTCCCCAAGCACTGCCATGCTATCCTGGATGTCTGAGCTGATCAGTGACCAGCTAACCCAGCACTAATCGGAGCAGACAGCCTACAGTGAGAGATACACGCTTATATTTTTAGGCCTTCTTATTCTCTTATTCCTATTTGCCTCTTGCACACTAAGCAAGCCAAGTGGAGGAGGGGAAGGGATTACTGCAGTGTGGATTCTGAGCTCTGTATTGTTCTTGTAAGATGTTTCAAGAAATTTTGAAAAACTCCATAGTTACCTTCATTCTTGGAAATGTCTTGAGATATTTTTAGCAATTTCTTAGAATTATTGGCCCTGCCCCACAGATTTCACATAAAGTTACCTTGCAATTCCTCTCTCTGACAGGCAAGAGAAGAGAGTAAAGCAGCTACAGCAGAGAAAGGTTGAATCACTATAATGCTCATTATAACAGCAGCATTGGTTAAAGGAAGTGGTTGTTGACAGAATCCCATAAAACTGCATTCACAAGTAAAACACATGGAAACAACAAACCCCAGAGCAGCTCATTATTAGGGCTAGGAAGCAATTACTGGTTCTTGTTCAGAACAACAGTCATACAGGACAGACATTGTAGTCCGATTTGCGAAATAGTTGATGACTTCATTCTTTGTCATAAACCGTAAATTATTTACAATTCCTCACAAATAATATGTATAAATATACATTATTTAATGTATAAATCCCTGTTGTCTAGGATCCCGGAGACAGCCATGGGTACAGCTTCAGAGGAGAGCCATCCGACCACCCCTAAACACCTCCCAAATTACCCTCTCTGCAATGCTCACCTCCTCCCGCAGTCAGTATGAGCTTGGGGGCTTTCCTTACCCCCTTGCCTTGGAGAACTCAACAGGTGAGTTTATCCGAACACCTTCCATGGAGTTACCCATTAATTTAGCATTACCATTTTCCCCTTCATTTTAATCATTCATCATTGCATAAAATACGGCAAAGGCTTGCAACAGAGGCCTCTTGGAGTTTAATCCATTTTTTTGCTATTACTGTCTGCCTTGATTCAGGAATCAATAGTAGCTGGGTGGAGCTAACTGCTCTAGCTGCAATGTGTGCTCAGCTCACTGGGCCCAACGGCACTGAGGTCCAGGTGTCAGAACCCATCCACATCTCCATCCCCCTTCCTTCTGATACACCTCTCAAGACTGCCACCAGTGTCCCAGTATGGAGGTTCGAGGACAAGACAGGTAAACAGCATTTGACAAAATTTTGGTTAAGCCAAAATAACAGTATGCAAATAGACGATTTTATCCAAAGTTACTCCTTAAAGGGCTCAAACTAGAAACTTTATCAGTCTGATCAGGAGGGTGATCATGAACACCCATTTTGATGACACCATGTTATATTCACCCTTTTTCTGATCCAGATTCTATAACAGTCTAGTACCGAATAGTTCAGGGGTGTCCAATCCTGCTCCCAGAGAGCCACTATCTTGACAAGTTTTTTTCTTAATTAAACATCTGAACTAGTTAATCAAGGTCTTCTGGAATACTAGAAACTTCCAGGCCAGTGTGTTAGGGCAGGTTGGAGCTAAACTCTGTAGGACGATGATCTTGGAAAAAGAATTGGACACCCCTGCAATAGTTCATGCAAAACCAAGTCACAATATGAGGACTCAGAGTAAAATGACAAAGGGTGTAACTCAACATTTGGGAGAGGGGGTTGTACTTCTAAATTGTTAAAAAGTGTACAAGAAGCAAGAAAGAAGGAAAGGGATGGATAAAGACACTGGAATTTCTAGTTGAGAGCCATTTAAGCAGGTTTAGGTGAAGTGAGTGTGCAGTACAAATCAAAGAAAGCTGTTAGGTCTTCTCACATTGGAGAGATAATAGCCTGCCAATTCATAAAGCAGAAATCATCTCCAGACATTGACCCAGTCACGACATAGCTCCCAAAACAGGATGTGATTTAGTGCCTGGCAAGCTTTGCAGAATTCCCTAGATCCTTCACTGATGCCAGCTTAATAAACAGAACAGCTCTGGTGGAAAAATCAATATGACTAAAAGAGGGTATCGGCTCACTTTCTGGCTTTACATTCAAATCTTGTTTTTCCGTAGAATGCTCTTGATATAGTTGGGCGTCATTGCAGGTTATCTAGTACATCTGTGTTACATTTTTTATGATGTTTTATTAACGAGGTTCGGGAGGAGCACGATCAGATAATCAGCTAATTTGGCGCAGGTGCAACTCGTTTAGCTAACCATCCTAACGAGCACAATACGTATTTATATGCAGCCTGCCTACCTCCGTCCAATGACAGTTTTCCGGCATCCCTCCTCCACCCCAACTCCTCACCCCTAATCTATTTTTTATTAGGATCTCTCCTAAAGTGTGGTTAAAGATTCATTTAGCCTCTCTTAGCTCCACAGAGAAATCTCAAATGATTTTAACCTAAGCAGCTTAGTCTATGGCAACCTAATCCCAGCTCCTCTTTTTACCCACCCATTGCAGTATTGGTCAGGGAATGGAACCAGACTCCCTGGTTTGGCCATCAAAGGGCATTAGAAGTTGTTGTGTAAGGTTTATTTTATTAAACAGTATCATATTTATGAAACTTTTGATTTGATATATTTTGTTGTCAGAGTATCGCCCCCTACAGGACTTAAACAATCTTTGTTTGATGTAGTTCGTATATTGATACAGATTTAGTATTATATCACAATGCAATATTAAAGTCATTTCATACATATGTATAATGTTTTAATAATTAGGTCATCATTTTAATCTTAATTATTATCATATATATTTTGATTTCTACAAACAAAAACAATATATAATTTATTGTATTTTTATACAATTTGCATAGTCCTCTTTTGAACTAAGAGACAGGCACTTATTACAATAATTTTGATAAGGTAAGCTAGAACTTGTTTTAGAGCCAAAGAAAGAAAGATTTTAGAAGATATGGTAGCTTAGTACATGGAGCTATTCAAACGGTGCCTACCAGTTACCAGGATGCCAAAAGCATCTAAGTCTATCTAGATAGAGAATGCTGGATAACTGTAGAGAAAGAAAACCCTGAATATTCAGTGTGTGTGGGTGGTCAGAGAGAACTGTGTTTCAGAGAATAGTTAGTTCTGGAGAACAGGGGCCTGTATTCCTGAGTGGTGAGTGAGCGTGTTTTTGACCACGTGATAGATGCATGTGGCGAAAACTACAAAAGTCTGTATTGTCTCAGACTTTGCTCTGTAGACCGTAGAAACGTGGATATAGAGAATGCGGCTGCATTCTCACAGCACAGCCAAGAGCCCTGAGTCACTCTCTGAGTCTCATTTACTAACACAGCATAAATATATATGATGTCACCGACTACTCAGTCCCAGCCGTCTGTTTTATCTAAAAAGGGTAGGGCCTGAATACCCCAGTGCGTTCAGATTATGAAAACATTCATTGTGTCGCAGAAATTTGCCATGTGGCTACTAAGACCCTGTTTGCTTTGGAGACAGATCACAGACAAAACAGCCCATACAGAGAAAGCGGATGCTCGTGCACATGGTACTTGGAGGGGCTTACTATACTGGGAAAGCCCCCTGCTTTGGAGAGCAGGTCTCCCTGCTGAGCTGAACATATAGCACCTTCTAGTGTGCGTAATTACACATTGCATGCAGCTGCCTGGGTCGGTCTTGTGCAGTTTTGGGCTGTAGGTAGCTGGCACTTATGATTCTGCTGTGGAGCTTAAGGTGAACAAAGCTGTGAAATATGAAATGATAAATAGCAGTATTTAATAGGCAATAAAAAAGTGTCAGATTCCAATAAAATAGTTCAGTGTTATTGCTGATGTTATATATAGTATAGTATTATATATAGTATAGTATTTATTTATAGTAACAAGTTCATTTTGTATGCTCCAGTTGTGAAGTCCAGCACAGAGAGAGCATTTCTTCTTTAGTGGAGGGAGACATTTGAAATCGTATTTGTCAGAGTTCACCCTGTCAGAACATATTAACTCTCCGTGTTCTTTTGTATGGCCTTAGGGCTTGTTGCAAAATTTGTACCCCTTACTGTCCTGCTTTGGTGCACTATATTACATTATCTGTGTGATTTTGAATATTGAATGGTAACCTAGATTGATCCTAGACCTAAAATTACTTTTTAATGAAGAAAAGCTATTGAATGTGTGATTTGGCACAGTTCGGGTCTAATCTGTCCCTGGCGCACTGCCCATTCACATTTAATTGAGCTTTTCCTGTAAGCTGAAGCAAGATTTCATTGCATTTATCACTGTCTGCTCATTTTGAAATAAAGTCCTGGTCTGCTGCAGGTCTGTGGGTCAGAAGTGGTGCTGGATACATTAAAAAAGAGGGCACTCAGATGACATGGAGTTTTGTGGCTCCAAATTTAGGATACTGGCTTGCAGCATTTCCCTCAACCTCAGGTGAGACCAGGAGCAGTTACAGCAGTTGAGGTTTTTACATTTTCCTTGATCAGTGACCATTAAATTACACCGAATGTTGTATTAATATCTATATTCATCTTTGTATAAGATTACTTTCTTAATTTTAATCTGCCTGGTTTAATGTTGGTTTAATTGGTTTACTTTTTTAATGCTGAAGAGATGGGTAGATAAAACAAAAATACTTATTTTTGTGTTAAAGGAGCAGGCCTGAACACCTCTGGTCTAAGGGACATCACTACCTATCACACTATTTTCCTGCTAGCGATTCTGGGTGCCATGGCCCTGCTAGTGCTTATTCTGCTGTGTTTGCTACTGTACTACTGCAGGTATCGTTGCTCTGTGTGTACGTTTGTTGTGTGCCTGAAAAAGTGATTAATAGCTTATCCTTGTAGGCTTGGCCTTAGCAAGTGTAAAACCCATGTCATAGCAAGACTTTTGTATAGGCATACACAAAAGTCTTGCCATGAGCTTAAGATCACTTCCATGAGCAAAATGAGCAATACAATAAACTATATTTGATTTTGAAACTGTAGTAGGTAGCTATGTTAACAAAAATAATAAATGTTTTCTTTATATGTATATTTGGTATAAATATCTAACAGATATTATTATAATATTTCAGGAGGCGGTGTCTAAAACCTAGGCAGAATCGCCGTAAAATGTACCTCTCATCCACTCTGGAAAGCTCAAAAAGAGACCAGGGGACATCCACTTCCCACCTAAATCTCATCAGCGGTGGACACATGGAGACAGCGTCCTCGGCCGCCAACCCTGACGGCATCAAATCTGACCTTTCCTCCAACCGTGATCTCCACAGCTCTCGAGAGGACTTCTTCAGACATGGCCCCACCCAGAGACAGCGCAACTCCAGGATAAACGCTGACACAAAGCGAGTAGAGAGCTTCCCATTGAAGACCACTCGCTCTTCAAACACAGGAACTCGAGACCCGCTCCTGCAGGATGACTATAGCAAAGGTTACAGCTCTGCGGAGGACTCTGATGATCGCAGATACCTTCACCACAATGCTAAAGACAACCAGGGCTATTCATCAGACCCACCGTCTCCACCTCCACTTTTGCCACCATTTACTAGCCACTATCAGGATCACAGTCGGGACAGCATGCCCCCAGAGTATTATGCATCGCCAGGGGATCACCCCAATCGGCCCAGTTCTGTTAACACCCAACCTGGCCAGCTGATATTTTGTCACTCCATGGAGCAAATGAAGGAGAGCATGTACCACAGCATGGTTCCCACGCTGGTTATCCCTGCACATTATATGCATCTGTCCTCTGACCTATCAGCTGTGGAGCAGGCAATGGAAAGGCAGCAACAGCTGCAGCATGATATGGAGGGCATCCAGGTTAGCATGACGCTGCCACGGCAACAGAGTCAACACCAAAAGCAACAACAACAGCAGCAGCAGCAGCAGCAGGCCAGACAAGAAAAGGAAGAGGAAGAGTCTAGCCGGCAAGCAGAGGGACCTTCAGAGGAAAACTGGGGATCAGAACAATCCACTGCCCCAGTCCGTATTCCTGTCCTTTTCAATGACTCCACCATTGCGCAAATGAATGGAGAGCTGCAAGCGATGACGGAGAAGAAGCTGCTGGAGCTTGGAGTAAAGCCACACCCTCGTGCCTGGTTCGTTTCCCTTGACGGCCGTTCAAACTCTCTTGTTAGACACTCCTACATTGAGCTAAGCAATGAAGCCTTGCGTGCACCCGTGGGCCCCAGCAGTCTAGCCCAGGACCACCGTTCTGAAGCACTCCCTGTGAGTTCAGGGAGATCTACTCACCGGAAATTAAAAGAGGAGGGCAAAGCGAAGGAGGGAGGTGAAAGAAAAGCTCATGGAAAGATTTATTCCAAGCTTCCCGTTATCGAAACGCCAGACTCGAGCAGCGAGAGCCATTCAGCCATGTACTCACCTGAGGAGAACTCCACAGTGCCACTGCTCGACGAGACCTCTGAATCCAGAGGAGGGACGTTCCCTCGTAAAGGCCGCAGTCGGGACAACAGCACCCGCAGTAGTGCCAGCGAGGTCCACAGAGACTCGGTCACCACTCCTGATGATGACAATGAAGCCGACGACAAAGATGACGACGGAGAGAATAAGAAGAGCCCCTGGCAAAAGCGTGAAGAGAGGCCCCTCATGGTGTTCAACGTCAAGTAACTCGCATGCTGTCCAGGACTGGTTATGGCAACATCTTGGCTATACCTTAGATGCTTACTAGTGATGAAGATGCAGCATTGGAAAAGAGTCAGATGAAAAGCACAATTAGAGACATGGCACTTACCTGAGTGATAGGCATCTGTTCCAACCATCAAGACTAGGTACCAAGAATTAGCACTGAATGCCGCTTGTAAAGAAGCATCTAAAGTCCTCACACCCTTTTAGATGTCCTTCAGATGGTTTAAACATCTGATGTAGTTCTGGCAGCAGTTCATAAGGCCATAACTTTGAATCTGCACTCTTCTCAAGCTGTTATCTCGCTTTCCTTAAGTGATGCCCATTTTTTGTAAGAATGACCATGAGCCATTTTAAACTTTAGACTTTGGGAAGCAATCCATAAGCCTTAAAGAGCTTTTCCTTTTCAAAAGAAAAATAAATGAATGAATAAAAAAAAAATGAATATTAATGTGATATAGGTGAAAAAGGGGGCTTGAAAGATTTTATCAGTCTGGAATGACTTTTATTGTAGTGGTTTACTCAAATGTTTCATTTGTTTATATTACTATGTAGAGCTGAACCATTAAGATGTGTGGAAATCGTACATTTCACAAACAGAGGTGAAATGTTTGCTGAATAAATTTGTGTGTTTACTCCAATGTGACTTATCAAATCCTAGTGGTTGACACATAATGACACTGTATTTTGTACTGTTGGTAAAAGTTCCCCTTTTGTACTTATCTAAAACCAGTGTTGCCGTTTTTTTTAAGGAGACTGATTGGCTTAGGAAAGCTGCTCTTAGATATGAATAAAAGGTTCTGCTTATATACTGTACAGAACTCATTTTGTACTCTGAATAAGCCTTTCCTGTTGGGTCAGTGCAGCAATAGGAATTGTGTTTTGAGGGACTTACCTTGGACACCTGTGAAAATGTTTTCGCACTAATCTTTGCTGCACTGCATTGGAACTTTTGCCGTAAATCAGAACCACTGCAACCCTGCTCTGTTAACTGTGGAAGTACAATTTTGAACCTTTTTCTTTTATGGACTTTTTGTGTGTGACTGAAGATACAGATTGTGCTTGAAATGGATGTGCATGGATGGATTTACACAAAAATATTGTACCAAGTATTTTTTTAAAAACAAGTATTGCTTGATTAAGCACTCTTAACTAAACTCTGTGAACCACTTATTTGTAAATAACACCTTAGTAAATTTACACACGCACTTCAGTCTTATGCATTTTCTTTCTGTCTGACTACTAATCACCACCGTCCTCTGGTTACCAGCCAAATTGTTCATATCAAAATGTACCTGTTATTTTCAATCAGTAGTTAACATTTTATTGTAATACTGGCTTTAAGCCTTGCCCTCTTAACATGTGAAGCATTGGCAAATTTCTATTGAATACATTATTTCTAAAACTCAGAGAACCTACCATGTATCAACCGTAGTCTCACTATTCCTCTTCATATGAACTGCTGAATTTTCACAAGTGTCCTCAACTTCCTGGAAAGTGTGTATATATATATAGTTTTTCTTTAGTGATGTTCCTATGTCATTGCAGAAGTTATGCTAAAAATTTAATTATATATTATGTTATATTATATTATAATGGTTTAATATAAATTAAAACATTTTCTTATTATTTAGATTTGTCCATCACCTCATGTAAAGCTGAAAATGTTTTATATAACAGTCTTTGGGCAAGTATATTTGGAATAGTTTGTGGTGCATCCCTATCCTTATTTTTGGTTTTACTTACCATAAACTAAATAAATATTTTTATTTAATATTGTGTCTACACGTGACTAAGCATTTGTCCTCTGGGTGTGGGCTATGGGCAGTCACTAGGTGGCACAAGGTTACAAGGATTTGTCATTTTAAAATTCAATGTAATGGCCTTCAATGGGTTCCCATAATTTTAGGAACACTGCTTTTTACACTGTTGACGTTTAGTAATCAACGCTTAGTTCAAATTCATTTCTGCCACATGAACACAGTAACTATCAGGGTCTGGCGGGCACGTGGTCGGCGGCGCGCCTAAGTATCCAAGGGAGCGCGCATCAAGCTTGACAGCATAATGCGCGCTCCCGTGTTCCCCCGGATGCGTGTTTACTCAGTCTCCTCTCTCCACCCTTGAAATGAGAGAGGTACGGAGTGGAAGGGACATCGTTTTACAAGAAAACCTCCACGAACGGACATCCGAGATCAAGACCGGGCGACAGACGAGGGCGAAGAGTCAAGGTGTAGCGCGTGGATAAATTGATTCTACACCAAGGTCAATTATCTTTCTATTTAAAAAACTTCAGACACGGAGAAATCACGAACCTCTAAGGATGGAGCAGGCATACGGGGCTGGCAAGGCTGGCGGCACCTTCGATCCAATTACGTTCTTTCAGCAGCCGCAGATTATTCTTCGAATAGTGTCCTGGGTGAGAGGCATTCTACTAATTGCATAATTTAAGCGCGAGCCCGAATGTCATGTGATTACGCGTTAACGGCAAGTAAAGCTTTGCCGCCTAAATGCACAATCTTTCCCGCTAATCTGTGCGTGCGCAATATATTGTTTCGAGGTTTTATTTATTTTCTAGTTAAAGAGACATGTACATGAAAATATTGAGAAAAAAATCCTATCGTTAAGTATTGCCGCGTGTGCATCACATTAGTGAGACTAGAGCTGATATAGATTGATTTTCTTGAACAATTATAATATTTTTAGAATTTTCTGGGATAACTTACAGTACTTCATTCGTCAGTCGTGATATTCAGCATACAAAAAATGGCTGTAATTACTGTATAATTACTGTTGTCCAGGGCAACACTGTCTAACTAGCTATAACAGACCACTCATCTTATGTTAGGCTATCTAAATTGCTATACATATTCTGATAGTAATTCCAATTTAATGTAGCCTATTTATATAAATAAAGAAACAACAACTCACACCGTTAATGGATCTTATATAAAGAATAAAGCATGCAGAGGTCTGGAAAGCAACAGCCAGGCTGTGACAGTAGCTTAAGAAGCTCAATGTTCATAAAGGAACCTGATAATGTCTCCTGCCCTGTTACCTTTACGGGGGAGGTTTCTGTCTGTTAACTAGCTAAACAATGTTTAACACTTTGTTTCTTTGGTCATTTCCTCAATCTCGATTCAGTCAAGTGGCTCCTGGTTTGTTTAAACATTTGGCCCTTGCATGAATGAGCATGCGTGCACTATTTGCTGATAAAAACGTTTTGTGGAGAGACACATGGTGAGGGGGTGGTGGGAGATTAGAGGAGGGTGGCTGATGTGGGGGGAGGGGAGGGGTGGGCAGGTGTCTGAATCGGTGATTAAGCCACAACTATGCAATAGGTGATCATTCAAGAATTGAAATGATTTACATATCAGAATGGACACACAAGAATCTTGTAATGTCATAAATGAGCACTGACTCAGGGTTTATTGCTCGTTTATAAAAATTATATGCATTGCCAACAGAAATGAGCAAAATGCTAAAAGTCGTGGAAATGTTTATAAAACAATTTGCTGGTTATGAAAGCTTAGAATGATTACATTTTTATACTATTATAGTATTTATCATTATGGTATATACTAGGGATGGGACGATACACTTACCTCCCGATTCGATACTATCACGATACTTGGGTGCCGATACGATATGTATTGCGATTTTTTTTTTAAAGATTTTGATTCTACACATATTGCGATTCGATATTTCTGTATTGTGATTTTAATTTTTTTGTTTTTAACTCTAGACCATGGGAAAAAAGTTGAATGATACACTTAATATACAGACTGTCACAATTAAAAAAACAAAACAAAACACACACATCTTAGCAGTAATTTTTCCTGTTTTATTTCAGTTTTCAGTAAACAAACAAACAAACAGCCACAAAAAATCCAATAGAAAAATACTTTTTGAAATAAAGTGCTCATCAAACTAGTTCCATTAATAAAATAAAATGAAGAGTCTGTGAAAGCTTTCTTTAACATCAAACTTAACTCGAAAGCCATTCTTTTAAATACTGGACTGCATTAAATAAAATATATAATATAATTAACCCCTTAGCATTCCTAAGGTCTCTTTGTGAATGGGATTTGTAACAAAACAACAGCAAATTTATTTCACAAAAATTAAGTTAAGACTGTTAAGAATATGATTAATACTGAATAAACAGCCTATAAGGTAAGGGCTATTAAATAGCAGTCCCAAACTAGTTTTTGTTAATACAGTTAAGTTGGTTTGAGCCACCACAGTCATTTAAACACATACAAACTGGCACAAAGTGAAAATAACATGGTATTTTTGGGTTATGGAAACAACAGTTACCATGTTGAATATACAGTACTAGTATGAACTGTTAATGAAATGTGGAAACTGCTCCTGAATATCATACCTTCATGCAAATCCTTCCCAGCTAACACACGCAGTACCAGTTATGTGATTTATCAGTAGGCCTACTGTACTTTTATTTCACGCGTTGCATGCTCGTAGTTTCTGCGCTTTATTATTGATATTGAAGTGATATACTACAGCGCGCGGCGCCGCGTTCGCGCGTGCTATAGAAGAGTGCGCGCTACGAACACGGTATAACATCTGACAGGACAGGATAGTTCGTTTTTCTGAGGTGAGAGACTTTTTATTTCGTAACAAGTTACAGTTACAATAATGACACTGACTGTCAACATCTCATCTGACCGCAGATACTGAATCGGGACAGCGCGTTTTTCTCAGGCACTCTTTACTTAAACTGCATCTGACAGAAGTGTCAACAGCTTTCATTCACGTCTTTTAAAATAAAAGTCTCGCATCAGAAAAAAAAACATTAAGAATTAAGTTCCGCGACCCACCAGCTGAGAAACACTAAAATACTCACCGATATTGGTTTGGATTGGTTTTGGCTATATTGGATAGCATATATTGGGAAAGTTTAGGCTTTTTTATAAACTTATGAGATATATTATTGATCATTGTGACCATGTAGAGTATTTTATATATCCTGGATATTGTTAGTATTAAAGCTGAGCTACTTTAGTCGAATTTTTTCATTTGTCTTTTTTTTTCTTTTTCTTTTTGAGTGTCCTGAGTTCCACCACTTTGAGGCAGGATTTCTTCTTTGTCCATTCATTGGAAGATAGAGAGAGTGTTCGGGAAAACTGCACGCAGTTATTGTACTGTTGGAAATCTTTTGGAATCCCATGATTTAAATCGAAACGATTCTTTAGGTGACGATTCCATAAAAAATTGATTCTTGTTTTTTTGTCATGTAAGCATCATTGTTAACGCTTCTCCCGTTGCAAGCCTGCCCAGTGTGTTCTCTATAACAAAATACCTTGTTATTAACAAAAACCTTTAAATCATAACGTTTAAACTGATGCTGCCAAATGATTAATCGCGTCCAAAATAAAAGTTTTTGTTTGTATAATATGTGTGTATGTACTGTGTATATTTATTATACAGTGGGGCAAAAAAGTATTTAGTCAGCCACCAATTGTGCAAGTTCTCCCACTTAAAAAGATGAGAGAGGCCTGTAATTTTCATCATAGGTATACCTCAACTATGAGAGACAAAATGAGAGAGAAAAAAATCCAGAAAATCGCATTGTAGGATTTTTAAAGAATGAATTGGTAAATTCCTCGGTAAAATAAATATTTGGTCACCTACAAACAAGCAAGATTTCTGGCTCTCACAGACCTGTAACTTCTTCTTTAAGAGGCTCCTCTGTCCTCCACTCGTTACCTGTATTAATGGCATCTGTTTGAACTCGTTATCAGTATAAAAGACACCTGTCCACAACCTCAAACAGTCCAACTCCAAACTCCACCATGGCCAAGACCAAAGAGCTGTCAAAGGACACCAGAAACAAAATTGTAGACCTGCACCAGGCTGGGAAGACTGAATCTGCAATAGGTAAGCAGCTTGGTGTGAAGAAATCAACTGTGGGAGCAATTATTAGAAAATGGAAGACATACAAGACCACTGATAATCTCCTCGATCTGGGGCTCCACGAAGATCTCACCCGTGGGGTCAAAATGATCACAAGAACTGTGAGCAAAAATCCCAGAACCACACGGGGACCTAGTGAATGACCTGCAGAGAGCTGGGACCAAAGTAACAAAGGCTACCATCAGTAACACACTGCGCCGCCAGGGACTCAAATCCTGCAGTGCCAGACGTGTCCCCTGCTTAAGCCAGTACATGTCCGGCCCGTCTGAAGTTTGCTAGAGAGCATTTGGATGATCCAGAAGAGGATTGGGAGAATGTCATATGGTCAGATGAAACCAAAATAGAACTTTTGGTAAAAACTCAAAGAATGCTGAGTTGCATCCAAAGAACACCATACCTACTGTGAAGCATGGGGTGGAAACATCATGCTTTGGGGCTGTTTTTCTGCAAAGGGACCAGGACGACTGATCCGTGTAAACGAAAGAATGAATGGGGCCATGTATCGTGAGATTTTGAGTGAAAACCTCCTTCCATCAGCAAGGGCATTGAAGATGAAACGTGGCTGGGTCTTTCAGCATGACAATGATCCCAAACACACCGCCTGGCAACGAAGGAGTGGCTTCGTGAAGAAGCATTTCAAGGTCCTGGAGTGGCCTAGCCAGTCTCCAGATCTCAACCCCATCGAAAATCTTTGGAGGAGTTGAAAGTCCGTGTTGCCCAGCGACAACCCCAAAACATTACTGCTCTAGAGGAGATCTGCATGGAGGAATGGGCCAAAATACCAGCAACAGTGTGTGAAAACCTTGTGAAGACTTACAGAAAACGTTTGACCTCTGTCATTGCCAACAAAGGGTATATAACAAAGTATTGAGATGAAATTTTGTTACTGACCAAATACTTATTTTCCACCATAATTTGCAAATAAATTCTTTAAAAATCCTACAATGTGATTTTCTGGATTTTTTTTTTTCTCATTTTGTCTCTCATAGTTGAGGTATACCTCTCTCATTTTTTTAAGTGGGAGAACTTGCACAATTGGTGGCTGACTAAATACTTTTTTGCCCCACTGTATATTACAAATGCATACAGTATTTTGAAAATATTCACATGTATTTACATATATATTTATATTCATATAATTTATAAATACATACATTTAAAATAATAATAAGAAATACATTTAATATATAAACATAACATATTTTTCTTAAATATATACATGCATGTGTATTTATATATACCTGGTACATAAACATATATTATGTGAACAAAAACATTTATTTTGGATGCGATAAATCACGATTAATCATTTGACAGCACTAGTTTAAATATAAAATCCTTTTTCTGTTTCTTTTTAATTTGTGAATCAGTTCGAATCAGCAGATGATAGAATCGTGATTAATAAGTGAACCAATTTTTGTTGAGTTCCTTTATATGCACAGAAATGCCACCCTTCACCTTAACCAACTGTTGATTCGCATGTGTGCAGTGTGCTGTGTGGAATCTTCAGGATGGACTGGAGGTGTGTTCGTCTGATTCATACTCTGATTGGCTGAGTGAGTGCTGCTTCTGCGTTGGCATGACAACAATCCGAGACCTCAGGCTGGATACTTACAGGCTCACTATGAGGAAAATGAAAATGGATGAACAGTAAAAGGCAGTAATGGGATTACCTATAGGATATTTCTGGATTTGAAAGTTTCATGTATATCCTCTCTTTGGCTCTTTCTATGAACTGCAACGTTAGTGTGAAGCAATCTCCTTAGTCGTGTTTCAATTCTGGTATATACCATGATGGAGTGTGTCTGATTCAGGCTCGGAGTCTTTCCTCATTTCTTGTTGTAAATAGACTCTCTCTTTAAAATTGATGATCTTTTGGTTCGTTGACTTACGTAAGCAGTCTCTTTCCCACAGGAACCCCCACTGACACATATTTCACAGACAGAGTTTGATAACATGAGCGTTAAAAAAAAACCTCTAGGCAAGAATCAGCAGTTCATTCATTTATTTTCCCAAGCTGCCACACTGTATTTCATCCAGTATCTAACTGCAGTCTGTTTCTCTGAAACACAGAATTGCCACATCATTTTCCAGCTCGTCTGTTTTTTTTTTTTTTTTTAAGAATATGAATTATGGTGAAAACCCTGGCTGTTCTGTCCTTTACAATGAGCATGTGATGCTTTAAACATAGCAGGGTCATTTTACTGTAGTCCGTTCTGGGACTAATGGCACAGATGAATACTGCTGCAGGGCAACATACTCTCCATCTCTCTCCATATGTCCACCTTTTTTCCTGCACAGTCATTACGGCAAGAGGGAAAATATAGTTTGCAGAGCCTCTTTATCCCTCTAACAATATTATTATAGTTTGTGATTCATTTATTTCCCGGCAGGATTTTCTCTTGTCTGGTTGTGATATTCTGGCAATGGATCACTGTAAACTCCTGCATTGTGTCTCATATCTAATCCGCATTTATAGCTTGCACTCTTATTGAGAAGCCTAATAGGTAAAATAGATATAAATGTTCTAATGTAAAAAAGAATACATTTTATAAAAGTACATTTAGAGTGATAATACAGACAATCGCTGAGTCTTGAATCAGTTCATTAAAATGGACATATCATATGTCCATTTTAATGAATATACAGTATGTATAAAAGCTTGACAAATAAGCTTTCCATTGATTTATGGTGTTTTAGGATAGGACAATATTTGGCTGAGATACAACTATTTGACAATCTGGAATCTGAGGGTGCAAAAAAATCTAAATACTGAGAAAATTACCATTAAAGCTGTCCAAATGAAGTTCAAATGCATATTGCTAATCAAAAATTTAAGTTTTGATATATTTACAGTAGGAAATTTACAAAATATCTTCATGGAACATGATCTTACTTGAGATCCTAATGATTTTTGGCATAAAAGAAAAATCTATAATTTTGACCCATTGTTGGCTATTGCTACTAGGGATGGGCGATATGGCCTAAAAATGTATCACGATAATTTCAGGTATATTATTGCGATAACGATACCAATGACGATTATATATATATATATATATATATATATATATATATATATATATATATATACTAACTGGGGGAAAATCCGGTCCCATTCCACTCCCGGAAGAATTACTCCCATTCCACTCCCGGTTTTTTTTTTTTTTATTAATTTATTTTTGGCCGAAATCTGTCAGTTACAGTAAAAATATAGTACAGATCACAGCGTGCCCACCTTAGTTGAATAAAAACCCAAAATGTAGTTTTTTGTTATTATATTGAACTGAAAGCCAGTTTATGCAAAGTGTAGGCTACGTTGCACACATTAAATTTTATGTAAATCATCCATGCTAACACACACGTTTTCTATTTGAATTTTGTTTTTTCATTTGAAAGTAGACATTTCACTCTCTATAGATATATTTTTCAAAGACGGAAGTTTCTCGCTCAGAGACCTAAAGAGCACCCTGTTTGCTTTAAAACGCAACGTTTCGTTGTTATTCTGAGTGTATACAAATAAACGTAGAGTCTTTACAGATTCGAAAGATGTATTAGGCTACTTTTATCTGTATGACCAAAAATTACGGATATTTTAAGAGCAAGTGAGCGCACCGGCGCCTGACACTTCAGTAGCGCACATTTCTCTAGGTTAACATCATATTGAGCGCCATGTAAAGTTTCTACATACATCTTTCAGATGAAAAGCCATATTTGAGGTCGATGAACGATAGTGTGTATTACCACATAGACCAGCCGTTAACGATCTGTCCATCACGGACTGTGTCATTCACTTAACCAGCCACACCAAAGCAAACAGGAGGAGAGCGAGACAGGGCAACTAGTTCCGAATTAAAATATACAGTTTATAGTTTATTTAAATAAAAGGTATATTTGTGTATAAAGTTGGGTATCATTACTATTCCCAGTCCCACCCACTCACGATGACATTTTTTCCTGTACCGTCCCAATCACGTGATTCGTAGCGATTTTGTTTCCCATCCTGCGGGGTTCCCGTGACCCGTGGGATTCCCGAAAAAATGTCAGCCTCTACTCCGCATCTGATTTTCTATAACCAAACCAGTTCCAAATTGTGGAGGTAGCTCCTTGCTTAACAACAAGCTCCTCCTCAGCCTCACGTCCGCCTTCCGCCATGCTTGTTTTCACTCCGCACGTGAACAGTGAATCGGTCGCGCACAAAACTACATCACCAACTAGACTTATCGTTATTATCGCGAGGAGACAAATTTTTATTGTGAGGAGAATTTTCAACGGTATATCGCAAACGATAAGATATCGCCCATCCCTAATTGCTACAAATATACCCGTGCTACTTCTGACTGGTTTTGTGGTCCAGGGTCACATATGAGAATGTATATGTTGTCGTTTATATCAGAGGCGCTAATAAAATATCTTTGACATGAAGTATGCTATTTACCAATGTAGCAGAGCAGTTACAGTGCAGTTTAATTTAATTTACTGTTTATAGCAAAGCAGACCTATTGCTCTAAATATGACTGATATTTGTGAATATCTTAATCTTGTTTCTCCCGTCATGGACGCATGATTTCTGAATGCTGTGAAGCAGTGGTCAGGTTGACTGTGTGGGGGAGCACTTCAGATGTATAGATGGTCTTCATCTGTAGTCTTATGACTCAGTCTCTCTCCCTCTCTCGTGATCTCTCTTTCCTCGCATAGTGAACACAAGGTCAGGGAGATTAAAAGCGAGGGATTGGAGGGGGAGGGGAGAGAGAGAGGGGCAAAGCTCGGCAGGCATGTAACAGACTGAGAAAAATGATGAGGGGCACTATGTCTTTTTAGTGGTCGGGAAGACATCCTTTTAACAATAACTTACACCATCCAAACCATTAGTGATGTAGAATGGTTGCTCTTTTCCATGCAATTACAATAAATGGATGCAAAATGAATACAAGTGCACCATAAAAGAATCATAAAAATGGTCCATATGACCATTAAGGTACCAAAATTGAAGTCTGTATTCACTCAAGAATCAGATCAGCCTGAATTCATCAATGATTCATTCAAAATATTAATTTGCTCATAACAGAATTCCCAGTTTTCTAAATTGTTTTACGGTAATTGATGTTAGAGCATCAACTGATGAGCTGTAGATTCATTTTACTCTAGGTCATAGGCGAAGCGTGTGTAAGGCTGGGCAAGGCTTAGCCTTCCCCTGGCCACTGGTCTGAAATTAACGGGTGCTTGGGGTAAATTGGACAAATATGCCCCTGTACAATTAAACTAAATCTATTAAGGATGTCACGATTAAAGTCAAAATGAAATGAAAAGTGTCAATTGCGGCATTAAATTTAGATCTGTTATTGTTGCATCAAATTATGCGTTTTTATAGCGTTCCGCATTATATCCAATCACACACGATTCTGTTGATCTTATCAATGCAATAACCAATCAGAGGCGTTCAGATTAGTCATAGAGTTGTGTTGAGCGCACGCTGACTGAATTCTAAACTCTCACGAATTATCTCATCATAAAAAACAAAGTGGAAATGTACATGCGATGTAAGAAAGAGATTCATTTGACATTGTAGGCAGCTTTATTGATTATAACGGGGGAGTTGTTGAGCGTGCTTAAACTCACGCTAGAATGAAGTCAGTCATCATGTTCTATGATCATTTTTATATATAATTTATGTGCTGTTTGAATAACCCTGGAAATGAAAGAGTTATAATTTGTAACTTACAATGTATTTATTAAATTATGATCACGTTATAGCCTATACAAATTCAGTTGTAGCCTATTAAAAATATTTTGTGACATGACACTCACATCTGGTACTTATATGGAAGCATTTTTCCGCCATTGAATTAAAAAAAAAGTCAATTGGACAGAATTAGCTACGAAATATTAACTCACAATTTCGAGAGAGTATTATATTTTCGAGAGAGTGTTTTATTTTTATTCAGTGGGTACCATATGTGCTTGCCTAAAAGACGGGGTTACGATGTGCGTGTTAATAGGACTACACTAACATTAGGCAAATTTTAGCCTTACCTTGGAGTTGGTTCACCCTCTGCCTAAGCTCTAGGTTTACTTTAACCCGTCATTGTCCTGCCCACTATCTAACATTACACAAGCAGCCACTGTGCTTTGTGTAAAGAGCCCTGTTGAATAGCTAGACAGCTCTATTCTACTGTATTTCTCTTCCTTTTAAGGTGTTGATTGATTTATTGGTGGGTGAGCCATAGTTGCTGGCTCTAAAATGGTACAAGCACAAACCAGCCCCAGCTGATGTGTCTGATTGAAGAACCGTAAATTACAATGAAGACCAATGAAAGCCAATAAAATATGACACACTGACCTTGTGGGATGTGCTAAACTCTACAAAATGTGACATATATGTAATATTTAGGATAGGGTAGCACTTTATTAATCTACTGTGGGAAATTGTTTATTAATTGACTATGGGAAGTAAATGCAGTTTGTTTGGAAATGTAAACTGATATTTCCTACTGACACAGTACAGCAAAAGATAACTGACTTAAAACCATTTTTAGCTAGTGAAAATACTAGTGTTCTGATCATTTTGGCCACCATTGTATATGTTAAATACAGAAAATGTGCAAGAATGGGTTTGCCAGTTTATGCTTTAATTTAAAGAGACTAGAGAAAACCTCATTGTCACAATATAAACAAGGAGACAACTAGGACAAGGAACTGTTTTGTAATTTTTTTTTTTTTTACCAAGAAATTAAAGTTTTACGAATTTCCACTTTTAAAAAAAAGCGTTAAACATTCATATCGCTAGTTTCACAGGCACATGTGCCTAAAAAACTCCAATCAGGTTGAAACAGAGCATGTAAAGCTCTGCTCCTGATGATCACAAGATCCAGATCCCGTGTGCTGCCTGTTACAATGCTTGCTTTCATGCACTCACTGGCCATGGGCCCTTGTGATCCAGACAGCTAATTAAAGGCAGGCAAAACACCTGACCACATACTTGAAATCACAGACTCGAGAGAAATATGTATTACGAAAAACTTGCTTGCCTTTAGTAACACGTTTTTTTATGGACAATCAGTAAGCAATGATACTGTTTTATCATCTCTAACCTCACAATCATGTTTGCATTTACAGTCTTATTTGCATTCACTTAAATGTTTAGGCGGACAAAACAAAATCAGATGTTGATTAATTGTTGTTCTTTCATGAATTCGACTATATTGGCCACGCTATATGTTTTTGATTCACTAAAAAAGAACCAGGCTCATAAGAATTGTTTGTTCATGAATCGGTCTACACTGGTCGTGCTGTATACGTTTTTGATTCACTGTAAAGACGCTGTTCATAAGAGTCATTTATTTGTGAGTCAGACTATACTAGTTGTATATTTTTGATTCACTAAAAAGAAGTAGTTCAATAGAGTCAGTTGTTCATGAATTGGACTACATTGGTCTACATTTTGATGAACTAAAAATGACACCGGCTCATAGTGTCATTAGTTCGTGAATCGGACTCCATCATTTGCATAATGTTCTTTTTGAGTTCATCCTGCAAAAACAACTCAATAGACATTTCTTGCCATTAGTTTGAGGTACATAGTTCTTTAATTGCATGACAGTCAATACAGACCAACATTCACAATTCAGTTTTTGAATTCTAAATTCCACTTCTAAAATGCAATGCAGGAAACACTGCTAAGTGCTGAGGTTTTGGAAGTAAATCCCATGGAATGGATTTAACTGTTAAGATGTGATAAACAGAGCTTAAAGTCCTATAGGGCTTGCTTTTACCTTAATTTATCCGTAAGTCAGCCGTGATGATATCTTGTTTATATGTGCTTGATAAGATTAAGATAAAGGTTTGAATGAGCCATTGAACCTGTATCGTAGAGATTCTGTGTTTATTTGATTTGATGTTGCCAAACCCCTTAACATTAGTTTTAAAATAAAGCTGATTCCCCGGATTAAATCATGGGCTTGTAGCTGACAATTAGGGAACAACTATGGGACAGTTTGTTGGTAGCCAAGAGCATTTTAACTTAATTGCATGAGTGGAGTAATGAAGTGTCTCTCTCTCACTCTCACACATTCAGATATATTGTACAGATGTACAGGCCAGCTGTTAAAACCCGGGCCTTTGCCAAAAATTGCCTCCATCCTCTCGAAGACTGTCTATTCCTCTGGAGCCAAAAAGAGTACATGGGCTCATCTGAATCCAAAAAGGCACTTATTATTATGGAAGTGTCAAATCTACCCTAGCTTCCCTGCAGAAAACAAACCCAGTAACAAGCAGCAAGAAAGTGAGATTAAAAACAGACGTACAATTGTTTAATGCTTTCTGTGGTGATAGATTACATCTGCACACAATATTTTTAGCAAGAACTTGCGTTTGGGTGCAAAGAAACAATTTCATTTGGTGGCAGAAAATGCTTGTTTGTTTACTAGGAAAGCTGAAATCAGCACTACAGTGGACATAAATAACATTTTATCAACTTTAATTGGCTCTAGTCTGTAGGGCTTTTGACACAATGCTTAAGTGAATGTTTCTTTTTAACCCTGGACTAAAGATGCGGTCAAATTTTTGCAGACAAAATCCAGGCATTGCAATGCTAAAGCTAAACAGTGTTATAATAATAATCGGCCCAAAAGTTGCTGTTTTTTTGTTTTTTTTTAACAAAATTATTATTAAATTACTGATACTTCAGTGTATCAACCTAGAAAACAAGGCAAAAAATAAAGTGATCTTTGTAGATATCTAGTTGACTGGCTTTTAAGTACACTGGCTGTCTTTCAAAGATTTGATGCTACTAAACTGAACCTTTTCCAAATCCGGTGATTAGTTCTTCCTCGAAAGCACTTGTATTAACCTGGTACCTTACATTTCACCTCTTCTCCACCTCGTACTAATCTAGCTTACACTTAAAACTTGGTATTGTATACTATGGATACTGTTGGCTCTTATGATGAATTACTTGATATGTTTATCATTTCTAAGTCGCTTTGGATAAAAGTGTCATGTAAATACATGTGCTAAATAAGAAATGTACAGGAAGAAACCCCAAAACCTGAATGCCTAAGACTAAATGAAATGAAGTGTGATAAGTCCATATCACCTTCACACAAATTCTTATATTTTCATTTCACCTTCTTCCTTCATGTTCTTCTTCTTTTTATTCCCCTCCTCAGATCTTTTCCATTGTGATATTTGGATGCATTGCTAACGAAGGCTATGTGAACCGTCCGGATGAGGTGGAGGAGTTTTGCATCTTTAACCGCAACCAGAATGCCTGTAACTATGCCGTGGGTATGGGATCCCTGGCCTTCCTCTGCTGTGCCGCTTTCATGGCACTGGACGTCTATTTTCCTCAGATAAGCAGCGTTAAAGACCGCAAGAAGGCTGTGTTAGCTGATATTGGTGTTTCAGGTAAACTGCTGATATTACATGTCAATATTTTATATTACTAATACAATGCATTTAGTACAAGCCTCCAGCCATATCAAAAGTGTCCCTAAGAAGGTAATGTTTCCCATGTACAATTGTTTTTAGGTGTTCTTGGCTCAAGAGCACCCCTAGAGTCTAGATCTGAACTTCCACTACTGCAGCATTAACTTAAGCTGCACTGCCCTCTATTTGTAAAATGTAACTTCAGCTAGACTTATTGCAGTGCTGTGCTGAATTTGTGGTGCAATAGCACCATCTAGACCTGTAAATATAAATTGATTGTTTTGATCACAGCACCATTAAAATATGCTATCATTCTATTTTCGGTTTATTTGTTTTCAATCAAAGGCATTCATTGTGCTTTTTTATCGATATGAAATTCTGCACCTTCCCATTTTTCTCCCAGCCTTCTGGTCTTTCGTGTGGTTTGTGGGGTTCTGTTTCCTCGCCAATCAGTGGCAGGTGGCTAAACCAGACGATAACCCCCTCAAAGAGGGTGGAGACGCAGCCAGAGCAGCCATCACCTTCGCCTTCTTCTCCATATTTACTTGGGTCTGTACTGACTTAATTACATCTTATTCTTCTGTAATTTTTCATTCAAAGTAAATGTTTCCTACAAAATCTAATTGATCTGAATCATATTTTATTTGTGAGATTCAATGTCTACATTTTCTTCTCAGTCAGAATTGTATTATATACAGTGTTGGGGGTAACGCATTACAAGTAACGCAAGTTACGTAATCAGATTACTTTTTTCAAGTAACTAGTAAATTAATGCATTACTTTTTTAATTTAGAAGAAAATATCTGAGTTACTTTTTCAAAAAAGTAACGCCAGTTACTTTGTTTTCCCATTTATTGACTGACAAGCCTCTTGTTCCCATATTGGGAGAAATCAGAAGTACAGAGGCATTGTGTGTGAACATGATGTTACTGTAGTTCTAGACTAAATGTGAATGTGCATTAATTCATCTCACTGGCAAAAAAACAGATTCCATATTCATCAAAATGAATTAAAACAGTGAAATGCAAACTCAGAACATGACGCAAACCTGCAATAATTAAATATGTTAAATAACACAAATGCATCTAATCCCATTTTATTAACCAATGTCTTTGATGATCCAGTTCAACCATACTAATAAGCAAAAATGACTTTAGATAAACTAACAATTGTGCTGCATTGTTTTTTTATTGCTGAAGAGTGTTGAACCTTCTTCTCCTGCGTTCTACTGTACAGATGTTAATTTACTTTTCCTTCAGCCTGAGGTTTATTCATTACACTTTTTGGTGTGAAAGGGCTTTTACATTTGCTATAAATAGAACTTTTTATATTAAAAACAAACAATCAAGATTCTGCTCATATTTAAAAAGTAACGTAACACATTACTTTCCATAAAAAGTAACTAAGTAACGTAATTAGTTACTTTTTTTAGGGAGTAACACGATATTGTAATGCATTACTTTTAAAAGTAACTTTCCCCAACACTGATTATATATGATGGCTGGGCCCCTTCCTCTTCCCAAGGCCTTTTGTTAGACCAGATTGCATTGGTAATAAACCAGTAATATTGTGTAACTTATATATACTTAGTATTTATTAATATTTTGAATTGGCTTTTTTTATATTTTCAGTTTCTTCTCAATGAATGACCTGTGAACATCAACCACTGTGCTTCTGATCCACATGGCTTCATTCACTAATCTTCTTTCTGTACTTTGCTCTTTAGCTTCTTTTCCAGAGAATTCTTCTTTGCTTCGCTGTTTGCAGATTTCTTTCTAACCACTAATTCCTTAAAGCACTTCTCTTACAGAAACCACCCAGCTGCATGGCTAAGATTAACCCAGTGTTGTTGAAATGTTTTTCTCATCATTCTTTCTGTTGATCATTGGCTCTGGCCGATCTGTTTTTCTTTAGGGTGTTCTTACATTCCTGGCCCTGGAGCGCCTAAAGAAAGTCTCATTTGAAGAGGAATACAACAAACTGTTCACCCCTCATACACCACCTCCATTTGTCTAACATTTACTGCACACATACTTATTTACTATGCCATAGACATCAACTACAGAAGCACCACTCAAAAAATCCAACAGTCATGGATACCAATGAATGTGATGTTTTTGATATGATATGTGGTTTGTGTTTTGTTACAGTGCCATATCAAGCCCTGAACTTCCTTGTTACGAACTGGGAAGAGTTTTAAATAAGATGTGACATATCTGCCTGGAATTATGAAATTATGACAACAGGATCTACAGTGAGATGATCTAATTTTCACCTTTAGGTCTATTCCAGCATTTATCATACAAGTAAAGACTTGGGTTAAAGGTACAGTACTTTTCAAAAGTTTGGAGTCAGTAAGAAATTAATACTTTTATTCAGCAAGGATGCATTGAATTAATGGAATTCATTTATAATGTAAAAAAATGTTTATTACAAAAAATGCTGTTAATTTGAACTTTCTACAAAGAATCCTGAATAAAATTTATTTTAGTTTCCACAAAATTATTAAGTACACTGCAAAAAAATGGCTTATCTTACTTAGTATGTTTGTCTTGTAAAAATTCTTAAATCAAGATACTTTTACTAGATAAGCAAAATGACTTAAAATACTTAGTCTTGCTTACAGGGAAAAAAAACTAAATTAAGTGCATTTTGCTTAAAACAAGTAAAATTATCTGCAGAGTAAAATATTATGAAAACAAGAGTATTTTACTTACCCCACTGGCAGATAATTTTGCTTGTTTTAAGCAAAATGCACTTAATTTAGGATTTAAAGAAAAAATTCATTAAGTCATTTTGCTTATCTAGTAAAAGTATCTTGATTTAAGAATTTTTTGATATTTTAACTAGAAACAAGACAAAAATACTAGGAAAGATAAGCCATTTTTTGCAGTGTAGCACAACATTAATCATAAAAAGAAATGTTTCTTGAACACCAAATCAACATATTAGAATGGATTCTGAAGGATCACTTGACACTGAAGACTGCAGTAACGATGCTGAAAATTCAGCTTTGCATCACAAGAATAAATTACATTAAAAATATAAGTTAGAAAAGAGTTATCTTAAATTGTAATAATATTTCACAATATTACTGTTGGTGCAGCCTGCAGCCTTGGTGAGCATAAGAGACTTCCTTCAAAAACATGAACAATTCTTACCAACCCCAAACTTTTGAATTGTAGTTTGCGTGCTAGAAAATCAATGCTTTCTTGGTGACTGTTTTTTTGTTTATTGTTTTTTTAATTGCAGTTACACTTTTAATTGACTAGGGGGCACCAGTTGCACATTAAATATTCAGCTGAGCTCTTTACAGAATTGTTTTGTAACATTATGCGAGATTGTCTACAGGATTTGTGGCCTGATACTTTGACAACATTACATGCTCATTCACCTCTGTTGTTGTCATGGCATTTCATGATCTTATTTTAATACAGTTTGTTTACAGTTGAGCTGCTGTTGTTGCTTAAAATCTTCAATGTATATTTATCCTGCGTGATTGGTCTTATAATGTATACCGGCACATGTTGTTTGATTAAATTGTCTTAAGCTTGTCTCAAGTTCTGGTTTGTGTTTTGTTTTGGATTTAAGTTTTCTAAGTATATGTTTAAAGAGTTTGGTTTAAAAGGATATAGCTAAATGTATTCACAACTCAGTTAAGCTTAAAGCTGATTAACTATCTAAATCAAACTAATGCTTTTCTCTTTTTTTCTCTCCCTCTCTGGTCCATCCTGTCATTCTTGTTAATTCCTTTCATTTAATTCTTACCTGTTTCCCTAACTAATACCATTTCATTCACCATTCACCATCAAAACTGAAAATTCCTCCTCTCCTGTTGCCATAATCCTATAATTCTTATTGAAATTCCCCCTGATCCCACCCTCTAAACCTCTCCTCCGGGCATCTTCATTTTCCTAAAGGCTGGTCAAGCTTTTTTCGCATTCCAGAGGTACAAGTTAGGTGCAAGCTCGTCTCTCTTCTCTCAGGACTATACTGATCCCAGCCAGGATCCCGCAGGAGTGCCAGCTGCAGGCACGGAGTACACTGGATACAACGCCGACATGGAGGCTAATTATGAGGGCTCTGGCGGATATCAGAACCAAGACTACTAAGGTCGAGTATGAGGATGTACACAACAGCCTTAACGAGCTAGGCTGACTGGGTTATATGGGGAAAACTAAATATACAGGAACTTATTTTGGGGTAGAATATGGGGACCAAAGCAGGCTAACAGGAATTCAGGGGTTTGTTTGGTGCTGAAAGAACCCCTTGTGGAATTAACTTTTGGTGATAATACATGATTAATGAGCGTTTCATTAAGTCTATAAAATGATATTTTGCAGTTTAGAGATTGTGGCACAGGATCTCTTGAAAGTTTTTTTTTTTTTTATTGGTGCCACCAGGAAATCTTGCCTTCGGTTTTGGGCTTATGGGTTTGGGGTTGATCTGACTGATTGGAAAGAAAATAAATCTTTCTTTTTCTGAAAAGAAATCTAAACTAAACTAATGGAACTCTAAAACAGTCATAGAAACTAACTAGCTTAATATTGGCCATACAGTACATGTGAGGAAACCTGACCAAACTAAACATTTCTAAAGACCGCAGTGTCTTTTTGTTGGTAAAGTGTAGGTGCTTCAGTGGAATATATCGTTAACCCTTAACCTGTCACTATACAGATACTGCATTGATAGCTCTCTGCTGCCATTTTATCAATGTTTATCAAAGATCATTTTTAACAGTATCATGTTTGGAATTAAATCAGTCTCTGCATTGTACAACGAGAGAAACTGAATGGTCCTATAATGTAACACAGAGAGTAAAAATATTGAGTAGGCCTATAATTAAGGTGAATTTTTGAGAGCTGCTGAACTGCAAGTTTTTGTTTTTGTTTTTTTTTTTGTTTGTTTTTTTAAGTTGTGCGGCTATGATTGCATTATTTAAGCTATGTTTCTTTACAGAAAGGCGACATTTCATATGCACAGTGGTCCCAAACAGTATTTGGACTCTTAAGCGACACTTAAATAGCATAGCCTATGTCTGTCATTGCACAAAATATCAAACCAGTGTCATTTATTTTAAAGTAAGACATCACAAGCACACTTTTCAAGCAAAGCAAGTAATTTGTTGGTTTATAAATTCTAAAACTATGGACCAATTGTAAGGCGTCGCCAAATAAACTAAATTTCGTGGGCAAAAAGCTCCATTGTCTATTGGTGATAGTTTCGCAATATTCAAAGCACAGCCCACACAGAAACCATGTTCAAACCAGTACATTTTCTGTTAGTGAACGGACAAATGCATTTTTAAGTGTGACTTAAGAGTCCACATGTGATTTAGAGCAGCTGTGCATGTCATTTTCATCATGGTAAACGTTTACATTTTTATTTAGACTAGACATAATGACCTTTGACGTTGTTATTAATATCTTTTAATCACGAATGTAAACAAAGTGGTGCAACACTAAAATTCACTAGACTTTGAAACATGTTTTTGAGAGGGAAAATGGCCAGGCTAACACTCAGCTGCATACTAATGCTTTAAAATGTGAACAAAAACGAGGCAGAGCCCCTGAGCATGAAAAATTAGCACATTGTCTAAATATGACAAATTAGCGCTAATGACTACAGAAGACAAACCCAGCCAATACCTCACAATTATGCTAGGAAGAACAGACTAATAGACTTCATTTCAATGCCAATGTGTCAAATCTTTAGGGCAAATGGTCATGTCATTATAATGGTCTGTCACTTGTGGAAATATTATTCATAATTATGTATGCTAATGAGTTCCTTTGTAGCACCCCTAGTATTGTTCTCTGGCAGTCTTTTTTATCATTTACATTTTTTTTTTTTTTTGATCATAGTTACTGTAAAATCTCTTGCACTAGAGCAGCAGCATTGTGCATTACAGATCAATTATTTTTTATTTTAAATTAAGTTTAAAATTAAAATAAAAAATTGTTCATAATTATGTACCTGAATATATAAAACCAGCATATTTTTATTTAATGACAAAGATGTAATATAATCAAGTACACAAAATATCTTTATAAATTTATTACCAAAATAACTGTCAAAAATAATAATATTAATTGTGTATTTTGCATTTAAAGGTGTTTTAGAATAACATTTATCCTTTTTCTGTTTAGGAAGTGACATTGTTTTCTGAATCAGGAAATTTTTTCTCTCATTTTATTTCTTGTTGAAACTCCAAAAAAAAAAAGGAAAGCTACAATACAATCAATATATTATATAGGTGATGTATCAGATGTGTTCTTATATAATGTATATGTGCAGTTATGGAGCTGGGATAAAAATAAAAAATAATGTAAATTCTTTTGATGTGGTGACTGTACATTAACTGAATCGCTAGGTTAAAATGGCTCAGTGTATTGTGTCCTGTCTTGTATGTTGCTTGTCTGGTAAGACGTCTGATATAGCTGAAAATAAAAGAAATTGACTGATGGACATAGTTGCCTGTTCTTGTTTCTGTTCATAACTGGGTTTGTAAAAAAAAAAAAAAAGTCTTTGAATTTCTTCTTTATATATTTGTCTATCGATAAGATTTTTATATTTATTAATACATACGCTATATGATTTTTAGTATGTTCATGAAAAAACAAATACAAAGAAAAAATACAATTAGTACAAATTTTTGCAATTTTGATTCTGTGGACATTTTTATAAGGTAGTATGTTGTGTCTCTGAAAAGTATTTACACTACTTTTCAGGGACACTAGGCCTATACAACCTTATAAAAATGTTTAATTACTACTGTATACTACCATATAAAAATCCTAATTTCTTATTTATTTATTGAACCATACATAAAAAGAATTGTGTTTTAAAATAAATGTTACTTCGCTCATTTGTAATGTAATGCAATGACATTCATTTAAGTATTGCTTAATACTTTTTGTGGATAGTGTATGAACATGCATGACATTTTGTGTGCATGTCATAATCTACAGAACCAGCTTTATTACTGGAGTGACGTGACATTTCCTGGTTCTCATGCTTGTGTAACTCTACATGGTGCTACATTTCCATACCATAGTGTGCTGAGTGGCCACACTGCAGGAGAGGGACGGCACAAGGGTGAGATCAGTTCCTGTAATCGCCCAGTGCGTCACTGAGAGAGCAGTCAATGACAGACAGGGGACAGAATGTATGTGTAACATGAGAATATGACTGTCCACAACCTCTGTCCACACAGCACTATATTCATCTGATGAGTGAATACAGCGCCAGCGCTCACTTGGTCTGTCACTGAACACACGCTATGACCATGCTTTTCCATATTAACTATTTTATAGCGCTTGTTTGAGAGTAAAAAAAAAAAAAGTTAAGTATTGAAATATTTTAAGTTATTGATTAGTAACCAGTGGTAGTTTTTTACAGCTTTGCAACAACATATGTTTAAATACAGCAGCATAGTCTTTTTTCTTCTTCTTCTTTTATGTGATATTTAAACAATGTTTTTTTAAGGGATTATATTTGCAAAAGAAGATTAGTACAGAACAGTTGCTGCCACATGTTTATAATCTCCTGTCTGGTTCCAGATCCGAGCACTGTTTACTTTCCATTGAAAGCCTTTTGATGTCTGTTAATAGGCCCGTGGAGGAACAAATGTCATGCTGATACAATGAGATCAAACATTTGAGCATCAGCAACAGAATCCATTCAGATAATAACTAAAGAAAAAATTTTAAGACAAATCTGATTATAGAGCTTACATACAAGTGGACAGACGGACGGACAGACAGACAGATAGATATGTTTGGAATGTGCCATGGAAATGTGAGTTGCTGGGGATTTCTTAGGTCTTATGTGCGTGTTCCTGTGCTGTGCTCCAGTGTGTGTGTGAATGTTTTGATATGTGGGTGTGTGAGTGTCGGGTGTTGTCACTGCAGACAAAGTACGGAGTGATTCCATCAGCCAGAAATAGCAGCAGAGCTGTATAAAAGTCTGACACATGCTCCGGCAGACAGATCCGACCAGACAGAGCAGGAGACGGACAGTCGAGTCCTCCAAGAAAAAGAAAAGAGAAAAAAAGCAAAGAAAATTACAAATCTTCAAAACGGTGTTGTAAAACAGTTAAGATCATTGACTGTGATTTAAGTTTTTAAGCCGCTCACAAACAGAAGTTGAAGATGCAGATGTGCACGGTCCTGGAGAAGAAAGGTGGATGTGTGGTTGGAGCCGAGCTCAGCTGCAGTGTGAGGGAGGAAAATCCAAATAAGAAGGAGAGTTACAACGCGAACTGGCGCAGCATCAATATGAAGACTCAGCCTGAGGATCGGTGAGTGCATTCACATACATACAACTAGATGGAAGCTATTTATTTATTTAGAATTTATTGAATGCCAAGGATCTCTGTTATAGCATTCTAAATCTTTTAAAACAGATTTAATTATGATTTATTTTTAAATAAATATAACATTAAAACACATTGCTTAATTAATATTTTTTTGTCTGGGTGAGCAGCAAAATCTTAATACTGTATGCAGTTCAGTTTATCGGGATTTAAGCATCTGTAGATGTTTTTACTGAATTAATATTTATTATTATAATATAGTAATAAAAAAAGGTTAAACACATAATTAAATGTCAAAACTTTCATTCATAATTCTCAATTTTTCTCTCTCTCCAGCCAATCGATGCTGATGTCAGATGACTCGCGCCGGGAGTCCCTGTCCCGTTACTGGCAGGCGCGTCCTCTGAATCAGTCCTGCCCATCAGGTGTTGTCAGAGTGGGCACTGTGGACACAGGTGTAAGGGAGCACCAGCTCTTACCCTACAGGAACAGCCTGCCCCTGCCCATCTTCAAGCCTGCTGAACTGGGCATCCGCCTGGGCCGCGGAGCCCCACACACCCTGCAAGATCTGCCTCCCGCCAGGATTCCCGACGGAGCCTGTCCAGACAAGAGACCAGTGGAACAAATCACCAGAGACCTGCCGCCCGTCAAACCCATGCGAATGGAGTTTGCCAAAGCACCCAGAGCCCTGGGCCGATCCATGTCCCAGGAGGCCCAGAGAGGCTGAAAAGCATAAAGACAAATATGAGTCAAAGACTGTATGGACTTTATTAAATAATGAGACAAGAGGCAGGATAAGACGGAGGGGGTAAGCAAGTAGAAAGAGGTTTTTAGGGATAGTCAAACAGCATGTGCAGTGAGTGAAATTTCAAATGATGAAATGATGTTCATGATGGGAATAAGAAAGCTGATGGTCCTGATAATGATCTTGACAATAAGAATAATGCTATGTATAGTGAATTTGAGTTGTAAATAGTACTTGCTTGTTTTGTATTGAGTATGTTAAAAACACAACTCTTTTTGTTCGGTTGACATTAATCGAATGTGCATAAATGTAGGTTCAATTTTTGACCTCATGTTGATGTTTTTAACATGATTAGGTTATGCAAAAAAAATGAATGTTTAGTAAAAGAGATAAACTTTTATTTTTGTTATTTAACAAATAAGAATTGCACTATTTAATTGCACTATTTGACAGTTGGTATTTGTTGTTGGATTTATTGCCATTTACCTTAATCACTTCAATAAAGGTTTATCAGTATAAAATCAGTTTTGTTTTTGCTGTTATTACTATTAATGAAAGAAAGACTCTGGGAGCAACAGATGCTATTTTTCCTGAAATATAACAGAATGGCAACATTCATCAGGAAAAGAGATCCACAGCTACCATCAATTTATTAGCATTACACTTCTTTCTTCTTTAAAGGTGCACTACTTCTGTCGCCATCTGTGGCCAAAACATAAAATTGCATGTTACTTGTGGAGATGGCGTGATATTTTTTTTCCCCCCAAACCAGTTCTTCTGATTGCCTACACAACGCTAAACAAATAGGCTCCTATCTTGATGGAAACTGTTTGTCATGATCGGATCCATCCATCATATTTTTTTTAACTCTGAACTGAATCCATTAAAGGGATAGTTCACCCAAAAATGAAAATTCTGTCATTAATTACTCACCCTCATGTCGTTCCAAACTTGTAAGACCTTCCTTCATCTTCACACAAATTAAGATCGTTTTGATGAATTCCCGAGAGCTCTCTGACCCTCCATAGACACGATCAAGGCTCAGAAACATAGCAAGGACATTGTTAAAATAATCCATGTCACATCAGTGGTTCAACCGTAATTTTATGAAGCTATGAGAATACTTTTTGTGCGCAAAGAAAACAAAAATAATGACTTTATTCAACAATTAGTTTCCTCTGCGTCACCCTGTAGCGCCATTTTGAAGAGTATCACATACGTAAACAATGTATGCAACATATTTACACACTTCATTTACATTCAGATCAAAGTGTAAACATTGTAAACAGCGTATCCCATACGGTGCTGCTGACAAAGAACAGCATACGTTGTTTACATGTGTGATACTCTCCAAATTGGCGCTATTGGGTGACGCGAAGGAGATGAATATGTTTTCTTGCACACAAAAACTAATCCTGTAGCTTCATAAAATTACGGTTGAACCACTGATGTCACGTGGATTATTTTTAACGATCTCCTTGCTACATTTCTGAGCCTTGATCGTGGTAGTTCCCTTGCTGTCTATGGGAGGGTCAGAGCCCTGCTAAAAAAAAAAAAAAACAATAGAAGCCCAATGAAAACCATCACAGAAATTCCAGTGGTTTCCATTAAAATACCATTATGAACCATTAGCTTTTTCAAGTAAAACTATTACAAAATTCCTTTTTGTAGTGTGTTTTGGGCATTTTTCCAATAGGATTTAACATCCCACCAATAGAATCCATCACATACCAGTCGACACCATTATAGTTTCCATTAAAACCAATACAATTCCCATTATAACCATTAAAACCATTACATTTTCTATTGTGTTTTGGGCAGGGTTCTATTGTTTTTTTCAGCAGGGAGAGTTCTCAAAATTCATCGAAAATATCGTAATTTGTGTTTGGAAGATAAACGAAGGCCTTACAGGTTTGTATCGACATGAGGGTGAGGAATTAATGACAAAATTTTCATTTTTGGGTGAACTATCACTTTAAGTCTGAACTTTTCTTGACAAATGACTGCATGATTCATTTGGCCAATGAAATCAGTCTTCAGCTTAACGCACCCCGCTGTTCGGCGCGGATGAATCTGATGGTTTGAGGTATTTAGGCCAAAGACCCGCAAACAGTAATGAGAAAGTCACTCAAAGGCAAATAGCTGAAAAATAGCATATGTTGTCTGAACAAATGACGTAATATTTCGTCATATGTTTATGGACATAAAGTAAACACGATAGAATGAACGAAATGAAAAAGAATTTCCTGCCAAATCCGATATGACCCTCAACGTATAAATCAGGCTTCTAGAGAGCTTTTCACTGGACAAACTTTTTAAATGCCCCTGATTACAAGAATAATTTTGTCCATTTATATTACATTGTTTTGCGCATAGATCATGTAAGCATACAAACAAGGACTGCGTGTATGTTCTGTAATATTATAATCAGTTCTCGCAGGTGTGGGATGAGAAATGAAAAGAGGGGAGGAATGGAATGTGAAGAGGCAGTCGGGTAATGGTCAGAACGGACAGTGCTTTGGCATCTCTGCCAGTCTCATCAGTTTGTTCTTCATAGCAATGCTTAAAAGACTTCAACTCAGTTTAGATGTTCCAGCATTATCAGTCTGGTTGTTTTTGTTTTTAAAGTTGTATATTATGAGGGAAAATGACCTAGTCTGCACTCAATTTATTATATTTTACTGCAACAAATCCTGGCCATTTTTGCAATGTGTTAATTAAAAGAGAACAGAAAAGAAAAGAACAGAGTTATTGAATTCTGAAATAAAAAATAATGGAAGCTGAGATTTTCTGATGGATGAAAAACAAGTCACGTCTATAAGAAATCACATTAGAAGAGGTCGTCAGTAAAACAGAGTGCTTCAGAAAGAACAGAAGGGTGAAGCTGTGCTGTGACTCTGGTACATGCTGTCTGTGACTTTGTGCCAAAAATGTCATCGTCAGGAGGACACACTGTCTTGTTCGAATGCATCAATATCTCTGTTTCTTTCTATCTCTCACTTTATTTCTCTTACTGATCACGCACTAATTAAAAGATATCCTTTTATTCTAGTTGTAATCATGCTAATTTTTCTCAGTGTGTGCTGGTGTCACGCTGACGGCTGTTAGATATTTATAGCTAAACAAACACAGCCAAAGGACGAGAGTCTAACAGGACGAGAGGGAGGAGATGTGCTTGTGCTGGTGGTGACAGGAGGCTTCTGCACCCCTCCACTGATCCTTTAATCCTGCTTGTTCTCGTTCTTTCTGCTGCTGGTTTTTTCAGCTGCTGCAAATGTCGCCACACTCTTCCCCACATATCAGCTTTGGAAACTCCAAAGTTTAAACTCAGAGTTTATTTATGATTAATGTTACATAATTAATGATTATATTGTATGATATTGTAGAAATTGTTAGCATTTCAGATGTATGTTTTTGAGATAAAAAGTAATTATAAGAAATTAAAATTCTAATTACATGTGTGCAATGTAAAGTCCAAAGACTTTTTTTGATGCATACCAGAAAGAAAGAAAGAAAGAAAGAAGCTGGTGCCTCATACAATCATAGTCCATCCATGAACACCTTTTAAGCTGTATTATACATTAAATTATTAAAAATTTGGCTATATAAGTCTTTATATTATGATTCTAGGAGTGATTGGAACAAGACTGTTTATTTTGTTTAAACACCAGCTTGAAGAGCATGTGTGTCCATGTGCAGTTTTGTCAGCTGATCTTATTTTGACCCCCCTCTGTCTCCTGGAAGCTTATGAAGTATCTTCACCATTATGTGCCAGCATCATTAATGTGCTTGAGCTCTCAGATAACCCGCATAACAGATATGTGTTATGAGTCATTGCGTGGCAACACACACAGATACACATTTATTTCGAGAATGAGTGTTGTTGTGATGTTTTCTGCGTAATGCATTTTAAAAATCCAGAGTGTAAGCTTATCTATTTAAAACAGATATTAATTTCCCTTCAAGTGATTGTGAGACACTACAAACAACGTGACTTCTGTTCCTTTAAATAAATGTTCCACGTGCTTATAACTCCAAATGGAAAACTGCATGTGTTTAATTGGTGTGGAGAATTATATTGCATAAGAGGGCAGATCTGATAGAGATACATCACTTATCATTGCAACAGGCTTTACAGACACACACAACCTGTAAACCACACCACTGCTCAGCTCTTCTACATTAAGAGAGAGAGAGTGTGTGTGTGAGTGAGTGTGTGTGTGTGTGTGTGTGTGTGTGTGTATTCACAGGGCACAAGTCTAAGTGAAGACAGTGCACAATTTCTGCAAGTAAAGGGCAAAGACTACATTACAAAACACACACGTTCTCCTAACATACACACAAGACTAATACATGTGATTGAGTTTAAAACCCCCTGTGGATTTGTATGAAAAACACACACCAACACACCCTCTTGTGGTAAAAGTAGGTATTATTCCACAGTGACTGGTCTTCTACTGTATCTAAATTTATATGATATATGTGCATTTATTTCGATACACAACCTAGGCCCAATTATTCCACTCCCCAGCATTACTGTACATGCCACCTTTTATATCTTTTTTGATCTTTCCATTATTTTTATTAGCTGTCCTGCACTGATTTTATTATCATAGAGACAAGAAACCTTGCTTGCATGTCTAGCTGGTATAACGTCTTGGATTTCTAAACTTTCTACATTTAAATGAGAGTAAGACATAAGCAGTGGTTTTTGGGCCCTCTGTGGGTAAAAATAAATGTAAAGACCATGAAAAACTGATGACACACTAAAACACACCATGAGAAGTACCAATGAAATTAAGTGATAAGGATTGTGAAGCTGTTAGTAGCTTATTAGGAGAACTACAAATATGAAGGAAAAAGAGTGTTCACAGTGGGCAAGCATTCAACAGACCTATTTGAAAAAATCAAGTCCTTGGAAACAGAGAATGCAGGAAAGCATCTCATCCTGGGTTATTTTGAGGCAGCACTAGTGGAGGCAGTGGCGCAAAAACGGGGTATGCAGTATATGCAGTGCATAGGAACGCCGCACATAGGGGGCGCCATTTTGCCGAAATCATTATGTGAAAACGGGAGATTTTCAGACGCGCACTTCAGCTTGCCCTCAGCACCAGGCGTGAGTCAAACGAGCGCGGAAAAGGTACAGGTGCCAAATGAGCTTCAGTAGAACAACAGTCAACTGCGGTCTGATGACATGTTGATATGTCAGTAAAACAAACTTTCCTGTTCTTTCAGAGGTTTTACTGTGCTCACGGCGCACGCTCTTCACTGTACGCGAATATGAGGCGCACGCTCTCACTTCATCATAAATAACCCACACAAGAAACAAGAAACTATACGAGCATACATCGTCAGTTAAATCATGAAATTACCAACATTGCGATTAAAGCTGCAAAACCGCTTGCATGTATACATGCATCACATTTAAGAAAGTTTCTCAAATGCATGTACTGAAATATTCTGCAATTCGAGATCACATAAGGCGCAAGATGATAGCCCAGTCAACAATTTGATCTCACAGTGATGTCACCATGATCTCACAGGATACTCGTGATGAGGTCACAATGTGAGGTAACCGTGAGCTAAAAGTGTAACCTCACAGCGCCCTCACTGTGTGCTCATACTAATGTGAGGTCAAAGTGCACCCACTGCACAGAGACTAGATACCCAGCATGCACTGCAGCATGAAGCTTTTGACTGTCACCATTGTTGAGATTCATACACTGATTCTTGATGTTTCTCTTTGTGTTTAAACAGCACAGTAGCTAATAATGTTTGTGACTTACGCTTCTATAATCCTTCATAACTGATTATGAGACTACTGGGCTTTATACTGTATAATCAATCACAACGCTAAGAAGACTGTATATTGAATCTTGGTGACTGTGTTGTAATCATCAATAACAAACCAATGTCACCTGGTTGCAGTCTCTTTTTAGTTTTCCTTGCCATAACAAATGTGCTTTACAAATATAGTTACAGCAGTCCAAAAAAATATAATCTTATAAAATCAAGGGTCAAGAGCACAACTAAAGCAAACACTACTCACCATGATGGTAACGTATGTTTCATTTGTATCTTATAACAGAAATCTGTTAGCTGGGCATGCACTCATGAGCTCATCATGTGAGAGCACTGTGATATCTCTGTGATAGTGTTGAGAAACAGGAAGTAGAATGTCCCCCCGGTGACTGATATTTGAGCTGCCTCCTCTCAACCCGCTCAACATTTTGAATTCACAATGAGCTCATATATTACTCACACTGTGAAGATCACCGTATGAGAATGGTGTGATATCACTGTGATCATCGCGTGACCTCACGTGTCGACTGGGAGCCTATGTAAAAAAAGTTTTTTTTTTTTTTGTAATTTAATGCACAGGTAGGCTAAATGTGAGCACAGTGCAGCTGTACTTTGTAATTTGTAAAGTACGAAAATGAAATAATATTTAAATGCATAAAATAAACATTTTACATTCTGGCATTTATGTGCCCTTTTTCACATTATTGCAGATGGGGAACTTTTTTTTATTTTCCTTTGTACGGAGCTCGATTTAGGTTTGACAAAATAAATAAATTAGAATGTCCTCGAAAAGTTTGGGCTCAATTTAACAAAAACCCACCAATCTCAACAAATTAGAATACTTCATAAAACCAATAAAAAAAAACGTTTTTAGTGAATTGTTGGCCTTCTGGAAAGTATGTTCATTTACTGTATATGTACTCAATACTTGGTAGGGGCTCCTTTTGCTTTAATTACTGCCTCAATTCGACGTGGCATGGAGGTGATCAGTTTGTGGCACTGCTGAGGTGGTATGAGAGCCCAGGTTTCTTTGACAGTGGCCTTCAGCTCATCTGCATTGTTGGGTCTGGTGTCTCTCATCTTCCTCTTGACAATACATGGGGTTCAGGTCAGGCGAGTTTGCTGGCCAATCAAGCACAGTAACACCATGGTCATTGAACCAGCTTTTGGTGCTTTTGGCAGTGTGGGCAGATGCCAAGTCCTGCTGGAAAATGAAATCAGCATCTCCATAAAGCTTGTCAGCAGAAGCAGAATTTCCTGGTATACGGCTGCATTGACTGTGGACATCAGAAAACACAGTGGACAAACACCAGCAGATGACATGGCAGCCCAAATCATCACTGACTGTGGAAACTTCACACGACTTCAAGCAACATGGATTCTGTGCCTCTCCACTCTTCCTCCAAACTCTGGGACCTTGATTTCCAAATGAAATGCAAAATTTACTTTCATCTGAAAAGAGGACTTTGGACCACTGAGCAACAGTCAGTTCTTTTTCTCCACAGCCCAGTTAAGATGCTTCTGACGTTGTCTCTGGTTCAGAAGTGGCTTGGTAGCCCTTTTCCTGAAGACGTCTGAGCGTGGTGACTCTTGATGCACTGACTCCAGCTTCAGTCCACTCCTTGTGAAGCTCTCACAAGTGTTTGAATCGGCTTTGACTGTATTCTCAAGCTTGCAGTCATCCCTGTTGCTTGTGCACCTTTTTCTACCCAAATTCTTCCTTCCAGTCAACTTTGCATTTAATATGCTTTGATACAGCACTCTGTAAACAGCCACACCTTTCAGTAATGACCTTCTGTGACTTACTCTCTTTGTGGAGGGCATCAATGTTCGTCTTCTGGATCATTGCCAAGTCAGCAGTCTTCCCCATTATTGTGGTTTCAAAGAACAAGAGATACCCAGAATTTATACTGTATGGATGATCATTTATTCAAACTCAAATGTAAATATTCTAATATTTTGAGATACTGATTTTTGATTTTCATGAGCTGTAAGCTCTAATCATCAAAATTAAAACAAAAAAAAACTTTTGAAAAGTTTTACTTTACATGTAATGAATCTAAAATATAAGAAAGTTTCACTTTTTGAAATAAGTTACAAGAAAAAATGAACTTTTTCACGACATTCTAATTTATCGAGATGCACCTGTATTACAAGGACATCAAACCGTTTGACTCCATTTTGAATTTTAGTTTTTATAATTGCTTTTGAATTTTTTTATTTATTTTTTTTTGAAAAGCACCTTTTTTTCAATGGAGCAGATTATGCACATATAGCCTAGACTAGAGGGTGTTGTTTCTGATATAACTTACTGGAAACTGCTGTTATTGCAGAAAGTCTCAGAGCATCCACTTCTTAATTCTTATTTCATTCTTCAAATTTTCTCAAAGGGTCATTATTACACATGCAATCGTTCTCAATGGCTCTGCACACCCCCAGACCCAGAAACCTGTTAACACAAGAATCTTTAAAAGTGATTGATTGTTCTGCTTTTTCAAATATGAATACCTTTCACTACATACTCACATTTGACAATAGGTGTCTTGCCCAGAATTATGAAAACATGCAGATCTGACAAGTTCAGAATTGTGAAAGAACATGCAGGTCTTTTCTCTAACAAGTCCATTCTCTGTCAAAGTATTTGATATAAGATATTTACATTTTTTGGTAATGGGTGCTTCTAACTTCATTTTTTTTTATTGCAGAAGCACAGACCCTAAATAACATTTACAGACATGTAATAGCTGTGAATGACTTTCTCTAATTAAAATAAATAAATAAATTTAAAAAGTCCTAAAGGTAGTGCACAACATTATTTTACAATATTAGCACATGTGTTGTGTCTCTCAGCTCTGTTGATGATGATGATCTAATCACAGTTATTTGTGTGGTCAGGAAACAGTCATGTTACAGCCCCAGCTCTTGAAGTGGCTACAGTTTTGCCAAAGACAGATTTTATTTTGTTATTTTATTTAATATTTTGAGAACATCATGTAAACAAAGAAAAAGATAGTTTCAAGATGTTACAAGTCCTAGGTCATGGGATGCGAGGACAGATTAAAAGTTGTGAATAATTAGGAAAAATAGAGACGCAACACAGGTTAGCATGACGCGTCAGCATCATATCAGTATTTTTTAGTAAGCCCCTTTTATTTACCATGTATTAGACACTATATAACAAAACTTGCATAAAATACATTATTCACTGTTTTGTTTTGTTTTGTTTTTTTGGATCACAACAACATGGCACAAAGTCCATTTTCAACAAGAAACAGACATGGAAGGCTCAACAAATCAGAACCAGATCAAATCCAAGACAGATAAAGTATATGCAAATAAATACAAATAAATAAATACATTTCTTATGAAAAAAAAGAGTGGAAAAAAGGAAAATTACAAGGAGATCAAACAGTCTAACTCCATTTTGACTTTTAGTTTTTTGTGAGTGCTTCTGAAACGTTAGCCTTTTTTAGCATTTCTAGCACAACTAAAATTTTAGTAATGTCTACAGCTGTTGACTGTCACTTTGAGAGTACTCCTCGACTCCTCGTTCCCTACGCCGTGGCATTCATTTTTTGATATTTATGATATTTATGTTTTTGGTGCTTCTAACTTCTTTTTTTAATGCAATTTTTTTTTTTTTAAAGCACAGACCCTACAAAATCTAACATTTATAGACATTTAATAGCTGTGAATTTCCTAAAGAAGAAGAGTCCTAAAAGTACTGCATAACATTATTTTACAATATTATGTATTGTATTTCTCAGATCTATTGATGATGATCACCTAACCACAGCTATTTGTGTAGGAAATAGTCATGTTACAGCATCAGCTCTCGCCAGAGAAAAATTATATTTTTTATTTTATTTTATTTTATTGATTTATCCTAAATCGTGAGGACAGATTAAAAGTTATGTAATATACTGTAGATGTGACACAGGTTAGCAGCTTCTCTGTCTTCACATGTCAGCATCTTTATTAATACATACAGTATCAGTATCTCTTATTAATGTGAAAAACATCTTCTCTTAGTATAAATAATTTTTTACAAATATATCCACCTTATTCTTCAACGTCAAAGTAAGCCTATGGGGGAGACTTCTGGTTCGTTAGTCGCTATAGGAAAATAACAAGAAGTAGGCTACAACGTGCATTAAATGATAAAACCGTTTGCACTACAAATCAGTGTGTTCATAATTAAGATAATACATTAAAATAATATGGTAAGACACACCAATTTGCAGTATCAAGCAGCAAAACGAGCGGTTTTGTACAGATAAAAATAACTGGAATCAAATGAGACCAGAAACAAGACCCAGAGAATTTACAAATAGCGCGCCCATTTTTATGGGAAGAATAAGATGGATAACTTCAGTTCAATTCACTCTTACCTTACTGACAATACTACAATAATATTCATGTTCACATAAATACAGGGGTTTTTTTTTTTTCAACTGCTTACACACATTTTCAAAACTTTGCCTCTTTTTTTCAAAACTTTACACACAAATCCAAGAATTGCACACACAAAATGCAAAATGCCTCACATCTCTTGCAAAATTAAGCATTGCATACAAACACATCACAAAAGCAAACATTTGCAAACACCTTTGCCATAATATTGATTCCTGTTAGATTTTTGTGTGTGATATGTGACTTACTGGAAACTGCTGTTGTTGCAGAAAATGCTCTGGTTTTACCTGTTGTTTGACCAGAAACCTGTTACAGTTTTTTTTCAACTGCTTACACACAAAATCTTTACTTGTCACACAATTTCTGAAACCTGACACTCAAACAGCAGAACCACACACCAAATCTGCAAAACCTTACACTAATTCTCGGCATTTTCATTTCAGAAAACACTTTATGCAAAACACAACACACAATTCTCTATGTGACACACACAAATCTAACAGGAAGTATCTTGATTTCCTTTTTTAAACACAACCATTTAAAATGCCACACTAATTCATTTCATTTAATGCCAATTACTTTCAATCTTGTACAGAAATGTACATAGGAGCTCATGAAAGAAGATCTTTATCTTTAAGAAAATCTTGGGGTGTTTCTGGAGACAGACCTTAGTTTTAGTAGTCATGTCAAAGCAGTAACTAAATCAGCATACTATCATCTCAAAAACATTGCAAGAATTAGATGTTTTGTTTCCAGTCAAGACTTGGAGAAACTGCTTCATGCCTTTATCACCAGCAGGGTGGATTATTGTAATGGTCTCCTCACCGGCCTTTCAAAGAAGACCATTAGACAGCTGCAGCTCATCCAGAACGCTGCTGCCAGGATTCTGACTAGAACCAGAAAATTTGAGCATATCACACCAGTCCTCAGGTCCTTACAGTGGCTTCCAGTTACATTTAGGATTGATTTTAAAGTTTTACTCGTTTATAAATCACTCAATGGCCTAGGACCTAAATACATTGCAGATATGCTCACTGAATATAAACCTAACAGACCACTCAGATCATTAGGATCGAGTCAGTTAGAAATACCAAGGGTTTACACAAAACAAGGGGAGTCCGCTTTTAGCTATTATGCAGCCCGCAGTTGGAACCAGCTTCCAGAAGAGATCAGATGTGCTGAAACATTAGCCACATTTAAATCCAGACTCAAAACTCATCTGTTTAGCTGTGCATTTGTTGAGTGAGCACTGTGCTACATCCGAACTGATTGCACTATGTATAATCATTTTCTATTCTTAAATGTTTTAAATTCTTTTTAAATCAATTTTTAAATCACTTTGTTTTTATTGTTGTGATTATTATTATTTTTATTTCCTTGTTATTATTAGTATTTTTAATTACTATTTCACTTCCTTTTATGTAAAACACTTTGAATTACCACTGTGTATGAAATGTGCTATATAAATCAACTTGCCTTGCCTTACCTTAATTAATTATGTGAGTGAAGTGGTTTTGCCTAGAGCGACAGTTGCGCTTCCGCCGGCCCTGAACACACGCATCTTTAAAAACAATTAATTTCTTCAGCTATTTTAAGTATGAACATGCTCACATTCCAGCCAGTGCCTAAGTAAGTTTCCTGTTAAAATTATGAAAGTACTTGCAGGTTTGACAAGTTCATTCTCTCTCTAGGCAAACCACCAACTCTCATAAGCAGGGCAATGCAGTGTCAATGTCTGGTGTAGGGTTTGATACATAAATATAATTTAATTTAGCTCAAAGGGAATCATTTATGATTTTATAGGGAATTTGAACAGAATCACTGTTTTGCGGCTGATCACTGAGTCGGCGGCGATTCACTGAATGAGCCATATAACATTAATTCTGCACTGGACACTAAAATCCAAAATATAGTGAAAACACTATTAATAAGCACAGTAACAAGATCGGCAGATTAAGACATTAACTTGTAAGCACAAAACACAAGATACTTCTCTTTTAAATATAAATACGACTTTATTTATATAAACCTAAGACATAAACTAATCTAACACATGAACACAAGCAGTGACACATTCATACGTTGCAGAAAGAGAGAAAGGAGGAGTTTAGAGAATGAGAAAGTGAAATCCCAAGTTTATAGCAATATGTGCTATCACATAGACCTGAACAACCATCAATCACGTAATTAACCCTCGCATTGAGTTTCTCAATGAGGCTAAAATTTATATTAAATGCACCAGTTCAGTTAGACCTGGAGGTACTTGCTTGCATTGCCTTTGTGTTACAGGGATTCCCTTTCGTTGTGGTCGTCGTTGCAGGAAAGGGGTTTCCCAAGATGCCGATTGGCTGGAAGTTCAGTAGTCGTTGAAGGGATGTCTTGGGCGTTGGCTGAGGATGAAGAGTTGGTCTGGTTGAAGTTTTGAGGCGGTCACAGGCTCGAGTTGAACTCGGAGACAAGACGTGGCGGCAAAAGGGTTAGCTAGGGTTGTTCCTTCCATCATAAATCAGTTTGTTATCTGGTCACATGGTCTGAATTTTACACACTCTTGCAAAGTATACTTTTGGATGTGATTTCTATAACCAGAATATGATACATTTGACAAAGAATCAATTGGAAGAAACATTTCAAGCTAGAATTGTCAAACTCATACATACCAAACATGAATAACCCTTAAAATCGTTCAATAGTTATTAAAAAGACATACATAATATGTGCTTAAAACATGATAGTCTAATGTGTGGATTACATACATAATATAGTGTTATGCCTAGCAATGTCCTTTTAGGATGATTTTATGTGCATATGAAAAAGTCTCTGTGTAGGACATAGGGATATGTTCGGTGAAGACCAGAGACATGTTCTTTGGACAGAAGGATTTCCGTCTGGTTCTTTGTCTTCTATGTGTGGGGGAAAAGTCAATCTAAAGAAGCTTGTGATTTCTCTCGTGGAACACATGTGATGGCCATCTCTTTGACCATTAATCTTGATTATTTACCCCAAATTTGACGATCTCCTTCCTGCGTTGGACTTATCAATAAGTGTTCTTTTGTCTTAATGTTGCAAACGGTTCTGTGAAAGAGGCTTGTTGGTAGGGCTTGCTCCAGACTCATGGCACCAGAGTACCATGGACAGATTTACGACGTCCTGTTGGGCTTTCTGGAATTTCGGCTCCTCATGTTTCGATGTTCTGATCGAATCTTAGTTTGTCTGACTCGTTCTGATCCTACACTGGTCTTTATCATTTTTAAGAGCTTTTCTTCTTCTTCTTCTTCTTCTAATAAATGCTTGAAATTGGTTTTGTAAATAAATCTAAATTGTGCATTTTTATTCATTTCCTTACACATGCAAAATGTATATAAATATTTTAATGGATGAGTTTAATACATGTGAATTCCTTCAGTACTGTTTAAAAAGCCTCTCATGATGCAGCTCAGAGTGGGCTGAGAGAATGTTTAGAGTGTGCAAAACTGAACTATGAACGGCTGGTGACTTCAAAGAAGCTATAAGTTTAAAATAATCATAGCTTTGATTTGTTTAATATTTTTGTCTCTAAATAAATCATAAATAATGATAATAAAGAATATAGTGTCCAAACTTTTGACTGTTTATTATGTTTACTATTGTGAACATAATTTTATATAATTTTAATATGTTGATATTTCAATAATAAATATATTTAAAAATACAACTAGCTATAAACAGTTTATGCTAAATTGCTGTATGTCTAAAAATAAGTCATTTTTATGGCATACTTATATTTGTATAGCATAATCAATTATGGAATAATATTGAAATTATGGAGAAAGCAGCTCTAAACAGCAATATTGTCATTATTTCAAAGGATAAAATCTGTGAAATATGATTATATTAATAATTATTATTAATTGAAATAAAATTGAGTTAATGGTTTCAACGCAATTGCATGATTCACAAAACGTTATAATAATTAAAACATTTTAGTTGTATTTTCTTTGAGACTTCAGTATCTGTCAAAAACAGGTAAATATGTGCAAGCATGTTTCCATCACATAACTTTATCAGCTCCGTCCAATTGATTGTCTACTTAACTTCTGCCCACACAGGTTCCCTCTGCCAGTTAGATGGTAAGTTGCCATAATGACCACACAAGTCTTGTTCCACACAGAACTTTCTTCTATGACAGTGAGTCATTTTTACAAGGAATTCTCACATTATCTTTCCTCTCATCAGTGTGTGGTCAAGCCCCTCTTAACAACAAGATTGTTGGAGGGGAGGCTTCAAAGGCCGGGTTTTGGCCGTGGCAAGCCAGCCTTCATATCAACTGTAATGGGCATCTGTGTTATTGTGGCAGGAGTTTGATCAATAAAGAGTCTGGGTTTTATCTGCAGCTCACTGCTTGCAGGGGTATAAAGCTTAAGGTGCAACAATAATAGTGGGATTAAAGCAGACTTTCTCTTTACAGATTTGGTACATCTGATATTATGATGTACTTCAGGCGCCTGAGACAATCGGGCTTAAACCCTTATGAGACATAAAGGACAGCAAGTCAAATCATCGTTCATCCTACCTATAACAATCCTACCCACGACAACGACAATGCGCTGGTCCGGCTCCCTTCTTCTGTGACGTTCACTGATTACATTAGGCCAGTCTGTCTGGTGGCTGCTGGTAGTAAATTTGCTGCAGGTACAGGCAGCTGGGTCACTGGATGGGGAACACTACAGTCAGGAGGTGAGTGAAGATTTGTTTGCCAGTTAACTGAATACAAACAATACTGTAAACCTCAACAATGCTTTTAAAGGCCATTACTGTAACATGGCCTCTGATTTGTACTAGCCGTTGATTATCCCGCTTATGCCATGGTCATTTGCCAGCATTCACATATTAAATGACACGCAAAAATCATCCATTTAGCCTAGCTAAGTAAATCGGAAATGTTTACTGTAACTGTCTCACTCTGTATTACTATGCAACTGTAACTGTATGTTACTATGGTTACCAATGTTTATAGGAAGAGCATTAATGTGATTAAACTGACCTGGAACTACCTGTGCAGTTAAACAAATTTAATCAACACCTGCCAGCCAATCAGAATCTGGATTTATCGCATTCAACAACAATGGATTCAGTAGCTCACCCAACCTTTTTTTATTTTCCATTTCTCTCACATTCTCCATCATTCCTTTTACCTTTTCCCTCTCTTCCTAAAGATTGTTTGAACAGTATTTCTCAGGGTTCTTTGATGAAGAGAACAGATGCACTGTACTTGCTCTCATAAATAGGTGAAAAGAGCAGTTATATTGTTATTTTTCCCATTTATTCTTTCTGTTTATAAAAATCTTGAAAAGCTGATGTTAATGACATTAAAAAAGCATAGACTAATGAAGTTCAGCATGCTTGCACCTTGTAAGATTTAGGATGTTTGATCAGCCGATATTGATTTTTTATAACGGTTATTTGTATGTTTATATGTCTGATAATCTATATGCATATCCAGTTTATATACAGGGTCTGAAGCTCTGCAGTGTGATCAGGGATGGAGGTTGTTAAAAATGTAATTATCTTTAATCAGTTGCCATGTTGTCTCTCTCTTCATACTGTCTCAAAATTTTGTGTAAACTGTGATACAATTTTTTTTTAAGATTATTTGATGAATACAAAGTTCCAAAAAGTTTAGAAGATACACAAAAACAGTTCTCCAAACGTTTAAAACATTTAAAAAGATCGTCTCGGGTTACTTGGCTGTAACCCTGTTCCCTGAAAAAGCGGGAACGAGATGCTGCGTTTCAATAACGCTAATGAGAACATTCTTTGTTCGACCGGTTGTTGAAGCACGTGTGTCAAACACGCCAAACTTGGCTTAAATAACCTCGGTTAGGTGACGTCATTCGATTACGAACACCTGGAGGTTATAAATAGATGTGACGCGGAAACATCCTCAGGTCAAATTTTTTGTCTGAAAGGACGTCCAGTCACGCTTACAGTGCGGCATTGAGGCGCAGCATCTCGTTCCCGCTTTTTCACTGAACAGGGTTACAGTCAAGTAACCCGAGACGTTCCCTATCAAAAGCTACTCTCGATGCTGCGTTTCAATAACGCTAATGTGAACGAGAATACCAACGCTGCCGCACTGGAAGTGTCTGGACCCCCCAAGGTTGTGTAGTGTGTGCACAAACATTGAAAAAGGTCTCAGACATGCCTATGGGATGTTGACTCAAGGACATGCGAGCCCAGAGTAGCATGAACATCCAAACTATAGAATCTGACAAATGTGTGCGTAGAGGACCAGCCTGCCACATCACACACTTGCTGCAAGGGGACACCTCTTGCCAAAGCCGTAGAAGATACTGATACTTCGGGGTGGAGTTTCCATTCCCCATGTGTCACAGCTTGTCTGGACAGCAAGTCTGCTCCCACATTCATATGCCCGGGGATGTAAATCGCCCTGAGGGACAGGAACTTGTCCTGTGCCCAAAGCAGAACCTGCTGCGCAAGCCTGTTCAGGTGGCGCGAACGCAGTCCGCCCTGGTGATTTATGTAAGAGACTACCGCCTTGTTGTCCACCCGCACTAGGACATGGTTGCCTCTCAACTGCTGGAGGAAGTATTTCAGGGCCCGAAATAGAGCCATCATTTCGAGGCAATTGATGTGCCAATCGAGAAGACGGCCATCCAAGACCGCACCCCAGCCCGTGAGGGAAGCGTCTGTCATTAGCATCTTGCGACGACAACACGGACCTAGAGTGGGACCCAAAGTCAGAAACCGGGGTCTGAACCACATAGAAAGGGTACGAAGCCCCTGGCGCGTAATCCTTATTTGCCTCTGGGGATTGGCCCTTGGATGAAATCCCCTGGCTCTGAGCCACAACTGAAACGATCTCATGTGTAGGAGACCCAAGGGTATCACCGTGGTGCAGCTGCCATGAGACCTAGAACCCTCTGAAGGTAATGAACAGTAATCATCTGTCCTAGCTTGATGTCGAATCCCGTACAACCCCCAAATACGTTGTTCTCTGAGTAGGAGAGAGACCGCTTTTCTTGGCGTTGAGTCTCAACCCCAGAGATTCGAGATGAGCTAGGACGACATCCCGATGTCGAAGCACTAACTCCTGAGACTGAGCCAGAATTCAGCCAGTCATCTATGTAGTTTAAAATGTGGATGCCCTGGAGTCGTAGAGGAGCCAGAGCTGCATCCATGCATTTGGTGTATGTGCGGGGTGACAAGGCTAGGCCGAACGGAAGAACCCGATACTGGTAAGCTTCGCCCCCGAAAGCGAACCCCAGGCACTTCCTGTGTTGTGGCAATATTTCTATATGAAAATAAGTATCCTTTAGATCGATTGTCACAAACCAATCCTCCGATTGGATGTGAGAAACAATCATCTTGATTGTCAGCATTTTGAACTTGTATGTTCTGAGGTAGCGGTTAAACCTGTGAAGATCTAAAATCGGACGCAACCCCCATCCTTCTTGGGAACGAGAAAATACCAGCTGTAATAGCCTGACTGTCTGTCTGGCAGGGGAACACGTTCTATGGCCCCTTTGTCCAGCAGAGTTTGCAATTCCTGTGTCAACAGATGCACTCGTTCCGGTTTCACGGAAGTGGAGACCACGCCGTTGAAACGAGGAGGACGATGCGCAAACTGAATCCTGTAGCCTCTCTCTACGGTCCTTTGAACCCAGGGGGAGATATTTGGCAGTAGCTTCCACGCTGTCAGCTTCTCCGAAAGGGGCACTAATTTTGAAACTTCGTCTTGTTGGGGGGGATGTTAGATGTTCGGCGTCCTGAAACTTGGCAGAAGGCGACCGAACACTTAACATTACACTGGAGATCGCTGCTCCCCAAAACACCAGTGGCGGTGGAGATTGAACAACGGCCTCCTGAGGGTGCCAGGAGTTCTGTTGGAACTTTTCACGCTCCTCCCGGCGGGGGCACACCCCCGCGGTCCTGGACACGCAAGCCTCAGGTCCTTTTCTTGGAGGAGATGATGCTCCTCAGGTCCGGTCTCAGGAACCGGACCTGGTCTCTTGAGCACGGCGGGGAAGAAACCTCACAAACGCCTCCTCATAGTGTTTTGCCTCCCGAAACCTAGTGGTGACGGTGTTAACGGCATCGCCAAATAGGCCGGAAGGCGAGATAGGGGCATCAAGGAGGAAAGCGCGGTCTTTGTCCTTGATGCCCGTGAGGTTGAGCCACAGATGTCTGCCATAGAACCATGGCAGCCATAGAACGGCCGATGGCACGGAGAGACAAATCTGTGGCCCGGCGAAGTTCTAAAAATGCCTCTTCATCAACTGACCCGCCTGTGCTCAAGTCTTTCAGCAGGTCAGCCTGGTATGCTTGCAAAACCGCCATAGTGTGCAAAGCAGCAACAGCATGACCCGCTGCTTGAAAGGCTTTCCCTTGAAGAAGATGTTACTCTGCATGGCTTGGTGGGGAGAGTTGCTTTCTTTAATGATGATGAGCTCCCAGGAGAGAGATAGCGCGTGAGCGTCTCTTTAATCTGGGGCATCATCATATAGCCCCGTGCCTTTGCATCAACGATAGTCGAGTAGATCGACGTCGATGGCACAAAAACACGGGACGAATATGGTTAGTTCCATGAACGAGTTACCGAAGGTCAGGTCGCTTCAACAACCGGTCGAACAAAGAATGTTCTCATTAGCGTTATTGAAACGCAGCATCGAGAGTAGCTTTTGATAGGGAACTTAAATATTAGAAACTTTTGACACACACAAAAAGAGTCCCAGTAAAACATAAAAACCAACGTGTGTGTGTGTGTGTGTGTGCGCGTGTTTAAAAAACTAAAATTATTAAAAATAGTAAATGAAAAGTTGTAGTTAGTTGATATTGTACCTGGCATGAATCATCAGCCGTGCTCAACCTGATATATCATATACACACAGTCATTCAAAACATAAAGCTCTTCTTTCATGAGCTCCTATGTACATTTATATACAATGCTGAAAGTAATTGGCAGAGAGATTAAAAATTCCATGAAAAATTCATGGTAAACATGAACGCAAGATTGAAAACAAACTTTGTTTTTTTTTGTTTTTGTTTTTAACTGTAAGCATTTGTGGTTCTGAATACAATATTACACAGTAAGAAAGAACTTTGTCACTTTGGTGCATTTCTCGAATTATCCTTACTGTAATACTGGCAAAGAAGTATGTGCATTTCTCAAAACAATTTGTGCAAACAGCACCACACAATGGATTACCTGCAAAAGCCTGTAACTTGCTCAAAATCTTTAGTTCATCTCTCAAAAGTAAGTATTTATGTCAATGAACATATTAGTGCCATCAGAACAAAAAGTCCTTGTTTCATTGTTCACAAACAAGATAGTCAAAATGCTTAGTCATGTTGTCAATATAACACTGCACTCTGTTAGTATTACCTGCTGTAAACTATGACAACAGTTTGGATGACAGTTACTGTATTGAAATGCAGAAGGCTGCACTTCTTATGAACGCCATATATCCATTTCAAAAGTACAAATTTACACTACTGTATGTGTGATATAGATTGAAAGAGACTGGATCGAATTCACAGTTACACTTTTACTAGTGGTCTGACTTGCACAGAGAACTATATAATACATTTTGAGCAACATGACATTAGCAACTGATAATGTAGGAAACCGCTGACAATCAGTTGCATGAATGTACCAAAGCAATCACAACTTGTTCAAAAGAATGAGAAACTGCTTTGATGATGTGCACAAGTGACTAGATGATGTGGAGGCTGAACAAAGTAGTTTTAAGAATTTCATTTTTGATCTGAGAAATGCATCAAAGCGACGAAGCAAGAAAAACTGTATAGGCCTATTCCAAAGCCATGATTGGTTGGTGTTAAATAAAGCAATGAGTGTTTGTGCATGTGAGGAGTTAGTGTGAAGCACTGATGAATTAGTGTGGCATTTTAAATGGTTGTTTTTGAAAAAGGAAATCAAAATACTTCCTGTTAGATTTGTATGTGTCACATAGAGAATTGTGTGTTGTGTTTTGCATAAAGTGTTTTCTGAAATTGAAAACTGAGTGAAATGCCGAGAATTAGTGTAAGGTTTTGCAGATTTGGTGTGTGGTTCTGCTGTTTGAGTGTCAGGTTTCAGAAATTGTGTGACAAGTAAAGATTTTGTGTGTAAGCAGTTGAAAAAAACTGTAAGTGTAACTGTAACTTTTTTTTTTACAGTGTAGATACTAGTCTGTGTTTCAATTCATATCAATATTTTACACTTAATGTCATTTCAAACTGTATGACTGTATGGTGATATTTGGAATCATGCGCTATAGTCACTCTGAATCACTACCCTTTTCATGAACTCTCATGAACGCTCAAAGAAGAGCTGGATTTCAAGATTTTCAAGATCTTTTCATAAAATCCTTTATGGTGCATTTTTGTAACTTGTTAGATCCATTCCTCTTTCACTTGCATTATTAAAAGAGTGGTCAGAATATTTTTCACAAATTCACCTTTTCATTTTCCATATGAAAAGAAATACGGGTTTGCAAAGACATGAGGGTGCATGCACTGTCAGAAAAACAAATGATATATTTATTTGTACAGATTTGAACATTAACCGTTTTACTCGATTGCAAACACACTGTAACTGATTCATTTAGCCTAATTTTCCAAACCATTCATACAGTTCTTGAAACAAAGACACGTTTCTCAAAACCTTTAACACATTTCACCTGTTTTCACACATGCCCCAATTTGCTCAGTGTTTTCTGCAAAACTCTACATAAGAACGGCATCATTTTGCACAGGTTTATCCATGTTCTCATTTAGAAAACACAAACACACAATATAACTACCTCAAGAATCACAAAATGAACACAAATAGCACACATTTACCCATGTGTGAACTTTCAGTAGCAAAACTTATGGCACAGCAGTCAGAATCTCAGGATGATATGAACAAGAGCACAGGTGATTATGTGTTTTGGAAAATGAATCCTGGTAGTGGGAGACAAAGAGGAATAGGAGGAGAAAAGAAAAATGAAAGGGACTAGGTCAAAGGTCATGTGTTGCTGATGAACTATAAAGCACTATACACTGTAAAAAAAAAAAAGAAGAAAGTTGAGCGAACTTAAAAAAAATAGTTTTACCAGCTTTAGCAGATTTTTTTATTTTTTTTAAACTTATTTTTGTGGGAGATTCTCACATTTTTGTTGTATAAACTTAAAACGACAAGTTGAGAAAACTCAAAAATCTGCTGAAGCTGGTTGCCTTAAAATTTTAACTTTTTTTTACAGTGTAGTTGAGCATGTTCTTCTGCATGGAATGAGCATGAGGAAAGCTGCCCGCAGGATCTTCTACAGGGTTTTTACACTACTTACACATTACAATTACAGTACATACTAGCAGTACTTCAGATGAGAGAGCTTTCACTATTCTTTGTACTGTAAATACTGTAGCACACACCCTCAAACTCGTAACTGTTGAATTGATTTGTAGCCAAGTACTTCTTACTGTAAATGCATTTGTGCAGAACTGAGAGTCGACTGTCTAGGGGAGGCAGAGAAAGTCTTTTCTCAGAAGACTAAGAAACTGATATAGTATAACAAATAAGGATATTACCAATACTGTAATGCAACTTGGAAGAGGATGCAGTATTTGTTTGTTTTTTTGTTTGTTTGTTTATTGCTCTACAGTAACTGACAGTATATTCCAATGTGTTTACTGTATATTCTGTTGTTTGGTTTTTGTATTTTTTTCTTCTAGTGCTTTTCATCTACTGTAAGATAACTTTACAGTAGTGTAATGGAAGTAAACGTTTCTTAATGTTTATTGCTGAATTTTACTGTATCTGCACCGCTCTATTTATGTCGTATACTGTAACAGACATTGACTAGCAAAAGGATTCCTTTTTCCCAAAAGGAGGTTTTTGTAACAGTATTTTGAATTGATCTCACTGGTGTTCTCTAGACAGTGAAGTAGTGTGTGTATTTGACAGCTTTGTGTGTCAAAAGTTTGTGAGGTCAAAGATTAGATTCTGACAAAAGAGAACGTGTTTTTGACTAAAATGTTTGACTTTGACCTGGAAGATTGAAGTTTGCACAAGTTGGTGTGTAGTTTTGAGATTGTGTTTATAGTTGTGAGAAAATGGTGAATTGTTTCATGAACTGTGTGTTAGCAATTCAGAAAAACTGTAAGAACATACTGTAGGCCTACCGGTGACAATGCTGAGCTCACAACATAGAATATCTGTACATGAAAATTGTGTTTTTGTGATTGTAGACTCAAAAACACCTCTTAAATGCCCATTAAAAAAAAAAAAACACAAAAAAAACAGCCAATTTAATTGTAGCATTGTTCTTATTATCAAAAGGTTTTTCATAATAAATAATTATGCTGGAGTTTAATAATGTAATATAGGATAGACTGAACCATTCATCAGTCAAGCATAGAAAAATAACTAATTCCATTTAGTTACTAATTAATAATGATATTGCACTTTACTATTCTGGGTTTTTAACAAAAAGGTAACATTAATTTCAGGTATTGCAAAGAAAATAATAGAAGTTAACTAATAAAAAGTTGTTCCATCATCTTGTGGCGAATAGGCCTACATAATTTAAACCAAAATATAACTTTATTGTATTTTACTGCAAGGTTAAAATAAGGTTATCAAACAAGAACTTGTCTGTTATTTGTTTCAGCGTCATATCAGATTTTACCTGCTATGTGAAGTATGACTCCTGCAAAACACACAGCTTGACACAACGTCATCCTCATGTTATTGTCTGTGTAATGTTTGCTGTTTCCTTCAGTGAGAAATGTCTAATGACGAGTAAAGCAAGTGCTGCCGCATTCAGCAGGACCCTGTTTAGTCTACCTCTGACACACCTTGTTTTATCTTCTAGCCTGCTGCCGGTGTTTTTAGTACACACCCTGCTCATCTTTGTGTGGATGCCTCTCTAATGCTTCTAATATGAAAAGAAAAAGGAATATATATAATCCATTTATATATATATATATATATATATATATATATATATATATAAATGAAACTTTTGAGATGAAATTTTGATGAAATAAAAAATGAAAACAAATTTAATGTTTTTTTTGTTTGTTTTTTTACATCAGGTTTTTATGGCTCATATGATACAGGAGAATGTGGAATTCAAATTTGATTAGAAAAAAAAAACGGTTTTATTCAGAGGCCTAAACTGAGCAAAAATGTGCAATTTGGTACAGTTGCTAATATTTATATGGCCAAAAGCAAGATTAAATTCTGCTTAATTCTGCTATATTTATAACAGCACAGCAAACTTCTTATATAAAATGCATATAAATATCAGCTGTCACTCTATATCTCCCAATAATACGACTTAGTAAGATGATGTTTAGATGTTTAGTTTTATGATTAAATATATTTTTATTGTGAGGGGCAAAACAATGCAACAATGATTCAGAGATGAACAAATAAACATGCCTCAAAGGTTAGATGTGTTATATTTGATACTCACATTTGAACATGATTATAATGTTCATATGGTTAATCAATACCATGCAAGTGCAGTAATAGTCTATGTAATATAATGTTTACATTTAATACAAGTTTACATGATTGGTCTCTCTTGTCTACTATTGTAAAGGACATAAAGAAGATAAATTAATTAGAGTCACCCAGAGCAATATAAATGTAATAGGGCTGACGAGACGTGAGACGTGCGGATCCAAGTGCAAGCTTTTATTTACAGGCATGGTCATAAATACAGGCAGGGTCGATCAATGGCAAACAGGTATAACATGGGCGAGACAAGGAGTAAACCAAGACAAGTGTGGGTTGAGACAGTATCCAAAGGGGCTAGACAAGAGAGGTAATCCAAGATTTAAGCGATAGTCCAGGCAGGGGAAAACACAGTCCGACAAAGGCAAGGCAAGGCAAGGCAAGGCAAGGCAAGGCAAGGCAAGGCAAGGCAAGGCAAGGCAAACTAACAGGGCTCTGTAGGGCAGCGATAAATGCATACAATACTCGGCCCTGACGGAAGAAAAGTCCAGGGTTAAAATAAGGCATGTGATCAGTGTGTGCGTAGGATCAGGTGTGCGTGTGATTAGTGCAATGAGTGATTGGTGACAGCTGTGATCAGTAATGGATGATGGGAATTGGAGTCCATTGTGATGTGTGGTGTGAAAGTCAATATGATGGCAGGGTGACCTCTTGTGGCAGTCAGACAGAAGAGCAGGCCCAGGACTCGTAACAATAAAGTCATAATTATGAGTTAAACATGGTGGAAATTTGCTCCAATAAATTTGTTGGTATATGGAGTTTATGGAGTAGTCTAAGCCAATTTTTTTCTGTATTTATTCTGTTTAAACTGTGTAAATACAACATAGTAACTAATTCAATGTAATTACATTTTCAATAACCAATATCTCTAACCACAATGGAGACACATATGCTTTAATTACAGCTATTCAGACCCTGAGATGAAGTGTTATTGTAAGTAATATACAACTTTAATACAAAACTGGCTGCAGTGCATTTGCAAAGAAATACAACTAGTCAAAAAAATTATCAGTTCTGACCAAAAGTGAGGACAATAATTAGCTATGCATTATAATTGCAAACATCTTTTATGTCTGATATTTAGTTTTTTTTATTCACTCCCCCCACCACCATGCAAACATTCTGAGAGCAAAAGCTTGTGTGCAATATTATAATGCACTAAAATGTGCTTAGTGTGCAGTATTATAATAAAAAACTAGTAAAACAAAGAAACTCTATAATAAGAGTAGCCTTCCAAGGATAGAACATTTTTAAAAAGATAAAGAATGAATAACAATATAACAAAGGATACAGTTATGCCTAATCTCTACACATATTATAAAACTTGTACAGGACAATTGTCCTCTTAATCACATAACCCTGAGAACCGTAATTCAAACTATTTCTACGAAGAGAGATATAGGGAGCATATGAAAGGAATGATGGAGAATGTGAGAGAAACTGAAACTAAAAGGAGGTTAGGAGAGATTCTGAATCCATTGTTGTTGAATTCGACAAATCCAGGTGGGTTGCTGCCTATGGTAGAGGTGATCCAGTCCTGGTACTGAGAGACTCTGGCGTACACACCGGGATAATTAGGGTCAGCACATTTATTACCAAAACTCACAACGCCGGACTGAATCCACAGAGAGCCATTCCTAGTAACCAATGGACCTCCAGAGTCTCCCTGTTTTGATAAACACAACATTTATATCTCTGAAAATATACAGTTAACGACTGTTAAATCTGACTATTATTATTAGGCTTGTTTGAGATGAGTGTTTTGTAAATTATAAATTTAAAAAAGTTCAGTAAATTGACTGATGTCTTACCTGACATGAATCTTTTCCTCCCTCATTTAACAATCCAGCACAAATCATATTGCTTGTGATGCCTCCTCCATAAGCATCATCACAGTCACTGTTGCTCACAACTGTTATCATCACCTCCTGCAGTATGTTAGGAGACACACCTGTGACACAGATCAGAGGATGATTTTAGTGTCTTTTAATGGCCAGTTACAGTAAATTGTTGAGCTTTACAGTATTGTTGTTTTGCAAGCAAATCTCTCACCTAGTAGAGAATTTACTACCAGCAGCCGCCAGACAGACTGGCCTAATGTAATCAGTGAACGTCACAGAAGAAGAGAGCTGGAGCAGTGCTATGTCGTTGTCATGTCTAGGATTGTTATAGGTAGGATGCTTTATGACAGTCCTTGCTGTCCTGAGAACTTCATTAGGGTTTGATTCCGACTGGCTCTGACGTCCCAGGTAGATCCGAATGGTACCCAGGGAACTGTGCATAGGGAAAGTCAGTTTTAATCCCGCTATTATCAGTTTATAATAGTGTCTTGAGTTGTATTTAAGTTTCAAACTTCATACCCCTGGAAGCAGTGAGCTGCAGACAAAACCCAGTCTTTGTTGATTAGATTCCCACCACACAAGCTCTGACTCCCATCAACGGTGATATATGAAGGCTGGCTTGCCACGGCCAAGACCCTGCCTTTGCAGCCTCCCCTCCAACAATATTGTTGTTAAAAGGGGCTTGACCACACACAGATGAGAGGAAAGACAATATGGGAATTTCCAATTCAAAATTCCCCCAAAATATGTGGAATTATTTAAATCTATGACAATTTACCATCTAACTGGCAGAGAGAACCTGGAAGACAGTGACCAAACAATTAGATGAACATGCATGGAGTTGGTGAACTGGTTTGTGTGGCCTGCAACTTTACTCTTTCACCTTTTACATAAATGACATGAACTCACTTTCACATGGATTATAGTGTTTAGGGATTGTAGACAGGTTGTGAATTGATTTAGTTTTCTTGTCCAGTCACCTTTATTTATATAGCGCTTTGTAACTTATATAGCAGTATTTATATAGCAGTGTAACTATAGCAGCAGATGCTTTTTACACTGACAGCATCTCTATGCAAAAAACACAGCGATTTTTGAGTTACTGCTTTAAGTGTTTGTTTTAATGATGGCCATGAATTATAAAATGGTTATCAGGAAATGGCCTGTGAGAGCTATGCTTGATACAGTCTAATCTAAATTACATAATTTAAATCAAATTGATATCTAAAGGGTATTTACTCTACAAAAAGAATCAGGTTTTAACTTTTTTTAAATGGGTCAGTAGTTTGCTATGTACAGTATCACTATGCTTGCGTGAACGATGTGCATACTTTTATTCCAGTTAACATACTTAAATACACCCTATACTCACTGCTTACGTGTGCAGCTGATGTGAAACAGGTCTTACAGCCATTTTCAGGATCTTTTGTTTACCCCAGTGACATATTTAGACTCTTAACTTCTCTACATTACAGTTTTTTAAAATCGCTATGACAATTTTTTCCAATAATTCTAACAATTTTCCTAAACTCTTAACACAGTTAGCACAACATCCGTCTGTGTAGGCTATACAATTAACACATTTCTTGTTGCTTTGACACAAAATGCATACAGTTAACACAAATTTAAAATGCTTGAACTTCTTTTACACACAAGCTCAATTAAGACCAAAACAATGTAATTTTACTGCCAAATTTTCAAATGCTTTCACACTGTATGTCAGAACAGATAACATCATGTTCTAAAGCTAACTTTAACTTTAGGCTTAAGTCAAAGTGAGCAGCTGTTCATATTGTGAATTGAAACACAGATATGTCCCTTGTATTTTATTCCATTGCTAATGAGAAACAGGTGATTGAAGCTATGCAAATATAGAAATTACAGCTGATTCCCATCTAGGAAACACAATTAGGTGTTGAGGTTCTTTCAGTCGCATGACCATATGATATACATTAAAAGAAGACCTCTTTGGGCCGATCTTGTGTGGAAAAGTGCACTCCTGCTTAAATGTGATATTTTGAGCGTGGTCTCATGAAAGTGCGTATAAATAGTATGCCAAATAAAAACAAAAGCTCATGGTATTGATACGGAAAAATGGACTTTGGCGTATATATGATACAAACGTGTTTGGCGTGCATATAAAATGCAGTTTTCACGTGCATATAATACGCATCTATCCCACAACCCTAATCCTACCCATCAATACCACGAGTTTTCATTTTTATTTGGCGTACTATTTATACGCACTTTCATGAGATTGGGTTGGATATTTTAGAAGATCTGCACCAACAGGTGGGCAGACCACTTGCCAATATATGTGATCACATGGAACAATGTGGCATTCCACCATTTCCAGTGCAGTCAGAGCCTGGTTTGACACCCATTCGAGAATGATGTCTCCTTTCCTTGCCCCTTACTCCCCTTTCCTCAACCCCATTGAGAAGTTTTTCTGAGCCTGGAGATGGAAGGTTTTTGACCATCATCCACAGGGTCAAATGTCCCTCCAGGATGCAATGGATGCTGAATGCCAAGACATCACAACTGAACAATACCAGGAAGGATAAGGCATACCAAAAGATTCTTCCCAAAAAGCCTTGCCAGACACGATATCAGGTGTGATATGGATGAGAACATGTGGTCAAATGCAGAAGGACAAATGTTTTTTTATTAATTTTTTTTATTCTTCTTACTTTTTTTGTTTTGTATATTTTGTATTTTCACATAATAAATGACAGCTATATTGCATATTTTTGTTTTTGTTTTCCTGCATTCTTGTTTTCTTTCTTGTCTTTCTAATGTCCTGTTGCAAATAAAGCCTTTACTGCAGCAATTCTGTCTCTGTCTTTCCCCCCTTTCCGCAGCAAAATAAACAAAATACATGCATTTACTAAACCCAACAAAAAAATTATAGAGAGGCTTCAAAAGAAACTGTAGTGTAAAACACAATCTATGATCAATGCAATATACTTGTCTATTAAGGTCAGACCTGACACCTAAAATGCTGCAGTTTCTGTAATTTCATTTGATGTTAGTGTTTTTATGATGTTGTGCTATGATTGACTAAATGTTCCTGTTGGAAGAGAACATGAGTTGGAGTTTTGGATAACTAATTTGATTTTGAGACATGTTTGCATTGTTTAGGTAGATGTAGTGTATTGTTGTAATTTGAAAATTAGTGTTGGAGTTTAGTTTGCAGTTTGTGATTTTGAACATGAAATTAACTGTTTTGTCAATTGTGTGTTGGAGGTGTGTTGGTGCGTTAAGAGTTTAGGAAAATTGTTAGAAGTATTGGAAAAAAATGTCATAACGATTGTAAAACTGTAATTTAATTAATATTATCAAATTTAATACATTTGACATATACCCATTCAACACTCTTAAAAACAAAGTTTCTTTATCATGTTGGCTCGGCAAAGGGCTAAACTCTGTTTTTTGTGTAACTGAAAGCCTTGCGTCAGGTTTCTGAGATCGCGAGCTCACTGCAGCGTCCTCATTAACCTGTTAGCGGTCCAGTGTACCGCCAGCGGGACACTCCATGTGTTAGGGGTTAACATCTTTATTTGCACATCTTTTTAAGCCTTGTGAATTAAAACACTCCAGCGAACTCACAGAATACAATTATAAGAACATATTAAGTTGAGTGCATGTGAGCTTTATTTATGTTTCACTGACATCCACCTCGCGTCGCGCCGGGCTCAGCACTCGAATGGACAAAAAGACTACATACAGAAACTACAGGTCCATCTCAATAAATTAGAATGTCGTGGAAAAGTTCATTTATTTCAGTAATTCAACTCAAATTGTGAAACTCGTGTATTAAATAAATTCAATGCACACAGACTGAAGTAGTTTAAGTCTTTGGTTCTTTTAATTGTGATGATTTTGGCTCACATTTAATAAAAACCCACCAATTCACTCGCGCAGATAATTAACGCAGCCAATTCATCATCAGCAATCACACCATCTATCCAATCAGCTCGAGAGAGAACCCCTATAAATAATCAAAGCAGTCTTACCTTCATCAGTTCTAGTCTTTCAGCATTCGGTTCGCTCCTTTGCCATTATATCACAGACCCAATTTTTTCCCATCCAAACAACGTGACCTATACTCAAGATTTTCGGATCCTCTGCAGCAAATCTGCCGGCCCCAGGATCACTCCTCCTCCGCCAGTCAACGCCGAGCCCCAGGCTCCATCGCGCCGCCGCTCTGCTCGACCAGCCACAAGAATCCCCGACACCGAGGTTTAACCTCGCCTCCACTGCCTAACTTCCATCTTCCCCAGCATCCTCGTATCATTCGGCTGCGCCAATAAATTCCTCCGATCGGAAGTGGTGAGTATTTAATCCAGAGGCAAACGCTGATGAATTCCGACGCTCCGTTCTCGCAGAAAACAAACAAACGGGTTTGTACGATCTATTCGTCACCCCACAAATCAGCCAACCTCACTCCTAAATCCACTCCAGCCGCCAAGGCGACTAATAGCTTGAGCAAGCCCCGAACTCGTCTCGCTTGACACCATCATTGTCCCGCACAAAACCCAGCTCTCCGCGAGCGTCGGGTCGCAGAAGCAGGCCTTCAACAAGCCTGGGCCGCGCCCAGTTCTTACCGCAGCAAAGCCTCACTCGCTTCCTGCTTCGGCTCAGCCTTCACCGCGGCTCTTCCGGCCGCAGCGCCGCATGCAGCCGGGCCTCTAACTACCGTTTCTAGACGCAAGCGCGAGGCTGCCTCCACTAGCGGCACAGGTCACCAGTCTTGCCAAACAATGTTCAAGGTAAAAATCGCTAAAGGATTTGTCATTTGTTGTTTTGTTGTTAAATGACGTCGCGACATCATCGGATGTTAATGTCATTACGTAACCACGACGCAAGTGCTGAGAATACACACTGAAATTACTCTTATTTTCTGTCTACTCTTATTAATTGTCTACGTTACCAGCCGATGTGCCGCTCGGCTGGCCAGCTGTTTCAGTATGTTTTCCTTTCTTGTGGTTAAGAGGAAATCGCATGCCTTTTACCATTTATCACTTTTCAAAGGTTTCCAAATAAAAATTTTAAATGGCTACATTTGTTGATAGTTGCTTCGAAAACCAGTAGCTAGGGCAGTCCGAGAAATCGTTAGGTTGGCAACGCTGCAGACTACCCCGACATTTCAGCATGTCCTGCCAAAGTCACAAACCACTCCCCTGTTTTCTGCAGCTGACAACCCCCTTTTCCTTTTCAGTGACCTCCAGCTTCCTTAGCAGACGCTAGCGTGAGGCTGCCTCCGCTAGTGGCGAAGACCCATCCATATCAAAGAATCTCACCGAACCCTCATCAGCAGACCCTTTCAACGCCAGTCCATCCCTGTCCACTCGAACCTCGGACCCACCATAGCCATCCTCTCTAACACCACGAAATCCACCCATAGTGGCTCACTCCACTCCAACCATCCCAGCAACACCCCGCTCCTGCAGGAGACTTATCTGATTCTTCTCCTTGCCGCAGCAGTACTCGATTCCGCAGAAGCCGCCTTCTCTTTTTAGATGCTGTAGCAGCGACTGCTCCCCCAGAAGCCTCCTCTTTTCAGATGCCTCCGCAGTGACTGCTCCCGCAGTTGTGACCATTTCCACAGAAGCCTCCTCCTCTTTTCAGGTACCGTAGCAGTAACTGCTCCTGCAGGAGCTTGCATCTGTATTTCCCTACTGCCATAGCAGAGCACGCTTCCGCAGAAGCCTCCTCCTCTTTTCAGATGCCGTAGCAGTGATTGCTCCCGCAGGAGCCTTTTCTATATTCCTCCACTGCCGCAGCAGTGTCTGCTCCCGCTGGAGCCCTATCTGTACTTTCCCACTGCCGCAGCAGTGACTGCTCCCACAGAAGCCTTCTCTTTTCAGATACCGTAGCCGTGACCATTTCCACAGAAGCCTCCTCCTCTTTTCAGGTACCGTAGCAGTAACTGCTCCCGCAGGAGCTTGCATCTGTATTTCCCTACTGCTGTAGCAGAGCACGCTCCCTCAGAAGCCTCCTTCTCTTTTCAGATGCCGTAGCAGTGATTGCTCCCGCAGGAGCCTTTTCTATATTCCTCCACTGCCGCAGCTGTGTCTGCTCCCACTGGAGCCCTATCTGTATTTACCCACTGCCGCAGCAGTGACTGCTCCCACAGAAACCTCCTCTTTTCAGATACCGTAGCAGTGACCACTTCCTCAGAAGCTTCCTTCTCTTTCCAGGTACCATAGCAGTAACTGCTCCTGCAGGAGCTTGCATCTGTATTTCCCTACTGCCATAGCAGAGCACGCTTCCGCAGAAGCCTCCTCCTCTTTTCAGATGCCATAGCAGTGACCGCTTCCACAGAAGCCTCCTCCTCTTTTCAGGTACCGTAGCAGTAACTGCTCCCGCAGGAGCTTGCATCTGCATTTCCCTACTGCCGTAGCAGTGACCGCTTCCTCAGAAGCCTCCTTCTCTTTTCAGATGCCGTAGCAGTGATTGCTCCCGCAGGAGCCTTTTCTATATTCCTCCACTGCCGCAGCAGTGTCTGCTCCCGCTGGAGCCCTATCTGTACTTTCCCACTGCCGCAGCAGTGACTGCTCCCACAGAAGCCTTCTCTTTTCAGATACCGTAGCCGTGACCATTTCCACAGAAGCATCCTCCTCTTTTCAGGTACCGTAGCAGTAACTGCTCCCGCAGGAGCTTGCATCTGTATTTCCCTACTGCTGTAGCAGAGCACGCTCCCTCAGAAGCCTCCTTCTCTTTTCAGATGCCGTAGCAGTGATTGCTCCCGCAGGAGCCTTTTCTATATTCCTCCACTGCCGCAGCTGTGTCTGCTCCCACTGGAGCCCTATCTGTATTTACCCACTGCCGCAGCAGTGACTGCTCCCACAGAAACCTCCTCTTTTCAGATACCGTAGCAGTGACCACTTCCTCAGAAGCTTCCTTCTCTTTCCAGGTACCATAGCAGTAACTGCTCCCGCAGGAGCTTGCATCTGCATTTCCCTACTGCCGTAGCAGAGCACGCTTCCTCAGAAGCCTCCTTCTCTTTTCAGATGCCGTAGCAGTGACCGCTTCCTCAGAAGCCTCCTTCTCTTTTCAGAGGCCGTAACAGTGCCCGCAGGAGCCCGTATCTCTACTTCCCTCTGCCGCAGCAGTGCCCACTCCCGCAGGAGCCTGTATCTCTACTTTCCTCTGCCGTAGCAGTGCCCGCTTCCGCAGAAAATACATTCTCTTTCAGATGCCGTAGCAGTGCCGTCTCAATAGAAGCCTCATTCTCTTTTCAGATCCCACAGAAGTGCTCACTCCCGCACGACCTTCTACCTCTACTTCCCACTCATCTCTACTTCCCACTGCCGCAGCAGTGCCCGCTTCCGCAGAAGCCACATTCTCTTTTCAGATGTTGCAGCAGTGCCCGCTTCCGCAGAAGCCTGTATCTCTACTGCCCACTCATCTCTACTTCCCACTGCCGCAGCAGTGCCTGCTCCCGCAGGAGCCTGTATCTCTACTGCCCGCTCATCTCTATTTTCCACTGTCGCAGCAGTGCCCGCTTCCGCAGAAGCCACATTCTCTTTTCAGATGTTGCAGCAGTGCCCGCTTCCGCAGAAGCCACATTCTCTTTTCAGATGCCGTAGCAGTGCCCGTCTCAATAGAAGCCACATTCTCTTTTCAGATGTTGCAGCAGTGCCCGCTTCCGCAGAAGCCACATTCTCTTTTCAGATGCCGTAGCAGTGCCCGTCTCAATAGAAGCCACATTCTCTTTTCAGATGTTGCAGCAGTGCCCGCTTCCGCAGAAGCCTGTATCTCTAACCCCACTCATCTCTACTTCCCACTGCCGCAGCAGTGCCCGCTTCCGTAGAAGCCACTTTCCTTTGTTTTTCAGATGCCGCAGCAGTGTCCGTTCCCACAGTAGCTAAACTCTCTTCTCTAAAGGCCACAGCAGTGCCGTTACTCCAAGCGACGTCCAGCACCCCACCAACATTAAGCTCTGCCGATTTTGGGGGGTATCAACACACCTCTTTGGCTGCTGTCCCGTGCTTATTGCATCTTTGGGGGGAACGCTCTGGGTCCGGGCTAAATGCAGAGCTCGGACCCCTCTCCCCGTACAGGGGGAGTACCCTGGGCTCGGGGGTAAGTACCGAGCTCGGAGCCCTCTCCCTGGACAGCACGCCAAATACGCATAACCTTTACTCAGTTTATTATATGTAAGTGTGAACTCGTGAAATGAACTTTTCCACGACATTCTAATTTATTGAGATGCACCTGTACATCATTTAGGCTACATGTCTTTTAAAGCCTTAAAACACTCCAGCGAATGAAGACAATACAATTAGAGAAGAACATAAATAATCCAGAGATGTATTATAAAAAAGTATTGTCATATCTGCATCCTCTTATGTCAGATTCTTAAATTTAATAAATAAATTAAATACAAATAAAAATACTTGTTGGCTATTAACAATCAAATGAAATCATTATCAACAAAATCCATAGATAAATTTTGCATAAATTATGTTGAGTTTAAATATAGCATTTTAATGTAGAAATATTAAATGATTTTTTTAACGGAGCAAAATGGAATATTGTGTCTGTATATTGTACATTGTGATCGCCCAGTTAAAACAGGACTATTGTTTGTGTGATAGGCTAACTCCTATATCATAGGCATATTTTACAAAAACAGAAACTCATTGAATGGATATTTTTATTTTCTTAAAATCATTTTGATTACATTTCTGCTACATTATCCCAGATAGCACACGTACATCTGCAAGATGCTGTGTACAAACATCTGACAGACATCTTTAAGATATTAGTTTTACGTACATTCTAAATCGTAAACATCTTAAAGATATCCAATAAACGTCTATTTGACATCTGATAGGAAACGTCCTATAGATGTATTGCAGATGAGCAAACACTCAAAAAAATATGTCTTGCAGATGTAAATGCTGATGTCAAATATACATCTCCATGATGTATGTGTGCTATCAGGCATGAGTAATGGCAGTAAGACAGGAGAGAGTGCTCAAAACACTTCTGATTGTATAATTTAGTGGAACATTAATATTAGGGGTGTCAACGTTAACGTGTTAACGCATGCGATTAATCAAAAAAATTTAATGCTTTAATATTTTTTTAGCGCAAATTAATCGTTTGATAAGGTTTGACCCCAACTTCTTCCCATCATCGCAGTGCGGAAGGTTATCTATCATTGTGTGATGAGGGTACAGCAAACAGTGTTGCCAGGGCAGCGGCACAAGTGGGCTATTTTGAAAATACAGTTGCGGGAAAAATTACAGAGCCGTGGGTTGTGGTTTTTTGTGCTACTTTTATAATGTACCGCGGCTGCCCAAAGTGTATACAGACAAATAAAAATGAAAATAGATCCTTTTACTAATGTGTATTATACTTGGAATATATCCCTGGCAACTTAAGAACAGAGAGGCGGCTGTAACATCAAACAACAAGAGTTTCAGCAGAGCACACATATATAGATTATATAAGATAATAAACACACGATTACGATAGATATGGTCTGTATGTGATACATCTGAAATGGTAATTTGTGCAGCGATATAAAAGGCTATAAATAGCATATTTTAACAACAGTAAACGACCAAATTCCACATGTGATCGCAAAAGGAAGTTATGACAAACTCTCGATGGTGGTTTGAAGTGAGTTCTGAGTAAAAGTATACTATTAATCTCATAAATTGTCTTATGTAGCATGATGCTAATATTAGCTCTAATGCAGCTGCAGAACAGGTCCAATTCTTCTTCATAATGCGTTTTATCATAATACTTCACGTAAGGTCGCAAGAAAATGTTTTGTTGTATTTATTTAGAAATACTTTTGATAATAGTTGGGTAAATGTATACTGGGATTGAAGCGATGTGGCTTGGTAAACTTTTTATTGCTAGTTTAAAGGCTGATAATGGCTGAATAAAAACAAAAGAATAATGATAAAAGAATAATAAGGATTATGTCTCATACCTGGCGGAAGTGTCAAAGATTCTGCTTCCTTAAACTAGTTTGTCATGCATTTCTTTTTCAACACATTTACAGGTAAATCCTAGTATTTTAAAATTGCAATTAATCATGATAAATCACAGTCCATGACTGTGATTAACGCGATTAGATTTTTTAATCGATTGATAACACTAATAAATATAGAATCATCTTTTGTAAAGAAGAGAGGCGTGAACATGAGAATGTATCATTATCTTTCTAAGTGTGTGCTCTTTTGGGCTAAAGGCTTAATAGAGCTGTTTAAAGTAGCCATGTGATAAAATTAATCAGCACAGATTAAATATGTGTGTCCTTCTTCTATGTGAAATAATCACAAATACCAGTTTATGCTGTTTGAATAAAGCATTGAAGGTTGCAGTTGGCAGCTGTTAGCCCCGGTTGGACCGTTTAGTCCTTGCATGTGCAGGCTAATCATTTCTAACTGGCATATAACTGAACTCAAACAAACGTAAACGGGTAAAGGTGGGGCCACCTACAAGGCGGGGTCCATGGACTGCAGCCCAGTAAGCCCAATGGCAAGTCTAGCCATTTAAGAATGTCAGAACAACATTTTGAATATTGTGATAACATGAGAAGAATCTGAAAGCTGAAACAAAGTTTCTTATCAGAAGTAACAAAGCACAGATTTCTGCATTCACGGTTAGTGAACGAGTTTGAGCCTGCAGGTCCTCTGCCACAGCACAGCACAGCACACTTGGCAACTAAATGGTAACTAAATTTTGCAGTGCATAAACTTCAAATAAAATCGGCAAGATGTCACCTGCCAGTACAAACAATTAGCCTATGTGCAGTTGGCCTCAACTCATAACTCCAAAGCTTTTCCTCATTTATTTTGCTGATATAACATAGAATCAGAAAAAATCAAGTACAGGTTTCAGAAAAATTCTACATCTGGATCCATCAGTGTGCATAAGTTACGTTCCTTCCATGTTTATTACAGAGTGTAGTTTGATTGTTCTGCACTTCCACTACAGAAATTAAGGCCAGAGACAAAGTATTAGGTTACTGTACTCTGTTATTGTACTACAAAAATGTTCTTAAATACAAAGTGACTGCAGTGCATTTGTATTCTTTCATTTTAATAAAATGTGTGAACAAGTGCGCTCACATGCTAACAGAACACTAGTACTAGTAACATTAGTACACTAATAGTACTATAATATTTTAAAGCATACTACACTCTTAAAAATAAAGGGGCTTAAAAGGTTCTTCACAGCGATGCCATAGAATAACCATTTTTGGTTCCCCAAAGAACCATTCAGTCAAAGGTTCTTTAAAGAACCATCTCTTCCTTGCCTTTTTATAATCTGAAGAACCTTCTTTTGCCACAAAGAACCTTCTGTGAAACAGAAAGATTCTTCAGATGTTAAAGGTTCTTTATGGAACCATTTAGACAAAAAAGTTCTTCTATGGCATCGTGAAGCACCTTTATTTTTAAGAGTGTATAATATTTTAAAGTAAAGTAAATAACCAAAATGACATAAATCAGAGAATTAATTAAGACATTAAGAAAATACAAATAAGGAGATAATCAGAGGAATGATGGATGATGTGAGAGAAAGGGAAAATAAGAGGAGACTGGGTGAGCCAGAGCTGGTTTCAGTCGAGGTGAACGAGACAAATCCCGGTAGATCACTGCTTATTTGGGAGCTGATCCAAGACTGGTATTGAGACACTCTGGTGTAAACGCCAGGGAACTTGGGTAGTCCACAATCTCGCCCAAAACTCACAATGCCAGACTGAATCCACTGAGAATTGTTCTTATGTACCATTGGACCTCCAGAATCTCCCTGCATAGATTAAGATAACATAAAGTTAATATCTCTGACAGTATACAAGGTAAAGCAATTTTAACCTCACAACAGGGCTAAACTGAATTGAACACTGCATCATCTCTTACTCTATTTTGACACTGCAGTCCAAGGCAGGGATTATAACCCAGGGTCAAAAGTGGTGCTAACCCCACTTCTAAATTACTAGTGTGAACTGCTTTACAAAGCAGGGTTTAGAAAGACAATAACCCAGGGATAAGCCAGTGTGAAAACTTGAAGTAAGTGATATCGTACCTGGCATGAATCTTTTCCACCCTCATCTAGTCCAGAGCACAGCATGTTGCTTGTAATGATTCCTCCATAGGCCTTATTACAAACACTGTTGTTTACGATCGGTATCTGCACCTCCTGCAGTATGTTTGGAATCTGGGTGTCTTTAACATTAATGGCACAGTGGAAAAAGTTAAATCATTTTCTGGTGACACTATACAAAGTTTTGAATCATAAACATGTTTAATTGAACTCACCTCCCGAATTGAGTTTGCCCCATCCAGTGATCCAACTCTTAGTACCTCCACCAAATACACTTCCAGTGGCCGCCAGACAAACTGGCCTAATATAATCAGTGAACGTCACGGAAGAGGAGAGCTGCAGCAGTGCTATGTCATTGTTTTGGGTAGTTGAGCTATAGCTGGGATGGGTGATGAGCCGAGTCACTGTCCTGGAGATCTCATTCGAGTTTGAGCCCGTTTGGAGATGACGGCCGAGGTAGATTTTTACATTATATGAGGCGGTACTGTAAATAGAGACAAATATCAGTCTTAATTCCCTACTATCTATCTGCATATGCAGTGTTATATTATATATCACTTCATACCTCCGGAAGCAGTGAGCTGCAGACAAAACCCAGTCTTTATTGATTAGACTCCCACCACAGAAATGACTTTCAGACGTAATTCTATGAAGGCTAGCTTGCCAGGGCCAAGACCCCTGAACTGCACCTTGTCCTCCAACAATCTTGGTGTTGAGAGGAGCCTGACCGCACACTGATGAGAGAAAAGAAGGCTGATTTTTCTGGTTGAAATCAGCATGAAATCAAAATCAATTACATTTACTTTCTGAATAATCTTAAGTTGTTATTAAATATATTACATTTATTAATATATCTTTATTATTGTGGGAGATTAATAATGAATTCATTCATTCCAGACAAATTAAATCAAAACACATATTAGGTCAATTAAACTCTACTATTTTCATAATTTTGTTGAATGTATTTGTATGGGTATTGAGAGCATAGAAACTTACCATCTAACTGACAAAGTGAGCCTGCAATAAGAAAAATGGAGAAATAACAACATTTTGAGTTGTTAAATGTTATTTTTCTGTGTGTTAGTTTTCTTTACAATGCATTTAGTTCAGAACTGGTTCGCACAGATATGCAGGTATAGATGCACTGACACAGAGCTGATAAACTGGTTCTTTGAGTAGCGTGTTATCTGTGTTTCCATTCATGTCAATATTAGTAAAGACTTGGTTTACCCGAAAATACTCTTAACTCTTACTCTTAATGTCATTTCAATTACACTGATATTTGGAATCATGCACCAGTCTCTCTGACCAGTACTGGGAACGCTCAAAGAAGAGCAAAGCTGGGTTTCAAGATTTTCATTTAAAAAACTTAATAACTAAATACATTTTGATCTTTTTGTAAAATCCTTTATGGTGCATTTTTGTAACTTGTTAGATCCAGTCCTCTTTCATTTGCATTAAGAGAGTGGCCAGAATATTCTTCACAAATTTGCCTTTTTGTTTTCCACATGAAAAGAAATACAGGTTTGCAAAGACATGAGGGTGCATACCCTATATTCTCAGAAATATAGGTACAAAAGCTGTCACTGGGGCGGTACCTTTTCAAAAGGTACATGTTTGTACCTAAAGGTTCCATTTTGGTACCTTAAAGGTGCATATTAGTACTTAAAGTGTACATATTTAAACCTAATAGGTACAAAAGTGTACCTTTTGAAAAGGTACCGCCCCTGTGACAGCTTTTGTACCTTTATTTCTGAGAGTGTGTCAAAAAAACAAATTATAAATGTATTTATACAGTTTTGAACATTATCTATCTTCCTTTAAGAACACAGGGCTACCGGTGCCAACATTGAGCTCACTTGAGTTTTTACTATAGAAAGATTATTTGTAGCATATACATGAAAATTGTGTTTTTGTGATTACTCACAAATACCTCTTAAATGTTCTTATTTTATTCAAAAAATTAAAAAAAGAACAGAAACTTAAAGAAAAAAGCAAACAGCCAATGTCGTTGTAGGCTTGTTTTCATGATTTTCAAAACATTTTTCATCAGAAATAATTATGCTGGAGTTTAATAATGCAGGACAGACTGAAAACCGTTCATCAGTCAAGCTAAGAAAACAGTTTGTAACTAATTCCATTTACTTTGAATATTATAATGATATTGCACTTTACTATTCTGAGTGTTTAATGAAGAAGTAACGTTAATTTCAGGTACAATAAATTAAGTTAATTAACAAAAGGTGTCCCATAATCTTGTGACGAATAGGCCTACATAATTTAAACCAAAATACAACTTTAATGTATTTTATTGTAAGGTTAAACCAAAGTTATTAAACAAGAACTTGTCTATTATTTGTTTCAGTGTCATATCAGATCTTACCTGTTATGCTAAGAAGTATGACTCCTGCAAAACACACAGCTTGACACAACGTCATCCTCATGTTATTGTCTGTGTAATGTTTGCTGTTTCCTTCAGTGAGAAATGTCTAATGACGAGTAAAGCAAGTGCTGCCGCATTCAGCAGGACCCTGTTTAGTCTACCTCTGACACACCTTGTTTTATCTTCTAGCCTGCTGCCGGTGTTTTTAGTACACACCCTGCTCATCTTTGATGTGTGGATGCTTCTCTTATGCTTCTAATATGAATTAAGGAATGTCACTTTGCCTCATGATGCCAATTAAATAGTGATTTTATACAGTCGTGTCATACACAGACCAATCATATATTACTACTTAATGCATCTTGGGAAAGTTAGTTGTTACGCTTTTTACTTCAGCCAACATTGTTAGCTATGTTTAGTGTACGTGTGGATATTATGTTGCCACAAGATGGCATCAGTCCTTTGATCTCTGGAATAGGCCTCACTTGAAGGGAATTGCTTTTTTAATGTATGGAACTTATATACAGGTGTAGAAAAAGTTCATTTTTTCTTGTAAGTTATTTCAAAAAGTGAAACTTTCATATATTTTAGATTCATTGCATGTAAAGTAAAACATTTCAAAAGTTTTTTTTGTTTTAATTTTGATGATTAGAGCTTACAGCTCATGAAAGTCAAAAATCAGTATCTCAAAATATTAGAATATTTACATTTGAGTTTCAATAAATGACCATCCCTACAGTATAAATTCCGGGTATCTCTTGTTCTTTGAAACCACAATAATGGAGAAGACTGCTGACTTGGCAATGATCCAGAAGATGAACATTGATGCCCTCCACAAAGAGAGTAAGTCACAGAAGGTCATTACTGAAAGGTGTGGCTGTTTACAGAGTGCTGTATCAAAGCATATTAAATGCAAAGTTGACTGGAAGGAAGAATTTGGGTAGAAAAAGGTGTACAAGCAACAGGGATGACTGCAAGCTTGAGAATACTGTCAAAGCTGATTCAAACACTTGTGAGAGCTTCACAAGGAGTGGACTGAAGCTGGAGTCAGTGCATCAAGAGTCACCACGCTCAGACGTCTTCAGGAAAAGGGCTACCAAGCCACTTCTGAAGCAGAGACAACGTCAGAAGCGTCTTACCTGGGCTGTGGAGAAAAAGAACTGACTGTTGCTCAGTGGTCCAAAGTCCTCTTTTCAGATGAAAGTAAATTTTGCATTTCATTTGGAAATCAAGGTCCCAGAGTCTGGAGGAAGACTGGAGAGGCACAGAATCCATGTTGCTTGAAGTCCAGTGTGAAGTTTCCACAGTCAGTGATGATTTGGGCTGCCATGTCATCTGCTGGTGTTTGTCCACTGTGTTTTCTGATGTTTGGTGTGCTTGACTGGCCAGCAAACTCGCCTGACCTGAACCCCATAGAGAATCTATGGGGTATTGTCAAGAGGAAGATGAGAGACACCAGACCCAACAATGCAGATGAGCTGAAGGCCACTGTCAAAGAAACCTGGGCTTCCATACCACCTCAGCAGTGCCACTAACTGATCACCTCCATGCCACGCCGAATTGAGGCAGTAATTAAAGCAAAAGGAGCCCCTACCAAGTATTGAGTACATATACAGTAAATGGACATACTTTCCAGAAGGCCAACAATTCACTAAAAATGTCTTATGAAGTATTCTAATTTGTTGAGGGTTTTTAAAAAATGTGAGCCTAAATCATCACAATTAAAAGAACCAAAGACTTAAACTACTTCAGTCTGTGTGCATTCAATTTATTTAATACACAAGTTTCACAATTTGAGTTAAATTACCAAAAAAATGAACTTTTCCACGACATTCTAATTTATTGAGATGCACCTGTATATTGATCAAATTAAAAAAAACCTTTTAAAAATCATGTTTCTTTGTTGAATTTGTTTGCTACATCTGTCAGAGAGCCACTGTCTCCGTCATCACCAGGAATCATGAGATCGCAATCACCTGCATTCTAATCACCAGCACCTGCACACCCTCATCAGCACTCCCATAAAGCACTCACACTCTCTGGCATTCATCGTCTGGTCTATGGTTCACACCCTGAACACAGACCAGGCTCCTCTTTTCCCGTAACTCTCTTGTGCTTCCTCCTCAGATCTCCCCTGTGACACTCCACCGTTACTCCAGCGAATACCTACGATTACTTCCATTGCTCCCCGGATACTCACTCCCAAGGACATTACTCTTTACCCCTTCCTGGACCCTCATCGACTCCCTCACCTCCTCTGTTTATTCATTCATTTAAATAAAGTCACATTGCACCTCTCACCCTTGGTTATCGGCTCAGTTTGTGACAACAACAGGCTTTTATGGCTCATATTAGGAGAATATGGAGTTCAGACTCGATGGGAAGAAACACATCGTTTTTATTCAGAGGCCTAACCTCAGCAGCAATATGCAGTTTGGTAAATATTTTATTTGAATATTTATATGGCCAAAAGGTGAAATTCTGATGTAATGTATATCATTGAGATCTTCATATCAGTAGAGCAGACTGCTTAATGACTATAAATATCAATTATCACTCTATATCTCCCAATAATTTGTCTGTTTTTCAGTAACCAGTATCTCTAAACACAATGCAGAGGACACATGCTTTAATTACTATTCAGACCCTGAGATTAAGTGTTATTGTAAATAATATAAAACTTTACACAAGTGGCTGCAGTGCATTTTTCAACAACAAAAAAAAAGTAATACAATCAGTCAATAAAAATTCAATAGTCTCCCAAAAAAAATCAGTTTAAAGTGAAGACAATAATTAGCTATGCATTATAATTGCAAGCATCACTTATGTCTCGTATTTTGGCCAAATATCACAAACTCCACCCTCATTATGCATAAATTCTGAGGGCAAAAGCTTGCTGAACTTCATTAGTGTGCAGGAAATAAGAGTAAGAGCTTTACAAAAATAGTACATTTTTAAAAAGATAAAGAACAAATGACTATCCACCTACTTCACATATTTATGAAAACTTCATAGGACAATTGTCCTCTTAATCACATAACCCTGAGAACCGTAATTCAAACAATTTCTACGAAGAGAGATATAGGGAGTATATGAAAGGAATGATAGAGAATGTGAGAGAAACTGAAACTAAAAGGAGGTTAGGAGAGATTCTGAATCCATTGTTGTTGAATTTGACAAATCCAGGTGGGTTGCTGCTTATGGTAGAGGTGATCCAGTCCTGGTACTGAGAGACTCTGGCGTACACACCGGGATATTTGGGGTCAGCACATCCAGTACCAAAACTCACAACGCCGGACTGAATCCACAGAGAGCCATTCCTAGTAACCAATGGACCTCCAGAGTCTCCCTGTTTTGATAAACACAACATTTAAATATATCTAATTTGTGTATCTGAATATATACAGTGAACAACTGTTAAAAACTGACTATTAAAATCTGTGCAGAACCAATCATGAACCGGTAAAGATGCATGGTGGTTGGAAATATATCTGAATGTCATCTGACTTGTTCTGATGTCATTCTGACGCATTTCAAAAAGTCATGCGGGGGAAAAACGATATTGTCATGGCCACAAATTAAGTACCCGTTCTCATGACTTGTTAATTCATAGCCACTTTGCACTAATTTGTTCCATCATTTTGATTTAACTATACAATAAAATAACTTTGTTTATAAGGCACATTTGCAAACAAACAAAAGTTGGCCTAAAGTGCTTTACAGATCGAGCCACAAAAAAAAAAAAAAAAAAAATATATATATAGTGAAGTAGTGATAGTGTTACCAGATGCACTGGTTGAGCAGACTGTTTTTATAATTACTATAGCCTATACAGTGATTTAAGCTGTGTGTAATGCATACCAATGAGTGTAAAATATCAATTTTTTGGGAGTGGCAAATTTAGAGTTGTGATGTTTGGGCTAGGGCAGTGGTTCTCTACTTTTTTTACTCCAAGGCCCCCCTCCTCTACGAGTAAATACTTCAAGCACCTCCAAACTTTTCTATTTAAAAATAAAAAACATTTTTAATTCCATGTAATTATTTTTAAAGTAAACAAATTCAAGATAGACTTAAACATAGTGTTCTATATTTGCAAAAATACTTAGCAAGAATGTCACTGCAGATATTCTTTACAACTTAAAAGTACTTGAAAGTATGTGAAGTTAGATTATACAGTAATTTTAAGAAATAAGCACAAATCAACCTGCCATACCGAAAAAAGACCACGGGGAGACGCCAAAGGACTGCATATAGCCACGGTCCAGTGTTGCCAACTCAGCAATTTTGTTGCTAAATTTAGCAACTTTTTCTTCCAAAAGCACATAGCAACAAATTTAGCTATTTTTAAAATGTATTTCTAGCGACTTTTAGCAGCCTTTGATAAGTCACTTAAATGATAGAAAGGAACATTTACCATTTAAATTACACAAAAAGAGAAAACCGAAGATGCCTAGTAGTACACATCGAGTGAATTAAGTTAGCTGCTATTTACAATTGTTTAATTTAATAATAATTTAATAATTGTTCATTAATGATACACTTTGTTAGCAGCTTGTACCTGCGATTTTTGATCAGTTGGTACACTATAAGAAAAATATCTAGAAAAATGGAAAAGGTACAAGTAATTTTCCAGGACGTTATCCGTTATCCATTGTTTGTTGTAACCTTGTAACCCGAAAACACAAAATACAATGTGTAATTAAAAATTTGGGTAATAAAAACCTGTAGAAAAATCAGTAGAGAAAATTAATTCATATTAATATAGTAGATTGTGCCCTATTTTTACAGACTTTTCTTAAGAGTGTAGGGTGAAGTCAGCTAAAATGGGCCACGTTTTGGTAAATGATTTATAATACCATCAAATAAGCTATGCATGAGATCTAATGATATTAGCATGGTCTCTTAAATATATTTATATTTTTTAAATGTGAAAAAGTATAAAAGTTTTGCAATTATGAGAGGTACCTTCTTGAGCCACGGCACAACATTCAGGTAAATTGGGCCAGCTGTTCAGTTAAAATGGGCCAATATAAAAAGAGAACAACACAGGTAATTTCAGCTTAAATCATTTTATTTTTAACAGTAAATTGACACGATTGTCTTTAGTGTACCATAGCAACATCATAAATGTATTTCATTAAATAGCAAGTTGAATGAATATTTAATTAAACAATGCAATTAAAAATGAACTGATCATGTTGTATAGGTGTGTGTTTCTGTGCATTGGTGTCTTTTGTGTGCATGTATTTGTGTATGCTTGTATTTTTTATTTTTTTAAAGACTGTTAAGATTTTATATGGATACATATCTACAGTAGGCCTATAAACCTATTTTCATCCTCAATTTCTGTGTAAAAGTGTGTGTGTGTGTGTGTGTGTGTGTGTGTGTGTGTGTGTGTGTGTGTGTGTGTGTGTGTGTGTGTGTGTGTGAGTGTGTGTATGCAGCCCATTTTACTGACATCTTCCTTTCTTTCCCTATCTCTTCTTGTCTCCCTGTTTCCTTTCTTTGCTTGTCCTCCTGCCATACTGTTTGCAATGCAATTTTTTTTAAAGACTGTTAAGATTTTGTATGGATACATATCTAGGCTTATAAACCTATTTTCACCCTCAATTTCTGTCTAAAGTGTGTGTGTGTGTGTGTGTGTGTGTGTATGAAGCCCAATTTAGCTGAAAATTGTGGCCCATTTTAGCTTAACCAGCCATTTCTAACTAAAATGACCTTTTTCACAAAAATCAAAGTTCCTTTTATAAATGAAACTTTTTTATTTGAAAGAGCATGTCAAAACATTGTCCATAAACCTTTGCTTTGTTGGTAAGCTTACTTATAATTTTTATAGTGTTTATAGAATATTGATGTTTTTATGTAATTGTTTTTAGTTATGGATTGCTGAACTTCTTGTCTGCAAAGCAAATTTACCTTCGGGTACTATTAAAGATACCTTGACCTTGACCTATAATTGCTTTAGTACCCTTATTAGTGATGAATGAAATTTACTATGTCGGGCTCAATTACATTCCCATTTCTCTGACAAGCTTCATGTAACACTCTGCCTTATCCGCTTTAAAAAACAAAAATTATTGTTACATGTCAACAAGTGTTGAAGCAACAATGCTAGATCAGTTATTGTGATTTTCTGTAAAAATTTAAAGAGATATGATGCTACAACCTTATTTGGCTCATTTTACCTGACAGCACATTTTAGCTGACTTCACCCTACTAGCATACTAACTAACTACTAATACACTGCTAAAAAGTATAATCGTTCAGAATGTGTATTTTTACTGGTTTACTAGCTAATAAAAAAATTGCAATCCTTCAAAAATGTGTACGCTTTCAAAAATGTTATGTATTTAAAAATAGCTGTTTACATTTTAATATTATATCATGCATTTATATTATTTTATGAACAAATCTAAATTAACATATGTAAAATATATGTTTTGCTGAGATTTGATGCAGTGACACAAATTTGCGTCGTGATTACGTCATGACTTAACATCGCGAAGTGACCTCACAATGTCCTTTAGCAACTTTTAGCAACAAATCAACCTTCCTTTAGCAACTTCCCCTGAAAATTAGTTGGCAACACTGCACTATACGGATCTATTCAGAATCACTAAACACGCCAAAATACAAATGAAAAATGAAACCATTCTAAATGTGTGCAAACTCAGCGATCTGAAGGCGGCTCAAGGTCATCAGTCAACAGACAGGTCCTCTGTCAGAACAAGCTTTTTGCAGCATCTGATACCCATAAACACCTCTGATCCAAATCCATTCTCACAAACTTCTCCAAAACACACTTTTTCATCGAGCATGTGCCTAATGCATGACTCCTGTATGTCACTATTATCGTGTTTACCTTGATTACAATTGTCATTCATCAAAACCCTGCCAGTACAACACTGGTTTCTTTTATCCAACCGAGAGCTGTAGTTTGCATATCATATGCTCATGCAGCGCTCGGGTGTTTTGAAGTGCGATGAGAAATGGCTTGAGCTACTCCGAAACACAGAATAACATCAAAGAGCCTTCGTACAAGAGAGGTGGTGCTGTTATTTTTTCATTTTAATTTTTAATTTCTTTAACATATTAATCATAAAAATAATGAATTGAATATAAATATACTTATAGCCTAGTCTTAAATTATCTCGCGCCCCCTTGGTTGAGAACCACTTGGCAAGGGTCAGTGGGTTAGCGTTGATTGCCCATTAGACTGTTTTTTTAAATAATATCTCGCAACACTGATAGATTGTTAATGGTAATGTAAAGCGTGCAAGTGATCCAAAATATGTTAATTAGGATTTTGTAATCTAAAAAAAGGTTCATATGAACGACTGATGTCTTACCTGACATGAATCTTTTCCTCCCTCATTTAACAATCCAGCACAAATCATATTGCTTGTGATGCCTCCTCCATAAGCATCATCACAGTCACTGCTTCTCACAAGTGGTATCATCACCTCCTGCAGTATGTTAGGAGACACACCTGTGACACAGATCAGAGGATGATTTTAGTGGCTTTTAATGGCCAGTTACAGTAAATTGTTGAGCTTTACAGTATTGTTGTTTTGCAAGCAAATCTTCACTCACCTCCTGACTGTAGTGTTCCCCATCCAGTGACCCAGCTGTCTGTACCTGCAGCGAATTTACTACCAGCAGCCGCCAGACAGACTGGCCTAATGTAATCAGTGAACATCACAGAAGAAGAGAGCTGGATCAGTGCTATGTCGTTGTTATGGGTAGCATCGTAATAGTTAGGATGGTTGATGACAGTCTTTGCCGTCCTGAGAACTTCATTAGGGTTTGATCCCGACTGGCTCTGACGTCCCAGGTAGATCCGAATGGTACCCAGGGAGCTGTGCATAGGAAAAGTCAGTATTAATTAAACTAGCATCAGTTGATAATAGTGTCTTGAGTTGTATTTAAACTTCATACTCCTGGAAGCAGTGAGCAGCAGACAAAACCCAGTCTTTGTTGATTAGACTCCCACCACAGAAATGGCCTCCAAATGCGGAGCTTTGAATGCTGACTTGCCACGGCCAAGACCCTGCCGTTGCAGCCTCCCCTCCAACAATCTTGGTGTTTAGGGGGGCTTGACCACACACTGATGAGAGGAAAGACGATGTGGAATTCCCAATTAAAATTATATACACACAAGATATTTGTTTGTTTTATGGTTGTTAAGTCTATGACATCTTACCATCTAACTGGCAGAGAGAACCTGGAAGACAGAGACCAAACAATTAGATGAACATGCATGGAGTTGGTGAACTGGTTTGTGTAACCTGTAACTTCACTCTTTCACCTTTTACATAAATGTTGGCACATACCATTGATGTGAATCAAGATAATAGTTTCACGTCGATTATAGGATTACAACCTGGTTGTGAAATGATTTCATTGTCTTGACAGGAAAATAGATGCTGAACCGGTCAGTAATGTGAGCTAAATTAGGAATTTGTTTCACACCGTGTGGAGTAGCAGTGTAACTATAGCAGCAGGTGCTTTTTACACTGACGGCATATACAGTAAGTAATTGTTTTAATGATGGCCATAAATCATAAAATGGTTATCAGGAATTGGCCTGTGAGAGCTATGCTTGATTCAATCTAATTTACATATATCATTTTCACATCAATTTATGGAATCAGATTGATATCTAAAACATAATTACTGTATTGACCCGAATATAAGACGACCCTGATTATAAGACGACCCCCCTTTTTCCAGATGTACCTTTTGGAAAAAGGCTTTTTGAAAACCAAATCTAGTTTTTTTTCTCTCTCTCTCTCTGTAAAACACATTTCTTCTTAAATTATTTTCATATTGCATATTTTTCCTATTTTAGTAAATACTGGTAAAATATACCAATAATGACATTTAAAAATATTCACTTTTTGATATAGCCTACCATAAAAATAACAGGTTGCCCATCTGAATTATATAATATTTAGGCTATCCATCTCATAGTAGCCTACCAAAATTTTATTAATAGTAAAAGTGAAATCTTATTGTAGTCTTCAAATCTGGGTACTGTCTTCTGTTTTAAAATCACTTACAGAGGACTTTTGGTTCCTTCAGGCTAACATGACAGTCACGACTCTTTTTCTTTTGTTTTTACTCGCGATCTTTACAACATACATTACATTACATATTTCATGGCACACTCATTTTAAGCATGTTTGGCCCCACCTATTGTTGCGGGTGTCAAATTCTAGACGACCGCATTTTTTCAGATGTATTTCCAAGAAAAAACATTTTCTTATATGCGGGTCAATACGGTAAATCAACAAAAAGAATCAGGTTTTAAATTTTTTTTAAACAGTGGGTAAGTAGTTTGCTTAAGTGTTTTATAATTCATAAACTTATATTGTAAAAGATCATGTTGATTTACGGTGTATTTTCACCATTTCATTATTTTTTTATTAATGTTACTGCAAAATAGGCTCACAGAGACTACTTGCAGTTATACTGTTACACTGTAAAAAAAAAAAAAAAAATTCTGAAGTTCTAAAAACTCTAGTAAAATGTTCATGTTTAATTCAATGTCTTACTTGCTGATTCTTTGTAATTAATTTAATAGCAATTGTTTCTATACCAATTTTTCCTGCTACTGTATGTATCATATGCTTGCGTGAATGGTGTGCATAACACTATTCCTGTTAACATATTTAAATACACCCTATAAGCACTGTGTGCAGCTGATGTGAAACAGGTCTTACAGCCGCTTTCAGGATCTTTTATTTACCTTAATGACATTCTTGGACTCTTAACTTATCTACATGAAAATAATTATGCTTTAGTATGATCATATTTCATAGATTTTTACAATTAATATCCCTAGAACATTTTCATTTTACAAAAGGATCTTTATAGTGGAAAAAAGGTCTTTAGATTATTAAAATGTTGTTCGAAATAGATCTTTTAAGAATCGTGCGTTACATTTTTAAACTGTTCACTGAAATGTTATTTAGGTAACCAAAAAATAGTCCTTCTGAGGCATCACTGTGAAACCTCCTTTTGTTTATGAAATATTTAAATGGAATGTTCAATTATTATTGAAATATCAAATAATTACTATTATTACTTGCAATAGTAAAACAGTAGTATAATAGACAGATGAATGTATGTATTTTAGAACAATTTAGTTCAATTTAGTCTGCATCCCATTTTAAATGTAATTTCAAGCATTTAAACATAAGACTTCAAATCAAAAGGTGTTTACAATCATGAGAAAAGACATAGTTTATGTGTTTGCACCAATTGCCATTTCAAGTTACAAAGTTCATTAGCAACAGGAATTAAATTGACTTGTCATTATCAAACAGTTTAAACATTATTCAATCTTTACTTAATTTTATAGACTTACCTGCTATGTTGAGAAGTATGGTTCCAGCAACACTCAAAGCTGTAATAAACTTCATACTCCTGCTCTTCTCTGTGATCTGACTGCTGTTTCCTCTACTCTCGGTCTCTAATGAGATGTAAAGCAGGTTCTGATGTGTTCATCAAGCACTCTCAGCCCCAACCACTATGACTGTCTGACTGTACTTTTTTTGAAGTACCTTTTATTGTGTATTTACTGTACACGCCCCAGTCACCTTTACTTATTGAACACCTTTCAGTTCAAGGTCACTTCACAACACATTAACACATTGCAACATTTCAATTGTCTCTATTTTGAGTTGAGTATGAGTTCTTATGACGTTGCTTATAATTTAGCACACAAAGCCGCATTCTGAATGAGCATGACCGAGCAGACCTACATTATGTTATAAATAGAATAAAGCTTCTATTTTCTTTTTTTCCTATCATAAACTTTCTCTTACCTGACACCTGAAATAAACAATAAACCTATCCAGTGAGTCTAAGAATCTTGGTCGCCTCTGCTTTTATTATTTTAATCATCATTTTAAAATTAATTTGTGCCAGTTGAACAGAAAGATACACTAATGTTCAAATGTTTTGGGAAGAAGTCAACAAAAAAAACAGTAATGTTGTAAAATGTAATTACAATTTAAAATAATGGTTTTCTATTTAAATATGTTTTTTAAATTGTAATTTATTTCTGTGATGGTAAAGCTGAATTTCAATTTCATTACTTCAGTTTTCAATGTCACATGATCCTTTAGAAATTATTGTAATATGCTGATTTGGTGTTCAAGAAAAGTTTATTAGTAGTAGTAGTAGTAGTTATTGTTGTAGTATTAGAAATGCTAAAAACAGCTAAATATTTTTGGTAAAAACTGATACATTTATTTCATGAATCTTTGTTGAATAGAAAGAAATGAACAGAATTTATTTATTTCTATTGCATAGAAATCTTGTGTAAAATGATAAATGTCTGTTTTGATCAAATTTTATTTTAACAGTAATGTATTTATGCATGAAGGACATATTATGTTGAAGTTCAAAGTTAAATGTTCAAAAGTTGGAAAAAAATGAGAGAGAGAGAATGTGTGGACTACAATAAAGTATGTAAAGAAACTGATTTAAATCTGTCTAAAGATGTTCAATGTTTTAACGTATGTTGCTGACTAATCTTTATCAATGTTGGGTAAAATAAATGATTTGTACTATTACAAATAGTTGCATTGATGATGACTGCTTGCTTTAGCCAGCCTTAGTCTAGTTTTACCGGTTTTATTACTGTGGACAAACCTGAATATTTCTCTCAGGAAAAAACATTTCCTCAAGGCCTGGGTGATGATCTCATGTGATTCATCAAAAGTATGTCATTATTTCCTTGTATGAGAATCTTGATTATTGCTAATAAATTTCACATTTACCAATTATAAATCTGCTCTTTTTAAAGAACTTCAATAAAGCATTAAAAGGCAATGAATATTTAACAGGAGTTCTTACAGTAAAAAAAAAAAAAAGTAGTAAAAAAATTCAAATTTCATTATTTTCGCAAGCAGTCATAACAACATGCGTACACATTATTCAGTTGCATTGTCATCTAATATCACAAAATATGAAAATATACACAGGACATTTTCTGACAAGTCAATTTTCTTTCAAGATAAACTACCATTAGCTCATACACAGAGCAATACAGTTTTAGTAACTTTTTTTTTTTTTTTTATGTTTAGTGGTAATGAAAATGTGTTTATTTGATTACATCATATTTATGAACATTTTTTTATGTACCCACCATATTAGTCAATATATTTTGGATGTTAAAGTGAAAAAAAAAAGAACTTCACGTTGACACCCTCATTAAAGAGTTCAAAAGTACATTAGTGTAACATATCTGTGTAAAAACATTAGTCTTCACAGAGAGACTGGACCGTGCCAAAACACCTTTTCCCTTAAAGTGCATAGATATCATTACCCCTCCCTTTTCATTATCAGTTTCGTGTTATATTTCACCTTTGTGTCCTTTCATACTCAGTATATCGATGCACTAACACCATTGGTTGAGGTCAAAATTTAAACTGAACTGAGCTGGATAAAGAATTTGCAACCTCAACACTGTTATTGAACTGAATTGACTCGAGCTGAATAATAACATTATTGCCTTCTGTAGAGCTGCTTTACATCTGAATGGCTGCAAATGGCTGCGCCAATTTTTACGGGAAGAAAAAGGTGGATAAAGCAAAGGTAATAGCCAATAAACCCTAGAGATGACCTTAAAAACGGTATAGCTCAGTGAACAAGCCGGCATGTAACATGAAGTGTATGAATACTTCTCTTCTGTTTAAAAGAGCAGTCTGTTTATTATAGCAGTGTTATAATCTAAACTTTAAAGTTGTGTAATGTATCTGACATATCATTTAAGTCAAGTCACCTTTATTTATATAGTGCTTTTAACCATACAGATTGTGTCAAAGCACTCAACAGTATCAAATTGGAGGATAGAGTGTCAGTAATGTATAATGATATGATTAAACACTCAATTTTCAGTTAAAGGCATTTCATTATTGAATTCAGAGATGTTATTGTCTAGCTCAGTTTAGTTTAAATGGTATCTGTGCAATCAAATCGATGATAGTCGCTAGAAATTAAGTGTCCCCAACTGAGCAAGCCAGAGGCGACAGCGGCAAGGAACCAAAACTCCCTCTGTGACAGAATGGAGAAAAAAACCTTGGGAGAAACCAGGCTCCGTCGGGGGGCCAGTTCTCCTCTGGCCAGACGAAACCCGCAGTTCAAAAGTTTATATTTCTATTTTTTATTTTGTTGCAATTTCTAACAATAATAATATTATGTAGTTAGGTATTTTATAATATTTTTAGTTATTTTGTTATATTTTTAGTTTTATTGTATTTATATATATATATATATATATATATTTATTTTTTTTTATTTTTTTTTAATTAATGCCAAAACACTTAATAACAATCATATAACCACAATAATCTCAAAAACAATAGAGGACAAAATACAAAAAAATAATACAAGATAGAAAGTAAAAAATGAATAAATAAATAACCTAAAAACAGACAAATAAATTGCATAAACCAATGTTAAACATTGAAAAAAAAAATTGACTTTTGAATGATTTTTTGTTTTTTATTCCCATCAAAGATAAAATGTAAGAATTGTTATCAACCAGAAAAATTGACAGTATACTGGGTTCTAACCCAAAAATGTACACTTATGAATCAAAAAAATTTCCAAGTATAATAAAAAGATTAACAATATATTGAATGGAAAAGTTAGAGTTATAATAAAAGAAAATAATATCAAAAGTGTTGATACAAATTCTAACTATTTGTTTTATCTGAGAGACACGTAACGTAACTCATTCCATTTTTTTTTTTTTTTACCACAAACACATTCACAAAAAAGAGGTACAATTGTCTCTTTCTAAATCACAGAAAGTACTTTTTTTCAATATTTTGCTTATTAAGTACACTATTACAAGGGTAGCATCTATGTAATATTTTAAATGTGGCTAAATATTTGTGTGGAAGAGACCAAGCAACATTGTACAATGCCATCCATTTAAAAGAAGACGCTGGAATAGCTTTTCTGTTGATATGATTTCGAGCAAAGCGGTTATTGAAATTGTCCTCAACAATCAACATCTAACATATCATTGTATGTTTATTGTTCAAGCTCAAAAAAATTGTCCTTATCAAGATGGCAGATTCCCAACGCCACTCTTCACCGGAAACACACGGCAAAATAATTTTGACCTTCCTTCCGGTTGGCTCCCGCCCCACGTAGCCATTTTGCGTTTCCTGGACAAAAAAAGGGGGTTAGGTAGAAAGACAATCAGACACATAATTAAATCAGTCTTCAAATCATACCGAGAATCAAAAGTGCGGATGTAACTGTGCAATATGATAGGCGCGGGAGCGGGCGAGCAGGTACACCAGCCGCGGCCCGTATTCAAAGAAGAAACCTTTGGCTAGCTGGCTAACGATTCGTTAGCGAAAGAGTGAGATAAAGACTTCATAGACACTAAAGTGTTGTACGACATTCATAATTATCATATTATACTCTTAAGTACGCTAGAAGGCGGACGTTGGTAGAAATATGGACCTTGTGTTGATTTGAAACGTCGCAGCGGACAAAAACAGCAAACGCCACGGTTATTTGCGGAGGAAGCCGGATAACTGTTTATTCACAGGGAATAAAGAACAGGATCGCAGCACACCACGGTAAGACAGTCTGTTTTATTTGAAAACTTGATTTGATTACATAATGGTGATTGTGAGGCATTTATAGCTGCATAAAATTCAGGCTTTCGCTGTTGACAGACGCTCATCTTGAGCCTGTCATGAACTAACGTTAGCCGGACATCTTCCATCATTACAGCGTAACCATGGGTTTGCACTAAAATCATAACTGCTCCACTTTAAGTTAGTGGATATGTCTCAAAACCCAGTGAGCACCGGACACAATATTTTGTCTCCAATACTCCAAAATGCAGTTTTGAGAGACAGCCGGTGTGTTTCTCTATTGTTTAGTTTCCCTTTTCCAGCAGAACACCGGAAACTGATTCTGCCCCCATCCCTAATTAGCATTTATACAATAGTATGCAAATTATCACACTTTTTTAAAGCTCTTGACAATTCATTCAGCCCCGAGGCCAACAAAAGTGCTGCACTGCACACAAAGTCCACAGAAGAGGTTTTAATGGTGTGAAAGGTGTGCTTCAACTGCACAAACACATTATGGACTTGAGTGCACTCTGTGGGTGGAAGGAAGAACATTACTGGGTACCATTTAAGTACAATAATGGCACATCAGGCTAAGTCTAATCAATACTTGATATTTATTGTGTAACGTTAGAAGACTGTCAAAGACCTTATCAATACTTTGTGAGGATGCACTTCTCAGTCTTGGTTGCTGCAAGTTTTGGATGACACACCCAGGTCTTGGAGCCTCTATGTGTGAACTGACGATATGAATCAGGTGGGGTTAATGGATGCTTCATCCAAAAATGAAAATGCTTTCATCAATTACTCACCCTAATCCAAGCCTATATTAAGATATAATGAAGATATTTTTTTAATAAACCTGATATATTTTACTCCTTCAATTGAAAATCCATGTGGCTAAAACTTTCATAAAAGTTCATAAAAGACATGGTAAACATGATCTATAAGAAGAAGAAGAAAATCAGTCATCTATCATTGATTTATACGATGAACAGATTTAATTGAGGTTTTTATTCACATTTAAACAATTAATCAGTGTTTTATTAGGATTTTTTTTTTTAAATCAAAGTTTGGGTTGCATTAACTTCAAGTTAAGGGTCAGAAAGCTCTTAGGTTTTTATTAAATATCTTCATTTGAGTTTAAAGATGAAGGAACGGGTTTGGAATGACGTGAGAGTGAGTCAATGATGACCGAATTTTCATTTTTGAATGAACCATCCCTTAAATATACAGATTTCCAAAATGTGCAGGGTTTGAGGATTGAGAACTACTGCTCTAAAGAGTCGTATTATAGGTTGGGTTGTGCTGTGGGTTTTCCCTTAGATCTTACGTGAACCTCCTTTCTTTAAACAGGAAATGCAAAATAGGCTTCTCCATCCCATAGACCCCCACCACCCTGTAATCATGCTGTTTGAAGCAAAGGAAGTACTGGTGATCCACAGAGCTCAAATGGCATGTGCTTCTCCTTGATGTATTTTCTAGTCTTCATTACAGCAACCAGAAATTACAAAAGATTCCTATGCCGCTAAAAGCTTTGAAACTCAGATGAACTTGTTTTGGCTTTTACTTTCTTGCTTGTCTCCCGTGGTGTGATTGAGTCACCGTCTGACTTATTGTGCAGGGGTGTCTGGTTGAAGTATTATATTTCGATCTGAGTGTCTGTTTTCTGAGCTGATTGTCCCAACATGTGTTCGTTGGGAACTGCCATGTCTATCATTGGTCCTTTGTGCTCCATGTCAAATATGTTCTGAATTGGCATGAAATGAAAATTATTTACTGAATGTCTGTAATTGATCTTATTGTGAACAACCGCGCATGTCTCATTTATTAAAACATGTTTGGCCTTGTAGTGTTCAAAGTGTCTTAATGCAACTTTCTAGTGAAATCTACAGGATTCTCTCTGGTGGCATATGTAGGACTTCTCAAATCATTTAGTCCAGTTAAAACCCGTCCCTGCAAGCAGCTCAAAATCCAATCAACAACCAGTGAATAGAACCCACCCTACATTTTAGTTTTTCGATAATCTGTTGCAGTCTATTACAGAAGAAAAGGTATGTTTAATTCAGTAATATCACAACTTTTAAAGCCAATGGACCCTAATCGAAATGGACCCTCTTTGCTTTCTTAATGCGTGTTATTTCTTTTACAAACAGTGTTGTCTTAGTATTCTTTTATACAAGGAAACAACTCTCCTTTTTCTACAGATATCACAGATCACCATTTTTCAACCCCCTTCCCTTCAGCCATCTGGCTCCATTGTCAATTCCCAATAGATCACATCAAGTCCCACCCTACGTTTTCCCATTTAATATCGTGTTTCATTCAGAAACTTGTCAGATTACAGAGGTAAAAATAGGTTTTGAACAGTCCATGTTGACTTTATGGACCTCACCCATCTCTTAAATTAAATATCTGCGTGGTTTCTATTCATTTACTTGTCTTTGAAATGTATTGAGTTTAAATCTTCATGTCTAGACTCAGACTGACAGTCTGTTGTGTTGTTAAATCGCAGTTTAGTATGTGACATTGTGGTGTTTCAGATTTTAATATTTGTGAATTGATACAACAGCTCAGTGTTTGTGATTTTTACAGTTCTGCAACAGACTCAGTGAAGTCAGGAAAGGTGATAGAGTGTGGAAAACTGTTTGGATCGTATCTATTTTCTTATAAAACCTTGAGCCTCAAGAGCCAGTGAAGACATCAAGATAAGAGCAAAAGAATCTCAAAAATGGCAAGTCTCCACCTGTCTGATAAGCAAACTAATGTGAGAATGTCTTCATAGTCTTCATGTTTGAGTGTTTTTTTCATTTGAGTTTAGATGGGCTGCTACCACCCAGTAAACATTTAGATCAGATTTCAGTATCGATCATCACCAGAGCATGGAGGTCATGTGAATGGTTTCATCGGGTCAGGTTTCTGCCAAAAAGTTTTTGTAAATCATGAGAATATTTTTCACGCATTTTTGTTTTATTGAAGTGCTTCTTGTAGCTGTTTTAGAGTAACAATTAATGGGGTTTAAAAAAAAAGAGGAAAATTACAGTAACAAGAAACAGAAAAAAGGAAATTGCATTGACATTGCTTTTACTAATTTACCATAATTTTTAGCCTTGCAAATTAACAAAATGATTATTAAATATTTTAAGTTAACCAAAGAAGTAACCAGCAGATGAATAATTTACCAGAATAGTTAATTGCTTCACTATAATTTAGCCCAAAATAGTTTTTCACTCCCTCACAAACATTGTACTGAACCACTCAGCCTGAAGCCCGAATACATATTTACGTTTCAACTGTGCATAATGTGTGAATTTGAAATGCATATGCAAATGAGGATGTTCTTTACATTTTGAGAAGCGTGTGTACTTTATGGATTGTGTTTAAATGTAAATTAACCAGATGTGTGACGTGTCGAACGATGGTCTGTTTTTCTTCAAAATATTTGGCAGTATTCAAACAATTCACACCGTGCAAACAAACTGCATTGGATGTGCTAACATGAAGAAGATGAAAAAGAAGGAACGCCACATCTGATTTTGAATCATCCAACCAGGGCAGATTACTGCATCTTCATTATTAATGCGCAGCACCGAGTCTCACAACTTCTAAGTGGGTCACAGACTTCTGAGTCTTTTATGGTGTGCTGCAGAAGCCAGATTGTGGCATATATGCCAAGCCAGAGAAGAGGTGAGAGGAGTTCACAAGTTTAGAGTGGCATTTTGATTATTTTCACACTTGGTTCCATTTCCAAAAAAACATTTTCACCCCAACCAAACGGTTTTTTTTTTTTTTTTTTTTTGTTTAGAAATATGCCATTTGCCTGCATTTTGGTTCAATTTTTTACTTCATTGAATTTATTTATTTATTTATTTTTTCTTCTACTTTAGCCCAGTTGAGACTACACAATTTTTTGCTGGGCATGTGGTTTTGAGTCCTAAAATCTTGTCGTGTCGTGAACAAGAAACATGTCAGACTGCACGACCATTACCCAACCATTCATCGTTTACCATCTTTATCAACATGCATGCTGTCATCGATAGAGCGGGACTAGAGCGGTGACATGAGCGTAAACAAACAACAAACATCCACTGTAAAGCGCAAAAAAATTGAAAACCTGACAGTAGACCTACACTGTGAACCTACACTGGTCTCACGGTTCAGTTCGATTACGATTATCATGTCATTGATTTGGTTCAATTCGATATCACGATGCACTGCATCCTCAATTTTCAACTTTACTTCGCATGTATACAATTTTGTCAATAAATACAAGCAGTCAGATATATAAACTGAACCTTTAATTTTACCTGCTCAAAGTAAACATGCTTCTTGAATGTATCAAACAAAACTCCAGTCTGGGCACAGAAGCCAACAGGAGCATTTAGAACAAATACACAAAAGTAATTACTAAAAGTATAATGTGAGGTATTGTACTTTATTGTAAAACATTTAAATATTAACTAGTTTTGGTGGTATTACCTCCATCATATTTTATTTGTGCATGACATGATTTACACACAGCGTCTCCAGGTCGTGCTCACCAGGTTGTTCATAAAAGCCAAAAAGTGCCCAGATATCGGCTTTTAAAGTAGTTGGAGCATTTTTTATTACTCACACTCGCGTCTCTGCCCTCTGCCATTGTATGCTACCGTGACAAAGCACGTATGTGACAAATGACGTCAGAAAAGCAGCAGTAAATTATAATTGCTTATGGTCTATTACTGAACCGATACAGAATCATCCTCGTCTGCTTCGCGATGCATCGTAGAAACGATTAATTTCGACACCCCTAGGCTTTACACTGCCATTCAAAAGATTTAAAAAAATGTTTTAAGTTTATGCTCACCAGTGCTGCATTTAATTGATCAAAAATGCAGTATAAACCGTAACCGTAATTTAAATTTTTGCAGCTAAAAAATTACTGAAGTGATCAATTAACGGTTACTTAATTGAGTAATCTGATAATATAATAATAATAAAATAAATTGCACATCATGCCAAATGTTTTTTCCCAAACAAATGTGTAAATTTACAGCTTGAAATGACACTTTTTGACGGGTAAATCAAGCTGTACATAGCCTATGTCTTAACCATTGTTGTTTGTCTATGATAGTGTGGTCACTTAATAGTTTCACCCTGCATAACAATGTAGACTGCACCTATAACTAAAATGTGGATTTTGTTCCTCATATTTTCAGTCTGTTAACTTGGTACAAGGAATTGATGTCACATGGTGTTTTGGGAAGAAAACTTAATAGCATCTTAGACAAACCAGTTTGTGAATTTAGTACTGAGATAAAAAGTCAATAGGTGTCTTGCAGTAGGGACAGTATGTTCTTGATTCAAATCACTCATGTTACTAAGGCTACATCAAGGTCAATATCTTACTATTTAAACTATATATCATCTTAAAGGTGGTGCCTGGAGCCATTTTACTGGTTTTATTCATTTTGGATGTAGGGCTGTCATGATTACTCTATTTAACTTGAGTACTCGGTTTTAAAAAAAAATCCTTTATTACAATTAAAAGTAATCAGTAAAGTAATTCCCCGATTAATAGTCATGATAATTGGCCGATTTCCAGAATAATCAATAATGACAGCCCTAAGAGTAAGTCCTGAGTTATGTATAAGTAAAGATACGACCTGTAGTTGAGACTCAATGCCTTGTTTTTGTGATGTTGCAGATAAACAGAATTCAACACAATTGCTTATGTGGCATACATAGTTACACATTTTATCTCTCTATTTCTCTCCATCCCAGGAGCCAGTCATGCCTGCCAGTGTGCGTACTGGGACCCCAAAGGACTCAGAGGTGTCTGAGCTCTTCTACAGGGATGATCCTGAGAAGCTGTTCACTGATCTCCGCGAGATCGGTCATGGCAGCTTTGGAGCCGTGTACTTTGTAAGCAAGCCACGCCAATATTTGTGTGCCATGGACATTTGTGTACTAGCTCTGTATGACCATATTTTTCTTTCAGGCTCATGATGTACGTTCCAACGAAGTGGTGGCCATCAAGAAGATGTCGTTCAGTGGCAAGCAGTCTAACGAGGTCCGGATCAAAATACAGTTTGAGTCTCTGTAGTACTGAATCAGACTGTTTAAAACTCACAAATCATGTTTTTACTAATGCTTGGTGTGTTGGTCCCCAGAAATGGCAGGACATCATAAAGGAGGTGAAGTTCTTGCAGAAGCTCAGACACCCCAATACTGTCGAATACAAAGGGTGCTACCTCAGAGAGCACACAGCATGGGTAAGCACGTATGCATATGTATGTGAGTGACGTGTTTGTCTGCCGTGTGCTAATGTTGTCTGTCTCTCCTGTTAGCTGGTGATGGAATACTGTCTAGGATCAGCCTCTGATCTTTTAGAGGGTGAGTAGTTCATGTTTACCCTTCCTCACGTCCTCCTTTCTTTTCAAATAAAGCTGTTATGCTCTCCCTCAGCCGCCCTGTCTGACATTAGAGGTGTCCGTTTATATTTGCTGTGCTGTAGTTGTACCATCATCAGTTGGTATATGCAGGTGTAAATATTGTAAGCATCAGGTTTCTGGATTGTGTTATTTCCCCACTGTGAAATATTTTGTCTTTTTATCCTACAGTGCATAAAAAGCCTCTGCAGGAGGTGGAAATAGCTGCTATTACCCACGGTGCACTTCAGGGCCTCGCCTACCTTCACTCTCATAACATGATACACAGGTGAGACCCTTCCTGCTTTCTGTTTTTATCTTTACATCAGCTCGCTTTGTTGAAGTTTCTCAGCTTGTTGTCAATAGATTTTTTTCAGTGCTGAAAGATGCATAGGTCTTTATTTCTGTTTTTCTTTTTCCAGAGATGTGAAGGCAGGTAATATTCTGCTAACTGAGCCGGGTCAGGTGAAGCTTGGAGATTTTGGCTCTGCCTCAATTGTTTCTCCTGCCAACTCTTTTGTGGGTACACCTTACTGGTAAGTTGTAAATGCAATTGATTATTTGGTTGAAGGGACTATGTTCTATGATTTGATTTTACTTGAAGTCATCTTATAATTATAGTCAGGGTTTCTTCTCCTAAATGAGCATACGCAAGTAATTATAGCATTTTTATACACCGATATAACAATGCACTGCAGTTTAAAAGTTTGGGATTAGTAAGATCAGTAAGAAATTAATACTTTCATTCAGCAGGGAAACAAGTCCTTGGAAGTTAACGTACTTGCATTGTTACAAAAAAATATATATTTCAAATAAATGCTATTCATGTAAACATTGAATTCCTCAAAGGTATCACAAATGATATCACAATTTCCACAATAATATTGAGTAACACAACCATTTCCAAATAATGGTAAGATTATGTTCATAATAATGTTTATTGTGCTCTTTTAAAAAAAAAATAATAATCTAATTAATGCAAATAGGTAAGCATAAGAGACTTCTTTTAAAGGGATAGTTCACTCAAAAATGAGAATTTGACGTTTATCTGCTTACCCCCAGGGCATCCAAGATGTAGCTGACTTTGTTTCTTCAGTAGAACACAAACGAAGATTTTTAACTCAAAACGGTTGCAGTCTGTCAGTCATATAATGGCAGTCGATGGGACTCGTAGCTTTGAGAGTCAAAAAAACATACACAGACAAAACCAAATGAAACCCTGCGGCTCGTGACAATACATTGAGGTCTTAAGACACAAAACGATCGGTGCAAGAAACTGAACAGTATTTATATCATTTTTTACTTCTGATCCACCACAATGTCCAACTGTCCTGAGCGCGTTCACAACAGCCGGCGCGTGATGCGTCAATGTGCTTTGGCATAGTAGACGCATGCGCAGAAGCAATCTGTCGCATGTATGCGTCACTCATTGTTTACACCGTCACGCGCCGGCTGTTGTGAACGTGCTCAGGACAGTTGGACATTGCGGTGGATCAGAGGTAAACGACCTCTTAAGACCTCAATGTATCATCACGAGCCGCAGGGTTTAATTTGGTTTTGTCTGTGTATGTGTTTTTTTTTTTTACTCTCAATGCCGTGGATCCCATTGACTGCCATTATATGACTGACAGACTGCAACGGTTTGAGTTAAAAAATATTCATTTGTGTTCTACTGAAGAAACAAAGTCACCTACATCTTGGATGCCCTCGGGGTAAGCAGATAAACATCAAATTTTCATTTTGGGGTGAACTATCCCTTTTAAAACATTTTCTCACCAACCCCAAACCTTTGAACAGTAGTTTCAAAGAAACTTTTAATGCACCACACAGAGACTAACAGAGATTAACATTTTGAGTGACAACACACACAAATTTCAGAATCAGAATTTTGAACTGAATCACTGAATTAATATTTACTCCAGTATTTGAACTAATTTGGATAGATGAACTGAATCTACCACTTGTAGCACAATTTATGCTTCTAAAATTTAAATTTGAGATGCTATTGAAATGTCTTAAAAAGATAGTTCCTTTCTTAAAAAAACCTTTGTTCATCTTCAGAACAAAAATTAAGATTTTTTTTTGATGACATCCAAAAGCTTTCTGACTCTCCATGGACAGCAACGCAACTACCATGTTCAAGGTCCAGAATGGTAGTAAGAACATTGTTTAAAAAGGTCCATGTGTCATCAGTGATTAAACAGTAATGTTATGTTACGTTAAAACATTTCATGGCCAAATAAAAAGCACATTAAAATTATTGTAGCAGTTACATTCCTGGCCATAAAACCTGTGTTTTTTGGTCCATAAATGGGCTGGGTGAACTGGGAAGAACCTGCGTTGTGAATATGAAAGTGTGTCTGTGCAGTAGATTGTGCTTTTATTTATTTCAAAAGAGCAAAGACAGTCCTGTTTAAAATGGTCCGTCCCCTCTCGTGTTTAGGATGGCCCCAGAAGTGATTCTAGCCATGGATGAGGGGCAGTATGACGGGAAGGTGGACGTCTGGTCTCTTGGCATCACCTGCATTGAACTAGGTTTGTGATGTTTTGAAACTGATACATGACTTCCCATCTGCCACTGACCCCTGAAACGTCAGGTCATGTTGAGTATTAAAGGGGTTTATTTAGACCAGCGTGTTTTGCTGCTTGCGAGTCTGTGTTGTGTCTATGTCTTTTGCTAGGGAAAGGGATTTGGATTTTAGTGTCTAAGCTGCTTTGGGTTGTAAGCTAACTTCTACTCTTTCTCTTGGTCACACCCTCTCTTTCCATCACCCTCAGCCTCCCGGCGTTTTCATTTATACACTCATACCTCTTATTCTCTGTGTCACTGCAGCACTAATTCTGATTTCCCATCCTTTTGTTCTGACTTAATTCTTTTTGTGTGTGTGTGTGTGTTTGCTCTGGTTTTATATTTCTATTTGTCTTTCTCTCTAGCTGAAAGGAAGCCACCCTTGTTCAATATGAATGCTATGAGTGCCTTATACCACATTGCGCAAAATGAAAGCCCTGTCCTGGCATCAAACCACTGGTGAGAACTTTGGTCTAGATGTTTTTTTTTTGTTTTTTTCTGTTCTTTCATTCTCTTAACTGTTTGGTTTAGTCTTTTTCATCTGCATTTGCAATCAATTTATTTGTTTGATTTGCAATTTGTGGGTAAACTTTTATTTTATTAGCTGTTAAGTATATAATTCAAATTTAGTGTTTAGTGTTACACAACAGCAGCTACATATACAGGTGCATCTCCAAAAATTTGAATATCGTGGAAAAAAAAATTTCTTGAAACGTTTATATATTCTAGATTCATTACATGTTAAGTAAAACATTTCAAAAGTTTTTTTAATTTTGATGATTAGAGCTTACAGCTCATGTAAGTCAAAAATCTAGTATCTCAAAATATTAGAATATTTCCTAAGATCAATAAAAAAAAAAAAAAGATTTGCAAAAGAGAAAGGTTCAAGTTCTTTAAAGTATGTTCATTTATGCCCTCGATACTTGGTCGGGGCTCCTTTAGCACAAACTCCAGCATCAGTGAGGTGTGGCATGGAAGCGATCAGCCTGTGGCTCTGCGGAGGCACTATTGAGCCTTCATCTCGTCTGGATTCTTGGATCGATTGTTTCTCATCTTTCTCTTGAAAATATCCCATAGATTCCATATGGGGTTCAGGTCAGGCATGTTGGCTGGTCAATCAAGTACAGTAATATCATGGTCAGCAAAGCACTTGGAAGTGGTTTTGTCACTGTGGGCAGGTGCTAAAGTCCTGCTGGAAAAGGAAATCAGGAAATCTCCATAAAGCTTGTCAGCAGATGGAAGCATAAAGTGCTCCAAAATCTCCTGGTAGATGGCTGCATTGACTTTGGACTTGATTAAAACACAATGGACCAACACCAGCAGACGTCACGGCACCCCAAATCATCACTGACTTCGGAAACTTGCACTGGACTTCAAGCAGCTTGGATTCTGTGCCTCTCCAGTCTTCTTCCAGACTCCAGACCTTGATTTCCAAATGAAATGCAAAATTTACTTTTAAAAGTAAAGATGACTTTGGACCACTGAGCAACAGTCCAGTTCTTTTTCTCCTTAGCCCAGGTAAGATGCTTCTGACGTTGTTTCTGTTTCAGAAGTGGCTTGGTAGCTCTTTTCCTGAAGACGTCTGAGCGTGGTGACTCTTGATGCACTGACTCCAGCTTCAGTCCACTCCTTGTGAAGCTCTCCCAAGTGTTTGAATCAGCTTTGCTTGACAGTATTCTCAAGCTTGTGGTCATCCCTGTTGCTTGTACACCTGGGATGGTCATTTATTCAAACTCAAATGTAAATATTCTAATATTTTGAGATACTGATTTTTGACTTTCATGAGCTGTAAGCTCTAATCATCAAAATTAAAACAAAAAACTTTTGAAATGTTTTCCTTTACATGCAATGAATCTAAAATATATGAAAGTTTCACTTTTTGAAATAACTTACAAGAAAAAATGAACTTTTTCACGATATTCAAATTTTTTGAGATGCACCTGTGTGTGTTTATATGGGTAGTTGACAAATAAAAATTGGACTGTCATATGTTGTGACATAGCAAAAATGTAGAAAAAAAACCCTCTTTACATACAAATAACATGAGAAAAATGTATCTTCATTCTTAGTTACAAATAGCATTAGAGAGGTTTATCTTCAATGTTAGATTGTTTTTATTTTTATGCACCTGTACACAATGCACACACATGAATGTAAAGAAAACAATAAATACAGTGATTTATTGTAATAAATCATCCATAATCAACGTGTCCATGGACTATGTACCTGTAATGAAAGGGAATGTTCTCTGATTTTGAGAAAAAAACAAGAGGAGATTTTGTAAAGATAAAACTCCAGTTTGGGTTTGATGCTCTAGAAGTTAGGTTGAGCTGTTCGTCTTTATTCCAGCTGCTCTCTCTCTCTACTGAGAGACCCTTATGCAAAGCTTTTGACTGCCGTGAGGAGGAGAAACTGATAGAGGTCATACACTGCCGCACATGAGGTTTTGAGGATTTTCAGATTCAGTGGCTTCCTCTCTCATTCATAATCCGGTCTAAAAGCATCCGTCAGATGGGGAAAATTTCTATTCACACTGTAAATCACTGCAGTAAAACAGTCTGAAAAAAAAGCAGCATAATCAAGTGCTTTTGTACAGCTCAATTAACTGGAAGTTGCTGGCTGGACGACTTCCACAACAAATTTCAAAATGGCTGGGCAGCCCGTGTCCACTTGTCTATTGAAAATAAGGTTAATATTAAATTTTAATTTTATTGCAGTGTCATGTTTTCTGTATATTTGCCTTTTATGTGTTTTCTGTGTGTTTAACTTTTCCTTTGTCGCTCCCTCTCTTTAATGCAGGTCAGACTACTTCCGTAACTTTGTGGACTCTTGTCTTCAAAAGATCCCTCAGGACAGGCCTACCTCAGATGTGCTGCTCAATGTGAGACTTGAACACACTGACACACACACTTACACTTTCTGAATCTGTTTTCATTATGACATTCACACATTTTCTCTCCCTCTTGGAATTTTTGTTTCTGCTAGGTCTGTAGGGGTGTGCGATTTTATATTATTATTATTTTTTATGAAAAAATTTAATTACCGGTAATATCAAAATTAAAAGAAATAAACATTTTAAATATATCAGTCTGTGTGTAATGAATGAATATAATAGTTTCACTTTTTGAATGGAATTAGTGAAGTAAATCAACTTTTGATGATATTCTAATTATATGACCAGCACCTGTATGTGTGTGTATATATATATATATATATATATATATATATATATATATATATATATATATATATATATATATATATAAAAAAAGCTTATGTTTGTAAATGGCACTTTTAAAAAAATGTTTTTTATATCTGACACTTAGCATCAGTCAGTCAAGCATTATAATCTGATATTATGATAATTTAGCATTATATGATGATATAACTTTAGTAATTATTTGTCATGTTGACTGAACTTAGGACTGGTAGTGGTGCTTAAGATATTGTTTGTCATTTAGTGTTTCGATTTAAAAAAAAAAAAAAGGGGAAAAACCCTAAAAATACTGATAAGATAACAAAACTACTACGAATTCTACTACTAATAACAATATAAAACGCACTAAGGATTAATGAGCTGCTGGGTTCATGAATATTAACCACGTTGCCTGCGTTCGCTTGAATTGATTTGCTGAAATCAAAATGGGGACGATAATAGGTGAGCGCCAGCCAATGAGATTGTCGTTTGCGCATTAGTTCCGCCCACTACCAGAGAAACCGGCAGTTCTTCAAAGCTGAAGAATTCCAAAGGAACTCCGTTATTTTGACCGGAAAATACAACAAAGAATATCGTTTACATATAGCGTGTCACTTCTGCATGTTATGAAAGACTCTCTTGCTCTGTATCTTTCTTTGCGCATGTGAGACAAAGCGACGGCGAGCCGTGCGCCTTCACACTAGTTTGCGGTATGTCAAATACTACACTGAGCATCAATTCAGATAAACTGAAAAATAAAATGATGATAATATTATAAATTATAGTAAGGCTGCATTTTATTGTCAGTAACGGTAACGGCGTTGTAACGGGGGAAACAGTAATTCGTTTGATTACTCGTTACTGAAAAAATAACGCCGTTAGTTACGCCGTTTATTTATAACTCCGTTATTACCATCACTGACCACTACTTCCTTAGCCATTGCATATGATCGGTTTAATCTATCAAAGAGCGTTTATGTCTCATCAGCATATTTTTAAGACAGTATGACCTAAATTTGGAGTCATTTGAAAAAGTACACACTACTGTATCATTCAGAGGATTGAGTTCAAAGATTTTTTATGATTACCAAAGCGGCATTTATTTAATCAAAATTCAGTAAAACCAGTAATATTGTGAAAAGTTACAATTTAAAGTAGCCTAACTGTTTTCAATTGTAATGTATTGTAAAATTACTCAACCATTACTCCAGTCTTCAGTGTCACATGATCCTTCAGAAATCATTCTAATATGTTGATTTTGGTGCTCAATAAATGTTTCTTATTATTGATGTTGAATGTTTGGGGAATATAAAGTGCACAAAAACTTACTTTTTTTATTGTTTTTTAACATTATAAATGCTAAATGCTGCTGTACTGAGTCTGAGCAGTAGCAATTATTTGAAATAGAACTCTTTTGTAACATTATGCGTTTCTGTTTTGCAACTTTAACATATGATTGTACAGGTTGCCATTGATTTGTATTATGCAAGAAACAGAATAACAATCACAAGAACAATAGAAAAAGGAGTAATAGTAAAAATAAGAAACAAACAAAAGGTACCTTTACACTAGTGGCTGGTGACTAATAGCTCACACAAATCTTAAGCTGTATTTGTACTAAGGGCAATTGAATCATAAATAGCTATTATTAGTATGACCGATATAACTGCTGATCATCTATCTTTATTACACAATCTCAGTGTGTGTTTAAAGTTCATATATACAGCTCTGTGGTTCACACCATGTATTGCCTTCACAGCACCATTTCCTTTGCCGAGAGCGCCCCCATTCTGTAGTGATGGATCTGATTACGCGCACCAAAGACGCTGTGCGAGAGTTGGACAACCTGCAGTACAGGAAGATGAAGAAGATCCTGTTTCAGGAAACTCTCAATGGCCCCACACAGGAAGGAGGAGAGGAGGAAGAGGTACATCCAAAGGCTTGTCAAGCATTGTCTTTGATCCTTCTGTCCAGTTCTGCCCAGTTTCTGCTCTTTTGTTATATTCTATACTGCAGAAAACAGGAAAAGACCATGACATCTTTTTTTTTTTTTTTGTGTGTGTGTGTGTGTGTGTAGGAAGCAGAGCAGTACCTCTTGCAGACGGGCACGGTGAACAGTATGGAGAGCTCTCAGTCTGTGCCCTCTATGTCCATCAGTGCCAGCTCCCAGAGCTCCTCTGTCAACAGCTTGGCCGATGGCTCCGATGACAGTGCTGAGATGGCCATGATGCAGGAGGGAGAGCAGACAGTCACGTCTAACAGCTCCATCATTCACCGCCCCTCTGTACGTAATCAATGCCATACAGTGCACAATCTTCTGAAACGGTCTTTTCCTCGACTAATTTCTTTTTGTCCATCCGTCTGTCAGGCACGTGATAATATTTATGACGACCCATATCAGCCGGAGATGGAGTCTCCGCAGCAGCCGTCGTCGGCCGCTCGGAGGAGGGTGCACCGAAACCGAGACCATTTCGCCACCATCCGCACAGCCTCTCTTGTGAGCTCCTGACTGACCTGCAGCTCAGAGTCCATTTTTTTTCTTTATATCGGAAGTTAAGATAGACAACCTTCTCTCCCTCTTTTTACTTTCTTTCCAGGTGACCCGTCAGATTCAGGAGCATGAACAGGGCTCAGCTCTGAGGGAGCAGATGTCCGGATACAAGCGCATGAGGAGGCAGCACCAGAAACAACTGCTGGCTCTGGAGAACAAACTCAAGTCTGAGATGGACGAACATCAGCTCAGACTGGACAAAGAGCTGGAGACCCAAAGGAACAACTTTAGCAGTGAAGCCGACAAGTTGAGTAAGAAACATCAGGCCATCCTGGAAAAAGAGGTGAGAAATGACAAGATACTAGACGTTTCACAATCCCTTGTTCTGTTATGAGCAAGAATGGGAATATCATATTCTTATAAAGGCTGCATTTATTTGATCAAAAATACAGTAAAAACAAATATTGTAAAAATAGTTACAATTTTACATAACTCTTTTTATTTAATATATTTTAAAATATAAGTTTGCCATTATTCCAGTCTTCTGTGTCACTTGATATAAATGTTTTTACTGTCACTTTTCATCAATGTAATGCATCCTTGTTGAATAGAAGTATTAATTTCCCCAAAGTTTTGGATGTTAGTATTGTTTATATATATATATATATATTTTATTTATTTATTTTATCTGGTGTTTTTTTTTTTTTTTCCAGATTAAAGCTGCGCAGGCAGAAGAGAAAAAATTTCAACAGCACATACTGAACCAGCAGAAGAAAGAACTCAACAGTCTGCTGGATTCCCAGAAACGCCAGTACAGGCAACGCAAGGAGCAGCTCAAGGAGGTGTGCTGTCAAAGAGTCAACTTTCCTCATGGCTTCATGACTGAATTCAGAGTGGCTCTACTTGATGTAGCATTAAATAATAAATTGGTCAAACTGTTCATGTCTTTGGACTTGCACCATTTTCATCAACCTCATTTTTTTATCCTTTACTTGCTTTTGTCACCCTGAAATCCTTCTCCATGGCAACAGGAGCTGAGTGAGAACCAGTCTACTCCGAAGCGAGAGAAGCAGGAATGGTTGGTGAGGCAGAAAGAGTGTCTGCAGCAGATCCAGGCTGAGGAAGAGGCTTCGTTATTACGGCGACAGAGGCAGTATTACGAGCTGCAGTGCCGACAATATAAGAGAAAGATGCTGCTCGCGAGACACAATCTAGAGCAGGACCTGCTCAGAGAGGTTAGACAAACACATTTATGAGTGCTTTTCCCTTTTCTTTTTTGTTTTCTACGATTGTTTTCTATGTCTTTATTTGTCCCTGTAGGACTTGAATAAACGTCAGACTCAGAAGGATCTCGAGTGTGCTATGTTGTTGAGACATCACGAGTCCACTCAAGAGCTGGAGTTCAGGCAGCTGGGGCTGGTCCAGCGCACTCGGGCCGACTTGATCCGAACGCAGCACCAGAGTGAGCTGGCCAATCAGATGGAGTATAATAAGCGGCGTGAGCAGGAACTCCGTCAGAAACACGCTGTGGAGGTCCGCCAGCAACCCAAGAGCTTAAAGGTGAGGGGATTTTTAGTGTTTGTGAGGTGCACAACAGAGTTGGGCAAAATTGAGAGTTTTTTGACTACGAATGTGAATATCCTGTTGGATTTTAATTTGGAACGAATTGCAAAATGCACAAGAACAGATTATTTCCTAGTTATTATTTTTAAGGTGATTAATTATTATCTAGAACTTTGCTCTAAAGAGCATTTTGGGAATTTAATTTCTTACATGGTCTAAAATCATTAAATCATTATTTTTGTCCAATTTTAATTCTGCTTCATTCAGATGTATTCCAGTGCATCCTGTTTGTTATATAAATTCACACTGAATTGAAATTTAAAAGGCATTCTGAATTCAGATTTTAGTGTTCACTGACTGATGTTTGTTTTTGAAAAGAGTCATGTTTGGCAGTTGCAAGGGTGAGATACCACAAATAACTTCTGTTAACCATCTAAATGACACCTAATCAGACATTTCAGTGATGTAAATACACACCAGAGGAATGGAAGACATTTGTTTGCTTAAATGTTAAGTGCTCAAGTATGTTTCTTGCACTTTGTTCTTTCAGACGAAAGAGCTCCAGATCAAACGTCAGTTCCAAGACACCTGTAAGATTCAGACACGCCAATACAAAGCCCTGCGCAACCACCTGCTGGAGACTACGCCCAAATCAGAGCATAAAACCGTACTGAAGAGACTCAAAGAGGAGCAAACACGTAAACTGGCCATCTTGGCCGAGCAGTACGACCATTCCATCAAAGACATGCTGTCCACACAGGCTGTGAGTAAGGCAAGGAGAGACCATCTTTAATGCTTTGTTTCACTTTCAGTGGTGCACAATCGCAGAATGATGTGCAGAAACCAGAATAATGCATGCATGAAAATACTTACTTGGGTTAATGTCACAGAAACCAGTCAAGAACATTCCCATTCCCATTATCATCAATCTCTTATTGAAATTGTTGGCATTTTAAATCTGCATTAAGTGCTTTTAGTAATGTATCAATTTTTTTTTTGCCTTGTGGACCTAAAATAAGCTTAATTTTCTTTTAACAAAAAATAAAATTATTTCTTTTTTTTTATTTTGAGGTAAAATATGATGGGAAATGTTCTTGACTGGATTCATGAGGTTTTCCCACTTAATCCACAGTTCCTGTACCATACTGGACCTAAATCTCTTTATTGGCTGCTTCTCTACTGATGTCCTGCCTCTGCTTACCTAACAGTTGCGATTGGATGAGACTCAGGAGGACGAGTACCGAGCACTGCGCATGCAGCTGCAGCAGGAATTGGAGCTGCTGAACGCCTATCAGAGCAAAATAAAGATGCACACAGACACGCAACATGAGAGAGAGGTCAAAGACCTGGAGCAGAGGGTGTCTATACGGAGAGCTCTCCTTGAGCAGAGGGTAAGAGAGAAATGGGTTGAATATTCCTGAATGAATTGGTTATGATGGCTCTGTTCAAAAACCTAACGATCTGTCTTAAAGGGATAGTACACCCAAAAATGATAATTCTGTCGTCGTTTACAATGTTGTTCCAAACTAGTGTTAATTTCGTTAATGAAGACCATGACGAAAAATGTTCGTTGATGAGCTTTTTTCCCATGACTAAGACGAGATGACAATAAGGTCATTAAACGCTAACTAAGACTGTATCAACATGCAATTTCGTCTGCGAAATAAGACGAGACTAAAATGTATTCACAAAAATAAAAATTTTACCAAAAACCTCTTTTTATTTTCGTCAAAAAAAGGAGACAAAATGTTAATGCAGACTGCTGTACACGCCTCTACCATGCGAGATTTCATGAGTGTGTTTGCCAGATATCAAGAGTTCAAATCCCCGAATCAGAGCTTCGCTGTTACATGGATACATTTTCTACCCGGTGGTTTGCTTATTTTCAAGCAATCTGGCAACCATGCGCATGTGCTCGCTCCTCATTGTGGAAGCGCTGCTGACGATGATATGACCGACACCGACAAACAAGCGATCTAAATGAAAGTGTCACACAGTGTGTGTTCTGTCATGAGATCTCGACTATATTGTTTGCGATTGTGATTGCTGAATAAATGCACTTACTCAACCGCTGTGGTTTAGAGAAATAGGGTAATAGAGAAATACAGAAATAGGCTATTGCAATTTGAAATGAGTGTAAATACTAGGAATTTCAATGTTATAATAATTTTTTGTTTGTTTTAGCTGTTTTTATAATGTAGACGGAGAGATTGCATAAGTCTTTGGTATTAATTTATATATAATTAAAAGCCTATAATAAAAATAACGAAAGATTTCATTGATTTGAACTTGACTAAACAAAAACAGGACAGGGTTGTCTAAACATGATAACTAAAATGTACATTTGAGTAAGAGTAAATAAAAAATGGCTGCCCAAATGAATACTGTACGGTTAACAATAATCTTATTGCTAAAATGCTAAGACTAAAATGCATCAGTTTTTCTGACTAAAATTAGACTAAAATGCATCAGGTTTTCTGACTAAAACTAGACTAAAATGTTGAGACTTTTAGTCGACTAAAACTTGACTAAATCTAAATAGGGTAAGGTTGACTAAATATGATAAAAACTAACAAGGACATTTTAACACAGGACTAAGACTAAAATTAAAATAGCTGACAAAATTAACACTATTCCAAACCTGTACGAATTTCTTTCTTCTGCTGAACACAAGATAATATTTTGAAGAATATTGGTAACCAAACCATTTCTGGTCCCTGTTGACTTCCAACTTTTCGTTTGGTTACCCACGTTCTTCAAAATATCTTCTTAAATGTTCATCAGAGGAAACTCACTCTTGCAGGTTTGGTGAGTACATGACGACAGAATTATTTATACTAGCTTTCAAAGTTGGGGATTTTTTTTCTTTTTTTAAAGTTATCTTTCTCACCTAGGATGCATTAAATTGATCAAAAGTGACAGTATTACATTTTATAATGTTACAAAAGAATTCTGCAAATATATAATGGTTTATGCAATATTAAGCAGTACAACTGTTTTCAGCAGTGATAATAATATAAATGAAACTTAATTCACAATTGATTTCAATAAGATGACACTATAATACTGTAATAAGCATCAAACGCATAGCCCACTTTTCTCACTCTTTTTCTTTCGGTCACCCTTTTGCCTCTCTTCAGATCGAGGAGGAGATGTTGTCCCTGCAGAATGAGCGCTCTGAGCGAATCCGGGCTCTGCTCGAGCACCAAGCTCGAGAAATTGAGTCCTTCGACTCAGAAAGCATGCGCCTGGGCTTTAGTAACATGGCTTTGAGCGGCATCCCTGCTGAGGCTTACAATCAGGGTTACCCCAACCCTCCCTCATCCGGACCCGGGGGCTGGCCGTCCCGTCCCGTGCCCCGCTCAGGCAGCCAGTGGAGCCATGGCGTCCAAAACTCAGCGGCGCCGCCTTCTTGGCGCAGTCAAAACAGTACAGCCGGCTTCAGCCAAGGGGAGCAAATCTCCAGCCGAGAGAGAGATCGAGAGAGGGATTTAGACGGCATGGGCGCCCGTGGCTTTCCAAGCTCTCGCTCCTCCGCCTCGTCAGCATCGTCTTCGTCCTCGCACCATCACCTCCGCTACATCCCGCAGCAGTACCACCACCATAGCACTCCACACCTGTACCGCGACAGCCGAGAGAGGGAGTGGGGTGGAGGCAGTGGGGGAGGAGGAGGAGGCCACCACCATCACCACTCATCTTCATCCTCCTCTCATGGCCACTCGCACCACATTTCTTCCCATGCCTCTTCCCAGTCCCTTGCTCTCCTCCCTCCACCACCTCCTCCTCCGCCCATCTCCCTTTCCTCATCTTCTCCTCCTTCCTCCTCCTCCTCTTCTTCCTCTCAGAGTGGCTACGGAGGAAGGGGCGAGAGCTTGGCTGTGAGGGGCCCCAGCCTGATGGCTTTGAGAAACAGTCCAGGGCCACTTCGGAGAACAGCCTCGGGCGGAGGTGCCGCAGGTTCGGGCGCAGATGGAGGTTTGAGCCGAAGTACGTCGGTGACGTCGCACATCTCCAACGGATCCCACCTCTCCTACTCGTAGAGGGTCAGACAGGAAGTTCAGATGGTGCAGGTGAACGTTTTGGGGAGAAAAAGCCTTCACGTAGCTCATTTAGGAGTCAAACTGGGAGGTGGAGTGGAGAAACAGTATTTAGATGGGCACACCTTTACTTAAAAGAAGATAGATCTCAGGGTTTTGGGATGCGGGAGGGCTCAGGGTTTAGATCAGGAACAGGAAAGACGAGAGATGTACTGTAACAGGAGCAGAAAGCTATGCTGTCGAGTGTGTGGGAGGGAAGAGATGAAAATAACAAGTGGTGCCAATACTGTAGATTGGGCTCATCCTCAGCCGGTTCATTTTAGTTTAGTTTTATTTTTAAACCGTCAGACAGAACCATTGAATTCTGCTCTTTCATGTCCAGGTATTTTTTTGCACGTCTAAAGGTTTAAGATTTGAACATATTAGAAGACTTTTCCAAGATATTATTTTATACTTAATCCTGGATCATATTAAGCTGAATTCGTCTAGTGCAATTCAATTAAAGACTGGGTTTATTTTTAAAGGGATAGTTTGCCAAAAGTGAAAAATCTGTCATTTATCTCACTCTCACGTTGTTACAAGCCCTACATATTGTTGTTTTTTCATACAACGCAAAAGGAGGATTTTAAAGCAGCCCTTTTCTACGCAACAAGTTCTGTTAAGATCCAAAATAGACCAAAAACACCATAGAAGTAGTTCATTGGAATTTTGTGCTATATTCAGAGTTCTGAAGTTGTCCACCTGCTTTGTTTGAGCAAATTGAAAATTCATTACAAATAGTACATTCATGCATTAATCTTTTTGCAGAACCAAACATGCAACTGTGAACATATGTTACATGGAAAAGAGCTGCATTAAGAGATTTTTCATAATTTATTCACCTGCATGTCCTTCCAAAATTTTGACTATTCTTTCTGTGGAACATGCAAGATATTTTTTGAAATTTGTTCATGCATAGTTAGTCAGTGGTAACCAGTATTCTTCGAATAATGTAAGTCTGTAGGTTTTCATTTTTAGGTGAACTCGCTCTTTCTCTTTTGTGTTTCGCAGATGAAATAATAACAGCATACAGGTTTGAAATGACACAAGGGTGGGTGTACAATGGCAGAATTATTCATTGACTCTGTCTGATGAGTGCAACTTGATTTTGAGCCAGAGGATGACGAGTCCTACTCATGTCAGTTTTACTGCTAACGGGAGCAGAGCGAGCGAGTCGGATGCAATAGAAGGTGCTGTAGCATGTTTCAGGGAGAAGAGGCGTAAACTGAGGAACTAAAAGGGTGATTAAACTGATTTTTGTGTAATTATGTAGATAGCACTAAAACAATACTAAAAGATGTCTGTCAGTGATGGTTTTTAAACTGTACATTTGTATGAGTCAAGGACAGGAGGCAGTTTTTGTTTTTTTATGTTGAATTGATTTTTGTATTCTGTATTCTTTTGTTTATTTTTTTTTAAACGATGCCACATGTCATACTGCCATCTAGAGGCTCAGCTGACCTAAAGCAACTCCGCCCACTGTCCTTATAAGGGCAAGCTGCCATTTAAGTTGCAGTTGGTTTTTACTGGGCTGTAATTCAGTGTCTGTTTTTAGCGTAGGCGTGATAAAATTACTTTTAAAAAGAGATTGAACCTGGCTGGGTTAATAAGCCATTTCCTTGATTGTGTAAATATGATGTACATGTCCAAAAAAGGAGCTGGGTTACAAGTTTCCGTGCATGAGACTGATGTACAGAGACCATTTGTATACAAACATACACAACAGACGTTTATATATGACTTTGAGTATATATGTGTATAATACATCACCTGTCAAAGGTTTGACAGCGAAAGTCGTAAGATTGTTTCCTGTTCAACACTTTTGATCTATATTGTACTTATACAACATGTGTATATACAAGCACTAACTCTTATATAGGGTAATAATAATTTTGCTATGTGAGACGGAAAAAATAGAAACTGTCATTATTGTTACACCTACTACTGCCGCTGTAATATTTGTGTTGTACACTAATTTTTTTTGTTACTTTTTTTTTTTTTTTTTTTTTTTTTAATCAATGCTTACCAATAGGTGGGAAATGTTGGCAGTGTCACAGTAAGAATTTTAAGTCGATATGTTTTAGATTTAAAAAAAACAAAAAAAACAAAAAGGACTACCTATCCCAGCATTCCTTGTTACATCTCAGGGTAGGAGTCTATTGTGCAGTGCGTTGTCAGGAGAGTAGTATTTTAGAGCCAGTATTAAAAACTTGTACAGAACATTTTAAGAGATTTTAGCTGTATAGAACATTTCTAGACGACTGTAAAGTGTCTCAAACACCCCCCTTCGATCCAGCAGGTTTTTTTCCCTCCATTTTCTATTCTGGAATGCATTATTATTTTTGATTTTTTTGGCGCATTTTAAATTTTATGCTCAAAACGGACAAAAGGCATCACAAGCTGTTTACATCGACAACCAAAATCTCCAGCATACCCGTAAGAACGTGGTGAAAGACGAAGCTCGATTTTGCCAGTAATGTTATAAAACCGAAATCTTTTGTGCTCCCTCACTGCCAGCTCTCTATAGACACCAGCGTTCACTCGGACTCTCCCTTCACTCTCCTGAACTGAGGAGACGTGCAGTACCTCACTCCCCTGTGCCTGGCCTATCACCTCTTACTCTGTTTTCAGTGTTCATTCCCAAACACGTTTTCCTCCCAGCACCGCATTCCCCTTATTTCTTTCCTTACTAACATCTATGGACAGAAGAGGAGAAAAAAAAACATCCTCGGCCCATCTGTAGCTCTGGGCTACCATGTAATGTGTTTACAGCAACACATGCTGGATTCTTATTAGTGTATCCTCTCGAGGGGGTGTTTCAGTATCTGGTGGTAGGAAACATAAGGTAAATGTATGAAATTGCTGTCTTCATCCTGCAGTGTTTGAAGAACTGGAAGAGTGTGTGTAGCCTGTGCCGAAATGTATTGCAGAAGTGTGATGTTTGAAAGGGCGATGGAGAGCTTGGTTGTTCAGGGAGCTCTGAAAATAGGCCAAATTACGTTCAGGTGAAATGACTACAGGAGAACTCTTTACACATGGGCTATAGAACTTGTACAGAAAATGATTAACAAGTCATTAAAAAGGATTCAAACAAAATGAGCTTTCTTGTGTGATCTGTCTGGACTAATGCACATTTTGTTTTCAGCTCTAGCCTGTTTTCTGAATGTTGAGAGTGCGCATTGAAGGTAGAGAAAAGACAGTTTCCATAGAGACAGAGGCAATTCTAAATCGGAATTACTGGTTGCTTACAAAAAACATGTTGGTTCTGGTGTAGGGCTATTTTTAGCCCTAGTCACAAAATGATATCATTTATTTGTAGGATATTTTGCAGTTACATTCTGTACATTTGTTTTACTCTGCAGTGTTCTTGTTTAAAGGGCATTGTAATTACATTTTCATCTAAAGATGCATACACAACAGATAAAAATGGTAAGATAATTCTCAGGTTGGAACATCAACGTATCTTCAAAGTTTAAGATGTTCTTTTAAGTGTTCCTTTTATATAATTTTATAAACACTTAAACTAATGTTCCCACATCTTTGCATGGAGGTTTTTGTGATTAACCTGACTTAATAAAAGAACTAATACAAAATGATTACCAGTGAATAACTTGGCTTAATATAAGAACTTATGCAATGCACTGTAATGGTTATGTTGAGGTTTTTATTAGTTAAACCTTCCCAGAATTTTGCAGGAGCTTTTAATGTGAAAACAGTAAGAACTTAAAACATTTTACAGTGGTTAAACGTAAAACTTTTTCTAGTGGTAAAATGTTTGATTTTCTGTAATTATAAACTACATTTTGTAAAATGTAAACAATTGCACTGACATTATTGATAACCTTTTTTTTTTTTTGTATTAAAAAAAAAAAAACTTTGATCCTAATTGGTCTAAATTTAATCTAAATTAAAAGTTGTGAAAGGAAGGGTTAATGCACATTTTATGGAAATACAAAATAAATGCCCCATATTCATATTTATTTAGCACTAATGGCCTACTGACTGTATATTATCCCTTGAATATGCATATTGCAATTTAGAATTTTAATTTGAAGCTTTTCTAACTGATTGACCTATGAAACCATTGTTAATGGACATTGCATGCACAATGATAGATAGATAGATAGATAGATAGATAGATAGATAGATAGATAGATAGATAGATAGAAAAGTCAAAATAGTAAAGTAATATAGTGCAAATTTGGGGAAATTTGACTGAATATATATGGTTCGATTGCAGTTCTTCTAATGGCTGGGTTGAGAAGATCATCTCTCACTGTGTCACAGTGCTGTCATTGACACACAGCTGATCTGGGGTCAGCGTGGCACGTGATGCGTTCAGTGACACGGAGCACAGAGCGCGTGCCAATTAAAGGGGAGGATTCCTCTGACGGCGTGCGCGCGCGCGCGCACAGGAAACATTACGTCACGCGTCACGCACCACGCACAGCCAGAGAGTCCTCCAGCAGACGGAGGGGCTTGAAGAGGGAAATAGAAACACAGATACCTAGAAGAGAAGATTTCAGGCTGCTCCGTCCAAACAGAAACGCTCGTTAGCATGGCCGAAGAAAACATCTTCCTGTTCGTCCCGAATTTGATCGGTGAGTGTCAACCGAGCGAGTTAACGTTCACTAAAACTAACGATCGTCAGCGAGCGACAGAGTCCTGCGTACGTTAAACCGCCGCTTTCTGACAGATAATGGCTATTTCATTTAAAACGTGTTTATGTAAAGATTCTAGCGTACAATTTTAATGATTATTGTATTTGACAGCGGTTTTTTTTTAACTTCCTGCGGATGTTGACATGATGCTGTAGCTGTCACTGTGATACTCCAGAGTGAAGCTCATTCAGTACAGCCACTGATCTATAAGTTGATAGAGAAGAGATAGACAGATAGATAGACAGATAGATCAGTGAGTACAGCGCATTCATCCACTAATACTATCAATGTAGTATATAAAAAGGATTCGGTATGAATTAGAATTTAACCCGTTTATTGTCTAAATGCATATTATGAATCTTATTATAAACAGTTTATCTGTGCATATGTTATTGTTAACATTGACCTATCTTAAGTAATGTTTAATGAAGTTGTCATAACTGAAACGACAGACTTCATTATGATGACACATGCAGGACTTATCCAATCATTTATTCTGCTTAAACTCCACCCCCAACTCCAACTTTTGAGTGCAACATGCACATCTCAAAATCTAATAATAATTTAAAAAATCTAATTAACAATTAGTTCCCATGTTTTATAATTCATTTCTTTGTTTTAGTTGAATCGGGCCACAAATTAAGAATTTGTTACCACAATTTATTCATTTGTTCCCTCTTTTTAGTAAATCATGGCCAGGCCATGTTGCATTAATTTGTTCCCTCATTTTATTTAGTTCCCTCATTTGAATTATATTGAGGCCACAAATTAAGAATTAGTTCTCATGGCTTATTAATTAGTCCCCTTGGTATATTTAAACCATGGCTACAAATTAAGAATTTGTACTACACATTGTACTAAATAATTCCCTACTTTTAATGAAATCAAAACGTTGTTTTACCAAGTAGAGGGTAAAATGAAGGAACAAATTCCTAATTTGTGGCCATGATAAATATATTTTTGTCCGCATGTTATGTTTATCCATACATGTACACTCAATCCCTTTGAATCTTTCCACACTTTCAATAGGATATGCCCGTATTGTACTGGCTCTGGTATCCTTCTACCTGATGCCCTGTTGCCCGGGCCCGGCAGTGTTTTGTTACTTACTGAGTGCCCTGTTGGATGCCTTCGATGGACACGCAGCCCGCGCTCTTAATCAAGGTAGAGATATTCAGCTTTGTGTTGTACATTACTCCTCTTTCTGTGCTGTTCTCTCTCTATGCCCATCCCTGCCTCTTTCTTAGGTACAAAGTTTGGTGCCATGCTGGACATGTTGACAGACCGCTGTGCGACCATGTGTTTGCTGGTGAACCTGGCACTGCTGTACCCGTCCTACACTTTCTTGTTTCAGCTCAGCATGTGTCTAGACGTGGCCAGCCACTGGCTGCACCTGCACAGGTGTGTCCAATACATCTTTTATCCAAAAGAGTGGATAAATATCCAATATCCATCATCCCAAAGTCAATGTGTTTTCAATGTGAACAGTTTTCGGTTAAATGCTTGAAATAAGGGCTGCATTAAAAAGCATGATCTATATATAGAATGAATGTGATCTGGATGTGCTACCTTTGTCATGTTGTCATTGTCATGTGACGTACCAGCATCACTTGTGTTGCTTCATTGCCTTTTTCCTCTTACTGTCCTCTTTTGTCTACTTTTTTATGAATACTGTGAATTTGGACATATTACTCTGTTCACTTTCCACCACTGCCACCCCCACACATAGCTCTCAGACGCACACTTCACTTGTCTAATTGCTAATTGCAGTCTGCTTTTCATTCCAGTGAAAATGCTAAATTAAAAGCTCCCCCATTTCTAATATACATCTACTGATAAACAACTACAGTTTTATTACAATCGTCTGCATGCTCATATTCACATCTGTCTTCATCAAATTAACAGTCGATTGATAGAACCAAGTCCCTGCCCTAGATGTTTTTTTTTTTTCATTAATCAGGTTCACAATAAGAAAGAAATGATTTGACGCTATTTCTGTTTTATCATGACTTTAAAAGAAACACTTTTGAGCTATGTTTGAACCCGCAATCTCTCAGCTAGCTATATTGTCCTTGTAACACTTTATTAAAATCAGTAACTAACACTATTATATGATGCATGTCAGAATATTAGTTCATGTTAATAAAAAAAAATAAGAATTGTCAGTAAACTTTTGTTTTCTCCATAGACCCCCTGGAGTAATTTCATGGATCTCCACATGCACTTAGAATCAAATTTTATTGTTTAATTATTGTATTTAAGTATCTGTTCCCTGTATGTTCTACATAAATTATTGTTAATAATATGAGTTGTTCCTTTCTTCTGTTTCTTTCAGTTCCATGATGAAGGGAGCCACCAGTCACAAGACCATTGACCTCTCTGGCAACCCCATCTTACGGCTGTACTACACATCCAGGGTAACACACTCACTCGTGCAGATTCATTCACACAGTCAGAAGCTTATTTAGATGTTTTTAAAGCATGCATATCTAGTGAAGAAGTTTACATGTACAGGCTGTTCTGACTTCAGTGTTTTTTTTACAGCCGGTGTTGTTTTTCATGTGTATGGGGAATGAGCTGTTCTACTGTCTGCTGTATATAATGCACTACATTGAGGAACCCCAGGGTGAGTATCAGCAGGCTGCTTCTCACTGTCTTTATAATGGACTCTTTTCACAGGCTGTGATGTTTTTTATATTTATGACACTATACTTTGTGTTATATAACTTCGGCAACTAGTAAGTGCTGCTGCACTTTTATTAATTTAAGTAGTACTAAATTCATAAGGATGCACTATAGTAATGCTATAATTCAAATGATATTTTATTTAAATGTTGGTTGAATTATTATTATTTTTTTCTGCTCAGTGTGGCTGCAGTGGCTGCTGGGAGTTTGCTGTGTGGTCTGTGTGCTGAAGTCCGGCATTAGTCTCCTCCACCTCATCACCGCCTCCTGTAACATGGCTGCTATCGATGTGGCTGACCGTGAGAGAGAGCGGAGCAAAGCACAATGAGACAAGAAAAATGAGACAAAGGCCGTGCAAAAGAGATCAGCTGAAATAAGAACGCTTGCCAGTATAGATGAGGATGAGATAATGGAAATCAATTATGGGACCTTGCAAAGCCTCACTGAGCATTTATATTTATTTGAATATAGATTATCAATGCTATAATGCCAGGGCAAATTCCTTACGAGTTTTATCCATATTCCTGTAGATGTGTTTTTATTTCTGTTGATGGAACTAGTTGCACTATGAGTGTACCATGTTTATGTCATCTTTGGGGTGTCATCATAATAATTTTTATTTTTGACGGTTAATTTATTTGTTAATGGAATAATCAATTATAATTTTAATGGGATTTAGAATAGCTCTGCTATTTAAAACCAACATTTCCACACATGCACATAGACAGGCACATTCCACGCTTCAACTGAAAGCCACTCGAGTATTATGTATTTGGCTGTTGTTTTATTATTGAATTATGTTTGTATGAGCCTGTCTATTACTGTTTTATTAGATTGCTGTTTTTGTTGCAGGTATATCAAAGAACTTTGAATATTAGTTTAAAGAGTGTGAAGCCATTATATTAAACTAGTGGCTCTGGCATCATTGTCGTCCATAGCCTTCTGAATGTATTATTGGTTTGTGGTAGAGGGGTAGACATACTGTTTGCTGTCTAAAGTTTTACAGCTGTTGTTATAAATGATCAAAAATAAATGAGAGTTCTACGATTGTGGAGAAATGTCCTTTTGTACTGTAACTGATTATTTGACAATAAAGATATCCTGACACCAAGATGCAGCTGTTGATATTATTTCAAGAACGTTTAATTCATTTATTCCTTCATATTATGTGTGATGGTGTTTTGGTTTTATTTTAAAGGCGAAGTTAAGCGAACGTTAAAGCAACGTTCTCCGAAGCATCACGCGCAGCCTAAAACAAACGTTCCATTTCCTTTCAAAATGCACGAGTGTTCTGAGAACGTTTTGTGAGGCTCAAATAGCAACGTTCTGGGAGCCCAGAACTGTTTGGTGGGCCTGGGCGTGAATCTGGTATATGTGTTTAACCCCATTGGACGCGTACAATTATTATCGGCAGTGATCTGGAGCCGCTTATTATTTACCGCAGCTGCGTCTGCGTGCGTCTTTACCTTTAAGGACCTGCGACATTTTTTCCCCCATACGAACATCCAGTTGTCTACCGCCGAGAATCTTTGCGTTGTGGGGCTAGTTTTTGGAGAAGAACGCGCGGATGGTTTCTTTTAACTGATCTCGATGTTTATGCTGTAATTTGCGTCGGCCGAACTCGAGCGCCGGAGGGGCGCGAGAGGACACCGCGCTCGAGAACATCGCGTGGAGGAGGGGACGAAGACACAGAGGGGGTGTTCACTCAAAATATACTATCCCTTTAAAACAAGGGGGACACGGCGGTGGGGGAGAGATAGCGGGGCAGAGAAGACGGGATAAAAAAAGAAAAGGAAGAAAGAGCGAGGGTGGGAGGGTGAGAGTATTGCAGGAAAAAAAGGAAAAAAATGTCATCCTCTCGATTGAAATGCCGAGGCGGAGCCATGGACGAAGACCGGTGAAGCTCTCGCCAGACGCGAATGAGATTTAACTCAACGCCGAGGCTCGCGCAGATGCCGCTCGGGGCCTGGATGGGGAATCTTATAATAAAATTGACGGCATTATTTTTAACCACGCCATGCGAGCAAATGAAACATTAAACTGCCATTTGAATTCTGTTATTTTTGCATGAATTATTACACAGCGGTCTAATTACTAAGAAAACATTACATGCAGATTTTTTATATATATATATTATATTTTTAAGCATGATAGGCCACTGTTATGTGACAATGCGGCGTTAATAACATACTGTGACTGACAGCTGTCATTTCTTATTTTGTACTATTTAGAAATAAGGTAAAATATATATTTATCAGTGTCCGTGTAATATGCATTCTTTCACTTTTTAAATTTCACTGCCATTTTATATTTGGTAGCTTTGCATTTTATTATGTAGATTTGATAAAATAGTGGAAGGAGACGTTGTCCCAGTTGGAGAGAAAAAAAAAATCGACTAGTTTATTTCAAGCGGCGTCTGTACTGTTCTACACGTCGTGATGGATGCAGCTTGGACCAATTTCCTCTTTCAGGTAAGAAAATGCTTATGCGTGCTAATGCTGATAGCTTTTTTTTTGTCATTTAGTTGAAATTCATGTCATAATCGTTAGCATTTGTCCATAATGGCACTGGTGTACTTTCATTCACAAGGCAAAAGAAGGTTTAAAATCTGTGATTTTGCCCCTTCTCGCGACAGACTCCGCCTTCACAGTCCCAAACTGATGCGACCCTCCAATCAGATCTTCTCCCGGAGCTCACGGATGCCTCTCAGGACCCGCCCCCTGAGCACATAGCCCCGCCCCCATCCACGGTGGACACCGCGGCGCTGAGCGAGGAGCCCGTACCGGGTGAGGGAGGGGCAAAACAGGAGGGTGGGAAGGGAGTTCACAGGGGACTGGAGAGAGAACCGAGGTTAGGCTGTTTGCATTAGTGGCTGGAGAGTGATGTAAATGAGTGAAGATGTTAATGAGCCAGTTATTTGAATAAAGTTGGAAGATCATTTAGGATGCCTGCATGTATACTCTCCTCGATTGTTGCCCTCAAAGGGTGCTGAAAAGATCAAATTTACAAGAGCCACACATGAACTAGATCGCAATGTTGGAATATAGAGAGTCAGTCGGGTTTCAGAAGTCAAAATGTAATTAATTTTCTCTGTAAACTAATGTATTTTAGTGATCCTGCTTAATTGTCAGAAAACAACACTACCCACAATACCTGAAGAGGGATTCACCATTCAGAGAAGTTGCTGTTTCCATGGAAACAGAAACGGGTTAATGAACCAGTGTTGTTATTGTTAACTAAAACTAATAAAAACCGATCATTACAATAATATTGCAAAGTGAAGTAAATTAAGTAAATTATAAAGCAATAAAGTAAATTATTAATAATAGATGAAAGTATTAAAATAAAATAAAAATAAGTTAAATAAGTTTGTTAAAATAATAAAAATATTAAAAATGGACATACATGTAAAAATATATAATAATATATATTATTGATATTATATTATTAAATATTAATATTAAATATATATATTATATAAGTACTGTAATAATAAATACTGTAACACTCCTGCTGCCCATTCAAGCTACTCTATATTTATACATTTGACTGTTCCTATCAATTTATAAAGATGTGCTGCATGGGATGTGTAGTTCATTGAGTAGCTCATCACAGACATATGCGTCTAATATCATCGTCTTTGTGTTTTCAAAGGTTTTTTTTTTTTTTGATGTGATTCATGTTGGAGCTGCTTAGAATTCTGTACTCAAGAATCTTTTTTCAAATCCTCTAGGGTAAAAACATTTCCGGGACCAATGCAAATTGGGCCATTTTATTATGCATTTCAAGTAGTACTGATGAAGAATATCAATATAACATCCTTAGTTCTCTAATGGTAAGAGAATGATAAAACACAGATAAAGCGTTGGTTTTCATAACTAATGTGCATTTTTGGCACATTATTGTGATGCATTAGTGCTAAAAAGTTTCCTGTTTTTGTCAGTAAGTGGGAAAAGAGAAAGAAACATGAAATTGCCCATGTGATTTCACATCTCATTGTAATTGCTACTTTCAAGCTTTGAAGTAGAAACCTTTTTTAATAGCATAACTTGTTTCTTGAGTCTAGGTGTTTGTTTGCGACAAACAGACTACACCTGTGTATGAATACATTTACATTTAGTCATTTTTTAGCAGACGCTTTTATTCAAAGCGACTTACAAATGAGGAAAATGGAAGCAATCAAAATCAACAAAAGAGCAATTATATACAAGTGCTATGACAAGTCTCACTTAGCTTCTCAGTTAGTTCCATCTCTCTCTTTTTCTCTTTCCCAGTGAAGCCAGTCACTCGACCAGCCCGACCTGCACACATCTGCTCCATATGTAACAAGCAGTTTAAGAACAGTTACAACCTGCGGCGTCATCAGTCTGTCCACACTGGAGTGAAGATGAAGGACAGAGCCGCTAGAGAGAAAATAGATGGAAGCAAGGCCGGAGCACGAGTGGAGAGGCAGACCATCCCTCTTTCTCTCCTCCAGCTGTCTATACCTGCCTCCATACCCACGGCGGTCGACCCCATGGCCCAGCCTTCCCCAATCAGCAATCAGCAGTTAGAGACAGTGGCTCTGTCTATCGCCCCGGCAACGGTCGCCATGACAGTGAACCAGCCCCTCCCTACTGCAGTGGTGGTTACTGGGACAATGGTTCAGGTCGGGTTGGTTTGTGTCTTTGGTTAAAGCTTTGCATACCTTTGCTTCACTTCACTTCTTCTTGCTTTGACTTTTCTACTCATGATCATATCTCATATTTACTCTCTTTGCATCATTTTGAACTCACTTTGAGGCACTTTTCATAAATAGGGTTCAAAATAGGGCTTTAAAGTAAAGGGTTAGTTCACGCCGAAATGAAAATGAAAACTAGTCATTAATTACTCACCCTCATGTCGTTCCAAACCCGTAAGACCTTTGTTCATCTTCGGAACACAAATTATGATTTTTTTGATGAAATCCGAGAGCTCTCTGAACCTCCCATAGACAGCAACACAACTGAAATGTTCCCAGACCCAGAAACGTAGTAAATATATCGGTAAAACAGTCCATGTGACATCAGTGGCTTCAGTTTTGCGACGCTGCGAGAATACTTTTTTTTTTGCTCAAAGAAAACAAAAATAACACACTTTACTCAACCATTCTTCTTCCCCCGAGTTGCGTCTTCTGCCATTTTAAAAAGTATCACAACGCATACGCACGCTTTCCCCCCCCGAATGTAAACAACGCTGATTAAGTCAAATACGTTCTTAGGTACTCTCCAAAATGGCAGAAGACGTAACTTGGGGGAGAAGAATGGTTGAGTAAAGTGTGTTATTTTTGTTTTCTTTGCGCAAAAAAAAAAGTGTTCTCGTAGCGTCGCAAAACTGAAGTTGAGCCACTGATCTACGTTTCTGGACCTGGAAACATTTCAGTTGTGTTGCTGTCTATGGAGGGTCCGATAGCTCTCCGATTTCATCAGAAATATCTTAATTTGTGTTCTGAAGAAGTCTGGAACGACATGAGGGTGAGTAATTAATGACAGAATTTACATTTTGGAGTGAACTAACCCTTTAAACAAAATCAAATTTATTTGATCAAAAATACAGAAAAAAACAGTAATATTATGAAATATTGCAATTTAAAATGACAGTTTTTATTTTAATATACTGTAAAATATAATTTATTCCTGTGATGCAAAGCTGCATTTTCATCATCCATTACTCCAGTCTTCAGTGTCACATGATCCTTCAGAAATAATTCTAATTTATTAACAATATACTGATTTATTATCAATGTTGGAAACATTGCTGCTTAGTATTTTTTTGGAAACTGTGATACTTTTATTCAGGTTTCTTTGATGAATAAAAATGAATAAAAAGAAAAACAGTTTCCAACATTGATAATAAATCAGTATATTAGAATGATTTTTGAAGGATCATGTGACACTGAAGACTGGAGTAATGATGCTGACAATTCAGCTTTGTATCACAGAAATAAATTATGCTTTAAAGTATATTAAAATAATAAACCATTTTTTAAAATTCCAATAATATTTCATAATATTACTGTCTTTTTTTTGTATTTTTGATCAAAGAAATGCAACTTTGATGAGTATAAGAGACTTCTTAAAAAACATAAAAAATCTGTGTATACATACACACACAAACACACACAAATGTTCAGTTGAAAGCAGGTGCTTAACCATCAGAAAAAACTTTTTTTTTTTTTTTTTAATGTTTTAATTAATCTAATTACAGTTTAAAACCTCAATTTGTTATCATGCCTTTATTTTTAGTAATAAACATTTGATAAAAATTAAATGTAATATTTCTTTAAAATATTTGTGTATGTGTATATATAAATAAATAAATATATATATATATATATATATATATATATATATATATATAAATAATTTAATTTTTTATAATCGTAAAATAATAATAATAAAAACAATGCCAGATTGAGTAAAAAAGGTTGCAGACTTAAATAAAGCTGGCTATCTGGTTTGGAACAAATAATTTGTGATTGTAGATATTCACTAAAAACATTGCGTGTTCATTTTTCATACAGTAGCTGAAGGCTGCAATACACAACATGACTTGTGCCCATATTTTTTCCCTGATTTATAGTCTGAAGCAGTCAGCACTAGCTGACGTTAAGTCTGCAGAATTTGGGCCGTAGGAGTTGACTCATTTCACAAAAAGCCATGTAGTATATGATATCTTTTATCTTCAGACTTTGATTCCATCCAGTTGGAGAATATCAAACATATATAGATATTTTGAGCCTTTTTACAACACATTGTTTCAATTTGTAATGTAATCTCCTAGCAACGTGGTGCATGTTTCTCTGTGAGTTTGTTGTGTTTGTAAAGATTTGAAATTGCCTATTGTTTTCAAATCTGTTCAGATCTTAAAAACTATGTAGTGTATTCCAGCCTTTAGGGTTAAATAGCTGATTAGGTTTGTCAAACAAATCTCATAGTTCTCGCAACACAAAAAAAATGAAATGTGTGATATGATATGTGTGATTTCATGATTATTTCTCCATATGCCTGCTGTCCCGTAATGAACTAAAGTAGTTGGAGTCAATTTCAAGCCATCCAATTCCCAAGACTCTGCAAAAATCAGGCTAACAACAGTTGTGTAACGTGGTCTCATACCTGCTCTCACCTCATTGTTGAACACGTACAGTCAGTTGGTTAGTAGGTCAGCAAACAATGAACATGTTTTACCCAGAAGACACAGAAAGATTTGCTGTGTATGTGGCACTAACGACGAAAAAACTCAAGGTCATAAAATCTCAAATTCTGTTTTATTGTTTTTCAGGCTGCACCAAATACCAACATCAACGATAACCTAAATAATCCCACCCCGATCCAAATATCTATCCCAATAACCAACCCATTACCCATCAATCCGACTCCCAATCCTAATCCCAACCCCAATCCGGTCAGGAAGAACCATGCTTGTGAGGCATGCGGGAAAGCGTTCAGGGATGTGTACCATCTTAACCGGCATCGTTTGTCCCATTCGGATGAGAAGCCCTACTCCTGTCCGATCTGCCAGCAGCGGTTTAAGAGAAAGGATCGGATGAGTTATCATGTTCGGTCACACCAGGGAGGAGTGGAGAAACCGTATGTGTGTCCGCACTGCGCCAAGGGCTTCTCGCGGTAAGAGATAAACCAAAAAAAATTAACTAGTCGCATAAACACACTTTATCCATGAGTGCACTGAGATTATGAAGACATGAATTTTTAATGATTTCTTTCTACAAACACATGCATGCTTGGTATAAACAAGAACAAGCTGTTTATCAGGCCAATTCACAGCAGGTTTCAACAGTGAGCTTTATACTGTAGTTCTGACCGTGGCGGAGAACTGAATGTTGTCATTTCACTAAAAGCTATGGAGAGGTGCCCTAATTACTAATTTGAGACTGAAAATGGGTTAGATGAGGAATAAGTGACCTTCTGTCTGTATTTATCTATGTCATATATTTAGACACATCTACATCTATATGCAGTCCAGTCAAGCTAGTAGTAAAACATATTTTTGGGCTCATGAGGCTCTGAGGTAATAAGAAATAATTTAGCAGCACATTTTTAAATGAAGAAGTAATGCATATTTTTATTTACTTCATATAAACTACTTTTTTTTTTTTTTGAATGAATGAAATGAATACCTTTATTGTTCGAGAATGCATTATTAAGTTGATCAAAAGTGACAGTAAAGATATTTAAGAAGAAAATAATTAATGAAAACAACTGTACAAACAGTGTCCTGTCGTTTTAAAGGAGCCTTGATGCTACAGACAGAGGCAGATCTGTGTTGACCCTTCTCTAGTTCACATGGAGATGGTGTGCATGAAAAAAGAAATGCACAAGGGCCCCTACTAATTATTGTGTTTGTTGTTTGAGCCCTCTCTCTGTCTTCTCCAGGCCTGACCATCTTAACAGTCATGTGCGACAGGTGCACTCCACAGAGAGACCCTTCAAATGTCCGGTAATCATACTCTTCTATTCTCTCTGTATCCTCTCCCCAGTTTTCTTTCTCGTACTATTTCTCATTAATGTTTTTCCTGCATGCTCTGTGTGATTTGATTTGGAAATAAATTCACCTCGTCCCTTAGAATGTAAAAACCAAGGAAACGCATTCATTACAAACATTACATTTAGACTTTAAAGCTCAAATATTAAAATTTATGTTGAAAAATGCATGCATGTAAAAGCCTTTGCCAACTTAGTATTTTTTTTATTAGCTTTGTGGCCATCTGCTTGAAATTATACTTTAGCAAATATACTGTACATGATTAAAAATTGCAGCCTTTCTTGGGGAAAAAAAATTAATTAATTAATATTAATTTTTGATATTTACTATACATACTTAGATATTTATACATACTACTGCAAGATCTTTTTAAGAAGAAATTAATTTTAATTTTTTAATAACTTTTATTCAGCATGGATACATTAAATTTCTGTTAATCACAGAATAATAATGTTTTTTTGAGCATTAAATCAGCGTATTAGAATGATTTCTGAAGGATCGTGTGACACTGAAGACTGGAGTAATGATGCTGAAACTTCAGCATTACCATCACAGGAATACATTACATTTTCAAATATATTAAAGCTGTTAAATAGTAATAATATTTCACAGTCTTACTATTTTTAGTGTATTTTTGATCAAATAAATGCAGCCTTGATAAGTATAAGAAACCTCTTTCAAAAACAATCAAATATCTTACCAACCCCAAGGCTTTGAACAGTAGTCCGTGTTTTCCTTTGTCTTTACGGACCCATGTGTGAATAATATGTGACACTGGAGCACAAAACCAGTCTTAAGTCGCTGGGGTATATTTGTAGCAATAGCCAAAAATACATTGTATGGGTCAAAATTATCAATTTTTCTTTTATGCCAAAAATCATTAGGATATTAAGTAAAGATCATGTTCCATGAAGACATTTTGTAAATTTCTTACCGTAAATGTATAAAAACTTAATTTTTGATTAGTAATATGCATTGCTAAGAACTTCATTTGGACAACTTTAAAGGCGATTTTCTCAATATTTTGATTTTTTTGCACCCTCAGATTTCAGATTTTCAAATAGTTGTATCTCGGCCAAATATTGTTAGATCCTAACAAACCATACATTAATGGAAAGCTTATTTATTCAGCTTTCAGATGATGTATAAATCTCAATTTCGAAAAATTGACACTTAAGACTGGTTTTGTGGTCCAGGGTCACATATTATGTTTTATGATAATCAACTGCATAATACTACAGTCAATACCTAGCATATAGTCCTGAATATTCTTTTAATTCATTCTGCGTTGTGTGAATTACATGTTCTTGCATGAGTGTTTGTGATCATATCTGTGTGGTGATGTATGTGTATGTGGGCTGCAGCCATATGTGTCTGTCAGTGTGTGAGACAAGGATGAGTCACGATGTGTGTGATGAAGGCAGATCGGGATAGAGCTGGAAAACAAAAGAGAATGTTTGATGAAGCGTGTTGTTTGTTTGTGCAGACATGCGAATCCGCATTCGCTACTAAAGACCGGTTACGCGCTCATATGATCAGACACGAGGACAAGGTTCCCTGCCACATCTGTGGCAAACTTCTCTCCCCTGCTTACATCACAGATCACATGAGGGTCCATAACCAATCACAGCATCACGTCTGTCACCTCTGCAACCGCAGTGAGTATCATTGGTTAATTCATTTGTGGTTTGAAAAGCATAGCTATTCGTTTGATCGTCTATTACCTTTTTAGTATCAGTTTAGTAAAAAAAAAAAAAAAAAAAAAGGTAATATTGTGAAATATTATAACAATTTAAAATAACTATTTTCTGTTTAAATGTATGTTAAAATGTAATGTATTCCTGTGATGCAAAGCTGAATTTTCAACATCATTACTCCAGTCTTCAGTGTCACATGATCCTTCAGAAATCATTCTAATATGATGATTTGATGCTCAAGAAACATTTAGTATTGAAAGCAATATTGCAAACAGTTGTGCTATTTATTACTATACTATATATATATGTGTGTGTGTGTGTGTGTGTGTGTGTGTGTTTCTTTGATATTTTTGTGGAAACTAATACATTTTGATCAATTTATTGTTTCCAAGTGAAAGAAAGAAAAACATCTTACTAACCACAAATTTTGAACAGCGGTGTAAACAGATATCAGAAGTCAGATCAAAATTCAACTGCTCTGACAAATAGGGCAAATAATTTGTTAGAATTCTTTTAATTCAAACCAATAATTTTAGTGAGTCTTTTCAAATGAATCACTAAAAAAATGACTAAATACAAATGAGAATTGGATTATCATTGTGCTATATGTTTTTGCATGCAGCCAATGACATCTCAAAAAGACTATTTATTATACAAATTTTGAATTCTATATCATGGGATTTTAATCAAATAACAGTTGAACTGCATATTTTGGGAGCTGTTGTTAAGTTTAAATTTAGGATTTTAATAGTTTATCAAGTTCCCGGTATAATTTACAGCACTAAGAAAGTGACAAGAAAACAGTTTAATTATTTTTCATAAAAATCTTTATTTTTTTCGTCCTAGGTTTCACCACACTGACGTACCTGCGTGTCCACGCTCAGAAGCACCATGGGCAAGAGTGGAAGGACAGTGGGGTCGGCCGTGGCTCTGGCCCAGGCGGGGTGCTGTTATGCCAGCTGTGCGGGGTACACTGCAAGACACCCACACAGCTGCAGGGTCACATGGCCACGCACGCCAACCAGACGGACCCCAATGTCCCTTGCCCCATCAGCAGCAGCAGCAGTTCAGTGGCGACAGTGGGCGTGGCCACTCCTGTTTCCAGCCCTCCAGTCACAGTTGGGCTGCTGGTGACTGACTGCTCCAGCATTGCTCCTCAGAGCCACAGCTAGCCAACAGCACACCACGAGGAGAGAGGGAGGGAGGGAGGGAGGGAGGGATGGATGGAAGAAGCGGGGGTAATGGGTGGGAGGGGAGAGAAATCTAAGAGGATGGGCCCAACCTGGACAGGTGAGCAAAGAAGCGGGACGGTATATCAGAAATGCACAACATTTTTACGACGATTTTGCAGCCGCAGAATTGAAGGTCACAGAGATTTTAAAGCCATTTTAATTTGGCCATCAACTGGCTTAATTAAATTAATCAATTCAAGGTTGTAAGATTTGTGATTGTTTTTGAAAGAACTCTCTTATGTTCACCAAGGATGCATTTATTTGATTAAAATATTAATACAATTAACAATAATATATTTTATTTTGATATGCTTTAGAATTTGATAAATTTTGGTTTTGTTATTATTATCAATGTTAGAAACAGTTCTGCTTAATATTTTTGTGGAATCCATAATGCATTATTTTTTTTCAGGATTCTTTGGTGATTAGAATGTTCTAAAGAACAGCACTTATTTGCATTAGAAATCATTTGTAACATTAAAAATATCCTTACTCTCACTTTTGATTAACTTAATGCATCCTTGCTGAATAAAAGTATTCATTTCTTTCAGGAAAAAAAAAACTAAACATACCGACCCCAAACTTTTAAATGGTAGAGTACCTTAAAATGTTTTAAGTAAAATATAGTGAAATATGTTGTATAGGTAAATATTACTGCTCGATCTGTTTTATTTTACTGGTGCATTTAAATGAGAATTATTAAAAATATTTTTTCCTTATCTTTCATTTAGAAACTGTAAAAACATGCTCTTGATTTCTTAACAGTATTTTACTTTTTGCGTTCACTATTGTAAATGTACTTGATAACAATGTCCATAATTTAAATATACAGTATTTATATATTATTGTGTGTGTGTGTGTGTGAGTGTGTATGTATTTATTTTTCACAGCTACATTGGTCATTTTATTCATATGTTTTTGTAATGGCATTGTCCATCTTCTAGATGCAGTTTGTCACCAATCAAACCAAAATGTTTTCTCACTCCAGGCTGCCATGGAAATGCCAACACAAAGATTACCGTGTAAACCCACCCGTCACCCCACCTCTTTCATCCACCTCAAATCTTGCTGGGACTGAGCAAGAACGGAAGGACTCTCCTCAAAATGAATGTGACTTTTGAATGAACTCAAGAAACATCACCCTGCTTCACACTCCCTTTTATGTGCAGGCAGAGAAGCAAGTCTCCCTGGATTGCTTTTCCCCCGTACGCTTTGATCTGGTCTGATGGATACAGACTGAAAGTGTTTAGATGAAGAGGCTAGGAAGATCTAATGGACGACTGGTTTGGGTGTCTGTACATTTCCTCGCAGAGTCCCATTGGAGAGATCACTGGTTTTAAATGTAGGCTGTTATTAAGTGCTGTCCCAGTTCATTATAAAAAAATCCAGTGTTGAGGAATGTAGAACACTAGAGGAATTGACACATTATGCCTCCCAACCTTTCCTTATATAATAATGGCTCATAGCTACATGATCTTGAGGACGAGATAGGTTTTATAAATTAATTTACTCTGTTGTAAGAGATCAGTCCATCATAAATGATCTTGACATAAATGACACCTCCACCGAACTTGAACATTTGAGGGGACGAAATATAGTGCCATTTCCTCTCAGTAACCCTGCGAAGGATTGTAAAAGGGTTTAAACATGGTCACAAGGACAAAATATTTATATTTGTAATGTACGTAGTATGTGAGTACTAAAAAAAAACATCTATGGTTCAATGCCTCCTTTGATATTTTTCTCATTGATCTTAATCTTTTTTTTTTTTTAACTAAAGACGTTAAACAGATGTAATAATGTTGATTATGTTGCATAAGATCTGTAACCTATGTTTCCAGTTCTGTTTGTGTTGATGCTTGTTTAACGCCAATATGTGTTGGTGTCGCTGTGCTCTTATCCTAAATAATCTCTGTATAATGAACATGCACCTAATTATACTGCATTTAACTAACTGCTGTCTCACTTGCTTTATTGGGATATCATGTGTATGTGAGGTTACCTGGTTATCCTTTTAATTAAAATAAATATTGAAAAAAAAAATGTTTAGTTAAACTTTTTTTTGTATTATTCTAAATGTATTTAACTATTAAATTTTACATACAAAACTACAAAAACAAATTTAAAAAATCATATGTCATTAATGTAGCATGAAATATAGCTAGTTTTAAACACATCAAATGCCTGTCCCACCTCAGAGGTCTTTAACCTTTTAGACTAGTAATATCATAGGTCATAATATTTCTGATGCATGTCTTCAGTTTTTAGTTTTATGGTGGCTTATTAGCTTGGCAAATATTTGTACAATGTATTGCCAAAGCGTAGTGTGAAACAATAAAATACAATAAAAAGTGCAAAATGAAAATAGCACAAGACAATATAAATTATGGGAAAAAGCCTAATTGGTGGAGATATTAATAAATATTATATATAATAGTTATATAATTTATATAATATAGTAATATTTATATAATAATTTTTTTTTTTTTTTTTTCAAAATCACCTTTATTATGATGGGGTGGGGGATTTCTATTCTTTCTACTTGTTTTTATATATATATATATATATATATATATATATATATATATATATATATATATGACCCTCTAACTCAAGCACTCTATTATATATATTATATTTTTCTTTTTTTCTTTTATTTGTAAAAAGTTTCCCTCTAAAACTCCCGTTCTCTGTTCTTTTTCTATTCTGTCTATGTGTTTTCTTTTTATTTATTATTTTTAAAAAAATGAATACTGCCATTCTCTATTCTTTTTCTATTCCATCTACTTGTTTTCTTTCTCTTTTATCATTAAAAAAAAAAACCTTGCTGCGTGTATTGCGTTAGAGTTACAGGGACTTGTCACAGCACTTGTGTATTATTGCTCTTTTGTTGGTTTGATTGCTTCTATTGTCCATATTTGTAAGTCGCTTTGAAATAATCTATCGTCTGCAAAATAACTAAATGTAAATATTAGTGTTTTAAGAATAAATATTAAGAAATTGCATAGAACTGTTATGCAATTTATTGTAGAATACACACACATATGCATGTAATAGTTTTAATTTATAATATTATAATGAGACCTTATAGCAAATATTGTTTCACTTTCAGTTTTTACACGAATTTTAATATTAACTGCATTCATCAAGCTCAACATTTCAAACCTGTTTTAAAAAATTAACACGATATCATCACTCAAAAACGAGTCACACAATTTTATAGTCTCATATTCTATTTTTTTTTTTAAGAAAAAAGTTTGATATTATGTAATTTGTACCCTTTTCCTGTAAAGCAGGGTGAGTGTATAATTAGCTGAAGACAGCGGACGGTTAAACCGCGTCCCTCGCATTGTTTACACCGGTGGTCCTCCCCTCCCCCATACACTCATCCCTCCTTTCTTTCACTCACTCCATCCCCCTCTTCCAACTCCTCCTTCTCCCTCTCTACCGCTATTCCCAACAGCTGATTTCCAGATCAGAGAGAGTGGAACACGGCGAGACAGTTCAGGTTTGGAGTCGGCTGCAGCAGAAGGATTTAAAGCGAGCAGAAATGCGGGGAGAGCGCAGCGAGCCGCCAGCGTCCGTCATGAAGATCTGAGCTCCGCCGCCCGCCGCTGCCATCAGCTCCGAGAGGTTAGCCGCTGTGCTAAAGCTAACTTTACAAACATCTGCAGCCAATAAAGCGACATTATCGGCCTTTACCACGACTTCCAGCTCACATGTACTTTTCTGTGTGCGTTATGTTGGGTTATATTCACTTTATGTTGTTATTTTCGCTCTGAAATGGACCATTTGTGCATATAAACATCATATATAGGTCACGGAGCAGATTAATTAGCTAGCTAGCCGGAGGTAACAGCTGGTGAGGTCGCGTTAGCTACATTATCATTAGAGTTAACTGGCTTGAAATTCTACTAACTAAACAAAAAAACTAAACAAATGTGGAGGATTGAGATATAGGCTGCTGAGGTATGTGGAAGGGCTAATAGCAGCTTAAATATTAACCTTGTAACGAGTTGTGTCATTGAAGGGTAGCTTGTTAGCTTGGGTTTATAGAGGAAAGAGCAGCTTGCGAACAAAGATAAGGAACAAGACTGATGTGAACTTTCAGACGTGTTACAAGCACAAGTTTTTGCAGGCTATTCACACTGATATTACAGAGAAATGTGCTGTCAGACCACCGACCGAGCACATGATTAAAGTACATCAACCTTTGGCATGCATTTGGTCTATTAATGTTTCTGAGAGAGCTGCACTGTTGCAATGCGGCTGCAGGAAGTGAACACTGGCTACACTACTTGGTTGTATTTCCTAGTATTTACCTATATGTTTAAGTTCAATATTTTGTTATTTGTTTATACCTAATTCTTTTTGGACTGGTTGACTGTTGAGGAAGTCTTCACCTTAACAAATTACCATATTGCTATCACGACTATCCAGACAACATAAAGGAATAGCTACATTTATATAATACATACATTTAAATGTGTAATATGTAACAAATGTGTAATTTAAAACTTTTGTGCCCACGACTGTTAAGCCCCCCAAATGACAAAAGCTCTTTCTACCCTGTATTCCAAGTCATCTGAAGTCATACGATAACATTGCATGAGGAGCAAGCAAAAATAAAAGGTATGATTCACTGGAAACTGCAATGCAGATTTTGAATGTCATTTCACATCCTACATATTCAGACTTGAAGTTTGGTTATGACACACATAAGAACCAACGACGCAAAGTGTTGGGTGTCATCGTGAGTTTCAGCAGATATGAAGATTTTCAATGGACCATGCCTGGTTTATTCCTTTTGTGATCCATGAAAATTTAGTGGGGATTTTCTGTCAGTTTATGTCCCATAATTTCGAAATTTTTGGTTTTATTTAGGGCTACAAGACGGTTAATCATGATTAATCGTATTCAAAATAAAAGTTTGTTTACATACTATATGTGTGTACTGTGTATATTTATTATGTGTATATATAAATATTAAGGAAAAATGTTATAAAAGATATAAATTCTATACAAGTATACATACACATACATAAAATTTTTGTAAAGTGTGTGTATTGTTATATATATATATATATATATATATATATATATATATATATACATACACACAGTACTCGCACATATAGTATGCAAACAAAAAAACTTTTATTTTGAATGCGATTAATCGTTTTGCAGCCCTAGGACTGCAGATATTCAATTTAACGGGATCGCCCAAAAATGAAAATTCTTTTCATAATTTTCTCACCTTCATGTCACTCCAGAGATGCTTGATTTTATTTAATTTTTTTTTAATCTGTGGAAAATAATTTTATGTATGTTTTATTATATGTTGGTAACCAAACAGTTTCGGTTCCCATTGACTTCCATTGTATGGACAAAAAAGACCATAGAAATCAATGAGAACGGAAGCCGTCTGGTTACCAGCATTCTTCAGATGCTGACAGAATTGTCATTGTTTTGGTGGACAATCACTTTAATGACAATTTCTCACCTGTGTTTATCATGTAGGATGGCTTTCCATGGATCCTCTCGGCCAACAGTGTGTGGTAACTTGTTTCCTGGTTCAGACTTAGGTCACAAGTATTTTTGTGTCAACACCACGACCGGCACTACCTCAACGGGCCTCAGCGCTACACCAAATCCGACCGGACCCAACGCACCCGCTGGGACTCCCAGACACCCGGCGTCTCTTGGGGGCAGCGCAGGTGGAGGGGCGGCCATCCCGCAACCTCACAGTAACCCAGCAAGCGAGGTTCCAAGTCCTGCTGAAATGGAGCCTGATCGGCCTATCGGTTATGGTGCATTTGGAGTGGTCTGGTGAGTCCCGCTGTCATCTTAGCACACTGATTTACGATGACCGTCTGTCATGTAGTTACTCTACCGTTCAAAAGTTTGCCATCTGTAAGATTTTTTGAAAGAAGTCTCACCAAGGCAGCATTTATTTAATTACAAATGCAGTAAGAATATTCTAAGTCATATTGTAAAATTCTTTCTATTTCGATATGTTTTAAAGTTTATTTAAAATGTTACTAAACCCAAAGTTTGGGCAGTGGTGTTATTACACACTCTGGCTATCCTTTTGCATTGATAGGTCTGTGACGGACCCTCGGGATGGGCGTAAGGTGGCTCTGAAGAAAATGCCGAATGTCTTCCAGAACCTGGTTTCCTGCAAACGTGTGTTCAGGGAACTCCGGATGCTGTGTTTCTTTAAACATGACAATGTAAGTTTTGCGGGTGGAAAAGGGAGACTTGCATGCATGGGTGGGCATAAAAAGAGAGAATGGGTTTATTGAGAGATACTTGGAACTTGATTGCATGTTTTTTGTAATGATGGGAATTTGTTTTGGCAGGTGCTGTCTGCCCTTGACATTCTCCAACCTCCACAAATCGACTGCTTTGAGGAGATGTATCCTTCAGACACATGCTTCACCTGAAGTTGTTCCCCTCTGATACTTTATTATTTATTCTGTTCATGCCTCAGTACTAAAGGGATTCAAGGGATGTTCTGCTCAAAAATTTAAATTCTCTCATCATTTACTCGTACTCATGCCATCCCAGATGTATGACAGATTTCTTCAGTTGAACACAAAGATTTTTGGAAAAAAATATTTTTTTTGGAGTCCATATAATGCAAGTGTACAGGACCCCCAAAGCTGATGCTTTAAAAACCACACAAGTGTAAACAATGGTAACACATGACCCCAGATGATGCATCAGTGTCTTCAGAGGTGGATTGTCTTCATCTGTGTTCATCTGAAGAAAGTTCTTCTAAACCTGTGTGAGCTTCTTTTTTTCTGCTGAACACAAAAGAAGATATTTTGAAGAATTTTGGAAAACAAACAGTTGCTGATAGCCATGACGTCCATAATTTGTAAAAAAAAAAAAAAATACAATAGAAGTCAATGGCTTCCTGCAGCTGTTAGGTTACCCACATTCTTCAAAATGTTATATTTTGTGTTCAGCAGAAGAAAGACACTCATACAAGTTTGAAACAACTCGAAGGTGAGTAAATGACAGAATTTTTATTTTTAGGTGAACTATCCCTTTAAGTAGTTGGTTTGTTCCCAGTAGGAGTGTTTGACGGTGTATATCATGTGGCAGATGGTATAACGTTAAACCGCAGTAGCTGGATTTGCATGCCTATCAGTGCTGTGCTTTATGTTATCAATGTGAAAGTGGGAGACATGGAGTAAAGGCAGACCAGAGCATGACCCAAACGTGTGAAGATGGAAAATACTGTGCAAAGAGTTTAGTTGATTGCACTTTGCAGAGCAAATTGGTGTAATAATATTGAATGCAACTTGCATATATGAGTATTCGCCGTTTTGCAGTGACTCAGAATTTGGAACTTTTAGTCTTTATAATATTAATTTTTACAGCACAGGCTAGTAATTATTTTTATCATAATGTGAAGCTGTTTTTGCACTTATTAATTTATGAATGTCCTGGTTTGCATCCAACGTCCAAAATTAACACCCTGCCAAGCGCCAAATACAAGTGAAAATTAGCTTTGGTGAGTAAATTTGCAACTAGCTGTGTTGGGAAGTGTAAAATGCAAGAAAACCTTTAAAATAATCTCACTGCCACAGTAATAGATTATACATGAATTAGAGCTGCAAAACAATTAATTGGGATTAATCTCATTCAAAATAAAACTTTGTTTACACTATATGTGTGTGTACTGTGTATATTTAGGTATATGTAAATACACGCATACATGTATATTGTAAGGAAAAATGTTAATTTATATATTAAAATATAAATTATATACAAGTATAAATAAACATACAAATATATTTTTTAAATATAAAGATGTATGTATATATATATATATATATATATATATATATATATATATATATATATATATATATATATATATATAATAAATATACACAGTACACACACATGTACTGTAAACATAAACCTTTATTTTGAATGCGATAAATCACGATTAATCGTTTTGCAGCCGTAACATATAGTAGAAGTTGTTATTGTGTCTGTAGGTGTTTTGCAGGTCAGTTGTTTTCTTAACTGGGTCTGTAGATACGTGATCACTGAGCTCATGCAGAGTGACCTACATAAAGTCATCGTTTCCCCTCAGCCTCTCACCACCGATCACATCAAGGTGTTCCTCTACCAGATACTCAGGGGTGAGTTCACATGGGCATATGTCACTTTTGGATTACATTTTTCTTCTTTTTTTAATTTTGGGAATCAGGACAGATGAAAGTTTGATGTGTTGCAGAATGGGATTATCTTTGACCTTGTAATCATCCTGGGAAGCTTTAATCTTATGTTCTGAAAATAAAATTTGTTAGCAAAATCCCACTGAACTGTTGATCTTGTTTGCAATTTTTACTCTTGTTGCTGGGCGAGTCCGTTGAATCTGTAGTATGGATGACAATATTAATGGAATTGTACTTGTGAAATGCTTTGAATACCAAAATCCGATATCATACAATGAATGTATATAAAATGTTATGTCACACTATTAGTGGAGAGCAAGAGTAATTGCACCAGTAGATGAGGTTTGTCATTGGTGCTTGTTTGTCCATTGTTGTCATTTTATAGTTTTCATAATTGTTTTAGTTTTACCTTTCAGAAGTTTGTGGTTGGTTAGAGGTTTTTTTAGGATTATGTGATGAATATAAAGTTTAAATGAACAGCATGTATTTGAAATGGAAGTCTTTTGTAACATTACTGTCACTTTTGATCCCAAAGAGTATGCATTTTTTTTTTTTTTTATTCAGTTTGGCTGGATGAATACAATACATTATTTCATTTCAGTTTGTTTTGTGTGCCTGCCTTCCAACTTCATTTATGACATGAAGTAGTGGAGGCAAAGCACCTCTAACAACACAGGTGCAGGAAGTATTAATTTCCTAATTAGGACAGCTGGCGCTTGGTTGTGTGATATGTTCTTCCTGTCAATGTCCTTTATGAGATGTCTTCTCTCTGTTTCTCGCAGGGCTGAAGTACCTGCATTCTGCAGGCATTCTGCACAGAGACATCAAACCAGGGAACCTGCTGGTCAACAGCAACTGTCTGCTTAAGGTATTGTGTACATCAAATGTGCTCAATCAAATAATAATGGCAAAGTGAGATATGTCACTTTTCCTTCTCATTTAGATTTGTGACTTTGGCCTGGCGCGAGTGGAGGAGCCGGATCCTTCTCGTCACATGACCCAGGAGGTGGTGACGCAGTATTACCGTGCTCCGGAGGTTCTGATGGGATGCCAGCATTACACTTCATCGATAGATGTCTGGTCTGTAGGCTGCATCTTCGCAGAGTTGCTGGGCAGGCGTATTCTTTTCCAGGCTCAGAGCCCCATACAACAGGTAATGATGTACACAAACGTTTGGGGACGGTAGGGCTTGCAACCACTAGACGGCGCTGTTGTAAACAATCGACTACTCCAGCATGCATTAACCATAATGCATGCACAGATTTTGCAAGTATGACCTGAATTTTAGGATTACAATATTGCGTGTAGCTGTTACTTTCTATGCCTTTATCTATGTTGCATGTTGTTTATTAAAGAATTCTGGGGAAATCCAGTTTACAGAAACAAAAGCTGTTTTCAACCTTGATAAGAAATGTTTCTTGAGCACCAAATCAGCATATTAGGATGATTTCTAAAGGATCATGTGACACTGAAGTAATGAAATAATGAAAATTAAGCTTTACCATCACAGGAAGAAATGAAATGCAGCTTTGGTGAACATAAGAGCCTTCTTTCAAATAAAGTCATACCGACCCTCAAACATTTATATACACAATCGCTACTATATATTAAAGGATCTTTTTTTTAATATACACTCTAATCTTGCTGAAAATTAGGTCCTTTTAATGAATTTGATTTTGAGTAATAGTGAATTAAAGTGTTTCTCCTCCTCTCTTTTTCTCTCAGTTGGATCTGATCACTGATCTCCTCGGGACTCCTCCTCTTTCTGCCATGGCATCCGCGTGTGAAGGAGCGCGAGCGCACATTCTTAGAGGACCCCACAAACCAGTTCAGTACCATTAGTCCATAAAGATGTAATGCACAAATCAATGTAGTCCTCAAATCAAATACAATATTCTAACTTTTATGTGTGCTTTCTCTCTCTTAGCCCTCGCTGTCTGTTCTGTACATGTTGTCAGATGGAGCAACACATGAAGCTGTTCATCTTTTGTGCCGCATGCTAGTTTTTGATCCAGTGAGTATGACTTTTCTAGATCACAGTGATGACTGACTACATTTTGGCGAATGCTTTTGTGGTTATTTATTTATGGGTTATACTTAAAATAATAGTTATTTTGAGGCTGTATACACGCTTCTGTGTTTGTATTTCAGAACATTTAATGTTCAATGTCCTAAATGTTAAAATAAATCTGTAATGCTTGCTGTATGGTTTGTAACTCCTAGTTAGATGCATTAATATGATTTTGAATGAATAATGAGAATATAGTGAATCGTCATTGACGTTATCGTTGATACTATTACAATTTAGAATACATGTTTTAGATTTTAAAATGTAATTAATTCCTGTAATAGGAAAGCTGCATTTTCAGCATCATTACTCCAGTCTTCAGTGTCACATGATCCTCCAGAAATCATTCTGATATGATGATTCGCTGCTGAACTAATCATCACTGTTGAAAATAGTTGCTCTGCTAAATATTTTTGTGGAAACTGTGGTACATTGTTCGGGATTCCTTTAATATGTTCAAAAGAACAACATTTATGTGAAAAAGAAATCTGTTGTAACAATTTAAGTGTCTTTACTGACACTTTTGCTCAATTAAATGTGTCCTTGTTGAAAGCATTAATTTCTTCAAAGAAAAAAAAAAACTTATACTTAATACCCCTATACTTAATATTCTGTGTGTGTCTCCATCTATAGGCTAAGCGCATCTCGGGCAGTGACGCTCTGTCTCATCCATACTTGGATGAGGGTCGTCTGCGGTACCACACCTGCATGTGTAAGTGCTGTTACTCTGTGCCCAGCGGGAGGGTGTACACCCGAGACTTTGAGCCGCCTGCGGATCGACCTTTCAGCCACAACTATGAGCAGAGCATGCACTCCGTCTGGCAGGGCAAAGGTGACTCACTCTGGCCCTTTGTTACGATTAAATTTCCATCATCTTTTGACATGAAGGACCTATTTTGATGACCTGTTTTCTCTCTTTGTCTCAGAGCTCATCCATCGTTTTATAACAGAGCACCAGCAAGGCAAACGAGTGCCTTTGTGCATCAATCCCCAGAGTGCAGCTTTCAAAACCTTCATTAGGTCAGTATAAGAACAAGTGTTTTTTGACAACTCGTCTCTTTTTCCAGTACATGCACTCAAAATTAAAAATGATACAGGGCTGTAGCACCTGCCTTTTTTTTTAAATGAATCAAAAGGGGTCCCTCTCAACAATGATCAACACAATTTTGGTCGAAAAAACCCCCAAAATGCATTTGAATTATAATATAACTTGTTCAAAGCAGTAACAAATTGCTCAAAATTCTGAAAATTCCTTTTTTTTACATTTTTATCTGTCAGTCTGACTCAAACAAGCTCAAATTTCATGTGACAGTGTGAAGTGGAGCGATAATTTCCCAGTCTTATTCATAAATGAAAACCACTTTTCATATTTGTTAAAAAATGTGAAATGGATAGAATATAAGTTGTTGTATTTATTTGTATGTAGCATTTAATTTACTCGAATTAATGTACTGCATATAACGGCACTTTTTCACTGCATGGTACAGCGCTGTACAACTCACTTAAAAATAGTACCACCTTGGTTGAGTTTCCAAATGAGCCGTACCGATACTAAAATGTCACATGTTAACACTGCAGATCACTGACTGGTCAGAGATAATCGTTAATACCAGCGTTAAAATAGTCCATGTGATATCTATCGTTCGTTCAACATTAATTTTATGAGGCTACGAGAATACTTTTTGTGCACAAAGAAAACAAAAATAACGACTTTATTCAACAATCCATGTTGGCATAAAAACATCCATTTTTATGCAATCTTGTTAAACCATTTATTTCTGTTTTTATTTCTTTATATCAGATCCACAGCCTGGCATTCCTCAAAAGTATCAAGGAAAGAAGAGAGATGAGGGATGAGGTGGATTCTGGGAAATGTGAATCATAGGAGCAAGCATGCTTTGGAGATGAAGATGGATCACATGCTTTTGAATGAACTCTCAGCACTCATTCCAATTCAACATGGGGATTTCTCAGAAAAACACGTTTTTTCCAGATCCACTTACACGACACTGATGAATAATGCTTCTGATGCTGCTGAGAACACTTTTATACTGACTGTGTGCTTGAGGATTACGGGAAATAGAATTTTCCACAGGAAAAAAAAAGAAAATGGATTGTTGAATATGACTAAATGAGCCAACGTCAATGTTGTGCAATACAGATATCTGGAATAATGCAAATGACGAGACTGCGCTGACCATGATTTCACTAACAGATGAGATGACAGTGCCCACAAGTCCATAGCATCGCCCCCCGCGGCCATCTTCAATCTGCCGCTGTATCTCCAAACTCTGTGTATAGACTTTTATCACTGTGTTCCTTTTGCGGGTTCTTAGGTTTTATTCTGAAAATTCTGGTAACCAAAAGTTCTTAAATCTTCTTACTTTGTTACTGCTTCCTCATTCAGCTGAATGCTTTCTGTTCGATATCACTCAGATTTTCTACTTTTTTTTTTTCTTTTTTCTTTGCTGTTATAATTTAGTTTTTTGGGGGGAGTTTTATTGTGCAAATTCCTTTGTAACTTCTCAACATTTCTTTTGAAGCATCCTGTGCAAATGATCCCTGAGCAAATGCATTCGGGTTTTAGAGTTGTATCAGAACGCTGTATAGAGATGATGTACGTACGTGTTTATCTGTGGAAAATAGGTACTGTGGCGTTCCCACCTGAAGCATCTTCCCAAAGGTCCCGCCCCCCTCCTAGGACCAAACGAGATCGATATAAGTATCCTGCTCTCTGATTGGGCGAGGCTCTGTAGGCAGAGAAGATAGATTGAATATTATTTATTTTCTCTTTTTAATTTATTGTCGTCTTGTCCAGCTTGTTTGGTGTTTGTGTTTGGCGGACCAGGTGCGTGGGTTTCATGGCGGCATGAGCGAGCCATCTGGTCCGTGAGTGTTGTTGAAAAACTGCAGTTTCGGAGAGTTTAGGGAATGTGCAGTGTTGTACTTTTTTGTTTTTTTTTGTTTTTGGGAATATTTCATTACCTCAACTGGCCCTCATTTCACTGGGCTGGTGTATATAGACTGAACCCAATCGTTTATCAAAAATGTACTGTAATGCAGTCGAATGACGTCAAGTGTGTGTGTGTGTGTGTGTGTGTGTGTGGAGCTGCTCCACTGGGCCGCAGTCTCTCTCTGAATCCATCTGCTTTTCTTTTTCCTTCAGAGCGGATTGTCGTGACGGTGTGGCTTATGGTTAATTATTAGATAGTTGTTGGGGAAATGCTGCTGTTTGTGTAATACCTCCAAAACCTCCCCGACTCATTTGTAAAAGTAACACGTCTAGAGCTCAGGTTTCATATTATACAATATGGACTAGACTGTAGACACTGTAGACGTGGGTCCAGGCAGTCGCTGGTGCTCTCTGGGTTTATTGCAGAGAGCTGAATACTCAAAAATGCCCAGTACTGTAAGCGTTTGCCTCCTACCACCAGGTGGCAACACAAGCGCAGGGCACGATTGGATGTATCAAGGCAGTTATTGCTCATCAATAATGTCTCTCAATGCATGTGTGTATGGACTTCACTTGGATTTGCAATTGCAGTGCATTAGGAGTTTTATTTTAGAAATGTTTATAAATGTGCTGTTGCTATTTAATTTTATTATAGGAACTTTTTTTTTTCTTTTTTCCGCCATGTATTGTGACCAATATTTTTTTTTTTTGCTTTTGGTTTATATTTTTTGTTTCTTAAGTTGATGTTGTTTTTATGACCACTTTTGCTATTGTGTTGGTAGAAAAACTAGCAAAACAGTGACGGGAATGAAGATCAGTGGGTTGGTTCAGTCTTACCGACTGCCAAGCAGAAAGTGAACATTTTAAGTAAATGGTGAATTTCTTTTAGTCGTAAGATAGATGTTAGACATTTTTAAGAAATTCAAAACTTGATATTCGTGTTAATGACTATTATGGCTTTGATAAAATGATTGAACAGTTGTTTTATGATGGTTATCTGTTTTGTTTTTTTTTTCTCTTTCTTTCTTTCTTTTTTTGTCTTTGCATTTTAGAAGGAAAAAAATGTTTTTGGACTTTTTGTGTTCCCAACAAATACTTGAAGTTTTTAAGAAAAAAAAAAAAAAGAGACATTGATTAGGATAAAATAGACATTAAAGAGACAGACACTGGAAACCATGCGTCTGCATCTTATTGGTTTGTCGTTGCAAATATTGCACAGAACAATGGTATTTCATTTACAAAGATTTGAAGAGGTTTTGATGTTTTGCAACTATGGGGTGTTGAGAATCAGCATGAAATGAAAATTCTTCCTATGAGTAAATGATCTATGCATGTGTTTTTGTTTTTTTTGATTTCGCTTCGTAATGTTCAATCAAAATGTCATATCTGGCCCTGCCCGTGAAAACGAACTTTGTCGAACTGTCGCTACTTACATTTCATCATGACCTTAAAGTTATGTGATTTAAAAGTTTACTTAACCAAACTCAAGATTAGATTTTTTTTTATTTTAGTAAAGGTACTCAATATTTGCTTTATCTGTTAATGACTATATAAGTAGTAACATCTGTAGCTATAATTTATAGGTTATTTCTAATAATTCACATGACAAACTTAAATATACAAAATTGGTCACAAATGACTAGACTCTTACAATAAATAAAATCCCAGTGACCGAAGGGCCTCATGTATGAAAGGCTTTGTGTATCATTCAAATCTGTAAAACTATATGTACTGTTCATCAGAATCTGCACAAGGTCCATTTGATTGTAAGTAAGCCTACATTCTCAAACTGTATATTTTTCATGTTCTCAAGTCCCCAAAGTAACCACAAATGGATCCTTCTCAGATACCTTTTTTATGACTGCATCTGCATAAAATTTCCATATGCATGTTGCCTTGCAGACACAAAACAGTAGCTGATACAGATTGCAGGAGTTTCCTGCGCTGATATAAGAGAGATTACACAGCTAAAATAATTTACCTTTAAAAAAACATTTACCTGAAATTGCATGAGACCAGATAGTTTTCAGATAATGAATTTTGAACATACACCAAATATATTCTCACATGCGATTTGGGAAACCAAAGATGCTGCTTACAGGATTTATTTTGTGGACTATCTTCACCGTAAAACTGAGTGGATCATCACATCACGTTACATCTAATCACAGCTGCAGCTGTATATTTTATAATACAGATTATCAAGACAGTAGAAGTAAGATGAACACAAGGGAACATACAGTGAAAGCTGACCACTATGGTCCCCATATGGTGCAAAGAGAGTTATCGTTGCGAACTGGTTGAAGTTAAGTTGGAACCCATGGTGACCCATTTCTTTATGCAATCTTGTATAGCACAAGCACTGAACCAAGAAATCATCATAGTCATAAAAAACATGCTATCTCCGTGGAATGCCATAGGAAAGATTTCTAAAAGCAGCACATCCATTAAATATATTTATGGCAAGTTCATTTTTTAGGCTCCAGGGGCCTGATGTATAAAGTAAAATTTCTCATTCACACACTGGTATTTATAAAAAAAAAATAAACTTAACTGGTTAGAGCACATTGCTGGTGAGCTGGTATTAACCATCTTTCCCCATCATGCCTGACAATAGAAATATTGTATATTAAAAAACCACAATATACTAACAGATATTGTGTAAAACATACACTGACACAAATTTTTGCTGCACAACAACATTCTGTCACGTTAGGCACTAAAGCTTTTAGCAAAAATTGTGTATGTAATGGGTTTGCTTAAGTTATTAAATAATTTTGATAAACGATTACGATGTAAACAGTCTGCAACATTCCATAAAAAAACAAGAACTGTCGATTTTCAATTAATGGTGACTTTAAACTCATAGACTAAACCAAAGACTATAGAATACTCTTAAAGAGACTTTGACTAAACTTACTCTCTGCCTGCGTGTATTGGGCAAACAATACGTATTATTTGAGCAAAACATTCATTATTATCTATGTTTAGTACAGACTATTGAAACAATGAAAGATGACAAAAAGATGTCGGGTCATAAATAGTTAATTCGGTCTTGCACTATCAGGTCACTTTGTTTTTACTCGCCATTGGTCAAATTTACTGTCAATCAAATCTTAAACCAATCAACGAAGGGCAAATCTGTCGCGTCCTTCTCGTTTGGCCAATCAGCAGTTAGTTACTAAGACTCGCGGTGCAGATTTAAAAGTAAAATTAATCTCTGGTCAACACATTTAGGACGGGGACCAGTCGAAAAAACGCGATTTCTGAACCGAGAGCGATGAACAGTAAGTTAAACCGGCTTTTCCCGTTTCCGTGATATATTTACTTTTTTTCTACGGTGATATTAGTTGAAGGTTATGTAAAAAAAGACAACGGAGAACGCGGCTGTATTTATCCGCTCAGCGAGGCTCTGAGTCATGTTAGCACATCGCTAGCATGAGAGCTAGCGTGACTCTCTTTCCCTACTTTGCATATAGGCGAATTAGAATATCGCCATTATTTAGATAACTTTCGGCATTTGGTTTAGGATTTGCACATGTTTTGTAGTCAAATGTGAGCCATTCCACCCTCCCTGCCTTCCCCGGTCCCCACTTGTTTTGTCTAATCCTAGCGAGGTGGTCAGAGAGGCATTGTCGGGGACCAAAGTGGTTGCCTGGATACCTGCTTCTTTCTTCATCCTTCTGATGCAGGTATCCGCTCTCCGCCGTGGGTGGCCTACATTTTCATTTAAATAAGTTATTTGCAAGGCTAATGTTTGAGTGTGGCCATATCTGACCACTGCGGCTTTTGATCTGCTGACTCAGCTTGAGTGAAGAGCAGATGGACGCGGATCAGGTCTTTTATACGTAGGGATGCACTCGCTTCCTGGACAGCTGGATGTGGACAGACGAACTTTGCAGTACTACGATTGTCCGTCCTTGGTTCTTTCTCGTTGTTATATATAACACTTGTATTTTCCCAGCAGGTGCTGGCAATCCAAAACCTGTGCAGCTTTCTGGGATCAAGCACTTAGGATAAATCAACAACATCATGTGGACCGTCTCACAGATGCCTCCTGGACCTTGTGATCCGATTTTTGGAAGATTGTGACAGGATTGTCCGTCCCGTAACCGACGCTGCTCAACCTTAATGTAATCTTCTGCCTTTTTTGCTCCTTCTGCTCTTGTCTAATATGACCCTGTCTCCCTGCTTTTCTATAACATCTTTAGGGGTTCATTCAGACCCAATTATATGTTCTAACTTGCATCACCTTTCTCTGGTGTTTTTATGTAATTTATAGTACTGCAAAACTGCTTGATATGGTTTCAGTAATGCATCCTACAAAATTTGTGCTATCTTCACCAAAATGCTTATTTTCAGGCCATGCCTGACCAAAGTTGTAGAATGAATTAAATGCCTGTAACAGCAACAGACATCTGACCAGTGCTCATGTAATGACATCCAACTTTGTGTCTGTTTGGTGATATGACATTTTAGGTGGTGTGGCTTAGTAGTAAGCGAAAATGCATGAGCAGGTCATTGTAAGGTTGCAGGTTTGAACCGAGAGGAGGGATGTAACCCTTGTTATTGGACCAGTTATGTCGCCTATAATTTATTTGTTTAAGCTGCCATATGTATTAACAGTTATGTTTTAAATTATTGTTCATCCAACAATGAAATTAAAAAAATGTACAAATAATTTTTTGATTTTAGGTTACACTTAATTTAAAGGTAGCCTTGTTACAGTGTAATACAATGAAGCGCTTCTTAATTAACAACATGCACTTACTATAGGGTTAAGGTTAGTTGCATGCAATTATGCATAATTTACTTTTATTACTATAATACATATGTGAACCTGGACCACAAAACCAGTCATAACTAGCACGGGGTTATATTTGTAGCAATAGCCAAAAATATTTTGCCAAATGCCAAAAATCATTAGGATATTAAGTAAAGATCATGTTCCATGAAAATATTTTGTACATTTCCTACCGTAAATATATCAAAACTTAATTTGATTAATAATATGCATTGCTAAGAATTTCATTTGGACAACTTTTAAAGGTGATTTTTCTCAGTATTTTTTTGCACCCTCAGATTCCAGATTTTCAAATAGCTGTATAGTTGCCAAATATTGTCCTATCATAACAAATCATGCATCAGTGGAAAGCTTTTATTCAGCTTTCAGTTGATGTACAAGTAAAAAAAAAATGGACCCTTATGACTAGTTTTGTGGTCCAGGGTCCCATATGTATGTGTATAACAATAGCATATTTAATTAATAAAATTTATGATTTTTTTCTTTTTATTAACCGTCAATTCATATGTATAATATTCTGGATGTTTTGGCTTTCCATTGTAATGGATATCAGAAATATTAAAACACACATGCAATTTTGTAATTTATTATAACTAATGACTCAATTTTATCGTATTTTTGTTATCTCTGGGTCTGAACGGGTTACAGCAGAAGAGTTGCATGGCACGGATTGAACACTGGCGTACAATAATCACTTTGTTTGGGGGCTCTGGGGGCGCATCCCCGTTTTTGCAATCGGTTTTTTCCATCAGCCATGTGGGGTGGAAAGCGATTCATTACTGGCTGCCGTCAGCACACACACAGCCAGCGGGCCTATCGCCTGCAACCTGTTAGCTAGAGGTCCCGCCGAGACTCCCTCTGCCTCGTGCGCTGCTGCTGGACTGACTGACTGCTGGCGAGGACGACACAATAGGATGGATGCCGCTAGCCTGCTAGCTCTAAAGGTAGCGTTGTGAATGCGCGAGCCGTTCGCGCTGCTTTGCTGAATTTTACGCGAACGGAGAAAATCAGAGCGTGACCGAGATGACGCGAGGAACGGCGGAGGGTTTTATAACAGCGTTTGCGCGAGATTAGAGTTCGTTTGAATCCTAAGAGCATCACGTGGCGCGTCTGTGATATGTTTTTGTAACAGAATTGGTCGCTGCTCAGTCTCTTGAATTAATCTGCGTGCTGCATTAACAGATTCGTTCGTGCAAGCTTCAGAATAATGAATGACTAACGCACAATGGCTGTCATGTCGGTAATGCACTCCTTGGTTTTTGCTATGATGTCTGTTGCAGATTTGGATGGAAGTCTTTTTACGCAGCTTTTGTGATTGTCTTGCTGCAGTCACAGTCCCACTGTAGCAATATAACAGGAATAATACACTCCCTTTCACCTCCTCCCACAAGGTTACCCTCACTGTACCACAGGATGACGGCCTCCACCCTCCCACGCGCAGCCCTTTCTTTCTTCTCGGTGTCCCCTCGTCTCGCTCCCCTCCCTCTCCCTGCAGTAATCTTTCTAAATCTCTTGCTTGCTAATCCTTTCCGTGCCTATTTTAGTACGGACCCCCACCCCTCCTCCTCCCAAACATCTTCTGCTTCAATATAAATATGGCAGTGGTCCGGAACAATTTAAGAACTCCTTACAAGGCAATAATGAGATCAGTGAAGGGATGCAGTTGAAATGATCTTCCTGAAGATATGTGGGGGATCTATCTGTGCCATGCCGTCACAATGCATACCTTGTAGTCTGTCATTTGAATTTGGCTTGAGAGATGAGTGGCATTTAAATTTATGTATGCACATTGATTTAAGAAGGCGTATGTCTTGTTTGTCGAGTGCTAATGTGGATTTTGTGGTCTAATTTTCCTTCTTTACTCTCCCCGTTTGTTTCATCCTTCTGTCTTTGCCTTGCCCTTCTCTCTTCTTATTTCAGTGAACAGATTTTGGTGAGAATCAAGTTATGAACATAATGCTTATGATCAAGCAACAATGCTATTACAAATTAAAATACTTTTATTGCTTGTCTATTTAAATAATTTTTTTTAGATTGGGTTTTCATGAATGGCTAGGTTGTTTTTTAGTATACATCCTATTATGAAAAATATATGGACTTTATAAGATGCGCTTTAAAATGTGTAATGTTTGTCCTCTTTAGAAACACAGTGACGTTGAGCAACATTGCCCGAGATTATGCTGAGCATCCTTGCAGCTGGCTCCATATTCTTCCCAGGCCTCTTCCTGCTGTCCAAGCGATTCCTGAAACATGCTCCTGGGCTCAAATGGAGCGAGAAGGATGCTGTCATCGTCTCGTCCAGGTAAATAAAGGGAAGAGAAAGTGAGATGTGTTGAAAGGCGCTGTCAGGCTCAAGCTACCTGGTTTTATTTACTTGTGTATCTGTGTTCTTTGTGTTTTTGTTTATAAAAGTTAAAGTCCAAAGTTGTATTTTTGTGATTACTAAGGTTCAATTGAAAAAGGAAAACTTGACTAACCAGTTGTTCTTAGTTGTTTAACTGCATCAGCGAATGTGACTTTTGAATGATGTATATGTAATATGCATCAATAAAATTGACACTTGCTGAGATAAGCACTTATTTTAAAAATAAATTGTTAAAGTTACTAAAAATATTTGAAAATGGTTGCCTGAAATTGAGGAAGATAATAATCAAATATCTGCAGATTCATCGGTCTGTTACTAAATGTGTTTCTGTAAGTTTATGGCAGAGATTATCTTGTTTTGAAGGCATTTTGCGTGAAATGTGTCTGATTAAAATCTGCTGAGTAAAGATGTTTCATATAAGGTTACATTTGGCTGCAGTGCATGTCTGATGCATCGATTGTGCTTTTCTGCTTAGCAAAGAAAGTTACAGAGTAATATCCTGCTTAGATGATCCTTCCTTTAACTGGTGTCATCAAAATCTGTTATTAATGGTTTCAAATATCTCCTATCTAAGGGTGTTTGCAGTCTGTTTTGGTCTCCTTGCTGTATTTCATGAATATATATATATATTTTTTCTCTCACCCTTTTTCAGACTGGTGTCTTCCGTTCAGGCCATTATGGCATCCTCTGCCGGGTACATCATCGCCTGTTCATGTAAAGACATCATTGAGGACCAGTGAGTATCAGCTGAAGATATGTGACAAGATATATCAGAGAACATACTTTTTTGAGTGTATATGCAGGGCTCTGTGTTTTACTGTGTACAACACTGTTTTACTTGGGTGTTTGTTTGTTTTCCCATGTGCATGTGTCTCTCTCGCCTCTTTTCACTTGTTGCATTTGCATATACAGCTGAGAATTCTCTAATTTTCTATGGAATTGTTCCCAGATGTGTAGGAGTGTGAAAGTATTCCCTTCACTCTGAGTGTTTCTAAGAATGTGCTATTCCTCCAAAGTGCACCTTATGTCAGTGTAATCTAATTAGAAACTAATTAGGTTGCGAGCCTATCTGTAAATCCACTGTGGCGCACCAAGCCGTGGGGGAAAGGGAGCGAGAGAGAGTAGACTGGCAAAATACTTTGGAAAAACTTGACAGTGACTTTTTATGACAGCTTTAGTCAGCGGTTTTAGTTAATTCTTGAAAGCTGCGTCTTTACGCTCTGTGAAACCCATTAGGAGCTTTGTGGAAAACCGTTGGCTCTAATTTGATTTGCCTCACCTAATCGAATAGTATATCTTGTTTTGAACTGTTTATCTTGTTTAATTTTGCCTTAACCCGAAGGCACACAAGTAAATTAAGAACGGCAGCTCAAATAGGTCAGAGCAATCATGTTTCATAAATGATTTAAGCCAGGTAAATTCAATTACTCTGTGTATGTGTAGTAAATGCATCAGTCAGGATACAGGAGGGCTGGGAATTAGACAAAGGCCAAGTCAAATACTAGGCTTATTTTTACGTGTTTTATTCATCAGATTTTGAATTATGCTAATTTAGGTTTGGAAAGTATTATGTTAATATAAAAGTGCATCAGTATTATGATTGCTTTAGGGATGTAACGATTACCGGTTTGACGATTAATCATCATAAAATTCCCCACGATTAATATTACCGTTTCATATTTTAATTATCATTAAAACCATATTAGATTAACGCGATTTGAACAACTCGCGATAAACAAATACTGTCCAGCATAAAGCACAGTTTAAAGTAACAGTCTCACGTGCACGCAGCGCACAGAGTAGTTTTGTTTTGAGTGAAAAGCTGGGAGGTTTTAAGAGTGCTGAGGGAATTATATAAATGAATATATGAATGAATTAATTACATGAATGTACCTCTGAAGGTTCTGACTGTCTTCAGAAACGATTCGATGGCATTTTGTTTTCATCTTCGCTCCATGTAATACCTAAATGAAGTGATCTTAATAGCAGTACTGCTTTGTCCACGGCGTTTACGGGAAACAGCTGTTATTCAGCTTTTCCGTCAGTGCCACCTAGTGTCAGAGAGTGGACTTACAGAGATTTATATTCACATTCAGCCAGTGTGCAATGTCTGTCTGGCCAAAAACGGACCGAATTTGCATGCCCTGCTGTAAATTTTGACCGGTTGAGGAAAAACAAGCTTATGTGGATTCTATACATTTAAACAATTCAGATAAGTTATCTAGAATTATTGATGGAGCAGATAAAATGCATATAATAATTTATTAATCAATTATCATTTTAACTTGACTCTTTTCTTTATTTAAAGGCTGAAATGTGAGGTTTACCTTTTTATGAAACTGTTTCAAAGCTTTATTTGAACATTTACATTAGATATTTGAACATTCTATTAAACTGTTGTCAGTCAAATTGTCATTTAAAATCATTGGTAATGCTATTAAAATCATTGGTAATGTTATTGTTTTAGTGATTTATGCAAACAAGAAGTCATTTTATTTGTTGTTTGTTGATTTTTAAATATAAAACTTGAAGCGATTTATGTGTCAGTACTTTTTGAACATCTCCAGCACATTTTAACAATACCGTGATAATACTGAAAACCGTGATAATTTTGGTCACTATAATTGTGATAAATTTTCATATCGTTACATCCCTAGATTGCTTCAGTATGTTTTTGATTATTCATGACTGTAATAATGGATTTGTAAAGTATTTAAAGTATATTTTCCAATGTAATATCTTAACAGTAGTTACTAAACAGTAGGGATGCACCGATACCACATTTTCCAGAACAGGCCGATACTTTTATTTTTGGTACTTGCCGATGCCGATACGGAGTACCGATACCTGTATTTTCATTGCATTTGTAATTTTAATAAATACTGGGTACAAAAAAGAACGAAAGAATATGTATAATGTTAGTTGGCTTAGTTCATTTAGCAAATAAATATTTCCTTCAGTTGTTTTCGCACTTAATTGTGCCCATTAAAATGTATTCTACAAGCTTTTGTTTCTTTAACAATTCTTTTTAGAATTTTGCTCTGTGGTACTCCTAATTTAATTTAATAACACATTAAAGCAGCTTCATTGCAGCGGCTCAGTACTATAATCAAAAGACGTTTTCTTGTAATAATGTAAGGAATCACTTGTTATACAGAAATCTTGTAACAGTGATGAACACATTTTCTGAAACACAAGTCTCAATTTTTTCATCTGAAACGTGTTCTAATTAAATTAACATCAACAAGCAAAACATGCCCAACACGCACATAATACATGATTTGGAGGAGAAGAATTGTTGAATAAAGTCGGTATTTTTGAACCACTGATGTCCCGTGGACTATTTTAATAATGTCCTTACTACCGTTCTGGGCCTTGACCGTGGTAGTTGCATTGCTGTCTATGCAGGGTCAGAAAGCTCTCGAATTTCATCAAAAATATCTTAATTTGTGTTCCAAAGATGAACGAAATTCTTACAGGTTTGGAACAACACGAGGGTGAGTAATTAATGACAGAATTTTCATTTTTTTGGGTGAACTACCCCTTTAAATGCTTGGGATTTTTTTTTTCTTCAAGAGAAGATGCTTTTTGATGCTAGAAATTGCTCTATAATAAAGTTGCTATTCATTTATGCTGTTCAAAATTGGCTTTTGAAAGAAGTCTCTAATGCTCACCAAGGCTGCATTTATTTGATCTAAAACACAGTAAACAAAATGACCATTTTTCTGTTTGAATGTAATTTATCCCTGTAATGCAAATATTTTACACACACACACACACACACACACATATATATATCATTGCTGAAAACAGTTGAGCTGCTTATTTTTGTAGAAACTGATAGATTTTTGATGAATAGAAAGTTCAGAAGAACAGCATATATTTAAAATAGAATTTTAATAACAAAGTAAAATTTATTACGGTCACTGATGAATTTAATTCATCTTTGATGAACATAAGTACTGATATCTCTTACTGATCCCAAACCATTGAAGGGTAGTGTATGTTTAATTTTCAGAAACAGACACATTTATCCTCACGAATCACATTTCTCTTGGGAACGTGTAGAGCGTAGATTTACTGCCTCTACAGTCTGACTGTACTTGATTTGCTAGTCAAATTATAAGGGAATACGTCACCCAAAAATGAAAATGTTATCATTTACTTCCTCTCATGTTGTTTTAAACCTATGTGAATGCTTGTCTTACGTGACACAAAATGAGAAATTAATCTTTTCTGTAACTTCCAGAAGTAGTAAGCACCTTGGCTTGGACTTGTTATGGTTCTCAAAGGATTTTAAAACTGACTTGGAAAAGTAATTAAATGTGAAATAAATCTGCATGTTTAAAATGTAAAGTTGCCTCTGAGCATTATATCTATAAATACTCAATATATAGAAATATTGAGTAATGAGTGAAAACAATAATGGGAATTTAATTAGGTATATAAACAGGGGTAATTGTTGCAAAGTAACCCTAAATCTCATCTCGTGGTTTCTCACTCTTGTTCTTTCGTTCCTCATCTCTTTCTCCTCCTTTTGTCCAGGCATTGGCTTACCAGCAGCTATATCCTCTTTGCTGTCCCCTACTTCGTCTATGACATCTATGCCATGTTCTTGTGCCACTGGTACAAACTTCAGGTCAAAGATCATGAGGAGGAGAGCGAAGCCAAACCGATGAGGTCAGCCATCAGCGGCTATCTGCGCCGAGAGTTCCTTATGGTCTTGCACCATGTTGTCATGGTCACTGTCTGTTTCCCTGTCTCTGTGGTGAGTGCAATGAGGGCTGAGTGACTTTAACATTTTTTCATAAACACACACATATGAAGTGCATCTCTTTAGGAATATGATTACGGAGGCCCATCAGAGCCAGTCTGACCATGTGTTTGGCTGGATGACTGTTTAGGAGTGATTTGATGGGATCATGATCTGTGGGTGGCTTGAAGTGTGGCTGAGTCAAACTTGTCCTGAATGGGCCTGTGTACTTTCACCCTGTAATTATGTTCTCCATCACTCTCCATCTGTATCCATGGAGACTGTTGCTGTCGGCAGCAGTGCAGCAGCCAGCACTCTGGCATTAGCTGCACTTAAATGGCAACGAGTGTTTTGGCCTGATAAGACAGGAGAACCTCTACAGCGCTTTCCTCTGATAAAACCACACTAAGCTTTCCTACATCTGACACAAGTATAACTTCCTTTTCCCCTCCTTCTCCTTCCCCTTCCCCTTCCCTTCCCTTCTTAATTCCTGTATTTAAAAAAATAACTTCCTATCTTTCCTTTTCCTCTTCCTTTTTATTTTTTCCCCTATTCTCCTTTCCTTTCTTCCTTTTTCTTTTTCTCTTCCTTCCCTTTCATTTCCCTTTATGTTCCATTTCCATGCTCTTCTCTCTTTCGTTTTCCCCTTTTTAATACATTTATTTCCAATTCCCCTTTCCCATCCGCCTCTCTTCTCCTCCTGTCCGTTTCCTCTTACTTTCCTTGCCCTTCCCTATTTTCTTTCTTTTCCTAGTTCTGGAGACAGGGAAAAGGGGATTATTTCCAGGGTGTGATGTTCCTGGCAGAACTCAGCACCCCATCTGTCTGTCTTGGAAAAATACTCATCCAGGTACTAAATACAAACATGCATTCATCCTGTCTTTCTGTATCCCTCTGTCTTTCTTTTGTTTAGTGACTGTATCTTTCTTTTTAACAACCTAGGTAAGCAGATTTTGCGCTCTACTCTTTCTTTTCTTGGAAATGTAGGGGTAATTTCTACCAGACTTACTAATCTTAAAACATCTAATTGATTGAGAATAACAACTCTTTTGTACACGTCTCCTTCACTGCTTCAGTGTTAAATGTGTAGTGGGGAATATTGAATCATGGTTTTCAGGGTTCATTGCTCTGCCTATTAATATTTTTCTATCTGTTAAACGCTCTCTCTTTCTCTATTTCTTGCTCTCTCCTTTGTTTGTTTCTTTGCCTCAGTACAAGCAACAGCACACTCTCCTACATAAAGTCAATGGAGCTCTTATGCTGGTCACTTTCTTCATCTGCAGAGTTCTTCTCTTCCCCTACCTCTACTACGCCTACGGCAGGTAAAGATCACTGTTTAACACTCTCACTCATTCAGTCTTTCACTCTCTTACATTTCTATTGCTCATGTATTCCTTCTTTCTTTTATCTTCTCTTTCTCCACTGAGTCACACTGCCTCTGATATTAACATGGATTCTAAAATTTTGAGGTTTTTAGATGAACATATTTCTCGCTCTGTCTCAACCCAGGATTTGATTTGAACATGAGACATTTATACATTCCTCCTAAACGTTTGTAATAACCACCAAAGATCATGAGCTGTGTTGTTTTGCATCGATTGTAATACCAGGACAAACCTCATCGGTCTGGATGGCATGTTCTAATTTTAAAATTGCAGCCCTGATGTATTATTTATAAGATTGGAAATTTGAGCATTCTTAGACTTAACACTTGTGCTCCTAGTTACATTTTCTGATTGTAATCTTTACTGGCAAAATAATATAGCAGGGATACACGATAATATCGTAACGTTATTGGAATTGGCCGATAAAGACTTAAAATATAAAAATCTGCATCGGCCCAATAAGAAAGATTTTATGCCTTGCCAATAAGACGAATAAACTCACTTGTGCCCAGGGTGTGCTGCTAGCGATAAGATCGTGTCAGCAGTATGGTCATTCTTGAATCAAACTTTTGCCTGAATGGGGATTAGATTGCTTTGGATCACCCATTTAATTTGAGAATGCATGTAAAGAACGACACGTCTGGTGTGCAATAGTCAACAGTCGCTAGGGTGTGCAGCAGCAACAACAGCCGCCCCAGGTTCTAATGCCCATACAGTAAGGCTTTTTATTTATTTAGGGGGGCGCTGTAGGCCTACTTGTAATAAAATAAACGTAAAATACTAGTGCTGTCAAACGAGTAATCACGATTAATCGCATGCAAAATAAAAAAATTTTGTTTACATGACGTGTGTGTACTGTATATTTATTGTATGTGTGTATATATATATATACACACACATACATACAGTATATATTTTGAAAATATTTACATGTGTATATATTTATATTGATATAATTTATATTATACACTGAACAAAATTATAAATGCACCACTTGTTTTTGCCCCCATTTTTCATGAGCTGAACTAGACTTTTTCTATGTACACAAAAGGCCTATTTCTCTCAAATATTGTTCACAAATCTGTCTAAATCTGTGTTAGTGAGCACTTCTCCTTTGCTGAGATACTCCATCCACCTCACAGGTGTGGCATATCAAGATGCTGATTAGACAGAATGATTATTGCACAGGTGTGCCTTAGGCTGGCCACAATAAAAGGCTACTCTAAAATGTGCAATTTTATCACACACCACAATGCCACAGATGTCGCAAGTTTTGAGGGAGCGTGCAATTGGCATGCTGACTGCAGGAATGTCCACCAGAGCTGTTGCCCGTGAATTGAATGTTCATTTTTCTACCGTAAGTCACACTAGTCTTTGAGCATGCGAAATTGTTTCGCATGCTGCAACGGATGTGATATGAAGTCACGCTGTGCAGAGTCTTTTTAAAAGCTTAAATTCAACAAGGAACATATAATAATACATCTAAAATGTAAAAACATACAATGTACTCCACTTTCCTGCAGCGCTGCAGTTTTCTTTGAATTCAGACTAGGGCTGTCGCGATAACCGCAATACCGTGCTATTGACGAGCATAACTGCAGAGGAATGCAGCAACCGCGACATTTCAGTGTTTTCTTTTTCGTAAGGTTACGCCTTCTTGTTTTACACTTCGTGCATGTGTACTGAATATTAGTAATGATAACAATGTGTATCATGCTGATTTGCACAGAGGCTCAGTAAATTTGCACTTAACAAGCCTAAACAGACCGCAAAAGAGAGCGAGATCGACTGATCGCGTGCGATTCCCTGCGTCTGTCCTTCAGGCCAAGTCATATGTGAAAACAGGTTGTCATGTCCAAGGAAAGCGAAATCTGTCTTAGCATCGACGCTCTGCTGGTCAGCTGAGCCTTTAAAAGTGGCGCTCAAAGTTAAAATGATTTAAACAGCGTGTTTCATTACAAATCTCTGAATGAATCGGCGCTTTTGAACGTGTAGTTGAATGAACGGTTTAAAGACTCACTCAAAGACAGTCTCTTGCCGCCACCTTGAGGCGAAACAATGAAGCTGAACTGACTGACAGCCGTCTAGAACACGCAGGTGAAATATCAACAGAAAAAGTATCTTGTCAGTCAGATTCGAGGATCAGAATATACTAATGATCTTATTGTCAGATTTAAGTTTTATGTGGACTGTTATTTTGTCATTCTCTTCTGTTTACTTCACTTCCTGTTTCAACGCGATTTAGTTTCGGTTTTATTGGTTTGTGAATATGACCTCCTTACATCGTAACACACACATACACACACCGATTTTTTATATGTATATATATATATATATATATATATATATATATATATATATATATATATATATATATATATATATATATATATATATATATATATAATATGCGGTAATACCGCATACCGTGCTATTGAGCCACTCAAAATTACCGCAAGGGAAATTCCTTAACGCGACAGCCCTAATTCAGACAGAAGGTCATGCTGTGACGCATCGACCTGCCGTTGGTCACACGGTATCACGTGATGCGAATTCGTAGGCCAGAGTTCACCAAGTTTGAACTTTGGAACACAGCAAAATGCAAAAACTTTTTGCACAGGCTTGCGTTTGCGGTCTGAATGGAAGTCAATGGAGCGAAAAGAGCAGTGTGACTGCGGCTTAAGCCGTCTCCAAAGGCGTTTCAGAGAATTTGGCAGTACATCCAACCGGCCTCACAACTGCAGACCAGGACTTCCACATCCAGCATCTTCACCTCCAAGATTCGATGGCGTCTGGCACTTTGGAGAGGTGTTCTCTAAGGCACACCTGTGCAATAATCATTGTCTAATCAGCATCTTGATATGCCACACCTGTGAGGTGGATGGAGTATCTCGGCAAAGGAGAAGTGCTCAGTAACACAGATTTAGACAGATTTGTGAACAATATTTGAGAGAAATAGGCCTTTTGTGTACATAGAAAAAAAAGTCTTTGATCTTTGAGTTCAGCTCATGAAAAATGGGGGCAAAAACAAAAGTGTTGCGTTTATAATTTTAAGTGCACATAAAAATATTTAAAGTATAAACATAACTTATTTTTCTTAAATATATACATGCGTGTGTGTGTGTGTGTGTGTGTATGTGTATATATATATATATATGTGTGTGTAAACAAACTTTTTTGGATGCGATTAATCATTTGACAGCTCTATAAAATACACAACATTTAAGATAGTTGTGTTTCTGAATAAATAAAACATTAACTGATGTCATTAAATCACAAGTCTGTTTTGTTTTTAAAGGTCAGAAGCTATAGTTTACATGAATAAAAATAAAAAACATCACATTGTAAATAATTTTATATACAGATTTGTTCATTGTGTAAAATATATTTTTAAATGAATTATGAAAACTTAACTTAAATACAAGGTACTCTTTTGCTTTAGACCATCAACAAATGTTAAATCTACAAATAAAAAAATCAACATAAAAATAATTTGTTTATAATCTTTGCACAGGAGAGACTTGTTTCAAAAAAAGGAAATGTATCGGTATCAGCACCAGCTATCGGCCAAAATATCGAAAGTGAAAGGAGTCCCGCATCCTAAATGAAAAAGCCATGTGCCAATCAGTAAATACTTTGCATTACTGTAGCCATTGGTCGATACGGTGGTTTCCATAAAAACATTTTCCTGAGACACACTTGGGACTGCATATGTGCATTTAGTGGACCAACCTGAAATGTGCAATATTTTTTTTTTTTTCTGCAATTCCACATTAAATTAGATTTGCAAATATGGCCCTGAGTGATCTGACTTTTCTTGAAAGGGACTTTGATTATAAAAAATACCGATAATTACTCATTCACTATATGCTGACTACATGCAAATATTTGTTTGTGCTCCTATCACAGGTACGCCTCCATCCCCTTCTACATGGTGCCGCTGTCTGTGCCCTGGCAGTTTAACGCAGGTGCAGCTTTGCTCATGGCCCCGCAGGTCTACTGGTTTTCCCTTATCTGCAGGGGTGCCTTCCGTCTCTTCACCGGAGCCTCACGGCACAAAGCTGCTCCTAGCAGCACAGACTCTGAACCGAAAACCTCACTCCTGCCCCCTGCCAACGGATACAGCCCCAGAGAGACCGACTCGCACTGAGAGAGGAGTAGAGATAGAGATGTAGGTACAGGGCTAGATTTAGACCAAACAGGAAACTGAAGGCAGACTGACTTATTACAACGGGTGGATCTACCTTAGACCCAGTGGCGTGGGTTAGCAAACAAAGATCCTGAAGGTCTGTACCCTCACTATTCACCATCATCCTCTCTTTGAGAAGAAAAATAAGACTGCAGACCAAACCAAACAGATTGTTTTCCCCCTAACATGCACATTCTCTATGTTGGAGCAGTAGGTCGGGGAAATGTCATCTGCTGCTTTGCAGGGTTAGTGCATCATTTGTAGATTACCATGGTCATAAGCTTCAGAAAAAGGGACTGATGTGGATTCAACGGGAACAGTATTTAAAATGATGGATGGATGGATGGATGGAAGGATTGATAGATCCCTCCTGTTCTCCTCTCTGAGAATCTCTGTCTCTCTTTGTTTGGTCCAGCTGCAGAGAGGATACGAAAAAGGGAACAGAAATTTCTCAGTCATCTGTACATAAGTTTTTATTCATATTTGCGTTGAATTCCAAATAGATTTTTCATTTATTTTAGATTTTTGTAGAACCTGTTTATTTATTATTTATTCAGTTCTGTTCCTATGTATGGGTGGATTGGTCTAAAACAAAACCGTTCACAAAGTTGTTTGGTTCAAAACGATCCTTCAGACCCTCACTGTGGGTGCATGGCCTCCTTCCAGCTGTTTTTCCCTTTCCTGGTTCTCATCACGGCTGAAAACAAGATGGCAGCGGCTGCATCCAGTTAGTTAGTGAATCAGCAGTTATAAAGTAGAAGGGGGGTCATTTAAAGGATTTGGATGAGGCTGAGGTAATACATTAGCATATCTCTGCTGCAGTACTCCAATCCTTTTAAGATCCAGACGTCAGACGGAGGGGAAGAGACCGAGCTGCCCAGTGAAATACTGCACTTGAAAACCAGGCTGAAGTTGGCAAGGCATTCGGACGAACCTGAGCCAGTCAGTTTGTACTTTGTGTAGTTTTATGTGAGGAGGCTGCCAGCATAAAGGCCCTCCCTAACCTCTATTAGATCCACACCACGATATGGATTCTGTGCTAGCACTGATTGTAAACTGCACACTGAATTGGTAACCACTGCTGTTTTTCTCCACACTGATGAGATGTTTCTTAACTGCTTCTCCTCTGGCAGTCAGCCTTCGTTTCTGTCCGGATATATAGGAGTTCCACTGTTTATGTGTTTTGTCACCTATTAGTCCTCACTTTTATGGTAAAATTGTCATTGGTGTAACAATGTTGTCACATACCTCCCTTAGGCCTGATTGTTGTGCTATACTCCCAAACAGGGCTCTGCCAGTTTGACGTTAAACAGTATTATTAGAGGTGCAAGTGAGAGGATGGCGCACGGTGGATTCTAGAAGTGAATCTTGCTCTGAGTTATCCAAAGGAGGGGTGCAAAACAAACATCCGAGTCTGTGAGATACTGTAATACTTTTAAAAGCACTGCATAGATCTTTATAGATCAATGTCCCGGATATAGTTCTGGACCACTATAATTGGAGTCTTATTATAGATTAGTCATGTTTCTGTTATGCACTAGAACGTTTTTGTTTTGCTGCTTTAGTTAGCTCGTATGCCCGAAGGCATCAATGTAGCCTTAGAAGTAATGCTTTCAACATGCTCTTTACACAAAGTACTACACTGGGTCATCACAACACTTACTCAAAGGGACTGCCCAGTGCTGGGCATGAATAGGGGCCAGTATTTTCAACTATAGCAAAGTGTACTGGTTTGGGAACTGGTTAGAAATCATATTTTGAGCTAGGAATGACTGTAACTTCTCACTTTTGTTTTTATGTAATTACTCTTACTGTTAATTTATTCTTTTAATTTATGTATTTATTTGGCCAAGTCTGAATGTACATATGAATTCACATCTAAATGTTCTTCTAAGTGGGCTTCTGTTTATCTAGCTGCCTGAAGACTGTTCTGTAATTCTGGTTCTCTCAGCTGAAATATACTCTTGCTCTCTCCTGCTGTGCTCTGATGCTGTGTTTGACTTCCTTTTATACTGAAACAAAGGCTCTGTGTCACCTGCTTTGTGTGAGTGTGTGATTGTGTGAGAGAGGAAAGGATAATTGCATACCTTAGTTAAGTGAAATTTGCCTGAACGTGTTTCTTTAGTATTGAAACACCATGTCAGTGACTCTTGGTTTCCTTATTCCCAAATTATCTTTTCTTAGTTATGTTTAACGTGAAGTAAAAAAAAAAAAAAAAAAGCCCCTTAATTTGGGGCCTTCCATGAACGGTGTCTTGACTTCAGATAGCACGCTTATCTCTGCAAAGGGCAGAGGCTCTGTAAAACAGCACATCAGAAGAGATAAAGGACTGGCCCGCGTGCTTCTCCCGTGTAGGCTTTCGTTGATATCAGAGTGAAAGGTCAAAGGCGGTTACGCTACATTTACTTTACTTGTCAGTAGGGTTGTAACGCTATACCGGTATGACGGTTTATCACGGTTTGAACATGCACGGTTATCATACCGTAAACATTTGCATATCTACGGTAGAAAAGAAAAAAAAAAAAGGAAAAATCTCACCTGCGCATATGCAACTTCTTTCCGCATTCACTTGGCTGTTCATTTAAATTCACTTTCATTAAAATGGTTTCAAGTTTGTTGTAATAAAGGATTTGTTCACTCAAATAACTTGTTCTTATTCTTATAAGAGTCATTATTGCTGATAAGAATTATAGTTTAATATATACCGTGATATTTTCTCAGACGATTATCATATCTTGAAAATCTCATACCGTTACAACCCTACTTGTCAGTATAAGCTCTTTGCTTTAAAAGTAGTGAAAGCCAGCCAGACAACAATAACATACAATCACTAGACGAGCGATCATCAAATCCTGTTAACAGTCTTCCTTTTTTACAAAACCTTTTGCTCTCTTGAATCTGTCAGAAACTGTCAGTATTTTCAACTTGAACATATTTTAAGTTCAAGTGTTAGTATTACAACCACTGAATTAATACCAACATATGAAATTAAATTAATGACAGAAAAATTAGGAATGTTGGACAATAAATATATAACAGGAATAACATCTTGACAGTAAACTGTTTTTGAAGTATTGTCTTATATGTCTGTTAAAGGAAGACTATAAACAAAAAAACTTTTCATGTAAACACATTACAGCCACTTTCTCCAAAAATGTTTAATTATTTAATTATGACAGACAGCAGTGCATCATGTTCTAGATCATGTTTGTAGTGTGTTCCAGGGGACTAAAACGTGCAATATATATTTCAGACCTACTGGAGTAATAGTAAATAATAATATAGTAATTGTAAATGTGTAAAGTTGTATAAGCTCATTCTAACTTAGTGTCATATCCATATAAATCATTATTATGGTTTCTATGGCTAGGACCTGCAGTTCCTAAAAAGATTTAAGTTTACTACTAGACAGTTAACGTCAGCAGGTGCATAAGACAAAGCGGCGTCCCACTTCAAAATACACAATATTTTTACACTTGTGAATATTCACCTGTCAGGGTCTTTGGGAAAACGATGAAAGGCAACATTTTTACTGTCACACTGATAGTTTTTGCAGTGGATTGCCCAACATTGCGTTCTTTTATTCCACTTTGACCTCTCTTTCGTTGTTGTTCTGTTTATTTCTGTGTATGTGCTGCTGTCCAGTTGGAATTTTCACCCCAAAATTGCGGCCGCGCGACCGAAGCGCCACCTAGTGGCTGTTACCCAAAAACAGCATCCGAGTTTCGCCTCTTGGTCTTCTATACTCCTTGTTTAAAGTTTTATTAGTAGTATCTTAAAAAGAGAAGTAAAATCAGAAACCTGAATGGTCTGAAACGTTTTAGCAATTTTTTTCATTGCTGTCTTATGGTCTGTAGTTATAAAATGTAATATCTAATCTTTTTATAGGTTTTTTTAATTAATGTTAACGTATAAGTGTCATTTAAATGAACCATTTCAAACCTAAATTGTGTGTTCATACATCAGCCCATTAGTTTCCGGTAAGTGAAACACCAAGAGGCTTTTACACTGTCGTGCACTTCCATTATTCGACTAATAAAACTAAATCTAGATTTATGGTTAATTTAGGGGTTGAATCTCTTTTCTGAGATCATGAATGAGCTGGACCCGTGAAGGTCTGAAAAATATGATAAACGGCGTCCCCTGGTGGTCAATTTTTACACTTGCTTTATAATCTAATAAAATCGAGATCAGCTCGTTGATACCTTGAAAGCTGAATCATCCTAAGGCCCGTGGCGCATTATTTTACACAGAACTGCTGACTCAATAAGAAATTATTATGTGGATATTTTCTTATTTCAGGTGTTTCCCTCAAAATTTTAGAGGAGGAGACCAACCTTGGTTGCCACAGTTTTCATTCTAAGATAACCCACCAACTTGCAAAATTAAAAATATATTGAATATAAATAACACGCATTCTGTTTTGCTATACATTTCGTACATTTTCTGGTAAGTGTGACTACAGTTATGTTGGGTTTAATCATGGCAAACTGGTTGGTACAGTATTTAGTTACAGGCTTTAGTTTTGACAAACAAAGAAAAGAAAAAAAGGTTTACCTGATACGCATTTAGCTGATACTAATTTGTATCAATATGATTAATTTGAACCGCTGCACAACGTTTTAACTCTTTAAATCATAAATAAATCGTTATTATTTTAGTAGGCCTACTGTTATCATCTGCATTTAAAATCACATGCGTGCGTGTGTGTGCGCGCGCGTTCCGAACTTCTCTGAATGCTTGCTGATTATATTACACTTCAGTTGTCTGAGAGCCACCTTGTGAAAGTGCAAACATTCAGAGCATGTCTTTTTGTGCCCCTGTCGCCCAGCAGCCCCGGTGTCCTCAGCCGGAGTGGACGCACAGCGGCAGCGCGGCGGAAGGAGGGAGGGGTCTGAGCCGCGCCGGGAAACCAGAGGCTCGATGCAGCCTCCGCCGAATGAAGTCAGGCTGTTTCCAGACCGCAATGGCTATGGGTCTAACGTCGAAAAAATCCTCCTCTAGAAACATCGGCGTGGAACGCAAGAATCTCATCACCGTCTGCAGGTAGTTTTATTGCATGACACACAGCGAACCGCTTTCCACGAAGCGTGTTTTCAATTAGCTTGTAATATACCAATGCCTAGGTAATTAAAACTGTCATCAGGTATATTTCTAATTGCATTTTTCATTATATATTTTATTAACTTGAACATAGGTTATAGGATATAGCATATTTTTTATTTACTTTTTGTTTTGCGTAAAAGCTTAATATTGAAGATGAGGCCCTTTAAGGACGTCGGACCCTTATTTCATACCAGCACCCATGACGTCATTACATCCATCCGACCATTTTCATGTTGTGCACTACAGTATGACACAGAGACTTATTTGTACTCTATTTATCTGTTTAAGTCCATATAAAAATCAAAATTTAACCCCATTTACTACTTAATGCACGTTCCTGTTCTTTTGTGCATGATTCATTATCAGTGCATGGAATATTTTCTCTTCATCTTTTAAATAAATTACCCCCACACACACACACACAGGCTATTGGATGATGTTAACCAATAGCCAAATAGATATCATGTTGATTTCCCTTTGCATTTACTGTAAATAATAATAATTAAAATGTCAAATGCAAATCTCTGTGTAGGCATGCATTTTCCTCTGTATTATTTTATTGATCTCCAAATCACACTAGAATGACTGTATTGTCAACTTTGTTTCATTTGCGTCATTCATTCAGCGTGCCAGTGAATAAGTCGGTTTACTAAATAAATCTCATCTGAACCTCAGTAATTAGTAGTTTACAGATGCTTCATCAAATCAGAAATTGAAAGCCATTACACGGCTTAAAAATAAAGGTTTTGTATTGGTATTGATAGCTCCATAGAACCTTTTAAATGCAGAAAAGGCTCTTTTATAGTCAAAAAAGGTACTTTATATTTTTAAAATGTGACCCTGGACTACAAAACCAGTCTTAAGTAGCACAGGTATATTTGTGGCAATAGCCAACAATACATTGTATGGGTCAAAATGATCGATTTTTCTTTTATGCCAAAAATAATTAGGATATTAAGTAAAGATCATATATTTTGTAAATTTCCTATATACTGTAAATATATAAAAACTTAATTTTTGATTAGTAATATGCATTGCTAAGAACTTCATTTGGACAACTTTAAAGGTGATTTTCTCCATATTTTGATTTTGTTGCACCCTCAGATTCCAGATTTTCAAATAGTTGTATCAGCCAAATATTGTCCTATCCTAACAAACCAAAATTGACCCTAATGACTGGTTTTGTGGTCCAGGGTCACAAATGTTCTTCAAAATGGTTAATTTAGGAACTGTTCACTGAAAGGTTCTTTTGGGAACCAAAAATGGTTCTTCTATGGCATCACTGCAAAAACACCCTTTAGCCTTTATTTTTAAGTGAGTATGTTTTCTTCCTTATCCACATCATAAGGATCTTGACTTTATGGTGCACCGGTCATTGCATTCACAGATTGGAGTGTCTCAGTCCAATGCCACATATTGCACATTTTGTCCCAGCACACTGTGTAATGTGCGTTGGTGAGTCATGGCTGAAGCGTATGAGGCACACACTGAATTCCATCACTGCATACTGTTCTGCAGGGCTGTGAGGGACTGCACCAGAGTTGCACTTTACCGGTCGGTTGGTACAGCACATTAAGTGGGTGTTGAATTATTCATGTTTGGGGGCGCCCCAGGCATAGGCCATGTACAGTTGCTGAATGGACACAGAACACTGTCACTCCTGTTGGGACAGCAGCACCATTGTGTTGTCATAATGGAAATGCAGTCAAAGAGATGATTGTGATGTGGCGAGCTGTTGTGACATAATCATCCCCATCTCTTTGCTTGTAGTAAATAAGAATATGCGTTCTATAAGGGTTAATATTAATTCTCCAAAAAAATGTATTTTTGGATTTTATATATATATATATGGAGAACAAAATGAAAATAGATCTTCATTAATGTCAGCACATATTTATTAAGTATACAGCACCGTGGTTAGAACCAAACTTTCCAAGGTTCTACCATCTGGATGGCATAATGTAGGAATTGTTAAACACATGAAACACATGCTATGCTAATGCAGTGTGGAAAAATGAACAAGAATGAATTACAAAAATGGACTTCAGACCTCACAGATTATTATAAACACAAAGACGCTTTTGTTGAAAAGGGCAGAGGCCTTTCTCCGCTTCCCACATCTCTTGTATGGCCATGCCAGAGCTGTTTGAAACATTAAACGACAAGTTACACAGGACGAAGGACTTGACAAAAAAAAAAAAAAAGAATCTTAATTAATGGCTGCTAGCAAAGAAATCTCAAACACTGCTTAATTGGATCGTGATTAGCTCAGATTACTTGGTGTTCCGAGAGACACATAGCTAAAAGCTCCCGTGCTTCTCTCACGTGTCTGTATTTCTCTGGTACATTGAGATCAGGAGACCATTACGTTTATTTCCTTCACTCTCAATCATCAAACCCTCACTCCCATTGTCATGTCTCTCAGTCCACAGTAAGATGCCCATTAATGAAAGTTGTTGTTCAGTCTTCAGCAACCTTTAAACCAGGTTGAAATGGTCAGGGACATGTTTGAATTTGGCCCTTAAATCACGCCGGGCAGTGTAGTCTCCATGTTAGATGATCTAAACTGGAAATCAGGAGCAAATCTAACCAATATAGTTCTCTAAAGCATCTTTGTTGAAACTGAGAGCTGCTGACATTGTGGAGAAGGGTTCTGACCAACAGAAACATGGTTATTTTCACTCCCCATAATCTACCCACTTATCTCAAAGCTGAGTTTGTTCTGAGCTAAGATCGAAACATTAGTGATCTTGCATTTCTGCTGCTTTTTTCAATGGTTACACATACAGTCTGGATCACTGACATGCTATAACTATAGACAGTCACACAGTTTACACAGTTTCAGTTTTCTACTTTTTCAGTTTTTACACTCAGACTAAACAAATGTCAGTTTCAGAGGGGATAAATAAAGGTTTCAATGTAAGGGCACACGAAATACGTTTACGTGTTTGTCGGTTGGTTTTTACTAATGGGATACCTCGAATGCGCTGTAAGTTGTTTTGGATAAAAGAGTGTTCCAAACATTTTCAATGTAACAAGGCAAGAGCTCAGTACTTTGAACCGTGAGATCTGTAACAGTGAATGGCATTCATCAATCATCATTGATAAAGGGCAAGTTTAAGACATGATGCAGTGTAAAATAGGGCATGATGACTGCCTCCCAGGTCAAAGTTGAGAGGTGAGAGGTGAGAGTTCCAGCGGCCAAAGAAAGGCTCTTGTTGATGTCCCCATGTCTTGACTTTCCAGTTTTGCTCATCTCCTTGAGAAAGTTTTCCAGACAGCTGAAGCTAGTAATGTAAAGGTGTGGACTCCGATGATTCAAGAACTCTGCAAGGATGAGCATTTGAATTCAGTGTCAGTCTTTGTTTAGTACAATCAATAGCTTTAGTTTTGTGAATCTGAAATGGTATACAGAAGTCACTGTAGATGATGTCTTATGGGACATTTGTTTTTTAAAAGGACATCATTGTCTTGATAATGTGTTCTACCTTAAATGAGCTCTTCTCTGTTTCTCTTAAAGGTGCTGGGGATCAGTGTTGTACAGAAATTTTTAAAAGGTTTGGAATTGGGTATCAATTGCTGTATTTTCATCTCCATCCTTAAGATCTAGTTCTCTGACCATCTGATTTCCTTAGAACATGTCAAAATCATATTTATTTTACCAAACATGTCTTGGCACCAGCTCAGCGACCTCTGACTGGTTCTTCCATGATCAACTTTAACTTCTAACTGAGGCTGAGTGCACAAATACACAATCATTTTCACTTACTTAGCTTCCCAGCACATACCTAACCCACTGAACTATCCTCCAGTTATAGTAATTCATATGAACTTTTAAAAAGTATTTTCAGGCTGCAGTCTCTCTGCGGGGATTTTTACTGATTGGATGGAAAGGGTGGGAAAGCTTATCCAGAATTAGCAGACAATGCTGGTACTGCCTACAAGAAGGGTGAGGGAAGGGGGTGAAAGAAGTATATTAAAAAAGTTCAAAACAGAGAGTGGGAGGGAGATTGTGAGAGTGAAAGGATGATTGGTCAGGCTTGGGAGAGGAGGGCCAGAACAGGGAAATAGGGATGATTGATGGAAAGGGTATAGGAGAGAGAACCAAAGCATAACCAGAAAGAAGGAGGTACAAAAACAATCTTGAGTTATAATCAGTAATCTGTAGGCTTTAAAAGATGAGAACAATTCAGAACTGGGAGGTTATTCATAGCGTCTAGTTAAAGGTGCCTTGAAAAAACTTAACAAAATCTTAAGAACAAGTGCTATGAAGTAATATTTCATAGAAGGGTCTGGCTTTTTGGCCTGTTACCAAAGTGGGCGAGTCCAAGGACACAAAAGCCATTTGTTAAGTGGCTGCACGTTTGTTTTTCAGTGTCAAATCGTACCAAGACAGTTTTGCTGCCACATTCCTCTATTAGCATTTTAGCCCTCACCCTGCTGACCCTCAGAGACTTGCACATCTTAATATTTACATTTACGCATTGTAGAGTTGTCACACTTTGTCATATCCTTGTGTTTTTCACTGCTCTTGTGACCAGGCATAGTGCCCAATCAAGGTATTTGGTTGGCTGGTGTTGGGAGTTATCCTTCCTGCAATGATTAGCATTGTTCTCAGGGTGTGGGATTGCCCTACCCTTGTGGAAAACACCTCTTGGTTTATTCATAGAGCCAAAGAGAAAACCAAAACTCAAGAATGTTTGTTGTTTAAAATATCCGAATCTAACTGGGTTGTCATTACAGTTGCACAAATTTTGCTCTGGTCAAATGATGGAGCAATGAAACAACTACAGATGGCTAAACTGAAATCCAAGCTGGCAAGGTCAGTGATCCTTGTAGAACCTTGGAATATCGATGTAGCATAATGAACTATGTTAATTAGCACCATTTAAATTGTTACGTTACACAAAATAATTTTATTATTGCTACAAATAAAAGTCCATGGCATAACCATCATCCTTTGGAGTTGGATTCATTAATTACTAACCTGTATCCAGGATGTATTCCAGAGAAATCTTAGGTAAACAAAATAGAGACTTGGTCCAAAAGGTAAAGTTTTTGTTTTGAATGCCAAAAAATTATTCAAGATGCAATAACTTATCTCCACAGAATGTACGCTCTGATGATGATGATGTTTCTTCAGCTGTTGGTGATGTACGCCTATGTTTTATTTGTTCCCAGCTTGGTGAATCTGTCCCCCCATCCCACTCCCAGCACCCTGCACCCTCCCCAAAGATTCGGCCTTACTCCCCGTTAAAGAGTCTTCCTCTTGGGCATAAAAGCCTTTCGGAAGGACGTAGTCTTGGTGCCTCGGCTGAAGGAGGCACCACCCATGGAGATCTTCGTCTTGCCACTGGTGATGGTGGAAGAGCCCAGGGATGTTGTGCTCTTCCCGCGGGTGATAGAAGAGTTTCCCATCATGAGCTTGGTCTTGTCTCTCTTGATCGATGTGCTCCCCAGGCTGAGGGCCGTCTTGCCCTCTGTGAAACTGGTGTTACCCATGGCGGAACCGAAGGTGGCGGCGGAGAATCTCCAGGAGGTCTCCTCCAGCAGCCAGCCTAGATAACCTGACCTGGAGCACGTTCAGGGTTAAATTTTCTCAAATCTCCCTTGGGAATCTTCTGCTCTCCTGATTCTACAGGATGAGGTGATGATGGCTCATCGCGTGCCCTGGCAGCAACGCATCCCAACGCACACAGACAGTGTCTGGCTGGGTGTGACAGTCCAAACAGCTAGTGTCGGGATGGGACCAGAATGCTAAGCGTGGTGAGAGCAACCCCCATGCAGCATAAAGCCCTTGTTGAGCAGTATAACGTGGGCTCCGCAAGGCCACATACCTCCCCTGTGTGCCGTGAATGGACAGAGGCTGCCGTAGGAGGCCTTAGTTCTATCTGGGGGCAGAGCGGACAGTAGACTGCATTGTCCCGTCGCTAAAGCAAGGCACTGAAGAACACATTGTTGAACGGCACAATTGGTGGTGACATCACTCAGTTTCGTGGCATTGTGCCTCCCTAGAACCGCTATCCAATGTTATACTGTACATGGCTTCTGAGAAAGGTATCGTGTTGACTGCCCATCACAGATTGCTGAGACTCAAGGATGTGGTCTGCTTTCATGAGTTTTATGTTATGTCAGACCCCCAAAATGTATAGTCAAATAAGTTATCGTTTGAAGTGTTTTGTTCAGTTCTGTTCTGTCCAGTTGTGAAAATGAAAACATTTCCTATATAGCCAGTTCTTGAGATGCTTGCTTATTGTGTAAGCTACTAGGTAAAGCCAGGTTCACACTGTAAGATTTGGCTTGTTATTAAATCTAAAACGGACAAAGTCTGACCGCTGTCTGACAAAGTCTACTAGCTGTCGATGAAATGACCGGGACCAAGGTCTTGGCTATGATTGCACAGTCTGACATAAAAGAAACATTACAGTGTGCTGTGGCTTTTACCTAACATCTGATTTGGTTCACGTTGTATATTTTGACAAGCAGTGTGTGCCCAGCTTAAGGATAATGAAAATAATATGAACATAATGAAAAACCCTCTAAAATATTTTAAAGATAGACACATTAAACAATGTTTTAACCATTTCAAAGGTCTATTTATTGACAATTCGGATTTAATTTATTGTTATACTGGTTAATTTATGCTACATTTAATGTAAGATTAAGAAGTCAAAGAACGAACAATGCAAATTTTAATTGTAAGGCTATGGTTGAAGTTAAAACTTGTTACTGTGACTTGGTTAGTCCACTCAGATGATACAATTCCACTTGCAAAATAGAAACTCAGATCTGGATTCTGGATCATTATTCAACTTAGACCCTTCTGCATGTGAACAGCAATAACAGCCATTCTAGTTGTGGCAGCGCACACCCTCACACATGCATGCATGTTCTCTTCATGAAAATCAGATTGGTGTCTAATCTCTGAACATGTTCTCTCAGACAAATCTGTATCTTAAAATCAACTGTATCTCTTTCAGTGACAAAGACTTTATGCTCAGTTCCAAGCCAATTTTAGATACACTTACTCTTCATTTTGCATCTAGAATGCATTTGTGTGCGATTCTAGAGCAAGCTGGCAAACACTTACATCTTACAAGACATCCAACCTGCTTAAACGCTCTACTACAAAGTTAATCTTTGTGGACACACATACACGTATACTGTACATATACTGTTTGCAGTTACATTTGTGTCTTTAAGTCACAGATGAAAATCCCAGTAGAGATTCCATTGCGTCTCTTTGCCTCTTTTGAGGGAAGTCTTAACTACAGTGACAGACTTCTCCCCTTGACTTAAAGTGGCCTTGCTCAAAGAACTAGTAGTCTCTCCGTGAGTGATTGTAGTTGTACCCACCACAAACGCAGTCTCTCCCTTCCTCAGTTTGGTCTTGCTCCTCGAAAGAACCGTCTTCCCCCATGAGATGGCCTTCTTGCTTTTCATGAGTTTGATTTTCCCTTTTGTAAAGCAGGTCTTTCTCAGTGAAAGAAAAGCCTTGGATTTTGAGTCGTCCTCTTGCTGTGTATCAGTTGTCTTGTCCTTCTCAGTGCTCTTTCTTGCTTTTGAAGTCTTTGTTTCAGCGTTTGTGGATCCCCTTTCCATTTACTTGGTCCGGCGTTTGGGCATGAGGGCCTTGCGGAAGGAGGTTGTAGTTTTGCCTCGGCTGAAGCTGGCTCTGCCCAGGGAGATGGTGGTCTTGCCTCTGGTTATGGTAGATTCGCCCATAGAGGTAGTGGTGACCCCACGGGTGATTGAGGACTTGCCCATGGTGATGGAAGTCTTGCCCCGGGCTATTGAAGAGCCGCCCACAGACAGGGCAGTCTTCCCTTCCGTAATACTGGTGTTCCCCATGAAGGCATGTAGGTCGTCAGGTCTTCAGACTCTCAGTTCTCTCTCTGTTTTCTCTACCCTTTGAGTGGGCTAGAGTCCTAGCATGCCATCGCCTTGCAGGTTTGACTGTTCTGGGAGAAAACTGTACACAGTATCGGGACAGCCCTAAATAGATCACACCACCAATTCAGCAAGTGGGTGGGTGGGGAAAGTGAGCGTGAGTGTGTTAGGATACGAGGGAGATTCGCTCACTATACTGTTGCTTTTAAAAAAAACAACAACAGGCGCAGAGGATGGAATGGAACCCAGGCGAGGACAAAGGTCTCCACGCCGACAAGTAGCATAGAGCTGTTGGCAGGGGCACAAGGACTCCAATTGTGATGGCAGGAGTGGTAACGTGAATATGGCATCAAAAGGGCATTGTCTAGCACACAAGACAATTGGGATTGACCTCAGCAGTCCGCAGTGGCACCGCTCCCGAAACGCCTATCTTTACATCAGACAGAATAGCAGCGTTGAGCAGGGCCTGCACCGATGCTAGCGTTTGTGTCCGTCTGTAAGATGCAAATCATACTGTTAGCGAAGTGTGGTATTTCATCACTGCATGGTTTTGTTTTTCTGATGAATTTGGACTTTCCAAATCGGATGCGTTATGTAGCATATCTAGATAACTAAACTTACTATATATTGCCTCTCTGTTACTCTGTCTTTCTCTCTCAGGTTCTCTGTGAAGACGTTGTTGGAAAAGTACACTGCAGAGCCTATTGATGACTCATCGGAGGAGTTCATTAACTTTGCAGCAATTTTGGAGCACATCCTCAGTCATCGTTTCAAAGGTATATTATTAAACAACTTTTCCCTATCAACTGACCCTTTGCAGGGAGCTTGACTGACAGATCTGACTAATAATAACGCAGAATCCACCATTTTGTCCGACTAACAAATTAGACAGGAGAATATAGATTAATTCGGTGGACTTAAACTTGAAAAATGGTGTGTATTGACGTCTTTCCGTGGTTGAAATAAAATACCTTCTGATATTCATTCATGTTTATTCCATGCTTTAACTAGTAAATATGAAAAGATGATCAGTTCATGTGCCGCTTGAACTGAGGCGCTACAGTGATCTGTCATGACACATTAAAGAGCCACAAAACGGTATTTATTGTTTGAATTTCTTTCAAAAATGACACAATTTGTTTCCTACCAGAAGTAACCTGCTCTGTCTTGTTTGTCAGCGTGTTGTCAGTTTCCTCTTTGCTCCGCGATGTATTTTTCATTGTGTGAGAGCATGATGTGTGGCGTGAGAGCAGCATGGCTTGCGAAGGGTCAATTCCCTATGTGTGTTGGTACTCGTAATAATCTGTGCTGATTTCATATTATCAGGTCCAGGTGGTTGGTTCAGTTCAGATGGCCAGAGGAGTTTCTGGGACTATATCCGTCTGGCCTGCAGTAAAGTCCACAACAACTGCATCAGTAGCATTGAGAGCATTGAGAACATTAGCACATCGCGAGCAAAGGCAAGATACTTTCATCTTCAAGCACTCTATCTTTACCCTCCTGAGATGATTAGCATAGCATGTGTTTTGTTTTGGATTCTGCTCCCCACAATGGGATGCTGGTGTGCTGATTTTTTCCATCCTGCTTCACTAGCAAAGCTTTATTTATAACTGTTTACTCTCTCGTTGTCTTACAGGGACGAGCATGGATTCGTGTAGCTTTGATGGAGAAGCGTTTGTCTGAATATGTAGCAACTGCGTTAAGAGACACTCGGACAACCAGGTCATAACTCTGCTCTCTTTCCAATGAGTTTGACAGCTGTCTTTATAATTTCAGAGTAATTGAATAGATTTGTAAATTTATATTTGCTCTGCAGGAGATTTTATGATGATGGTGCCATAATGCTAAGGGAGGAGGCTACCGTTCTGACGGGGATGCTAATTGGACTCAGTGCCATTGACTTCAGGTAAAAACACTGCATTCATGCTCACAACTCACAAATGACACTTAAGCATGAATGTGTTTTCTTCAGGAATGTGTCATTTCTTTGCCACTAGAGTGGCACTAATTAGAATAGTGTGATATGATACTGACTGTTTGTCTTTTTTTCCACCATTAGTTTCTGTCTAAAAGGAGAAGTTTTGGATGGAAAGACACCTGCAGTGATCGACTACACACCTTACCTGAAGTTCACCCAGAGGTAGGTTTTCATCTGCTGACCAAACACAAATCCTAAACCTTATAGTAGCCTTTTAATATCATTACTGCTTCTGCAGCTATGACTACCTGAGTGATGAAGAAGACCGCCGCAGTGTGGACAGCAGTGCCAGTGATGAGAGTGTAGCTGAGCATCCTTACATTCCTTTGGTCACAGACGAAGAGACCTGGAGCAACAAATGCCGAAAGATGGAGCAAAGATTCAAGATCGTGTATGCCCAGAAGGTATTGGGAGCTTTTGACTTCCAGTCACTGGGTGATTTGGTTGACCCACATGTTCACTACTGAAAAATCCATCTTAACTTGGTAGCTGGTTTCTTGCTGGTCCAAGATGCTCTAGCAAGCAACTAATGACCAGTTTGGATCAGACAGAAACCAGCTACTATGTTCTAAAACACAGCTGATTAAAGCAGAAATAGTGCATTCAAATACTAATCCATAAATCCCTGTAATTTTAGGGTTATTTAGAGGAACTGGTCCGCTTGAGGGAATCCCAGCTGAAAAATGTAGAAACTGAGAACAAGCGGCTTGATGCTAAACTAGAAGAACTACAGGTCCAGAGTCAACAGGAGAAGAAAGAACTGGAGGCCATTATACTGGAGCTACAGGCACAACTGTATGCACACACACTATCACACCCTCTGCATTTGTGTCAATTAGAGTCCTAGTGAAAAATAAATATACTAAAATGTATTTGAAATACATTTATTGCATGCTAAGTATACTACCAATACATTTACATATTTATGTGCTTAATAAAGAGACTCTGACATTGTACTTTTGGTGTACTAAACTAGTATAGTAGTACTTAAAGTCTGCTAAATTGGAACAACTAATTTTGTATTTAAAGTGCTGAGGTCCATCTAAAGATATACTGAAGTATTTGATTGTGCTAAAGTGGAACTATTGCAAATATACTTCAGGTACTCCTTAAATATCTTGCATTTAAAGACCGATATTACTCAAAGATCATACAATCCTCATCAGCAGTGATCAGGAAGTCTCGAGCGATATGTGAGTAAATATGTTAATAGATTTGAACTATACTTAGAATGAAATAAATGTATTTTAAATGAATTATTTTTTTACTACGGAAGTCTCTAATGGCTTTATTCTGGTACGTTGTGCAGCACTGGCATCATTCCTTGTGAGTCCTCTCATTTGGTAAAAGGACTGTGTATTCCACTCCAGTGGACAACTGCACAAGCCACCAACAAACAAGGAAATGTAAAGCTGTTCCGTCGGTAAGCACTGACTCTAAATTTGAAGACCCACAGGAAAGCACCACTCAGTCTAGTCAATCTAATCATAAAATTATGTTTTTGGGTTTAGGAGAAGTTTTCACAGTTTGGACCTCTCAGTTGATGTGAGTTTGAACTCTGACTCTCAGAAGGAAGACGGCAATCAGAATGGAGACACAGCCTGGTCAGCAGGTAAAAACACACAGATTAACGCACAATACAATCATGTCTGAATACTGATTACTAATTAATGTCTCTCCTCTCCTCTCCTCTCCTCTCCTCTCCTCTCCTCTCCTCTCCTCTCCTCTCCTCTCCTCTCCTCTCCTCTCCTCTCCTCTCCTCTCCTCTCCTCTCCTCTCCTCTCCTCTCCTCTCCAGCTAAAGACAACACTCCCTCTATGCTCGGTCTATGTGGTTCTTTGGCTTCTCTACCCAGCTGTAAGTCACTGGCAAGTCTCAAGTCCAGTGAGTATTTGGTCAACATCAGCACAGAGCCAAGTCCTGCCCTGTCTCCCAGCTAGGGGGCGCCAAACTCCGACCAACAAGACACTGTCGGTCTCGGCTGTGCTTTCCTCCAAGAAACAATACAACTGTCCTATCAACGTCCTTCAAAGATCCCAATGAGCTGAAACAACATATTAAAAAAACGAAGGTGTTTTATCTGAATTTGGTTTTTGTGACGTGTGAGATCTTCAAACTCCATGAATGACCTTATCTTATTTTCCCATCTTTACTTGCCAATTTATTCACTCTTGTCTTCCACTCTTCAGTACAGTCTTCATCAGCATGTTTGAGTGTCTGTAACATTCCCCGAGCCTGATATTAGAGCCCAAAGGCACAGCAGCTTATCTCTGTTAGCTCTGAACCCATTAGTCCTTGAATTCCCAGCACCAGAGGCACAAGTAGATCGAAGTGATACACAAAACTCAAGACTTGGCAGTTATTCAGTATACATTATTCATCTAAAATGAACATGAACATACAGAGTGGCACATCTGGTAATGTTACCCACAGCCAAATCTCTGATTTAGATGCATTACCTTATTCATATGCTTATTGTAAGAGACCAGGGAAGGAAGTGGACAAAAGCTGTTGCCTGTATCTGCATGTGAACTGAGCTTTATTCAGGCTGTAATTGCCTCCGCTGACTTGATGTACTTGCTCCTTTGACAGTGATGTGACTGGAAGTAACTGCAAGTGTTGTCAGCTAAATTCAAATCTTTTGTCATATATCTCTTATTGGTGTTGCTTCATTTCTTGCGTTTCTTCAGTTACATAATTGTATATTTTGTTATGCGATGGCAGTGCTCTGCAGTTCTGAATTGTAATAAATTATTCTTTTGTTATGTCAATAAATCTCACATTCTTTTCCTAGATGCTTCAGGGCAAACAGCAGAGTCATAACAATAGCAGCACTTCCTGGGAGAACTCGACATCTAGTGGATATTGCCTGAAATGGCTTTGCTTTGCAGGAAATGATCAAACAGAAAAATGACATGCTAGATCTGCTTAAAATCGGCTTATGCTACATACAGAGTTTGCCACATTTTCTACAGAAGGAAGGGTAAAGAATAATCTGATGTAAAGAAACAAACGAAGCGATATAAGCATATGATAATACAAATAGCATCTTGGTACAAGCAGTGCAAGACATTTTCCGTTTTACTCATAATAAACATCAGCAATTAGTTTCTGATGGATAAAATTAACTCCTGCACTACATTTTCTTACTGAATATCCCATTTCACTCAGAATATTATGGAAATAAAACCGGTTGCCAAAGGCAACTCATGTTGACTTCAAAGAAATATGTTATCTGGCACTTTGTGGTCAACACCCGCCCTTCATATGTGCATATGCATCAAGTATACACTTGCATGGGTGCATATCTGTATACAATGAATGAATGCACTACAGTACTGTGTATCACCTAACGGCTATTTCGTAATTTTGGTGGCACAGAAGTAGGCTTGGTCAGAAATAGTATTCACCTGTTCGTCTGAATACATGTATGAGGGCTATTCATGTTTCAAAATTTTTCTCAAGCAATATCAAGGATAAGAGGGAACACATATAAACTATTAAAAAGAAAACATACTGATAGAGAGAGAGAAGTTTAGTAGCGTATAAATGTGTTTGAGAGTCAGCATATGGGTAAATCCTATATCTATCCATATATATAAAAAAACTATATTGGTGGACGACTTATTTCCTATCATATTTGCATTCACTTCAACAACGCTCGGCACCTTAAATATCCCATCAAAATGCATATTGGTTAAAGCACTTTTTTTTTTAATTAACTAAAGTTAAATTGTAATATTTTACTCCAGTTTTGCCTCAACAACCCCATGTTCTTTCAGTTAAGAGACCTGTTAACATATCACGCATTGTGCTGCTGCTGGTGGTAAGTTAGAACTCTGTGGAAAGTATTAATTTTAATGAAGTGGGCGGGGAGAACCGCCTTTGAGACCCACCCCTAATAGATCGATGCTGCCATCGACCAATGGGGTGTGAGTAGTATTTTCCCGCAGCCAATCAGAGCGGAGACATGTGTTTAGACGCTGTGCAGGGCTCTGAATCCGACACGAGTGTGTAGGTTGGCTGCTGTTGTCAGATTGTGGACTGAAGAATTGGCAGCAGCCCATACAATGTAGTTCTGCTCCTCAACTATAAGTTTACTAGGCCAAGTGGAATAAACCGTTTAGGACGGTGCATAAAAGTTTCTATGCTTTTTCACACAGAAAAAAAAAAAGAAAAGAAAAAAGAACGTATTTTGTTAAAGTAATTAGTTAGGGAAAACTTCACTATCATCACAAAAGAAAGTAGCTGACTAGCTAGCGAGTGTGCTAAATCAAAATATTTGCATACAAACTTTATTTTTTGACGGCTAAGCTGGACGAAAACCTTTGCTGGAGTATCAGCTGTAGGTAAACGCTGGAGTTTGCGAGATTGGTGAACTTTTAAAAGACTTTTGAAAGCACAAAGCGACTGTGGGAATGTCGTGTCGGAGTGGAGTGGCCCGGGTGGGTAATCAAGGACTGCAGCCCCTCCGAGCCACGGTCCCGTTTCAGCTCCAGAACCGAACAGCACCGCGCTGCAAAGACACCAAAGCAGGTAAAAACCACAAGAAACACGCCAAAGCACTTTATAATGTCATGTGTTTATTTACTGATATGCCCAACTCACTCTGCTTAGAGTTCTAACTCTCTCCTTTGTTAGGTATAATGATGATAATATTAATTATGTGAATTAATAATCTGCAGAAGTCTGCTCTTTTCATGGCTTCGGTGCAACAGAAATTTTCTCAGTGCACTGAACGACCCCCACCTTATTCCCTACATGTTTTGTGGCCATGATGATCACAAAGCATGGCATTAGATTGAATAAGCATAGCAGGTCTGCCGTGTTAAGTCACTTTTTTCAGATGTTACAGTTTGCTTGTAATATTTTATAAACTCTCCTCACTGTTTTGGCATGTTCAGCACATAAACGGTGTGTGTCCAGTGCTCAAGAGGTCTGTTTTGCTTCATCATAAATATTTGCATGCAGCATCAGGAAAAACAAATTATAACTGTCACATTCCGGCGACCTGCTGTTATACACTGAGATGTCAAATTTGGAAACAGTTCTCGCATTGTTTTGTGTTGCTCAAGCATTTTACTATACAGAACTATTTTAATTGCAGGTTTAGTATCATATATCAGGGGGGCTTCAACCTTTTTCAGGCCCCTTTGGTGGGTAGAGAAACGAAGCAGGGATCCACTGTTAAATTTTGTGTAAAATTGAGTGTTGCATATTAAGCTTGGTCGACAATAACATGTGTTTTGTACAATATTAATGCAGTTGCATACTTTATGATGGTTATGTATCAAATCCTTTAGTTTGATCATTATTGATTGACGGAGTTGTATACAAGTAGTTAGACTACGTAATGTTAGTCTAACTTAAGTAGTTAGACTGACATTGTAAACTCTTGCTTTGTAATGATTGGCATAAAAAAATCGGTTTACAAGCAATTTTCACTCCGTAAATTTAATAAACAATTACAAAGAAACAGCAAGTAACACACTGAATAAACATGAAATTTTGAAGTAGAAAAACTGAATTAGTATTTTCTTTCAAAAAAAACAAACTTAAGTGTTTTATTTACAACTTTAGAAAAACTTTTCTAGTGACAATAGGGCTGTGTTTTTAGTAAACTTCGGTCTTAGTGTGACATTTTTCATAGGTGTCAGGCTGTCTCAGGTATTTTAACATCAGCATATTGTCAGATTTCCTCAACTAGGTGAGAAAAGTCCTGTCTTTAGTTTTAGGACAATGTGCGAATCACAAAGGGTCTTTGATTCTGAGTGCAACTAGATCTTCACAATGCACAAGGCTGTTGGAGAAGAGTAGCTCTTCCACACGGCAGTCTACAAACAGAGATAGAATGACCAAAATAACTTTTTTTATTGTGATTTACCAAGGCAGTAAACAGCAAATCCCTCTGGTCTCCTAGCATTTGTCTTCTTGCTCAGTAAGTCACGTGTGCAGCCCACACAAAACGAGGCAGAAATCTCCACAAATTTCCACAGAACTGAAACACCAGTCATTCAAGAAGTTTTACAAATTCCTCCTCACATCTTGCATGTTAATTAAACATTTAGGCTCACTGGCAGTACTTTCAGCTGCCAATATGAGTATAGTATTCTCAGCTTTACATCAGTGCTGAAAAAGTTATCATATTTATTTTTCCTGGCCTGATCAAGATTAATCTGTTTATTGAAAGTGGGCTTCTTTAGCCATCATTGAATTTGGCATAATATCATGGCATGTGTTTATATTCTGTGGGAACACAAAGGAGCACAAGCGGTGGCCAGAGGTTTCGATCATAGCGTTAACATGTTTGGCTGTGTGAAACTTTAGTCCATATGCGAGTATGTGTATTTTTATATCCTCCTGCCTGCTATGCTTGTAGAAGGAGGATATGATTTTGAAGTATGCAGCTCGTTGGCAGTTTTCATCAGGACTGTGAAACACATGCATGAGCTGTTGGAGAAAACACACAGATGATCTCATCAAACCTGTCAAGAACATGTCCAGGTCACATTTCAACACAAATTCATTTTGCATAAAGAAAACAAAACCTGTTTTTTGGGCAAATCAAGACTTTTTGCATTCATGCAAATGTAAGTACATTTCACCTCACTGTCATTGCCATAATGCAAAAAATTGCAATGTAATGCCAAAAAATGTAAGCATTTGTACATTACAGTAGTATTTTTGTACTGTTTACTTTGTTGATTTTAAATGAATAATACATTAAAAAAAAAAAAATATATATATATATATATATATATATATATATATATATATATATATATATATATATTAGTGCTGTCAAACGATTAATTGCATCCAAAATAAGTTTTTGTTTACATATGTGTACTGTGTATATTTATGTATATATAAATACACACATGCATGTATATATTTAAGAAAAAAATTACGTTTATATATTAAATATATTTATAAATGATATAAATGATATGAATATATATGTGAACATGTAAATATTTTCAAAATATATGCTGTATGTGTGTGTATTTATATATACATAATGAATATACACAGTACACACACATATATCATGTAAATAAAAACTTTTATTTTGAATGCGATTAATCGTGATTAATCATTTGACAGCACTAACACACACACACACACACACACACACACATACATATTGGGGTTAAATGTGACCTGGATTTGTTTTTGTGAGATTCCCTTACACATACACTCTTGCACCTTATCAGACAAACCATACATACACCTCAACCCTTACAGTGTCACAATCACAAATACACATAGTCACCCAACCTGCTTTATACCACACCCTCAAGCTCAGTGACAAAATAGTCTCTGTACTACACAAGTGTGCCTTGTTAAACACCCACCAGTAAACTTCCACCATCAAAAGTATCCCAAACCCACTGAGAAGACCCCAGGGGCTGGGAGGAGGTGAGTGGATCCAGGAAGGACCTGACAAGGTCGAGGATCAGGTGTACCATTATTAGTTCCTATGACATGATCAATGCACTGAAGAAAGAAAACCATCTTGTGTATGTGTGAAAATGATCCTCTGGAGTATTTTGGGCAAGAGCCTGATAACTAGCTTGTCTGCAATGCATTGATGAAGCACCAGGATGTTCAGCATCCGTTACGACAACAGCATCTATTTATAACGGGCCTTTCGTGCATGGAATGTTTTTCAGGGTGATTTACAAGCGTCTGAAAGTGCCAGCTCACAGGATAAATTGAAAAGATTATTATCCATAAACATCATCAGAAACACATTTTAATGTCTGAGCTGTGGCACAGTGATTAGTGCATATGCTCATGGGACGCTGGTCTCATTCTCCTCCTTTTTGGCTGACTTCAGCCATTTAGGCTTTGTTAATTCAGTTGATCTGTTTCCAGTTTAATCAGCTGAATTAACAATGAGAAGTCAATGGTGTGTACTTCCATCTCATTCATCAAACTGTTTTCATGCAAATTAAGAATATTTCCCACCTGATTCTCATTACTGTAATACAGGAAAAGTTATGTAATGCAAAAAAGGATATATTATTATATTATTTAAATTGGAAGTATTTATGCATTTAAAAAAGATAAAATGATAAATTATTATTAATTATAAATAAAATATTATTTATAAAATGTTATTGTGATTTATTCATTTTAAATTGGCTATGATTAAAGTGGAATACTTCTTTATTCTTTTCTGAATACTATGCTATATTCAATATACAATGCTTCATGTTCTATAAAAATAGTAAGTGAAAGTCGGCTTTACTGCATACATTTTAAACAGTAGTATGTTAATGCATGTGAGGGGAATCCAGTATTCATATAGGAAATAAAACTGCCTTTCGTAATTCAGTTCCTTGTTAAAATGGTGTACCTTTTTGTCAGTGTAATCAAATTAATCAAAAAGGAGAAGTTTAAAGGAGTTCGCTTCTAGCTTGTTGCTTACATTCTAAATGGGACAGAGTATTCCATGCTATGTGTCTTTTTTTTTATTGTTGAATTCCAATTATTATTTTAAAAACATCTCATGGTTTGATTCTCTCACTCTGTTTTCCCTATCCTCTCTTTGAAGCAGAGTACAAGACGAAGGGTCGCCCGCCGAAGCCTACCTTGCGACGGACGTTGTCTCTGGACACTTTGGTGGGACCGTACCTTCAGGGCAACTGGCCTAGAGAACCAGAGTGTCAGCCGGTTACCTGTGTCAATGACAAGGCCACACAGGTGTGATCCTTCCCACACAAATTTTCATTTTTGGGTGAACTATTCCTTTAACACCGTCTGTGATATTAATAGCAAACAAAGGAGGTCCTGTCTGACCATGTGGGGTGGAGACTTTACTACTCAGTGGGGAGTAAAACAAACCATTGGGTTGATCTGCCTTATATGATGCACATATAGAATTATGCACAGCTGTTTTAACACTTGTGTTGTTTGCAAAGTATATTTCTTAAATGGCCAGGGGACATAGTGTTTGTTTTAGAAAGCTGAAGTCAAGCGGTTGCTAATGAAAGATCTTGGCTTTGGGGAGAGAAAGAGTTTGGCTGGTAATAGAAGGAGTTTAGGAAAACTCGGCCTGGAACGGCAGCCATATTGTTTTTTCCAAATGGGTTCCATATGGGTTACTGGAACACTGCTCCAACATGCCTGCTGGGGTTTGCTATATTCAGTCAAACACAAAAGGTGAAAGTCTCTCTGCTGGGGCTGTTTGTTTTGATTTAGCATCTCAGTTTGGTAAAGGTTTTGCACTGTTCACATAATTTGATTCAGTAAGAAACGTTCATCTAACTGTTTGTGCAATGCTGCTTATTTATGAGAGTTTATGTGCTATTATTATTTCTAAGTAATCAGATGTGAGAATATCTCAGTACGAATTATTAAAAAGGGCAAAAATCTCATAGACTTTTAGAAAGGGTCTTATAGCCATACAGTCCTATAGCCATCCATATTAATTTGATTCAGATTCAGATTTCAATTAAATGCTGTTTTTTAAATTTCACGGTTTCCACAAAAATATTAAGCGGCACAACTGTTTGCAACAGAATGATTTCTAAAGGATCAATGTGACGCTGAAGACTGAAGTAATAATGTTGAAGCTTCAGCTTTGCCATCAAAGGAATAAATTGCATTTTAAAATATATTCAAATAGAAAAAGAGAGATTTTAAATTGTACAAGTATTTTACAACGTTACTGTTCTATTGTATTTTTGCTCAAACACTGTAAATGCAGCCTTAATGAGCATAAAAGACTTGAACATTAGTGTATTTCATTTACAATCCAATTTGATTACATGTGAAAGACATAATCTCTCTGGTGACGCTGTGAAATGCACCACTGAAACTCATGTTTTTGAACTATTGAACTATTTCATGAGTCATTTTCTTTTTTTTAAATATCTGCTTAGCAATGCCCTGGGAAATCATCTACAACTCTCATTTTCTTGAAAATTGTAGTTTCATTTATTAGACAAGACATGTAGTTGTTTAACACTAAGCATCGAACCACCTGGTTGCGTTGCTGATTTTTGAGATGTTAGATGCTACATTCAGTTCGGCTGTGTCTCTCAGCAGGTGATCTGCTATGCTTTCACTGATAACCGGTCACCCAAAAAAAGGTTTTGTTTAACATGACCTTCATAGTGACCGTCCCATCAACCCCTGCCACACACACACACATACATACAATGCACAAGCAAAACCCCCACTCACACCCTACTTTCATATATTCACGTTACTTCATGCATTTCTTTCTTGAAAAAAATACAACCCACTTTTTAGTGGACATTCAACAGTTAACAATTGTACAGTCTCAAGACACTCTCGACAGTCTGCCCAACCCCCCCATCATCTGACCGCCCGGCCGGTCCACTTGAGTGCAGAAGGGGACTTCTGAAACTTTAGCCAGCATCTAGCGTGCTGCGCATACAGACCCTCAAACTCAATGTCCGTTTATAGGCCTAATCCCACGACTGCCTGATGTGGGCGGGCGGGCAGGCGGGTGTCCAGGCAGAAAGGAATAAGGGCCGAATTTATATTTAAATCAACCCTGCCCCCACTGGGCCATGTGAAACCTCCAGCCACTAAGCAGACACGGTTAGTCCTGATCTCGCACCCCAGGGGCCGGGGGTGATGACATGTTTTAATATGACTCACTTCAACTGCGTTTTGTTGCATTAGCATCCCAAATGCAAAAGATATTCGTGACCTCTGGCAGGGACAGGAAGAGAGGGACAGAGATTTAGGAGGAGGACACTTTTTGGGTTACGATAAGCTCTGAGATGGAGTTCAGTGATAGGGTCGCTTGGAAAATAATCGTTTGGTGTTTGGCGATATAGTGTGCACTTGCTGGGCTCCCACTTCTTCTCAGAGGCCTGGGACCGTAGGACGGGGGTATCATGACGGTACGCATGTGTCTGTCTGTGTGAGTGCACATGAGGACAAACATGTTGGTGTTTTTCCCTCTACATCTTTGAAATATGGTGCAGCGGAGTCTGTGGTTGGTGTCATGCACGTCTCCGTACAGCTGTGTGTGTTTGGGCGTGTCTGTGTGTTGCAGGTGTGTCACATTTTCTGTCCTGTATTCAAATACGTTTAGTGAGGCGCGGAAGCAGCTTTCAGTTCCATTTGTGACATACAGAAAAACATGTCAACACTTGGCGAGTGGGGCGCACCGCTCTCAGGAACGGATGCTTTATCTCGAACTGGTGCATGATAGAGCAGCATTTAAGGGAGGGTGTGTCTGAGCGTGTTTGAGATTGGTATTCAGAGAGGGGAGGTTCAGTTTTGATTATCCTGAATGAAATGAAGCTTTGGCGTCTCGCTGAGAAACCATTGTGGGTGTGAGCTTTTGAAAATTGGTAACTTTAAAATAACATGAAATGTAAGCTTGTTTTCTTTCTTTTCTTAGACTCCCAGTTCCTGGATAGAGGAGACGCGGGGGCGGAGAGGGAGTGGTGGTCATAAGCGCTCGGCATCATGGGGTAGCGCTGAACACCTCAGAGAGGTAAGTAATTGATGTTGGCCGGAAAATGTTGTTTGAACTTGAACTAGTTAAAATGAAATTTCCAACAAAATAATTGTGTTTTAATATACATACTACCCCTTCAGAAAAGAAGTCTCTGATGCTCACCAAGGCTGCATATTTTGCTCTTTATTTAAAATTCAATTCAATTCAAGTTTATTTGTATAGCGCTTTTTACGATTCAATCGTTGCAAAGCAGCTTTACAGGAAATTAAGTTTCTACTATACACATACACATATATATATATATATATATATATATATATATATATATATACATATATACATACATGCATACACATATGCACACATGCACACATATATACACATACATATGTGAGGAAGAAACCCAATATATTTAAGTTATGACAGACTTAACTTGGTAATTCTGTATGTTGTCTGAGGGTTGGCATCCTCCGTGGTCCTCTGAGGGGTTGCCATCATCTCTTCTCAGGTGTTTGGTCATCCCGGATCTTTTTAAGGGTTGGATCCAGACTGACGCTTCAGTAATTCCTAATTACCATGGGATGTTAATCCCGTGGCAGAATCAGAGAAACAGATAGAGACGTAATTAGCGTAGCTGCTGTTCTATTCAAGCAAAAATGATTTGTTCAACCCAATCTAAAGATTTATAATGTACATTTGATTAGATATAAATGCAGTACAAGATTATTATGTGAATGCTTGGCTAAAGAGATGTGTCTTTAATCTAGATTTAAGCAGAGAGAGTGTGTCTGAACCCCGAACGTTATCAGGAAGGCTATTCCAGAGTTTGGGTGCCAAATGTGAAAAAGCTCTGCCTCCTTTAGTGGACTTTGCTATCCTAGGTACTACCAAAAGTCCAGAATTTTGCGACCTTAGGGAGCGGGTTGGATTGTAGCGTGGTAGAAGACTAGTTAGGTACGCAGGAGATAAACCATTTAGTGCCTTATAGGCAAGTAATAGTATTTTGTAATTGATCCGGAACTTAATAGGTAGCCAGTGCAGAGACTGTAAAATTGGGGTAATATGATCATATTTTCTTGACCTGGTAAGGACTCTAGCCGCTGCATTTTGGACTATCTGTAGCTTGTTTATTGAAGATGCCGGACAACCACCTAACAGTGCATTACAATAGTCCAGTCTAGAGGTCATGAATGCATGAACTAGCTTTTCAGCATCTGAAACAGGTAGCATGTTTCGAAGCTTGGCAATGTTTCTAAGATGGAAGAATGCTGTTTTTGTAACATGGGAAATATGATTTTCAAAGGACAAGTTGCTGTCTAATATAACACCCAGATTTTTGACTGTAGAGGAAGTAACAGTACATCCGTCTAGTTGCAAATTGTAATCAAAAAGATTCTGAGTACTGTTTGTTTTTTGGTCCAATAAGTAATATCTCGGTCTTATCCGAATTTAATAGGAGGAAATTATTGGTCATCCAATCTTTTACATTTTTAACACAATCTATTAGCTTAGATAGTTCAGAAGTTTCATCTGGTCTTGTTGAGATATATAGTTGAGTATCATCAGCATAACAATGAAAACTAATCCCGTATTTTCTAATAATATCACCAAGGGGCAACATGTATATTGAAAATAGCAGAGGACCTAGGACAGATCCTTGTGGTACTCCATACTTTACTGGTGATAGTTGAGATGGCTCCCCGTTTAAAAAAACAAAGTGGTAGCGATCGGATAGGTAGGATCTAAACCATCTTAAAGCCTGCCCTTGAATACCCGTATAGTTTTGTAATCGATCTATGAGTATGTCATGATCTATAGTGTCGAAAGCAGCACTAAGTATAAAATAACTGTTTTCTATTGTAATATATTATAAAATGTAATTTATTCCTGTGATGACACAGCTGAATTTTCAGCATCATTACTCCAGTCTTCAGCGTCACATGATTCTTCAGAAATCGGTCTTCTATGATTTTGTGGTGCTCTAGAAACATTTCTTATCAATGTCGAAATCAGCTGTGCTGATTAAGTGGTCTAAATTTATTTATATGCATTTATGTCGTTTGTGGAAAGCGTAGGACCATTAAAGGTGCCATAGAATGCATTAATATAACATTTTAAATTGTTCTCTGATATCTACATAGAAGGTATGTGGCTTAGGTAAGGGCAGAAATTCTCCAGAAACGGTTTTACATGTCCATTTGCAACCCTAGGATTTCTCCCTAGAATGAAACGGTCTGGTGTTACCTTATTTGGAAGGGTCATGAATAATAATGTTGAGCTCTGCTCTGATTGGCTGTTTCACAGCGCGGCTCATTTCAGAAGCTCACACAGCAGGAAGGAAACACAGGGAAAATATATTTCAATACTTTCTCACGCAGTTATATCGTAGGGGAATTATACTGTAAATAAAATGCGGGCATCAGGGAGCCACTATTAATATGCTGAGCATTGAAACTGCTTTCAAATGCACGATTGCTTTTTAGTTTCACTTTGACTTTCGAGATTTGCGATCGCACGAACTCTGTTTATACTAGGGAGCGGCAGTACTTACCACACATTTTACAAGATCAGATGCTTGTCAGTGGTGCTCAGGATCTGTAAATCATTCGCCATCATCCTCAGTCATCTCTACTTACTCTGTTTATGTGGTAAGTAAAATCATATGTACTGTAATGCAACAGACTATTGCTAACAAGCTAGCCATGTCCCTTTAGTGGCTCGCGTTATTTTATTAGAACGCGTTATTTGCTTTCCGTGCCTTTCTGAATACAGACACCAACCCATCCCTTCACATCACATCCCCAGCACAGCCTGGAACATAACATTTATTTCCATGATCTGCCATTTTGGCTGTTGTCCTCGCTTGTTTCTTCACAATACCTGCAGAACTTCTGATGGTTCTGGCGTCTGGCCTAGAACATGGGCTGGTATATGCAAATCTTGGGGGGGTAACTATTAGTGATCCCGACTGTAACGTCAAAGTCTGTGTTATGTTCTGATTCGCCTATTTTTCAGTGGTCTTTTGCATTCACGAGATTTACATAAGAAGGAGATGGTGTTTGAGGATCATGGTATGTCATTTCCATGTACAGAACTTTTATTATTCAACTATGCCAAGGTAAATACAGTTTTCCATTCTATGGCACCTTTAAATGTTCGACCAATCAGATTATTCAGTCCAAACATTACAATAGGCTGTTTTACCTGCCTGTCAACATATGTATTTGCATACCTCTGCGCACCCTGTTCACGCAGACATGATACGTCATCAGTGCGAATCATTACGCTATTGCAGACAAAGCGTGGCTTTGGAGAGTGATTTGCAGGGAAGGTGAGATCGTATGCTTTCAAAGCTAGCTTGCTATTGCTAGCCTCTTTGAAATCACCTACCCTACCTTTACTGTGTCTTTTCTGAAAGAAAAAAAAAAGGTTTTAATTTCTCAAACATTTGAACAGATGTGTACCATTATGTCATTAAAAAATTATTTACATTACTTATAAAGGAATATTGGTCATTTCACCCACCATTGCTACCATAAATAATATAAACATCCTGACAGCAATCAAAAAATAAACAATTATTATTTAGTCCCATTATTTAAATTAGTCTGGGCTACTCTGTCCCACCCATTTTCAGGAACCATTCTGTACCAATTTTCAATTCTAAACTCATTTTACCTTTATTATAGGTCAGCATAAAGGGCATTGCAAAGGGACCTCTTCTGTGCACCTTATAAGTTTACATCTGATACTATAACTCTCATATTTCTCTCCTTCAGGTTGCTAAGCTTCGGCAATCCTTACAGAAACGCTCCAGACATGCACCTCCTGCCATGGACTGTGACCACACACACCAACACGTTCACAACAGCCAAACACACACGCCTGGAAGTACACAGGTAAACAAGAATGTACAAACAAACCACAATTCTAAACAATGTATCAATGTATTTTGACCAGCTTGTTAGTTTACAGTAGTGACACTCAGGGACATCAACAGAATGGTTGGGGGCATTTAGAAAGGTTGTGCTTGTTTATGATCAGTCATTATGAGATAAGCCTCTCAGATTGGCCCACATCTCACTAGCAACAGAGATTTAAAAACAGAGCAGCTTTACTTAGATGGTGTCAGTGAGCTACAGCCATTGATATGGCGAAAACACACGCGCATACACACATAAAGCTGGTTATGTGGCAGTGGCTCTCTTTGTACAGTGTTATATTTAGAGGTGATAATATGCATAAATCTATGTGCATTGTATGCTATGCATGTTTATTATATTACACACATACAGGTCGATCGTTCGTGTTCAGGTTACATTTAACTGCCATATATATATATATATATATATATATATATATATATATATATATATATATATATATATATATATATACACACACAGTGCCTTGTGAAAGTATTCATACCCCTTTATTTTTCATGTTTTTTTGTCCCACTTTATATTAGGTGGCCTTAACTACTATGTACTTACGTTTAAATTAATCATTTGGTACAATGCACTTATTGTGTACATACATGTTTTTACATTGTACTTATATTTTTAAAAATGCCTATATGTAATTGCATCTGTAATTAATTTCTGTCATTACATTTATAATTACACTGTTGACCCATCCCTTACCTTAACCCACCCTTAAACCTACCCATACCACCAAACCTGTCTCTAACCTTACCCGTATCCCACCTCAATAGCAGCAGGAGTGTTTTGCAATACAATATGAACACAATAAGTACATTGTACTTATTTTTTTATGTAAGTACATAGTAGTTAAGGCCACCTAATATAAAGTGTGACCTGTTTTTTTTATGTTGCAGCCTTATGTTAAACTGCTTTAAATTACTTTTTTCCCACATCAATTTAACACTCCATACACCATAATGACAAAGCAAAAAACAGATTTGTGTCAACTTTGCAAATTTATTAGAAATAAAAAAATTGAAATGCAGTTGTCTGGAACAGTTGAAATTTAGCTCAGGGGCACTCGTATTGCTTGTAGATGTTACTACACTTCCGGTGAAGTTAAACTGTGGCAAATTCATTTGAATGAGTATGATTTGGAACGGCACACACCTCTCAGAAAAGGTCTAACAGCTGAAAATGCATATCTGTGAAAAAACCAAGCCCTAAGGTCAAAATAACTGTCTGTAGAGCTCAGAAACCGGTTTGCGTCAAGCCACACTGGGGAAGAGTTCAGAAAAAAATTCCAAAAGTCCAACAGGACAATAAGCCTAAACATACAGCAAGAGTGGTTTATAGACAACTCTGTGAATGTCCTTGACCAGCCACAGCCTGGGCTTGAACCCAATCAAATATTTCTGGAGAAACCTGAAAATGTCTGCCAGCCCCCATCCAACCTGACAGAGCTTGAGAGGTGAAGAGGTGAGGTCAAGAATTGCAGATAATTGCCAAATGCTGATGTGCGAAGCTTGTCGCATCATACCCAAAAAGACTTAAGGTTAAGGTGCTTCAACTAAGTACTGAGTTACTTATGCAATGTACTTATTTGAGTGTTTTATTTTTAATAAATTTGCAAAGTTGTCACAAATCAGTTTTTTTTTTGCCTTGACATTATGGTATATGGAATGTTAAATTGATGTGGGGAAAAAAGTAATTTAAAGCAGTTCAACATAACAAAACATGAAAAAAATAAAGAGGTATGAATCCTTTCACAAGGCCCTGTATATACACACACACACACACTTTTTTTCCTTCCAGCTTGTACTTGTACACATGTTGGTTTATATGTCTCTGATAGTCAAGTCAAGTCACCTTTATTTAAACAGGTTTACAGTAATGAACAGGAATAATGCAAAAGGACAATAATAAACACTTAATTTTCAGTTAAAGTCAGTTCATCATTAATTCATTGATAGTCCCATGTTTGTGTGTGTGTGTGTGTGTGTGTGCGTGTGTGTGTGCAGACGATGCCTCTTATTCCACTGAGCCGACTGGCCCCCAGACTCAGACGCAGTGTTGAAGGACTAAATCTGGAGCTGGAGGGAGTCTTTGTGTCTGAAACAGCAAAAGAACAGCACAAAGTCAGTGTGTATATGTTTGAATGTGTATGTTTCTGATTTTCAGTTTCAGAACCATCTGAAACCCATGTGATTTAAAAATAAATAAATAAAAAAGAATTGTGTGTGTATTTAGATTCTCGAGGTACCAGATGGTCACAGAGCCCCCGTCCCAGCTCAGAGGTACAGCAGCGCTTCACAGAGCGACCCTTCTCCTGCCCAGCTGTCCCCCTCATACTCTCCCTGCACCATCACAGACACCGGTCAGTATATGTATAAATATAGAAACAGACTTTATAAAGTCTATATTTCATGTTCCATGTCAAATTGAAACAAGATGGCCAAATATGGATGTGCTCAGAGTCTAGTGATTTAAAAAAAAAAAAAAAAAATAGAACTTGCTCTTAGGGACATTCATATTTTATCAACGCATAACAGGAAGATCTGTGTGAAACTGTTAATTGTGTAATATGTATTTGGCTGATGACTGTCTTTATCTCTCTGTGTGTGTGTGTGTGTTGTGTATAGATATGGTTGTGTGTGGGCCGCTCTGTCCGCCTTCCTCCCCTCCTCTATGTATTTCTGAGCCACCATCTTCTTCTCCTCGTCCCAACAAGACATATGTCTTTCAGAGAGAACCTCCAGAGGGCTGTGAGAGAGTACGTGTGTCTGAGGAGGCCATGTAAGTTTAGCACAAACTCAAACCGCTGTATGTGTTAGATCGGAAATAAACATAAAACAGTAACACTTTAGTTTAGAGACCAATTCTCTCTACTAACTAACTGTTTACTAGCATGCATATTACTAGCTTATTGGCTATTTATTAGTACTTATAAAGCACATATTAATGCCTTATTCTGCATAACCATATTTTAGATCCCTTGATCCTAACCCATACCTAAACGTAACAACTACCGTTACTAACTGTTAATAAGCAGCAAATTAGGAGTTGATTGAGGCAAAAGTCATAGTTAATAGTCAATAGTGAGAATTGGTCCCCAAACTAAAGTGACCTATAAAACATATTAAATAGGGATGTCAATTATAATTACATTTATATAGTGTTATTAATAGTGTTATGAAAATAAGTTTATTCTGTATTCTTAAAATGACCATTCATTTACATTATCTTGATCTTGGGCCTTTTTTATGCAAATATTCTTAATCTGAACATTTAAGTTGTAAGTGCATCTAATTAATCAGCAATTTGTGCAGTTAATTTAATTAAATTAATTATTTGATCAATCGATCTCGACTTTCTAGCATTCTCTGTCCTGGAAATGCCCTTCTGCCTTTTTCAAAAAACAAATCAAAACAAAATCTTTTCTTTTCATTGTCTGTATTCTCTAGGTTGTATATCAGTGCAGTTTAAGCTGTTTTCACCGTGTTTAGCAGTGGTTAGTACAAGCCGTGGGTGAAATGGGAGACTTGTCAAGACTTCCAAAAATGACAAATCACGGAAGCCTGTTTAGCAGGAGTCTGTAACCTTAACAATTATTTGGAGTTTTAAGAAGAACAGTCTTTATGATTACGACTGCGTACACAAAGCATGGCAAGACTTCATCAGCAAGGAAGAAAAGCAGTCAAAAACTGAAAATGAATGATAGAAACACAAAGAATGCCATTTTCATGACAATTAAGCACATTTAGCCCCAGATGTCATAAAAAAAAATTGTTGATTAAAAAATTGCAGTATTACAGTATGCATTATTTAAAAAAATTACTATTATGACTTGAATACTAAAATATACTTTTGCATTCCAATTAATCTCAATCAAACTACAGTTGGGTTATTTTGATTAGGTTAAAAAAATACAGCTAACTAACACAATAAAAACTTGATAACATAATAAAAAACACGATTTTTGAAAATTAAAAGTTATTGAAAATTTTATATATATATATATATATATATATATATATATATATATATATATATATATATATATATATATATATATATATATATATATATATATATATATATGCTGTAGTTATATATAATATGCAATCAATCTCCTCTTTTCAGCCTTCCTTGTCATGGAAATGCTCCTCTTCAGCCTTCCTGTCCTGACCCCAACAAGGTGAATTTTACACCTCACGGTGGCTCCGCCTTCTGTCCCGTCAGTCTCCTCAAGCCCCTCCTCCCTTCTATGGACCTGTTATTTCGTGGCCTGTCTGTTTCACCCGTCACTGGCTGTTCGGCTCAGAGCGCTGCCCCCTGCCAGCCGCCGGGACATGCTGTGGGTGGTTATTTGAGCGGCACCCTCCCAGACCCTACCACCACCTCTCTGTGAATGGAGGACATTCATGGCGAGAAAAGAAAAACTAAAGATGGCTGTGCCTTTGTCCCATCTCATCAGCAACTTTGACATCAAAGCGTCTCAAAGAGAAGAAACTGCTCATGCCATCCACTCAATAACTGATTTGTTTTGATCGGCACAGAGAGGGGAAAAAATCATGATGGAAGAACAAAACGGAGAACTTTTCTTCATCTAAAACTACGGTGGACTCTCTCCGATGTGATTTGTTGGCGACTTTTTGACCTCAGGACACTCCACTTGGCACTTCATTTCGTTTCACATTATAGCATTTACCTATTGCTATATTTTCCATAATTTCTATAAAATAATACTGATGCCTATTCATCATCTGTGTGTGAATATATTTTTAGCTCTGTCAGAAGAGTCATTCTGAACAGATTTTAGTCTATCAGACAGACTATAAAACACATGCGTTTTAAGCCTGATCCACTCCGTGATGATTTTACAGAGACTGTGGTTGAGAAACGTGTTTCTTAATTCAGTATTTACGCAGACACAGGTCTTTACTGCATGCTGGACTTTTTTGCCAACATGAAAGAGGCAGTAATAGACCAGAGAGTCTCTTATCAGCTGGTGTTTTTGAAGGCTGGGACTGTTTTGAATACTCTCAGCATGTCTGTTTAGTACTTTAAAATATATACATTTAGACATTATTAAGTACAGCTCTGAACTGTTGGTGTTTAATGAATGCCACCAAATGTTCCGTGAATAGCTATTATCCATAATCTTACAAAGTTTGTCAAAAATGTCCCATCATATTTCACTGCCAATCAAAAGAAAAAGTAAAAAAAAAAAAAAAAAAAATTTGTTTAATTGTCATAATTGTAGGACAAGTAAGGGGCATATTTTGTAACTTTATTAAAGTTAAATAAATATTTGTATATGTATGTATAAAATAGGTACTATGATAGATTATTTTATCTTTTGAGATTGGATTGAAATATGATGGGGATATTTTCTTAATAGATTCTGTGAGATTCACCGACCCAGAGAAACTGTGTTTACAGTTATATTGTAATGAGTGAAAGGCAGAGGCTATTATTACTTGTTTATTCCGAGGTCTTCATGCATTGTGGGCTGCTAACACTTAAATTTGGTGTAAGACAAGAATACCGACGGGACCCCATTAAGGGTTTATTTTGCTACGCACTTGATAAGTGTGCTGTATATTTTACTGAATTTCACTTCAGACTTGACTACTAATCTTACCCACAGTGGTCATATTGTTCAGTTCCTTTGAGCACAGGCTGGTTCTACAAACACTTCACATAAGACACAAGCAAGTTTGCTGCATTCAGGTACAGTGTGTGCATATCATAAAGAAGAATGATACTTCCAGCAAATTGTTGTTTGCTGACATTTAAAGCACTGTTATTGTCCCATATATTTGCATGGATTGTGTCTCAGTCTTGGCATCATCCATAGTTTTTTACGTTCTCACTTGTTACCTTGTTCTGTAAGGGTGCTGTTTTGTTGACATTGTTCTCAGATTGTTTGTCTTGAGTACAGTTATTGTACACCAAACCTGTTTTGTCTTCTATATTGTAAATTTATGTTACTCAAGAGTTTTGGCTGCCATAAATGAGAAGCACAGATAAATAAGAGTGTGTTTGTTGTTCTGTATATCAGCTTAATATTTATGCATTCCTGAGCATAAGTCTCACAATTATCTGTCTATCATCTATATATCTATCTATCTGTGCATATTACACTGTAATATACATTTATATGTTTACCTTTAAATTTAACACTTGGAATTTTGCATGAATGAGACGTACACTGATGCATGCGGAGGAACTCTATGCCCCGCCCTCTTAAAGATCCCCGCCCTGTGATTGGCTGCATGTAGTCAGCTTTTGCTTATTTGGACCAATCCAAGTTAAACACATACCGCTACGTAAAAATCCAAACTGCTTATTTTCAAGAAAGGCCCCACAGATTTGTTTACAGGGACTCGTATGTAATACCCAAATAAAATTCAAGCCGCGTACTGTCAGTAATGTACAAAAACATAGACAGAGCCGAAAACCTGTGCTGGGAGGGAAGTCGACGCGATTCAGCAAATAACGACCAGTTCCTGGCGTAATTCTGTATTTTAATTCTCTCTTCGATCCTGATAAAGTTACAGGCATATCAGCAGAGTACCTGGAGTTCCTCAGGTCCTTCTCCTCCAGTGTCATTTGACGCGTCAAATGAAAACATTTATTAGAGGCTGCCCCAACAGTAACTTGGTTATCATCTGCCAATACTAAATATCAAAAACAGACCGTTAACTCAGCATCTCCAGTAGAGAATTACTTAAACGTTTGAGGCTTCCTCGCAGTATCTGGAAACAAACGCCGTATTTGTACCTGCATTCACTCACAGGTCAATTTCAGGATGCGGCTATTTGGACACAGCTAGCGCGCGGTTCATCTACGTTAACGTTACTGATCTGTAAATTGCATAAAACAAATAAACGCATGGCAATAATAGCGGAAGTGTGTTCGTAAGTCGCTTTCAGGCTATAGATGTAATAGCAGAGGAAGGAGAGCCTCATCTTCAGAGCAGAGAAGCCGGGATCTAGAGTCGGGCCATCATTTCCGGGCTACCGATCGCCGGTAGAGTGGATCGGGACGCAGGAGCGCGGGGTACGGGGAGCGGAGCGGTGTCCGTGTCCATACCGAGACTGCTGGACGATAGCATGGCCGCCGGGAAGGCAGCGAGCAAGCCGTCTCTCTGGCAGAACGAACGGCTCCGGTTCATCGTGTGTTTCTGCGGAGTGTTCGTGTGTTACTTCTACTATGGGATACTGCAGGAGACAATGTGAGTACCAGACTGCACTGCATTTGAAGAGCGTGCATTGCTTTCTAGACCTAGATTCATTTTACGAGATATTGCATTTCTGTATTTCTTTTTTTCATTCATTTGATTACCACTCATTTCATTCATTTTATTTACTCCACAGTTGCTATTATTGCACTAAATTACTCTCTGCGCATGTGATTGCAATAGTAAGTAGAGAGGAAACGACCCTTCAGCTATTTCACCCTGATAGTTGAGACTCCGCATTCTGTCCAGTAAATGAAGACGTGCAGCCTGGCAGCTCTAGCATATATTCCTGTAAACCAGTGCTTCTGACAATATTTGCAAAAATAAGCCCCTTCTATCTAAGCTGATTGTGATAAACAATAAATAAACTCAAAAATGTAATGGCAGTGTAATCTTTACATCTTTATTTTAACTAACTTTTAAAAAATCTAGACACATTTGGGCCCCCTGGGGCCAGTTGCATAAACAGGAGGTAATCAGTCTTACTCTTCTTATTTAAATTTGGCCATTCTGCCTTTTTGTAACTGGCTTTAAAAAGTTATGAGCAGTTTTTAAGAAAACAAATTAGATTGACTAATTTTTAAGACTAGTCTAGGTAGTTTATGCAACTGGCCCCTGATTAAGAACCACTGATTTAAACTTCTAGCATAATATAATGTAATATAATATTGGTGTAATTGCTAGTAAGTTATCTCTAGGAGTCTGTATTGCAATTTTGTTAGGAACTCTTTATTAGATACTAATCAGAAGTTCCCCAAATAATTCAACTAGTATGTTTTCCAGTTGTTGCTGGAACCTTTATTGAATTTACTAGTAATTATTCATTAGTTACTAGTGCTTATTCATACTAGGATATATTCCAGATTTAGGAACCACTACCTATTTAGACTGCCGTGTCAATCCCAGTTGTTTTGCTAGTAGTAACATTTGTTATCTTACTAGATGTGGATACATTACGATTCAAATGAAAATCTTACTAGTAAGATTATTTAAAATATTACTACAAGCATCTAGAATGACAGTGTAAATATAATAAATATGCACTGTTGTCTATTCAGTTAGTACAAGAAAAACTGGACCAGAGTCAATTTTGTTATACTTAGAAGAACTAAGAGGAAACTGCAGAATAAGTAATGATTTTTCTGAAATGTGTACCAGCAACAAAATGGGAATATAATATTCAAATATATACAGGTGCATCTCAATAAATTAGAATGTTGTGGAAAAGTTCATTTATTTCAGTAATTCAACTCAAATTGTAAAACTTGTGTATTAAATAAATTCAATGCACACAGACTGAAGTAGTTTAAGTCTTTGGTTCTTTTAATTGTGATGATTTTGGCTCACATTTAACAAAAACCCACCAATTCACTATCTCAACAAATTAGAATACTTCATAAGACCAATAAAAAAAAAAACATTTTTAGTGAATTGTTGGCCTTCTGGAAAGTATGTTCTTTTACTGTATATGTACTCAATACTTGGTAGGGGCTCCTTTTGCTTTAATTACTGCCTCAGTTTGGCGTGGCATGGAGGTGATCAGTTTGTGGCACTGCTGAGGTGGTATGGAAGCCCAGGTTTCTTTGACAGTGGCCTTCAGCTCATCTGCATTTGTTGGTCTCTTGTTTCTCATTTTCCTCTTGACAATACCCTATAGATTCTCTATGGAGTTCAGGTCTGGTGAGTTTGCTGGCCAGTCAAGCACACCAACACCACGGTCATTTAACCAACTTTTGGTGCTTTTGGCAGTGTGGGCAGGTGCCAAATCCTGCTGGAAAATGAAATCAGCATCTTTAAAAAGCTGGTCAGCAGAAGGAAGCATGAAGTGCTCCAAAGTTTCTTGGTAAACGGGTGCAGTGACTTTGGTTTTCAAAAAACACAATGAACTAACACCAGCAGATGACATTGCACCCCAAATCATCACAGACTGTGGAAACTTAACACTGGACTTCAAGCAACTTGGGCTATGAGCTTCTCCACCCTTCCTCCAGACTCTAGGACCTTGATTTTCCAAAACTTGCTCTCATCTGAAAAGAGGACTTTGGACCACTGGGCAACAGTGCAGTTCTTCTTCTCCTTAGCCCAGGTAAGACGCCTCTGATGTTGTCTGTGGTTCAGGAGTGGCTTAACAAGAGGAATACGACAACTCTAGCCAAATTCCTTGACACGTCTGTGTGTGGTGGCTCTTGATGCCTTGACCCCAGCCTCAGTCCATTCCTTGTGATATTCACCCAAATTCTTGAATCGATTTTGCTTGACAATCCTCATAAGGCTGTGGTTCTCTCGGTTGGTTGTGCATCTTTTTCTTCCACACTTTTTCCTTCCACTCAACTTTCTGTTAACATGCTTGGATACAGCACTCTGTGAACAGCCAGCTTCTTTGGCAATGAATGTTTGTGGCTTACCCTCCTTGTGAAGGGTGTCAATGATTGTCTTCTGGACAACTGTCAGATCAGCAGTCTTCCCCATGATTGTGTAGCCTAGTGAACCAAACTGAGAGACCATTTTGAAGGCTCAGGAAACCTTTGCAGGTGTTTTGAGTTGATTAGCTGATTGGCATGTCACCATATTCTAATTTGTTGAGATGTGAATTGGTGGGTTTTTGTTAAATGTGAGCCAAAATCATCACAATTAAAAGAACCAAAGACTTAAACTACTTCAGTCTGTGTGCATTGAATTTATTTAATACACGAGTTTCACAATTTGAGTTGAATTACTGAAATAAATGAACTTTTCCACGGCTTTCTAATTTATTGAGATGCACCTGTGTGTGTGTGTGTGTGTGTGTGTATAAGTTAGAAGTGAATAGTTATCTGAACCACAGATATTATAGCCAAGACAATGTCAGCAAACTAAGTTTCAGGTCAGAAAGTTTTTCTTTGTGTGTCTCTAAGTAACACAATCCAGCACAATGCCTTTTTCCTTTTGAAATCTGGTGTGATAGTTTGTCTCGGATGAACAAGCAGTGATTTTCTTTTTAGGTCATACTGCCATGTTTTTAACCATTTCATCTCTACACACTGTTTTGAACCCCCTCGGATGGTTGACCTTTCAGCATCCTGAAGAATATTTTTATCAAGCACTAAAATTAGTCGCTGCTCTAAACAACAATTTCTTCCCCAGCCACTGCTGGTTATTTTTACCTCCAGTGATTATTAAGTCTCCTTGTTCCACACAGCTGTTCCCTTCAATCCCTCTGTCTTCTGTTTCATCCAGCACGCGAGGAGACTACAGTCAAGCGGGGAAGAAGGAGAAGTTTCGTTACGCCACCACACTAGTCTTCATCCAGTGTGTCATCAGTGCTGCTTTCGCCAGACTCTGTGAGTCAAACAGATGTTCTGATTGCATGTGTTGTTGTATTAAATGGGTGGCATCGTGTTAATATGGCACAAATGTTGCTGCAGGTGTTTAAAATCTGAATTGCAAGTAACTTTTGCATGCTCTCTGTTTTGTGTTTGTAGTAATCCAGTTTTTTGAGAGCTCAAAGCAGGACCACACGAGAAGCTGGCTGTATGGCATGTGCTCTCTATCTTACCTGGGTGCCATGGTGTCCAGTAACTCGGCCCTGCAGTATGTCAACTACCCCACACAGGTCTGCACAAATCTCTCTACTCGCGTATATCTGATTCTCTTCCTCACAACACCGCTCATGAGTCTTTGTTCTTTTTAGGTGTTGGGAAAATCCTGTAAACCAATTCCAGGTGAGCATCTTTATCTGTTTTAATCACACAAACACAGGAAAGAATGAAGAACATGCTGGGCTTGTTTTACTGTAGTTCACATTCAATTTTCGGCTCTAAATTTTCTCCTGTAATGCCTGATGAGGTTAGAGAACACCTGACAAGAGATCAGAGACCATTCCTTCATCCAGAATCACTCCAGACCCTTTAGATTCCCAGCTCCATGTTGGTGCTTCATCTCTTCAGTTCAACACTCATTTTCTACAGGGTTCAGGTCAGAGGACTGGAATGGCCAGCAGAAGCTTGGTTTTGTGCTCAGTGACCCATTTTTGTGTTGTTTTTGAGGTTTGTGTTTGGATTATTGTACGGTTGGAAGATCCAAACATGGCCCATTATAAGATTTCTAACAGAGTCAGTCACTTATTGATTTTTTATCTGTTGGTATTTGATAGAATCCATGATGCCATGTGTCTAAACAAGATGTCCAGGACCTCCAGCAGAAATATAGGCCCGCAACATCAAAAATACAGCAGTATATTTCATTGTAAACATGGGGTACTTTTTATCCCTGTGTTCACCAAACCCATCTTGAGTGTTTGCTGATAAAAAGCTCATTTGTTTTTAGTTTCATCTGACCATAGAAGCCCATTTGAAGTTCCAGTCATGTCTGATAACTGAATATGCTGGAGTTTGTTTTTGGATGAACGAGGAGAATTTTTCTTGAAACCCTCCCAAACAACATGTGGTGATGTAGGTGCTGTTTGACAATTTTTTTTAAAAGGTTTTCTGACCCCAAAACTCAACCTTTTTCTGCAATTCTCCAGCTGTGGTCCTTGGAGAGTCTTTAGCCACTCAAACTCTCCTTCTCACTGTGCATTAGGACGATATAGACACACGTCCTCTTCCAGGCAGTTTCGTAACATTTTATGTTGATTGGAAATTCTTAATTATTGCCCTGATGGTGGAAATGGGAATTTTCACTGCTCTAGCTCTTTTCTTAAAGCCACTTCACTAATTTGTGAAGCTCAGTTATCTTTTTCTGCGTGTATTGTGATGGATGATTAAGGGAATTTGGGCTTTGTTTTCCCTCCTATTTATATTTCTGTGAAACCGGAAGCCATGGCTGGATAATTTCATGTTCATAATCACCCTGGAGTGCTCAAAATTGTGAATATGAATGGGAATATACTTCAGAGATATTTTACTCATCAGAATTTCTAGGGGTGCCAATAATTGTGTCCAACGTGTATTTGAGAAAAACATTTATTTCATAATGATACCCCCATTTTAAATTCTTATTATCCAATGAAAGGTTAGATTTTTGTAAATGTTTTAAATAAAAGATCAAAAGGATTTATTTATTTATATAGCGCTTTCAACAATACAGATTGTGTCAAAGCACTTAACAGTATCAAATTGGAGGATAGTGTCAGTAATGTATAATAAGATTAAACACTCAATTTTCTCAATTTTCAGTTAAAGGCATTTCATTATTGAATTCAGGGATGTCATTGTCTAGCTCAGTTTAGTTTAAATAGTATCTGCAACCAAATCGACGATAATCGCTAGAAATTAAGTGTCTCCAACTGAGCAAGCCAGGGGCAACAGCGGCTAGGAACCAAAACTCCCTCTGTGACAGAATGGAGAAAAAAACCTTGGGAGAAACCAGGCTCAGTCGGGGGGCCAGACGAAACCCACAGTTCAATTCCAACCGCAGCCATGTCTGCAATTGCGCCGGTCTCACGATCACAAACTCGCCAGTCCGATGTTAGTCAGAGGATGCAGGCAGACTAATACCTAGTTGTCTGCTTGCTTATGACAAAAAGTGTAGTTTATTTAGTCTTTTCCCGTACAACTTGCTAGCACCAGTGATAGACAGAAATCTGAGGTCTCCGATGACGTGCCTACTGCTCCGTTCATCCATGAGCCTTCAGTTTGACCTATCCTGGCCGTAGATTTGCGGTAACAAAAGCCTCCTCACAGTCTAATAGTCATAATGATTTCAGGACAGTTCAGAATAAATAAAATATAACAATTTATTATTAGTCAGGTAAACGTGTCGTGCCAATTACATAAAACAATAAGAAGCCAATTCAAAAATAAGAAAATACATAATATCAGTTGTTCAAAGATGAATCTAAGAGTAAAATGTATACCTGAATTCAAGAAGAAAATACATAGTATGGAACATATTAAATACCCTCCACACTACGGGCTGATCTGACTACAAATCGCACCGACTGATTTGCAACTTTCCCTTAAATACTACCAGAACAAAAGGCCCATAAACATTTATTCTCTGCCCAAAAACAGATTAGATCTGTGTATGGGGGATGAGAAACCTCTCTAGGAGCTGTTCTCGTGCCCCAAATGGTCACACCTGTAGAGCAATGTTTATCAGGTTTTGAAAGGAGACCGCCCACAACAGAGGTACAGAATTCACTTAAGTTTCCAATATTTCCCATAATATAAGTGACTGCTGTGAAATTGAGACCAGTTTACCCATCGCACCGAGACCTTTAAAATGATACCAAACATGAAAGGGAAAAACAACAGGTTCACAAGATACATGATATGTGGTATTTGCATATTCTTAATGAACTTTGAGCGAACCCTTTTGGGGAGAAAGAGGGAGATGCAGAGATGGCAGGGTGAAGAAGGGGGTCGTAAATGATCAAAGAAGATAAGTTTGGTTAGGGTGGTGTTGTCTTCTCTTTGGGGATCTTTTGTTGTCTTTGGAGATCTCTTCTCCAGGTTAGTTTCATGGCTTTATTGCATGACACCTGTGAGTTCCTGAGTTAATTTCATAAAGGAAATGATTTCACTCCCTACATGACCCTGAAGACAGGAGTAAATAAATTCAGTTTTGCCATCACAGGAATAAATTACATTTTAAAATATATTCAGATAGAAAACAGTTATTTTAAATATTAATAACAATTGGCAATAGTACTATGTTTTTTATCAAGTAAATACAAGCTTGGTAAACATAAGAGACTTCTTTAAAAGATAAATAAATAAAATAAATCCATCCTTAAATGTTTGAATGGTAGTGTACAAAAGACTAAACGGTGGGCTCAACATTTTTGGACTCTTATTAAGTGTTTTTGGACACTGAAATAACTCTCATTAAATAAGTCATTACAATACATTTTATTTACTGTATTTTTCTAGAAAGTGTGTTTGTGCCTTTTTAAAAATAAAGGTCATCTAGATTTTTATTTAATGTAAATAATATACAATGAAGTTAATAGAAAAAAATCCTGGGATAAGTTGTTTACAAATCATTATAAAAATCATAAGAAAAGTGAATTTTCCCAAAAATGGTTTCGCACCATTTCCCCCCCATATATTTAGTGTCCAAATACTTTTTTTGGCCACTGTAGTTTTTATTCATATCTCATCTGGATGTATTTTTGTTTAGACTACAAAATTTATGCTTGCCTCACATGTTCAATGACTAACAGTGAGCATATTCCCATATGGCCATATTTTTTGGCTTATGTTTGTTGGCCATATGGCAAACTGTTCTCTTTGTTCTTGCACTTCTTTTTAACCACCCAACAGAAACGTCTGCAGATTGATGGTGTTGGTCACGTCTTCTCATTGTGCTTTTGTCCCCTTGGTTCCACAGTGATGATTCTGGGTGTCACAATCCTAAGGAAGAAATATCCCATGGCGAAGTATCTGTGTGTGTTTCTAATCGTCACTGGGGTCGCTCTCTTCCTCTACAAACCCAACAAAGGCTCCAGCACATCAGATGAACACACATTTGGCATTGGAGAGATGTTGCTGGTTGGTCTCTCTTTGAATCTATTCCATTCTCTCCCTTATATACAGTACCATTTCTTGTTCTCTGCTTAAAGGTGATCTGACGTGTGTTTGTTTGATAGCTGCTGTCTCTGACTCTGGATGGGCTGACAGGTGTAGCTCAGGACCACATGAGGGCAAGGTACCAAACGGGAGCCAATCACATGATGCTGAACATCAACATGTGGTCCACACTGGTCCTAGGAATAAGTGAGTTATTAAAAAGAAAGACCTATTAAATTATAGGAACACTGGCACTCTGTTAGTGAAAGCACTGGTTATTAAAGATAAAAGAATCAATGTTAATCACTTGAATATTTATTAACTCTTCTATCTGGGAGATATATTTTAAAATTCACAATTTTTTTTTTTTCATGACTTCTGCGTATGAGATGAAGATATTTTACAGTGTTTGATTTTAAAGTCAGTATTTAAAAAAAAAAAAAAAAAAAAAAACTTGAATTTTTCAAGTGTTCATGAAAGTCCCTGTGTGGCAGTAATAGTTATAACTACAGTTTAAAAGTTTTGAAGCAATAAGATAAAAAAAAAAAAAAAAATGAAATGAATAGTTTTATTTAACAATGATACATTAAATTGATCAAAAGTGACAGTAAAGATATTTATTATGTTACAAAATGTTGATATTTTCAAATGAGTGCTGTTCTTTTGAACTTTCTATTAATACTAATGCTAAAAAACTTAATTATTAATAATTATAATAAATGTTTGTTGAGCACCAGACTGGAGTAATGATGCTGATAAATCAGTTTTGCATCACGGGAATAAATTACATATTAAAATATATTACAATAGAAAAAAGCTATTTTAAATTGTAATAATATTTTACAATATTGCTGTTTTTTTTTAACTGTATTTATGATGATATAAAAATCTGCCTGGGTGACCATAAGACTTGTTTCAAAAAACATTTGGACAGAAGTGTGCATGAGCAAATTTGGCTGTTTATTGTGATTTTTATTTTTCATGTTGGTGCATAAAATGAGAAGGCTTGCATATCATTTTGGTATTGATGTAGTGAAATTCAGTGTTGAAAACATTCCTCTATTTTACGTATTGCCTTAAACATTTATAATCTGCTTGGCAAAAATTACTGATTGTTTGAAATTGTGTACCCTGCTTTTTTTCCTCGAGAGGTTTTTAAATAGTATTTCCATCCTTGTCAGTGTATTTTCCTCCAGCAGGGGGAGCTCTGGCTCTACGGGTGGTGTTGCTGTTGTTATTATTTCAGGCCTGACAGAAGCAACCCTGCTGATCTCCAGCAGCTGTTCAGTCTGTCTGCCTCAGCTCTGAAAGGCATCTGTTCCTCACTTTTAATCTTTAATCTCATCACACATGCAGCAAACTTCCTTCCTTCCAAACCTCTCATTATGAAACCAGAGCTGTCCTGTGGTGCTCTCTGAAGTTATCAGAAATAATGAATAGTTTTTGTAAAGTTTCTCTTTCAACCATGCAAATGCAAAATAATACAGTCCAAAATTAACACTTGCCAAGCCCAAATGTGAGTAAAATCTGGCTTTGGTGAGTAAAGTTACTTGCCAACCTCGTTAGGGCATAATAAACACTTTTAAACGAGTTTAAAAAAGCAGAATGTGATCACTGCAGCTAATGTGAGAAATTCAAATCTAACATATACAAACCATGTACTGAGAAAATGATCTCTCGCTCTTTCTTTCTGCATAGTTGTGCTTTGGACAGGGGAGGTGTGGGAGTTTTTGTCATTTGCTGACCGCTATCCTGGCATCGTCTATAATATCGTCCTGTTTGGTATCACTAGCGCTCTTGGACAGGTGGGTTTGTTGTGTGTTTAACAACAGAACAGCACCATCTTTCATTTAGACACCAACGCTTTAATGAGAACAAGGTGATAATCCAAGGTTTTATTCTCCTCTTTCTTCACCTAGACTTTCATCTTCATGACTGTGGTGTATTTTGGGCCGCTCACTTGTTCCATCATCACAACGACGCGGAAGTTCTTCACCATCCTGGGGTCTGTGCTGCTGTTTGGGAACGTCATCAGCACTATGCAGTGGTTTGGTACCATCCTCGTCTTCCTCGGTGAGAGACCTGTTCTCAAAACTATATCATGAATACTTATATTGTAATACACACACACACAAGCACTGTGATTCAAAATGAAGCATGATTTAGTGATGTATATCCACATTTTTGACTAGTCTTGTACTTCTGAGCTTGTTAAAATTGAATAGTTCTATATTGAGCAGTAGTATAATCAGTCCAGAGCTGTATGACCATATATCGGATATATAACAAGCTCAACCATGACTGTGCCCTGTCTTTCAGGCCTTGGACTGGATGCCAAATTTGGAAAGTCTCCTAAGAAGACGACACACTGAAGACTGGAACCCTGTGTGTGTGTGTGTGTGTGTGTGTGTGTGTGTGCGCAGGCGCACATGTATGCCTGCGTCTGAACCCCTGAGACGAACATAGACGTTTAGTCTAAACAATTTACCACACTAACTCCATCATTGGTGTACTTAAGAGATGATGTTTTAGCACTCAAAATATTGTTATTATGCTGATGTTCTGAACATTTAATTATGGGATATATTTGCCCATCATCTCGCAAAATGGTATCCATGGTAACAGAGGGACAGTGCAAATGTGTGTCTGTGCCTAATCATAATCTGTCATGCTCATAAGGCGAAATCAAAAAGATAAAGATCCAATTTAAAACTGGATTCTATAAAAGGTAGACACCCCTCAGCTGATTGTACTTCCTGGAAGACTCCCTCCAGCAAGCCAACCACTGAATTTAACTACCACAATTCGTACTTTTGACACATTTCTATATATATATATATATATATATATACCTCCTAGACATTTGAGAAGTCAGGTGTGCTCTGCCTAAACTGTAGTCTTAATTTAGGCAGTGAATTGTTAAATGTCTGGTTGTCATTGCATTCCCTCAAAAAATGTATGTGTGGTGTTTACTTTGTGTATATAATGCACAAACACCTGTATAGATGAATTATTTGTCAAAACATGGCTTTTTCATACCAGATGTCATATTTATATTCATGTGTCTCATGTGTCTTGTTTGAAGTCAGCAAAACAAATATTTAGAAAGTGGACATTTTTTACCATGTCAGAATAAAAATGGAATTTTATAGATTAATTCTACTCTGCATCTATATGAAACGATCTGTTTAGAATCACAATGGGCGTTTAATAAAAGGGATACTCAATCAGTTTTGTAGAAGATGCCGTTGACCAGCTGTCATCGGGGAACGTCTGCCAGCATCATGTTCTCGCTCTGCTTGGAGGGAGAAAAACAACCGAATGACATTAAACACACAACCTGGACATGAATGGGTTTGTGGTGTTTCTGTTTGCAATCGCGCCTTTTAAATTAGTGCTTCACTGCTTCGTGAAGCTTCGAAACCCTTTCAGACTCCGAGCGCCAAAGTCACGTGATTTCAGTAGAGGCATCGTAACCCGTGAACCAGTGGTTTTAATGATTTCTGTTTAGTTTTATAAATTCGTTTTAATAACACCGCCTTATTGGCCTACTTAAGCTTTCCATCAAACAAAAAAGTCCAACAAATTAATTAAACAACACGCATTATACAGACACTTCATATTTAATAGTAGTATACTATTATACGATTTGGTCATTTATGTTAAGCTTTAAATTAAACATCTGAAATGGGTGTTTTTATACATGTTTGAGCTGCTCTTGTTTCAGTAGGCGTCACTGTGGTGTTTCGAACGCTTAGAAAAATGGAATCATTTTGATTTGTTTCAAAAATCTTTTCTCCCACGATCACTATAAAGATTTGTTGTAGTGTATAGGTGCAAAACTACGGAGCCATGCGGGCAAAAATGTAATCTTGGCTACGAGTTAAGAATTCGTCTTTACACTTATTAATTTGTTCCCTCGTTTTAGAAGATTGCAATGTAGGCTACTAACGTTAATACTTGAATTAGGCACGATTAGAAACGAGGGAAGGGAACTGGACGTTAGTGGACTTGAATGGACTGAAGCAGAAGATGCGGTGAAACTGGAGGAAATGTAGGCTACCTGACTAGAGTCAGCCCTCCTCCACCTTTCATAATCGTGATCGCAATAGAGAACATTCGCCGTTTGCTTAACAGGAACTCTGAGGAAAGGTTAATGCGCAATTCAAAGCGGAAAATGAAATTGGAGGGAAACAAACACGGCCGGATGTCAGGAAGGCAATCTGATTAAAAGAGCCAGCAGAGGAGAACTGGCAGCGCAGCTAAACTACATTTCCACACTCACCGTTTGAACAAGCTGCCCTGAGGCTGTCCTCGCTAAAACGATGATGAAGAGCTTTTCTCCTTTTCTCTACCTCCCTGTTATTTTAATCTTATGCTCATTTTTAAGCTGAGCACTTTTAGGCTATGTAAATTGAATTTTAACGTGCTTTTGTTAACACGTGCCATGAATATAAAGAAGCAAAGGCAGGATGATAGCTGTACAATTTAGAATAAGGTTCAGAAATCTGTGACCCAAAACAATGCTGCCTTTTCAGGCAAAGTGTATATGTTACTTCATAAACATATATCCTTGTGAACTAACATTTTCAGAGGTAAACAACTATTGGTCAATTTAATCGTTTAATTGCATTGCAATTAAAATAACTCAGAGTAATGTAAGAATATTACAAACCTTTTTTGGTGACATGTTTTAAAATAATTTCTTATGACTACATGTCTGTGTTCCATACATTTATATATTAATATATAGCTTTTTCAATTTATAAATTTGTTAAATAATGTTATATATTGGATCATTTGCAGTCAGTCTTATTTGTTGTTTAGTCGAGTGTATTATTTATATATAAATATCTCTAATATGCATCAGTATATACGCTAATATACATTAGAGAGGCACATTAGTCGCACATTAGTGTGCAAAATGTCCTTAATGTATGAAAATAATGGCACAATGAAAAATAGGTATAATTTAATTAAACTTTTAAATTTAAAAAGAAATGAATTTAAACGACTTAATTTGATCAATTGTATCTTTTTTTTTAAATTATTATTGGTTTAATCTTTGAGGGGACATTTTTTGTTAGATTGACATTTACAACAACAACTTTATTGTCCATGAGCAACTCGGGTGAAATAGACCCTTTAAAAAGTACACAGACAACAAATTAAAACTATTTACAGCACATAAATATCATACAGCAAATAGAAATATGTGTGCTTGAGTCAAACGTATCCATGTACTTCTTGCACACTTAAAATCTTATAAAGATTTAAGATTTTATAAGTTATCAATGTTATTAATTCTTATCAATGCAAACACAATTTCGACCTAGAACGACCTTCTGTTTCTCACTTTTACTGCTTACAAGGACAACATCCTGTTATGTCCTTTAACGTTCTTTCTGGTCTGGGATCAGATTTCTGAAATCACTCCAGATAACACTGTAGAGTCCGCGCGAACTCGCAAACTGACCCTAGATCAGCTCAGCGATCCAATGGGTATCCATAGCACCGCCTTTACAAAATACCTCCGTATATAATTATATCATCGTTGATTCATCATTTTTATTATCATTATTTAATAAAAATTTCAACTGTTACATTGTAATAAGTATTTATTAACTTAAACTGTGAGGACAAATATGTCAAATTATAGAATAAGAAAACAGGCAAACTCTACAAACCCCCCGCGGACTGTGTCCTTTTCTTTCAGTGCTGGAGCGGTCCTGCTAGAGCTCGCTAACGAGCCACACTTAATCCATTTCTTTTTGTACATTTTTGGGAGATTTGATATCATCTCATTAGTCACGATGCTGGGCACGTTCAGCCGGCAACTCAGAAACCACCCTGCCGTAAGTGAATGATGATTTCAGGGGGATTTTTCCTGTTAAAGACGGCGGAAGGAGTTGTAGAAGCGCTACCGCTAGCCTGTTAGCGTCCCTGCTGCGGAATGCTAGACATGCCACCAGTCTAGATATATATGACCTCTGAATAAACATGAAATAATTAATCCCAAAATACGTATTGATTAAACTACACGAATTTTTAAAATAGTGATTCACAGGCCTGGAAAATTAATGGAAGTTATTAAAATAATACAGTTTTATTTCCTCTAAATGTTTTCGTCGGCTAAAATCGCTCCTTTTAGTGCAATCTCAAAATTATTTAGTAAGGCTATAGAAACCAGAATAAATACCAATGAAATGCTTTGTGAAGCTAACAAATGTGCATATTGAGTAATGTCAAACTAGTAAACACCGCACTTTACCATTTTATTGTGCGTGCCACATTTATTCATTGCGAAGCTTTATGTTAGCAATTAGGTGAACTTAAAATGAGACTTAAATTAAATGACATTAAAACGAGTTCTATTGTATGTGCGCAGTTAACAGAGGAAGGCCTTCGTGTCACGTGACAGCCCTGGCTATCTGGAGCTCAAGGACGAGCGTGTTAAACTAAGGACAGCGAGCGCGGCCAAATACACTCTTGCTTTTGAACTGTTGCAGCTCTTATCTTTGTTTTCTTGATATTTCTTTGGTAGTTGGCTCCATATCGTAATTTCATGGTCCACATCTTCTGAACTCCTGAAGACTGTGAACTCAAGACAAATGCACGTGAAGTTTTGCAGCTGTGGGAAGTTTTAGGAAGAACTCTGATTTGTTGTATTTTAGTTATTTAAAGCTTTTGTGTTTCATGAAGCAACATTTGTGAAGTTTTATGTAACAGTAATGCCAGTCATTACTGTATAATCTAGATTTGTGGTTCTCAACTGGAGGTCTGTAATATAGTTTTGTAAATGCTATTTGCTTATGTACCATAAATAACATTTTGGGTTGCCAGTTGATATAGAATAAAATTTACGTTCTGAAGCAAAACCAGTTGCGAACCACCATACTAGATGGTCTTCAACCATGATTGCGAAGTTTATTGAATCACCTTCAAGTCATTTGACGTTTTATATTTGTTTTATGTTGTTTTTGTTCACCTCTCATCATAGTTGATCCCACTGTTTATTTTCATTGGCGGTGGATGCGCCATGTCTCTGACATATCTGGCTCGCTTGGCCTTGCGTAACCCAGATGTCTGGTAAGCATCTGTTCTATGGCAGATACAAATTCATTAATCATCTGTCTCTCACAATAGATAATAAAAGGCCTGATGCCTTTTTAATTTTTTTTTAATTGAGGAACTATTGTTATTGAGATTGATGAATCTGATTTGTGATTCCCGAACAATTGAGAGAGAACAACAGTGCTGCTCAGACGTTCATGCCATCGTTGTATTTAATTTTATGCATGCCTCATTCATTTCTGCACTCATTTGCTTCATCCACAGCTGGGACAGAAAGAACAACCCAGAGCCTTGGAATAAAATGAAGCCCACTGATCAGTACAAGGTATGATACATGTGCAGGATCATGTAAACCAGGGATCCTAAATCTGGCCCACGAAATCCACTTTCCTGCAGTTTAGCTCTAACCCTAATCAAACACACCTGAGCATGCTAATCGATGTCTTAAGGATGGTTAAGGCTAGATGGTATACAGCTTCGTCTGCTGGGCATGCGCACAGCAATATAGCGTAATTTTTATCACACTGTAGAACAACAATTACTATTTTTGCATTATTGTAAGGGGTAGGTTTAGGGTTGGGGTAGGTGTAGACGTTAATAAAACACAATCTAATAGGTAGAAAATGTAGTTTCATTTATTGTTAGTTGCCAGTTTTAGCTGTATCCCTTCTTGCCACAACCCTTAAGGCAGGGGCGTCAAACTCAGTTCCTGGAGGGCCGCAGCCCTGCAGAGTTTAGATGCAACCCTAATTAAACACACCTAATCCAGCTAATCAAGTCCTTCAGGCTTATTTGAAAACAACATGGTACGTGAGTTGGAGCACGGTTGGGCTGCGGCCCTCCAGGAACTGAGTTTGACACCCCTGCCTTAAGGAGTTTGATCAGGGTTTGCGCTAAACACTGCAGTGCATTGGCAAGATTTGAAGAACCTTGATTTAAACCCTGTGTTCAGGATGTATATTGCTTCTAAGTGTATTAGATTCTCTGATTTATTTTGTTCCATGTATTTAAAGGAATGTTCTGGGTTCTATCCAAGTGCTGTCAACAGCATCTGTGGAATTGAAACATAATTTGGACTCGTCCTTCAGTTTGAAATAATTGTTTACACTAAAGTACTTTGAATGGAAGCCTATTGAACAAGCCACCGAAGGACTCTTTGCTTACAAATGTTTAAAGCGACATGACTGTGCCGCAATAATAACATTCAAAAGTAGGTACAAGAAAACTGAGCTCTTCAATAATGACAGAATTCAGAAACGTGGTGTGTGCCTATTGTTTTATGGAAAACATTTAACAAAGCTATATAATAATAATAATCACTAGCATTATTGTTCATTTACAATATTTTAAGTATGTGCACATTAGTGTATATACAAAAATATTGCTACTATAGCAATATTACTATTGTAATGTAGTAATGTGAATTATTATTTATTTATTTTTTATATATTACAACACTACTAGGCTGTCTTAGTTTTTTGCTTTCGTTCGTTAAACCACTTTCTAAACGTTTCTTAATTATCTCCATTTACAAGATGGTTGGGTTGGCCCGACCTGAAAACAGATTTTATTCACTGCTGCAGTTTACTTTGAAACACGCTCCTCGTTACACTATAAATGCACATTATTAAATTGTGAGTTTTCATTTTGGATCCTGTATGCAGTTCTTCATGATCTTCGATCAGGTCACTCACAACGTTGAGCCTACATTTTTCATGTTTGTTCACAGTAATTTGATTAGACTGTAGAGCCATTGTCATAAATTAAAAAACAAAACAAAAACAAAACTCTCTTACTCCTTGTATGACCACGTAAAGCAGGTAAACCTGCTGAATGTATGTTTTAAACAATTTTACAGCTCAAACAATGCATTTTTGTACTGAAAGACTATATTTTTGGCTTTTAGATACTGTGGAATTCCTTACCTTGACCATTTTAACTTTAAGTATGATTTAGCTTGATTTTTATGAACTGAGGGACAAGTCAAAGTTATAGTCTTTGGTATTTAGTAAAAATTTTGCCTTGATTTAGAACATTCTCTTAATGTGATAAAGCACTCTTCGAGATGTTTAGCATCCAGCATGTAACAGTAGTTTTGAGATGGCAAGCTAACTGACCAGCGTGTGTGGTGTTACTAAAGCGCTTAAACCCGCCATTGTTGCTGGAGAGCGCCTAAGGGGATCCTATTAAAAGATGTGACTGTAGGACCGTATCAAGACCTAATCTCAGATCTTAATGAGTTTAATTCATTAAGTGCTCCATAAGCTCATTTTATGTGTTCTGTTAGTTGGTATGAATCTAATCATGCTCGTGTCTTAATGTGAATTTGATGTGGAATCGAGTTCAAGTTCAACACTTAAGCAGGCAGTGGAGTTAATGGATTTTGCAGAGTGCTTATTTTGTATTTTCTGTTTTTCTTTTTCAAGTTCTACGCAGTGAGCATGGACTACAGCAAGCTGAAGAAGGAGGGTCCTGACTTCTAAATGAATCCAGACGCCCAGTGCTGGACCAAAGGTTTCAAAAAACTAAAGATCAACAAGACGTCTGCACACTTGTCCTCAACAGCCCTTGTTCCTAATTTATGCAGAGACTAAATTGCACTTGTCTTTGCTTTCCTGGATCCCTTTTTAACATCCTATGATGTCTTGTATTTTCTCTCAATTCTTTGTAGTCCGAAGCGATTTAATAAAGGGTTTTCTCCCACATACAGTGAAAAACGGTTCATGTGTCATGATTATTTTGGTGTTTATGCCAATGTTCACACTGCACACAAACCTGATTTAATTTTCATGTCTGATTTTACTGTTTGTATTGCTATTTTGCAAAGCTAAAACATTGCCTTTGATACTTTTGCTGTTGCTTATTTTCAACCTTTTTTTTTCTTTTTTTAATTTACAGTATCTAGGATTGTTGATAGTTATTTCTGAAGTTTGAAAAACTACGTTCTTCAGTTATGCAGTCGGGAAAAGAGAAAAATCTTGACTGATTTAAGCATTTTAATTTGTGTTTTCAAAATATTAATTATATAGCTAATATTCATACATATAAATAAGGTGGTTTCCTTTGAAGGGTGCTGACTGAGGTGTCTTGGTGGGCTTTATCAGGTTGGGCAACTATGTACTCTACAGGTGCTGGTCATATAATTAGAACATCATCAAAAAGTTGATTTATTTCACTAATTCCATTCAAAAAGTGAAACTTGTATATTATATTCATTCATTACACACAGACTGATAAATTTCAAATGTTTATTTCTTTTAATTTTGATGATTGGAGCTTACAGCTCATGAAAGTCAAAAATCAGTATCTCAAAATATTAGAATATTACTTAAGACCAATACAAAGAAAGGATTTTTAGAAATCTTGGCCAACTGAAAAGTATGAAAATGAAAAGTATGAGCATGTGCAGCACTCAATACTTAGTTGGGGCTCCTTTTGCCTGAATTACTGCAGCAATGCGGCGTGGCATGGAGTCGATCAGTCTGTGGCACTGCTCAGGTGTTATGAGAGCCCAGGTTGCTTTGATAGTGGCCTTCAGCTCTTCTGCATTGTTGGGTCTGGTGTCTCTTATCTTCCTCTTGACAATACCCCATAGATTCTCTATGGGGTTCAGGTCAGGCGAGTTTGCTGGCCAATCAAGCACAGTAACACTATGGTCATTGCACCAGCTTTTGGTACCTTTGGCAGTGTGGGCAGGTGCCAAGTCCTGCTGGAAAATGAAATCAGCATCTCCATAAAGCTTGTCAACAGAAGGAAGCATGAAGTGCTCTAAAATTTCCTGGTATACGGCTGCGTTGACTGTGGACATCAGAAAACACAGTGGACCAACACCAGCAGATGACATGGCAGCCCAAATCATCACTGACTGTGGAAACTTCACACTGGACTTCAAGCAACATGGATTCTGTGCCTCTCCACTCTTCCTTCAGACTCTGGGACCTTGATTTCCAAATGAAATGTAAAATTTACTTTCATCTGAAAAGAGGACTTTGGACCACTGAGCAACAGTCCAGTTCTTTTCTCCACAGCCCAGGTAAGATGCTTCTGACGTTGTCTCTGCTTCAGAAGTGGCTTGGTAGCCCTTTTCCTGAAGACGTCTGAGTGTGGTGACTCTTGATGCACTGACTCCAGCTTCAGTTCTCTCCTTGTGAAGCTCTCACAAGTGTTTGAATCAGCTTTGCTTGACTGTATTCTCAAGCTTGCGGTCATCCCTGTTGCTTGTGCACCTTTTCCTTCCCAAATTCGTCTTTTCAGTCAACTTTGCATTTAATATGCTTTGATACAGCACTCTGTAAACAGCCACACCTTTCAGTAATGACCTTCTGTGACTTACCCTCTTTGTGGAGGGCATCAATGTTCGTCTTCAGGATCATTGCCAAGTCAGCAGTCTTCCCCATTATTGTGGTTTCAAAGAACAAGAGATACCCAGAATTTATACTGTAGGGATGGTCATTTATTCAAACTCAAATGTAAATATTCTAATATTTTGAGAAACTGATTTTTGACTTTCATGAGCTGTAAGCTCTAATCATCAAAATTAAAAGAAATAAACATTTGAAATATATCAGTCTGTGTGTAATGAATGAATATAATATACAAGTTTCACTTTTTGAATGGAATTAGTGAAATAAATCAACTTTTTGATGATATTCTAATTATATGACCAGCACCTGTGGTTGCTCTAGTATTGATGTTGGTGTCAAGAAACTTGTCTTTTTTTTTTCTACACGTGGGACTAGTGAGGTGTTAACATTGAGAAAGTTGCCTCTGCACATATCTATCATAACATTAGCCATGTTACTAAACTCATGAGGCACATGCATCAGTTCTATGATGAGGAAACTGTTTTGAGTCATATTTCAGATTGCTGCCTTCCTGGATAAACTAAGCTTCATGACATTGTTTCACAGAATAATTTCAGTTGTATTCTAAAAAAAATTTAGAGACAGTTGTTTAAGACTCCCTGAAAGCATAAGTAGAAAATTTATTTAAAACTTTCATGCTTTCCTGCATGAAAAACCTGGTAGCTGCTTTCCACAAATAAACAAGAGTGCGAAATAGAGTGAAAGTCTTCAGTAAAACACCTCCAGAATTAAACATGGGAAGCCCTGAGTGATGCTGCAGCAGCTAATTGTGGAAGAAAGGTGAAAAAAAAAAAAGCCAGACGTCCTCTCCTCGCTACGCTTCTGGACTTGAACGATGGTAATCAACACCTCTGTGTTTTCTAGCTGATGTCAAACACCGCGGCTGCACGGCAGAGCCCTCTAGCGGACCACGGTAAGATGACAACTGTTCACTCACCAGTCAGAATCTAAAAGAAAAAGGTTACATGAGTGTATTAGCTTGGGATCGACACGGAAAATGTTGAAGAAGAAGAGTACATGTAAGAGGAAGTCTCTGAAGAGATCTATGCTGTGTTATCCATGTTTTTCTCCATGTGAGGGGGAAGGTATGCGAAGAACCCTAAGGCGATATATAGGTGGATTGTGAGGATGTTATTTTCGACTGATTGCCTATTTTAAGTGCATGAGGGCGGCATATAAGCTATCACTTGCCATAGCTTCTGTTTATATCTGATATGATGGACTGATCCAGAATATTGAAATCTATAGAAATGCTATTCATCATAAATGTGATATTAAGTGTTTTACTGAAAATTTTAACAATACTAAGATTTTGAATTCTGCCATTCTACACTGTTCATTTAAAGTGATAGTTCACCCCAAAATGAAAATTCTGTCATTAATTACTCACCCTCATGTCGTTCCAAACCCGTAAGGTATTCGTTCATCTTCAGAACACAAATTATGATATTTTTGATGAAATCTGAGAGCTCTCTGACCCTCCATATAGACAGCAACACAACTGAAATGTTCCCAGACCCAGAAACATGGTAAGGACATTGATAAAATAGTCCATGCTCAACCATAATTTTGCGAAGCTAAGAATACTTTTTGTGCACAAAGAAAACAAAAATAAAAAGCAGGCGCTTTCTCCTGAATGTAAGCAATGCTGATTACGTTGATTATGTTCTGGGGAAAGCGCGCGCATGCATCCTGATACTCTCCAAAATGGCAGAAGACTGGGAAGAGAAGAATTGTTGAATACATTTTGTTATTTTTATTTTCTTTGGGCACAAAAAGTATTCTCGTAGATTCGCAAAATTGAAGTTGAGCCACTGATCCCTGCTGAAAAAAACAATAGAACCCTGCCCAAAACACAATAGAAAATGTAATGGTTTTAATGGTTATAATGGGAATTGTATTGGTTTTAATGGAAACTATAATGGTGTCGACTGGTATGTGATGGATTCTATTGGTGGGATGTTAAATCCTATTGGAAAAATGCCCAAAACACACTACAAAAAGGAATTTTGTAATGGTTTTACTGGAAAATCTAATAGTTTATAATGTTATTTTAATGGAAACCATTGGAATTTTTGTGATGGTTTCTATTGGACTTCTATTGTTTGTTTGTTTTAGCAGGAATGTCACATGGACTATTGTACCGATGTCCTTACTACGTTTCTGGGTCTGGGAACATTTCAGTTGTATTGCTGTCTATATGGAGGGTCAGAGAGCTCTCTGATTTTATAAAATAAATATCTTAATTTGTGTTCCAAAAATGAATGAAGGTCTTACTGGTTTGGAACGGCATGAGGGTGAGTAATTAATGACAGAATTTTCATTTTTGGGTGAACTAACACTTTAACAAGGTTTACTGTTCTGTACTTTGTTTATAATTTTGTTATTGGCTTCAGGAAATGTGTCTTAGCATTTGGGGAAAATATAAAGGGTGTATAATACGCTTTAAATCTGTAGGAATCTGTCAAACTGAAAGTATTTCGTTTTATAGGAAAACCAGCTGTGCTCTTACTGCTACTGAAGTCCGGGATCAGTGGCGTTATGCAGTGAGGTGGTAGAGGAGAAAAAATAAATTAGGCCCTTTTTTTCCCGTCAGACCAACCTAATCAAAAATAGTGTATCTTTAGCTTCAAATGCAAGCTTTGCAGGTGACTTGCTTATACAGTATGTTCTTCTAAATCCGGTCTCTGGAACGGAACAAGCTGCTTTTAGCTGTTTCTTCTTTGCTAATACCATTTTTGCCCGTTCTTGATGACTTTGGTAAATGTCATTGGGGTGCGCACACATCTCTTCCTTCAGACAGGAGAAAGCGTTCGAGAAGATGAGCAGCAAAATGTCAAGGAGACCTTCGCATGCCAGCGGCTTTAAAACTTCACCCGCCTTCGCAAAGGTTATTTCACATTTTCGCTGATAATGAAAGAATTGTTACGATGGCTGTTGAGATGGGAGACTGTTCCCACCTAGTGATTTCAAAGACGAGGCGAAAATCAGAAAAGTTAAAGGTGCTTTAAGCCATTTCAGCCATTTTCCCAACTTCTGCTGGACCCAATCGCGTAAATTTTTCTTTGCATTTCTGATTGGCTAAAATATGTGGGCCGCTCCCTTGAATTTGCAGTTTACAGAGTTTAGAGCTGATACTTATGGTGCATTCAAGTCATGTCGGATAGATCGTATTTACGAATTGTACACATGAACGCAACCACAAAGTTCTTATTACGAGTGGGAAACTCAAAAAGCCCTGAGTTTCGAGTTAGAGGCATATCAGTGAGAAAACATGTCGGATGCAGTGGATGCAGCCAAAGACTATATATGCAGCGTCTGTATTGACGGTAAATTTGTTGAAATGAATAAAATGATTATTTGTTTGTCATGTACAATAAAACTATATAAGTTAACACAAAATATTACATTGTTGTGTAATTACCATCAGTGTTGGGAAGGTTACTTTGCAAATGTAATAGGTTCCAGATTACAAGTTACCCTGTTTAAAATGTAATAAGTAGTGTAACTTTTCGATTACATTACATTTGATTAATTTTTGATTACTTTTCTAAATTTCTAACATTTTCAACTGTTAATCATTTTGAAACATTTAAAGCAGGCAGGGTTATCCTTACAGTAGTGCTCAACACTGATTAGGCCTACTGTCCAAATCCTTCGTCACTTGAATTAAGATTTATTTCAGTTAAGTAAGGGATAATGTACATCTTTATTTTGCGATAACAACAGGCTTGATGTACATTATCCCATGTATTACACGGCTGCTTGCCACAAAAGTAAATAATTAGACACAAAACACTGACCTGAGTTGAAATATTTGAACGCAAAGCTTCCATGAAGAAAGCAGTTGCTAGCAAGCGTCAAGTTCAAACTAGATGGACATTTAAGGGATATGGTGCAGTCATACTACCTTTATTACACAACATTTCACCATATAAATAATTAAGTACTAGTACTTACAGTACTAGTTTGTTAGTTATCTTATAATCCATTACAGTGTACAAAACAAAATGGCAGCAGCTGCATTTGTATGAAACGAGAGAGCGAGTCCACGATACCAAGATGACAGAATTAAGAAATTGCACACATAATATTGAATTGAGTGTTAATATTTTATTAGCTAACCAAATGCAAAGTTTCCACCAAAAAAAAAAAAAAAAAACAGTTCCTAGCAAGTGTATAGCACCGACTTAAGTTATCCGGATGAGTCTGTGTTATTAGCTTTTACCAGTTGTTATCGGGGAATAACATACCTTAGAATGTCAATCAGAATCAAGCATTCCACAGAGCCGTGTAATAATTTAATCTAACAAAATCAGACTTAACACCTCTTATTTACTTTGAGATCATTCTGAGGTTAAATACAGGTTTAAAATCATAACAAGAAATAGTTTAATAGCTATGATACTGGTTTTGAAATTAAATGTTTGCAAGAAACACTGGCATCAAACAATGCCTTGGAAAAAACAATTAATCTTAAAAAATAAAGCATATGCATAAACCCAAATAGGAAATAAAACAGTTTTCGAATAAGCATGTGTCCTATTCTGTCCTAAACTCCTGAAACATCGGTGTCTCATTTTAGAGCAGTCAATGCAATTTATAAAAGAAGTCAATTAAATCTGTATGGGGGTGTGAAAATATTCAGATGTAACCCCCTTTGTAATCATTAAAATTTTCAAAAGTAACTAATTTAATTACACTTTTTTTTTTTCTCAGTAACTGTAACTAATTACAATTACATTGATTTTGTAATTAATTTACGTAATTGTCATGAATTCGGTCTGCGCCCTTCCGTCCAATTGCCACCAGAGGTTGCTCTTCTACCATATTGACTCTCACACCACACAGACTGTTCCACGTCACCCTGGACTACATTTCCCATGTTCCATTGCACGGATTGGATTCACCTGCACTCAATTACACACACACCATAAATAGGAAGTTCCAGCCTCTATTAAGGACCTAGTATTGTATGGCGTTTATCGCTCTCCTAGCGGAGTCTTTTCTAGTTTTCTTGCCATGCCTATTTACCCGTCTTCTGATTCTTGCTTGTGTATTTTGGATTGCCCTATCGTCTTGCCGTTTGGACTATGTTTATTAATAAAAGCTTACACATGGATCTGGACGCCTCACAGTAATTCCGTTACATGTAACTAGTTACTCCCCAACACTGATTACCATATATATGATTCAGTTTACATAAATTTAATAAAAACAGAAAAAAGCAAAAATACAATGACAGTCTTTATTCATCATTTTGTAGGTGTAGAGTAAAAAAAATTATGTAGAAAAGTTAAATCGCCATCTTGTTCTGACCAAAGTGACTTGAACGCACCTAATGTCACGACTTGTCAACTCGTAAATATGAACATTCCAGGAGGGCTTGAATGCACCAAGAGACTATTATGATATTTCAAGACACCTTTAGGTGTGATATCTGTCAGGTAATGTGTTGTATTCATACAAATGTCACTTACAGCACCTTTAGGTTGTGATTAATTGAGATTACATGAGAAGTTTTGGCAAACTTGTAGAAACAGGTCATGCACTCATTCGGAGGAACTTTGTCAAAGAAAGTAAAGGATTTAGTTACTTGCACTTCAGAATCAGAATGAATAATGGTTTCAACTTTTGAGTGTGTGAGAGAAAACACATGAAGGAGGTCTGCAAAGGTGTATTTCATTCCATGCTATTCCTGTATCTATTTCCTGCGGAGACATGATTGGTCACAGTTGAGTGACAGCAGTGCTGTATTCAGTAGCGATGGCTTTAAAACAGACTTATGTTTGGTGGATCAGGCTGTACGTCACCCCAGGGGTCAGTCTCACAAATCAGTCATCCATCTTCCTGACCTCTGACCTTCCCGTGGACATGGGCCTTTGTGTCAGATCGAACTGCAGGTAGAATATAATGAGTGTGTGAGGGGAGAAAGTGTCAGTGTGCTGAAGAAGATCTACTGCAGGTCAGATGAGGGATCAGCGTGGTCTGAAACAGAAACAGTCACACACACAGAGAGAATTATTAGCTCTCTGTCAAAACCTCTCTTAAATGTTTTTCATGGTGCCACACACACACACTGGACTCTGTCATCAGAAGTGCTGTCTGTAATTTGCTATATCTGGAAATGGATGACATTAAGAGGAACCAAAATAGCAGGTGTGTACAGTACCAGTGCTCCCTTACTGTACATTAAGTCATTCAGTTTGCAAATAGAAGGGTTTGTGATCCTCATTTGTGGAGATGTTGATTTCTTTTTTAATCAGAAAATGAGTAATTTATTTACTTACTTTTGAGAAGTCCTTTTTTTGAAGTCTGATATGATTAGTTTTGTATTTGTTCATGTAGTTTTGTTGGAAGCAATCAAACTTGTCATTTTTGTCTTGCAGATGGTAAAGAATCAGGTGAAAAAAAATCTTATATAGACTTGCTCTCAAGAAGGAACCAGAGCCATAGACCAGAATATCATAAAAATTTCGACGTACACTTGGAGCATTAAGCAACCACCTAGCAACCGTCAAGAATACCTTAGCAACCACCCAAAACAATATTGCATGACATTTTGCACGGGTAAGCATCCTTCACATTTTCTTTAGAGATTGTAAAAACGTAATTATTATTTACTGCTCAGACATTAATATCAAAATGTTTTGAAGAATATGGACACGATTTACCCATAGACATTACATAGTACATAAATGAAAAATGAAGGCTTTACCTCATGTCTTAAATCATATTTTTATAAACTATAAATGTCAGCATTAACATGCATTTAACAAGTTAATGTCTTTCATATTCAGTCATTTCAAGTTGTACTCTCAGAATAAGCCCACAGCTATTAAATTCAGCGATCAGCTGCACGCTGCGTTTTTGCTGTTCGTTTTTAGAAAGAACACATCAGTCTCATTAAATGTTTGTTCATTTAGAAAAGTTTCACTGGAAGTTTTATGCCATTTTCTTCCTTAACTTTTTATATTAGTCTGCACTTGTGTATTTATTGAGCTTAGGGCGAGTTGATTCTGATTGTCTTGATGAGAAACGGGAGGATTTCTGGGTAAATACTGAATGTTTAAAAGCTCACAGAAAACGTGATGTATTTGCTTTCGTTTTCTCAGCTCACGCAAGAACTTTTCTTATATTCCCTGGAACGTTATCTTAGAATAAACACCAACTATAAGTGTAGCTAAAGTTGCTATAAATTTTTTCAAAATCTGATTGATCAAATGACAAGGTTTAATAGACTTTGTATCCACCAAATGCTCATGAACTTGCGATGTGCAGTTCATTAAGCAAACATCGACATCAACTATGTTTACTACCCATAATTAGTTGTGAAACAATGTTATTATCTCTTATCCATCCTAGGCTCATAGATGTGCGTTTAATTAAGGCATACTCGGGCTGGATGGGTGCAGCGTTCAACTATATTTATTCCTCACAGCACTGGAAAACATTTAGGTTTCTCTCATATAAATTGTTTATGCGAACAATAAAAAACCCAAATGGTTAAAAAAGTAATATAATCAACACAATTTAATTTTAGATTAAGGATGTTAAAACAGCTGTTCCTTAAAGAGACATTTAATAGGGTTTTGTCATTTTAACACAAGAGAGTCTTGGGGCAAGTTCCTCTACAGTGTTCCCATGATTGGCACTATATTTATAATTAACCAGAACAAAGCTGATTTATTTATACACTCATCACATCAGGGCTTTAGTAGAAAATGATTGCATGAACCATGAGCAGAATATCACATATTTCATCATGGAAGACCTCGAAATATCAATGAATTTAAAAATTGTGATTTCAAGGCCTTTATGGAAATGAACAAGCGTCTTTTTCGGACTTTCAATAGTAATTTATTTTTCTAGTTCTAGCTTTTTTTTTTTTTTCAGACATGCATATAAATGCATCTTTCAAAAGAAGATACCAAAACATGGTCAGTATTTTTGCATTAAAAATTAGCCTCTTGCTGGTTAAAATATGTGTCCCCCCCCCCGCCATTGTAGTTTATGTCACTTTGAGTTTGAATTTAATTTTATGTCATTACTTTTGACATGACCTTTCATGACCTAACCTGCTGTCCGATAGCTTTAGATTACTAAAGCCAATCAGATGCCTTGCCTGACACATGCTCAGTGGTGCTGACAGGTGGAGTAGATTGTCGTCTGGGAATGGCCCTGTTTCGATTGGATTATGAGCTGAGTGTGCTTGTGACTGATTGGATTAAAGCGAGCACTTAAACCTGATTGGGTTACAGTGATGGATGGCCTCAAATGCTGACAGCACCAATTTCTGCTTCTGGCACACAGTATTCCACCTATGTGTATGTCTAGATCATGCATTGAGAAGATATTTTACTCAGATATATTAGAAAATAGCGGGATGGCTTGTCTGATGTGATATTTTGAGGGACAGCACTTCTTTGCTGGATGTAGACAACAGTATTTCATGGAAATGAGATTCTCGTTGTCCCCCTCCCTCCGTCACTTACACACACTCCTACAAAGGTCAGCCGTGTCCCTGCAGTTTAGAGCAGTATTGGGTGCTGCGTGATCTCAGGATCAAATCCATATTAATAGCTGTGAGGTGGTGCAGTACATTAGCCTGCGGACATTAGCCTGAGAATGATATCAGAGTTCAGTGTGTGTGCGTGAAGGTGCTGGGAGTGAGCTGAACTTAAACAATGCACAGTCAAATAGATAATTTTCATAACTAGAGATCGAACACTGTTGTTGTTGTTTAAACAGACTAAATGTTTTTAGGTGTCTGATAACTGATATGCAGGACTGTTTTTTTATTTTACTTTTTTGTCTGACTCAGTGATAACTACATAATGATTAAATTATTAACTGTATTTAAAATCCGAGAACTGAGTAAGTATATAGAGTCTCTAAGCAGACATGGTGATGGAAAAAAAAATTGAATTGGAAGGAAGGAATTATATTTAAATGATTAGGTTTTCACTCCCAAAACTTTTGAGAAACTTTTCAATTGATCAGAAAAAATTGTGTTTACCTGCAAAAATGAAATATAGTTTTTCACCAGTCAGTGAATGCAAAGTTTCTTGGGGGAATGCAAATATTTTTCAAACAAATGCAAAAGCATTAAAATGTTTTTTTTTTTTTTTCCCTTGCATCTAATTTCTACCATCATTATGTCCTTTCAGGGGCTCGGTAAAGTATAAATCATGTTGTTGTGCATAATTCAGAATTGAAGAATTGGCTGAAATATGAAGGTGAATTAGAATTTAAACTGAAATAACAGGAAGACGAATTTACTTATTTGCAGTTCAATAGTCTTGGCATTCTGGTAAATGAAGTGTGCTTTCAGCTGGCAAACATATTTTTCTTATTAAAAATGACACTTATTGGGGGTATTTGAATTTCTACTTCCATAAATTCCAATTTCGTTTCTGGTTTCCGTTTGCAATGTGAATTCAAATTCAGTTCAATTTAAGGAACTGAATTGGAATTTATAAAACATCCTCAGTTAACTCTCAATGGTGTGGAACTGCTATTTAAAAATGTAAATGTGAGGAAAAAAAGCCTACAAAACCAATTGACAAAACAGTTTATCTTTATTAAAATACTGTTTCAGTCTTTCTACTTTCTTTCTACTTAAATGTGTTAATTGTCGATTCTTTATAGTTATTTGTGAAATACACTAGCAATTTCTGAATGAAAACTGTTTCTACGCCACAAGCAGGTCAGATTTCAACTCAAACATTTCTCATTAAACTCTCCAAATTATCTGAGCTGCACATTCATTTTATCGCTGAGTTCTCTTACTTTTTGTCTGTTTTTATTTCACCTAAGGGATTTTATTATAAATGTCTGAGATATAATTGATGCCTAATTTAGAGCTCCAATAAGTCTCTGGAGCTATGAAAGAGCAAACTCTGAGCAATAAAAATCTACTCTGGGCTAATAACGTTGATTACTGATAAAATATGCTGTTCAATGATTCATGAAGGCGCGGGCGAGCAACAAACTAAACAGGTTTAAAATTGAATGTGAATAAACAAAACTCAATAAACTAATTAAAATATTAGGGCATGAGTGAACAAACACATTTATCAAGCAATTTCGGTGAATGGCTCTGTGCAATAAGATGCTTGTGTGTGCGTGAGACTCTTGAAAACACTTCTCCACAGATGCCTGGACAGACTGACAAGTTAAACAGGGTTAAATTTCTCCATGCTTTGTCAGTCTGTTCCCAGATTCAAATCAACTGATTGTGTGGAAAAAAGGTTTAATAATCCACACCAGTATCTTTCCAGCTAACTTGGCATCTGTGCTGTTGTTGTTGATTGAAACCCCTCCATCTTTTTCTTCTTCACGAACAGAAGCAGGAAAAGCAGGTCAAAATTTAAATAGCTCAAAATAGAACATCTGGCTGGGGCTCTGTCGCTCAGCTGCGTGTAATGAAATATGGAAATGGGGGGGGGTTACTCTTCAAAGAGCGTGCGAGCCCCTCCGCGGCACACGGCCCCATCATGGGCTTGTGGCAGCCCCACCTCCCCGTCCGTGCTGCGGCGTGCCGAGCGTCCAGGTGCCTCTGTGCTGGCACCGCCAGATCGTTAGTGCCTCCAGGCTGGCAGAGCCGGCAGCTGGCATCATTAAACTTCAAACCGAGCGCCACAGTCCTGGGGTACCGCCGTGCCAGACCCGGACCACCCGTTTGGCCAGTGCTGCCAGCCGCTGATTAGCGTCATGCTATAGCAGTCCCATCCCACCAGCGCTCACCTAAAACAAACTCACAGCTCACCTGATATTGGAATTGAAGAGTACTTGTGATATTTCATATATCTAGTGACCATTCTGTGTTTCACTCACTCTCTCCATTCAATATTACAGGGATAGTTGACCCAAAATGAAAATTCTGTCATCATGCTTCCAAACCTGTAGGACTTATTTTCATCTGTATAAGATATTCTGAAAAATATCTCAGTGTTGTTCTGTCCATACTCCATACAATGGAAATCAATGATCACTATTTGGTTATTGTTCTTTAAAATATCTTATTTTCTTTCTTGCAGAAGTCGAATGACTTCGAATGTTGACAGAATTTTCATTTTTGAGTCAATCACCCCTTTAATAGGCTAGTTCACCCCCAAAATCTTTTACTCTTTATTCCAAACCCATATGACTTCCGAGAAGATATTTTCAATCATGTAATAGTACAAAAAGTAGTTCACTACGTTTCAGGTGTTTTTATGCAATACTGATAATCTTCCCTTCTAGAAAGCTTTTAAAATCCATTAGAAATGGATCGAGTCAGTTATCTGAACTTGAGAACTAGATCAGTTTGACTCTTGAACGAATCATGCAGAACTGGATTAGCCGATTCAGTGAAAAGATTCGACTCAAAAGTCACGTTCATGAATTGGACATAGTTATTTTTCCCCTCACGGATGCCAAGATGTTTTGTAGGCTTACACAGTGACTTGCCTCCGTTCAAAGCTACTTTGAACCAGACTTCAGAAGGCCCATAATATACAGCATACAAGAAATGTTTTATACTTTTAAGAGTTCAAACAGAACACGTTTTTGCATTTACTGTGCTGTTTTACCGTTGTTTTTCTATGTAAACGTGTTAGACGGACGTGTTTCGCTTGTGTCTTTTAAGACAGGGTACTCTAAAAACACTGTTGAAAGATGTTCTACGTTAAAAGGGCTTCTGTGTGAATGGCCTCAAGGTGTTTTACTTTGTCATGTTCCTCATTTGCTATTATCATATTGAAAACAGCGACCAGATCATTCTGTAAAACTGCACCTTTTGTGTTCCACAGACAAAATAAAGTCACACAAGTTTAAAACAACGTGAGGGTGAGTAAATGATCACTGAATTGTATGTTTTTTTGGTTGAATTTATCTTAACTTGATTGACCCTCGTGCTTTTCCTGCACTTTCTGCATCCCTCTACTCTCTCTGTGCTGGCTGGCGCTCATGCTGGCTTCATAGTTACTCCCTGAGCGTGTAATTAAGTCGTGAATGATAACGGTTCAATTATTTGCCCAAACGTGTCTCTATGGATTCATTACACACTCACTGATGATGGAGAGTCCCCTGACTCATTCCACAGAGAGGAAAGCAGGAAAAAAGAGAGATGACGATCTTGACAACGTGTCTTTGCAGGCTTTGTAATTATGGCATAATTAGCTTTTTCAAAATCAGATAGGTGTGATATTTGTTGTGTGAGAACGGTGTGTCAATGGGATGACTGAACTATTGACATTTAAAATTACCTTATTTTTCCTATAAATTTTATGGGTCTGGTTTCCGGTCTCATCCGCATCCAGCTGTTTTTTTTAGCTGTTCTAAACAGCTCGTTTTGCTGCTTGATATTGCAAATTGGTTTGTCTTACCATATTATTTTAATGTATTATCCTAATTATGAACACACTGGTTTGAAGTGCAAATAATTTTAAAGTTTACTGTACATGCGTCCCAAATCGCACACTTATGCACTATTCAATGAGGTTGTGTAGTATAAATAGTGCGAGTAGTGCGTTCACACTGAAAATTCCAAAAAGAAAAAGTGCACTTTAAATATCCGGATAATGCACTTAAAGGGTTAGTTCACCCAAAAATGAAAATTAGCCCATGTTTTACTCACCCTCAAAGCATCCTAGGTATATATATGACTTTCTTCTTTCAGATGAATCCAATCGGAGTTATATTAAAAATGATCCTGGCTATTGCAAGCGTTAGAATGGGGTTAGGGGGGTGTTTTTGTTGAACAGTCCAAAAGTAGTCAAATAAAGCGCATCCATCCATATTAAAACGCGTATCATTTACATTTACATTTATCAGACGCTTTTATCCAAAGCGACTTACATTGCATTCAAGTTACAGTTTTTACATTTTATCAGCTCTTGCTTTCCCTGGGAATCGAACCCATGATCTTGGCGTTGCTAGCGCCATGCTCTACTATTTGAGCTACAGGAAAGACCTGTAGCTCAAATAGTATCATGAATAAAGGCCTCCTTTAGCGAATCAATGCGTTATTGTAAGAAAATATCCATATTTAAAACATTATAAACACTTCTGCTGACTGTCATACGTGCAAGCCGTTCCGGTGGATGACATAGGATGTATGCGTCGCGCACGCGCCGGTGATTAATGACGAACACGGAAGCGCGGAGGTGAGAGAACAAAACAAAACGCCAATCACGAATTAGAAGCACAAAACGAGGATGTAAAGAAAAATGTTGTCGGAGTTCAATATAAGCCAAGAGGAGACTGGTTTTACTTTGCTAAAGTAAGGAAACTTTGCTTCCTTTGCTCCTGTAAACAAACTCGCGAGACTATAGGCTTGTTTGAGATGAGCAAAATCTGCGCAGAACCGATCACCGGTGATCACCGCGAGGTGCATGCCGGTTAGAAAAGTGTCTGAGTTACGTCCGCCTTGCTCTGATGTCATGCTGACGTGTGCCAAAAAACTCTTGCGATGCCGAGGCGGCTGTGTCAGATTGAGCAGTCGCGCGCAGTTGCTCTCCACTGACTGCACTGATCAAAAGCATGATGGGAAACGACTGACTGACAACACAGCTTAATGCTCATTGGTTCTCAGACAACCGTGATGCTGCGTTCTCTTCTAAAATGTTTGATTTTTAAAAATTCATATATTCATATGAAAGCAACAGAACTGAAATTAAATCATGTTTATCAGCAGCACAGCATATGAGTGTCAATAACGCGATATCCGCCTTTGATCTCGTAGGTATCTGTTCCACTTCGAGAGCTCAGAACTGTCCGTCTTGACTGCCCTTATTTCACTCCTCCCCTCACTGCAGCCGCCTACTCTCGCCTACATTTCTGGAGAGGCGAGGCGCATCTCAAACAAGCCTTATATCTCAGAGGCGTGCGTGACGCATACATCCTACGACATCCGCTGGAACGGCTTGCTCATACGACCGTCAGCGGAAGTGAGAAAAAACTGTTTATAATGTTTTAAATATGGATATTTTTCTTACAAAAGGCATCGATTCACTACTGGAGGCCTTCATTCACCCCCCAGAGGCGTGTGAGACACGTTTTATTTGACTACTTTTGGACTGTTAAACAAAAACTACCCCCATTCTAACGCTTGGAAGAGCAAGGATAATTTTTAATACAACTCCGATTGGATTCGTCTGAAAGAGGAAAGTCATATACACCTAGGATAATTTGAGGGTGAGTAAAACATGGGCTAATTTAAATTTTTGGGTGAACTAACCCTTTAAATAACTGAAAAAACGAAGTGTGGAATGTTGGACCCTTTATGCACTCAACTGTCGCTGCTTTAATTACGAAGGGGGAGGGGCTATCAAACTCTGATTATTAATGACAAAATAACCTTAGTGTATGAATAATTCAGTACATAGTACATAAGAAGTACATAATGTATAAGTGCATAGTGTATAGTGCGTCATTTGGGACGCAGTTGTTATTTGCCTATAGTGGCTAATGACCCAGAAGTCTTGCCCATAAGCTTACTCCCGGATTGAAGAATAAGGTGGTAAAAACTTAACATAAAAAAACTGATTTTGATAGTTTTAATAGGCAAATTAAATGTTCAACAACCACATATTGATGTGCATGTGTCCATATACGTTTAATCTTGTGGTGTAAGTTCATTGCGGTGTTCAAATCTATGCGTAGTTAGTTGAAAGCGAAGAACCCCTGAAAATGCATTTTCAAGTCTAGATTTTACAGGATTAATTTTACCGTGTGGTACGTGAAAGCCTGGTCTCCAACTGTTTCTCTGGACCCCTGGGAAGAAGTCTGTTTCTGACCTCCCATCATGCCTTGCAATGCCTCTGACTGTTGTCATGGTGATACGGCCCTACTGCCGGGGCCAGTGGTCATTCTGAGTCTCGCAGGCTGTCATTTTGCACAGCGGGAGACTTCTAGTTGCCTGAATCAGTCCATGCTCGAGAATCGTGAGTCCATTTTATCCAAAATGGCTGACTATCTGGTTTTATCGTCATAAAGGGGTTGAGGGTATTCTGCTTTTGGCTGCAAACCCACAGCGCTTATGAAGAAAGTGTCTACTGTTGCAGCCAGGGCTGCATATGTCTATTTTATGGGACGGGTGAGGATTGCTTAATGTGCCATTGTGGATCCGGCGGGAACCTTGCTGACGGACGCGAAGCGAAACGATGCAGTTTTGTGGCTGTTTCGGAAGATCGCCCCTTAGTCATAACTCAAACGTACTGGTAACGAGTGCGCGCTTGCGAACACGTGTGCAAAAAAACTGGAACAGGGCTGAACTGAGATACTTCCTGACAGGAAAGGAGACAGATGTAGGTCTCATGGACCCTTTAGAGATGCCTAGTTATTTATTTATTTATTTTCATGTTTATTAAGGGCTTTATATTGCCTCCTGTGTCTGTGCTTGTTTTCTCTCCACAGAGGCAGCAGTCATTGATGTTCATTTGGCTGCTGCTGAACACCCTCCCTCACACGCGTGGTGTTAGTCGACATGAACGTGATCGCTTAAAATGAACATATACGGTTTGCAGTAAGTTAAAAAAATCAACATCATTAGGTCCTCTAGGACACATCAATGCTCATGGCTTAGAGTCATTTACTGGAATTGTGACTATGAGCAATACAGGAACCATCTCATCAACTTGAGGTGTGTAGATGGTGTAAAACACACACAGATTAACCCCAGGAGAACATAGACCTTGGATACATTGACTGTTGTTGACTTTTGAATCTTGCTCGTGTGTTGCTCTTTCATAGCTCCAAGGTTATAGGAGTTTCAATTTAGATTTATTTAGGTATCAACATTCAGATGTTTCACATTCCAGGATATTGACAATACAGACAATAGTTGGGAACAAAACAGATACAGAATTCATAAAAACAATGGTAAAGTATATAAAGTAAAGAGTGAAATCTTTTAAACACATACCGTTCAAAAGTTTGGGGTCAGTACTATTTTTATTTTTTTTTTGAGAGAGAGAGAGAGAGAGAGAGAGAGAGAGAGAAATTAATACTTTTACTCAGCAAGGTTGCATTAAATTGATCAAAAGTGACAGTATAGACATTCTATTTTAAATAGATGCTGTACTTGTAAACTTTTATAAACTTTCTTAAAAACTGTAATATCACAGAAATATTAGGGAGCACTGTTTTCAGCATTGATGATAATAGACTGGAGTAATGGCAGCTTCACCATTACAAGAAGAAATTACATCTAAGAATATATTAAAATAGAAAAATTTCACAAAAATACGGTTTTTACTGTAGTTTTGCTCAGATAAATGCAGCCTCGGTGAGAATTTAAAACATTTAAAAATGTTAGAAAAACTATAAATGAGTGAGACAGTTATAGACATGTTGTAAAAGAATAGGGCTATACAACAAATGTAGATACAGTAGCTCAGAAAATTTGGTTTTAGGAGAATTTAATGAGAAATATTTGAGTTTACATTGAAATCTGAATTTGGACTTTTTTATCTTGAGAAATCTCTCGGGAAGTTTGAGAGGAGACAAATGTGTATTTTTCTCAGGAAAAGCAGGAAACTTGAGCAAAAATCACAATTTACTCTGCTTTTAATATCTAGAAAAACGATACAGATATTACAGAGATGATTTCAGAGATTGGACGAACGTAATTTTCATTTGTGGTTGAACTATTCCTTTAAAGAATGCCTTTATCCATGATCTGCATTGACTATCGGGTTTGACTTTTCTTTTTTAAGACTGTCCGATTTCAAGGATTTCACTTCCTTATGCTATTTGTAATTAGTACAGATCAATTTTACGCTTCTTAATTGCTCACGTGAGGATCTCTGTTGTCATTCATTCGGTCTTGACCCTCTCTGTAAGCAGTTAACCTGTGCTACTGTGAAGAGTCCAAATGAGCAGGCCAGAATGGACCGAAGGGACAGACGGCGGGGAGGAGCGGTGAGAATACATCAGAACCTCTGGACTCCATCTGTCACCATGGAGACAGCAGAGAGGGTGGGGGTTGCGGGACACGCAGAAGACAGGTGGACCCACCCCACCAGCTGCCATGACATCAAACACCTGTGCTGATGCTCTGGACAAACTTTCTTCTTCTCTTTCTGCAGCTCCATCAGTCCTTGAGGTCCGTAGTGTTTGTTTTTAATTAGTTTCTGTATGCAATTTATATATATATATATATATATATATATATTGCATATAGCCATCATTTCTTCGTCTGTTCCACTGTGTTTCTGGTGTCAGAGTTCATGGGATTGTTCGTTTTCCATTTGATTGCATTCAATAATAACGTCCATAGAGGGCGCTATTACACTGAGCGGGGAGTCTTCAAAGCCTCCAGTGGGACATTGAGACGTGTGGCTACTTCCAGCGTCTTTTGCAGGGTTGTGGGGTATAATGCATTATTATTCTTGACTGGTCCTCGCAGGAATCAAAGCGCAAGGCCTTTTATATTTTTATACACTACCACCCCCTTAGTCCCCACGCTGGAACCAGCCCTGGACTCACGATTGCTGCTGACCCGTAGAGAAAGACAGAAAGAGAGAAAGGGATAGAGAGAGGTAGAAGGAGAGAAAGCCCACATTACTGATTCCAATGCACAGGCCTTTTCCATTTAGTTGCAAATTGATACAAGGACTGGAAGAGAATTTTAAAAAACAGGCAATCACCCGTGCTTGATTAGTCTTTGTGTTGCCAATTATCCATTACAATCTTGCTTCTGTGTTGCAAACAGTCATCATAGGCTTGACTGCTTCATTGCCTTGTAGAAATACGGTCTGTACGGTTACATGACCATGTTTCTGGATGAGGTTATTGGAGATAATAAGTCAAATTATTGGCACTTCTTGGCTCCACACTGTACATTTTGCACATTTATTAATTTATTCATTCTCATGAACTCCTAATTAGTTCCTGAAAACTTTAAGAAAGTCTTAAAAATTTTCAGGTCATCTTAAGTGTTTTTTTTTTTTTTAAACTTATTTGCACAGCTTAAATGAATATCACCCAAAAATGAATCTTTGCAGAAAATGTACTCACCCTCAAATCTTCCAGTATGTACATGAGTTTGTTTCTTGATCGGAACAGATTTGGAGAAATTTAGCATTACATCAGTTGCTCAACAGTAGACCCTCTGCAGTGAATGGGTGCCGTCAGAATAAGAGTCCAAACAGCTGATAAAAACCTCACAATAATCCACAAGTAATTCACATGACTTCAGCCAATCAATAAACATCTTGTGAAGTGAAAAGCTGTGTGTTTGTAATGAACAAATCCTTTGTTTAGATATTTTAACTTCAACCTGTTGCTTTAACCATTGCTTTCAGCTAAAATTAGTCCTCTATCCATAATATTGCTTTCTACATTGAAAAGTTGACTTGTCACATGAATCAGGAGAGAAATCACAGGTCAAGCACCATTTACAAGTGAAAACAGTTCTAAACAAATATGTCAGTATTTTGATGTGAGAGGACAATAAGGGATGGATGTTTCACTGGAGGAAGTGTTATTATGGATTATGCACTCGTATTTTGGCCAGAGGTGATGGTTTAAAGTTAAAACGCCTTAATGATGAATTTATTTGTTACAAAGACGCAGGTTTTCACTGTCACCAGAGTCATGTGGATTACTTGTGGATTATTGTGATGTTTTTATCAGCTGTTTGGACTCTCATTCTGACGGCACCCATTCACTGCAGAGGATTCTTTGGTGAGCAAATGATGTAATACTAAATTTCCCTAAATCTTTTTAGATGAAGAAACAAACTTATCTACATTTTAGATGGCCTGAGGGGTTCAATTAAATTACACATACTATGAAAACAAACTATGTGTATAGTGAACAGATGCAAAGTTTTGTCATAAATCTCTAGATGATGCAGGCCAATGGGTTCTAACCCAATCTGATGTAATCACGTGATTATTCACATGGCACAGCTGATTGGTTCTTTTTGCATCAGCAGCCAATGAGCTTGCTGCTCAATATTCAAATACTTGGCTAGTGCTTGCTGTAGCAGTTGCAGTGCACTTCAGAAACCCTGCACCTTCCCCAGCTCCACCTGTATAGACTTGCTACAGGGGGATTTCATGCATGCTATATATGGGGGTTATTTCACGTATGTTACATGTGCAGCACCAGTTGTGGATGTATAGTCAGTAGCAAGTCTCTGTACTTGTTCTGAAATCGTCTTCCTATGTGTTTATATTTAAAAATCACATCTAATTACTCTGGTCTTCAGTGTGTTTAACAAATAGAAAATATTGCTCCAAAAAAAGGAACCAAGAAATTTAGCTTGTACGTACTTGTACTCTTGTTTCTTATCATTGGTGTGCAGGGGTGTGCAGAAAGACGGTCATGATGAGAGGCGAGGAATAATTCATTCAGGCCTGAAACTTAAGAACTCCAGCCGGATATAATGAGACGACACTGTTCATATTTGTGTTTAAGAGACAATTACGTGAAACCTTAGCATTGGAGCGGACAAGTCATTAGGCCCGAGTTTTGAGGCGGTAATAACAAGCCTTTTAAAAGCTCCCCCGATCATGTCACATTAATACATTGCAATTCTGTTCTCTCTTTCCTGTTTTTCTGTTGCCGAGGTGAGGATACGTGTTAAGATAAATATTAGATAGTCTTGGCAATTATCCACACGTTCATAGTGGAATAACAGGCTCACTGTGTTTATACATAAAATTTACCAAGACATCTGAGTCCAGGTGCATGCTGGGTAGGCGCCAGGGGAATGCAGAGTTTGAGCGTTTGCCTTTTGCATGTCTGTCTCCTCCTCCGCAATTCAAAATATCATGTGTTCCTTGGGTAAAGTGATAAAATAGTGTTAATGATGGCTGTATGAGCGATCCCATCACCTGCAAAGATAGAGCCCAGAATACACACATAAATGCGGTCAAAGCCCCGAAACTTTCAAAAGAAGCGAACATTACACTGACCACGCTATTCAATGGTAGGTGGTAGATGGATTTCTTCCCAAATGTGTAAAACACAGAAATGAAACAAAGACAAAAATGTTCTAGGCTGTTGTATTATTTGACGTAAAGGCTTTTTTTGTGCTGCCAGATAGGTGAAGAAAGTGTTGCAGGGGGAAAAATGTTCATTTTCCACCTCGACAGCTTGTAATGGGATGGGAGATACCTGTGAGAACAGGAACTAAACTCACAATCAGAGCCTGGAAATGGCCCTGGCCCAGTAACTGAGGCGATTACCACGGAACCTCTGACTTTCCACTCAGGGTTTGTAGTGAAACGTTGTGGTATGAATATCAATAGCCGTTCCATGCCATTTCAAGCGGCTAGCAGGAATCCCTCATCATTCATCTCAAGCGCCGGGGCGAACGAGGCGAGATTCCATTTTAACATTGGGGGAAAACAAGATTTAGGATCTTATTTTAAAATCATACAGTTCCCTGAGCTCTTTGATGACTCCCGTGACGAAAAAACCAGCTCAGTCCAGAGTAAATTTCCTGTTTTTCAATGCTGGTTAGTGTTGGTTTGCATGGGGGTCAGCAATGTTGGTTTACAAAGGTTTGCTGTGAATGTTGATGTTTAAAATTTTATATAGATTTAAAGCAGATTTGAATTCAATCTTATTGTCTTTCTCATATTATTTGCATTTTATTTCTGTTCTAGCTTGTCTGCAGTTTATTTATTTAAACTCAAGTCTTTTGTAGACCCAAGGATTTTAAGGAATATTGTACCTTAAAGAAACAAAGGAGTTGAATTTTGCTTGTCTTGTTGGTTTATTAAAAAGGAAGAAAATCAAAGGGTAAACAAAGTGGTCCCCCTCCTGTCAGGAAGTTATCCTTAAAATGAATCCATGGCGTGCCATTTCCAGGAGTTTTATCCTCTCGCTCCCCAATAAGAACTTTGGCGCATCTGGTGCAATAGTCTTGACAAATGTTCAAATTCTCCCATATCCACGTTTTATACAAGTTTAATTCCATTTCCAGATATTGCCTTCATTTGTCTTCCACATTGTCGTTACTTTAACGGCAATTGACATTCCCACGAGATTCCTTCTCAGCCTGCTCACCTTCCCCATCTGATTCACATCTAATATTCACGCTGGTGATGGACATTCACCAATTGCGTGGGGGCCATTATGCCTATCTTCTGATCATCTGTTATCTGTGCCTGAACATATTGGGTCATTGATTTTAGGAATTGTGGAGCCCCATGCCATGTGTCAGAAAAGAAGAAGGGGGAGCGAGAATGAGTGGGCTTTCTGAAATCACATTCTCCTGTAACCTGCCATCCGTTACACCAGAGCAGCAAGTCTCATTCTGCTGTTCTATTCACGTCTCTGTTTCAGCTTAAAGGAATAATTCACTCAAAAATAAAAATTCTGTCATGCTTTACTCACTCTTATGTCGTTTCAAACCTGTGTGACTTTCTTTTTTTACGCAGAACACTAAAGAAGATATCTTATAAAATGTCTGTTTGTTTTTTGTCTGTACTCTGTAAAAAATGATAGTTATTTAATGGTGCAAGTTCTGTTACTGTATATAGTGAAAACCTGTAATAAATCTAACAGGACATTTACTGTAAAATACTGTTAAATTCACAGTTTTCACAAGCAAAAAAGAACAAGTCATCTTGTAATTTACAGTGAAAAAAAAATTGATATTCACAGAAATCCCTATGTGACACTTGATGGTTTTTATTGAAATTAGAAATAATATTGAGCTTCTTAGTTTTTATCTTATTGGTTGTATACAGTAGGGTTATGTTATGTTACAACTCATGTTGTTAAATAAATGTTTATTGAATTATTACCATGATGGTGTTTTGTATTTGCGTGGGAAAACTAATTAATATTCTTTGCTTTAATTCTACAGTACATGTTACTCATTTACCGCATTTATTTTTGGTGGTTGTCAGTGTATTATAAAGGTATGAAACAGATTTTTGTACTGGTTGATATTTTAACATTTTATTCGTTTTTAAAACAAGTTCATTCCATAAAACTCAGGATGTTGCTATCAGATTTTATTTTACATTTTTTTTTACATCTTATATCTTCCATATAATGATGTCAATGAGTTCCACACAACATTGGACCCCACTGACTTTAATTAAATGGAAGACAGTATAGTTGAAACATAATTCAAATGATCTTATTTTCTGTTACGCAGAAAGTGAAAGAAAGTCATACAGATTTGGAATAACACGAGGTTGAGTAAATGATGACAATTTATGTTTGTGTGAACTGTCCCTTTAAGTCTTCCATGGAATTGATGCACATATTCCTTATTATACGTGTTTTTTTTTTTTTACAATTACTGTAGCAGTGCCCGAATCGGAGTGCTTTACATCCTCTTATTTTCGAAACTTTATCTCTACATTATTCTGTTTTAAACATTGCGTGGTTTATAAAGCAACAGAGCGAATGAGAAAGGGCAAGAGAGAGAGAGAAAACGAAGGAGGATGCTTTTTGACCCTGGTGATTTCAGGTCACTCAACATAGGCAATGAGAAGCGAACACACAGCTCACCCACAAGAGGATTTACAGACATACACGGGTCTCTATCAGATGTAGGGAAAAAATAGCAAAGTGCAGCAAGGTCATAGGAAAGCTGTTAATAATGCAATAAAACATGTACACGTACACACACACACGCTCGCACACAAGCAAAGACAGGACCATCTGGTCTTGGACACGTCCTCTGTGGAGATTAATTGGTGATGTGTAGCTGCAGTCTCAGCCCAGCGCTGGTGCTCTGTGTGGAGGGAAAGACGGAGAAGAGGTGGGGGTACTTCTGGTGATGCCATGAATCAGTACATCTGTTAGGGAGATAGAAACGATAGGAACACACAAGAGGAAAAGACCTGGGGCCACAAATGGATGCTTATTAATGGCTTTGGTGTGTGAGTGTATTTGTGTGGTCTTGTCCAAGTGAGATGCGTTTTGCTGCTTACTTCACACAAGCGGTCAGTCTGTTGTGTGTCCATTTTGGACAGTGTGCATTCCTGTGCCACTCATATTCATATTAAAGTCAGGATACAATAATATATTTTTTTTATCACAAAGCATTCAGAACTACAAAATCAAAGTTTTTGTATCAAGGAATTAATTTGGCTGAATCTGTTGATGTTCTTGCGTGGTCATATTGGTTTCAAACTGATTTTCAGCTCTATTAAATTGTCTGTTTTTTACAGAATAGTTTTGAAATTAAAAATGTAAATTTGAATTTGGAATTGTAATAAATAATGGTATTTATATGAAATTAAAGGGGTCATCGGATGCAAAATTCACTTTACAGGTTGTTTGAACATAAATGTGTGTTAGAAGTGTGTGTACACATCCATCCTATAATGATAAAATGATAATGATTTTTTTTTTAAATTTTCAAATCAGGCTGTTCTGAGACTCCTGTCAGAATGACGTAGTTCTGTACAGGCCCCTCCCATGATAGTTGATTGACAAGACCGTCTTACCTTAGACCCGCCCTGAGTGAGCTGAGAGCTGTCAACTCCGGAGCAGGGGATATATAATGAATATAGCAGTCGTCATTTACTCCCGACATCTGAGCCGCTGAAGACCCAGAGGATTAACGTTACTTCCGTGTTTGAATGCGCCGATCCCGATCAGCCTACATGCGTTTATGTTCGCCTGAATCATCCTGCTTCATCTACAGAAGAAGTGAGTATAAGGCTTTTTTATGAATCTTTGCAAATCGCCTTTCCTAATAATGTGCTAGTTAGCCAGTTTCACGGCTGGAGTTTACAGTCTGCTCGTCACCCCACGGAAGAGAGGGGCGGGGCGAGCAGAGCAGAGCTCATTAGCATTTAAAGCGACATGTACTAAAAAACAGCTTGCTGAAAACAGAGCTGATTTTGACAGGGTAAAAAGCAGTGGTGGTTTTATTTTGAGTAACATTTACTTTTATTTCACTACATTCCAAAGCATAAGATTGCACTTTTTACTTCACTACATTTCATAAAACACATTGTTACTCCTTATAATATATCACGTGCTCTGAGACGCAGAAGTGGTCTCTGATTGATGAACAAACTGATTCTTTTCAATGAACCCGTTAAATCAGTTCGCAAATCGCACCAAACGATTCATTCACGAATTGGACTGATCCAATATTGCAGCTGTTCTCGAGTCAACAAATCACTGATTCAAATGATCCGTTCAGAGCGAGTCTCTATAGTGAACTGAATTCACAAGTAAGGCCCAGGAGATCTTGTGAGCGTGCGCGCGTCTGATGCTCTGAAAAGTATTAAATCATTTTAATCCTAAAATAATTTTAGGATTAATTATTGTAACTGAAAATCATATTTAGGTCAAAACTGTCAGTTGTTTGTGAACTAAATCTGCTGTAAAGGGTGATCTGTTTAAGCCCACTGAAATGCTTGAATGCATGCAGACACATCAACATCAGAGTCTCTATGTTTTAGGTCAAAAAACATTAAAATAACACAGATTAAATTAAATAACTCATGCACGTTCATCTTCCCCGCTGAGCAACGTTAGCAGTTTTATTAAAATGCTATGCATTTAGCCCAATGTGATGTCTGTTTTTATATTGTTTATCATCAACACACATATGTATTTTGTATCTGGATTCACTAGCCAAGTAGACAGATATGAATGTTTATTCATATCCATGCTGAAAATAAGTCTATATTGTTAGCTGATGCTAACTGTCTAGCTAACAGCTTGCTGGTGCTAGGTTGAGGTCATTTTTAAATATAAAGTCCAAATATTTTTATTCAACCACCTAGATGGATTACATCTGAGGGAAAAAGAAAGGATGTGATGTTCAGAACATGGTAACTACAGTAATTATCAAAGTGGGAAGTGGTGCCCTCTGGGGGCATTTAGCCAGGGGTGTTTTAACACCACAGACAAGGTTTGAGAAGAAAAAATCATTATGAAAATCCAATTATTTTTTCCTTATTATATTCCTTATTTCCTTACTGGTTATTTTGGGAAAATTCCAGGTATTTTGAGCAGTAGGATTATAAAAAAAAAAAATGCTAATATAAAATTTAATTATATAAGTAGCCCATATAAAACTGCAAAATCTATCTATCTATCTATCTATCTATCTATCTATCTATCTATCTATCTATCTATCTATCTATCTATCTATCTATCTATCTATCTATCTATCTGTCTGTCTATCTATCATCTTTTTCTTATTTATATATCGTTTAATCTATATGATAAAGTGAGTATTTCTAGTAATTGATTGAATTTTGAAGTGGATATGTCAAATTTTTCAAAACTATTGGCAGGTAAATCAGAATCAGAATCAGAATGAGCTTTATTGCCAGGTATGTTTACACATACGAGGGATTTGTTTTCGTGACAGAAGCTTCCACAGTGCAACAGAATGACAGAAGACAGAACAAAAACACAGATAATAAAAAAATTAAAATAGAACAGGTAAATAAGGAATAACAATATACAAATTGTTACAAATTGTTACAAAACATACAAATTATATTATGTTTTTTAAATTATGAGACATTTTTTGTTCCATGTCTCAAGAGTCAATGACTTGATTCTTTTGCTTTTATTTTACAAATATTAATGAATTGTTTGTAGGAATCACACTTTTGTGTGCCTTTGCATTATGTTTTCTCAGAATATGCTCGGTACGTGTATACAGGAATGTTAGAGCATGTAAACATTATTTTCACAGTAAATGCTCAGCCAGATGCATATGTTTATGCATATGCTTTTGTGTGTGTTTGTGTAGTTCGGCCTGTGGGTATATTTTTGGAGAAGCATCACATCTGTCGCTGGTGTGGTTAACGCTCAAGCAGGAGTCGAGCTTTGCCTCACGACCTCAAATGTCACAAACCAAACCTGCGTTCTGAACCTGGCTAACACGCCCTCCTCGCTGCCCTCAGGGAGCCGTTGCCACCACATCTCGTCTGTCCTTGTGAATTAGTAACATGCAGCGCTGCTAATGTGACTAATCAGAAACACACACACACACACAAAAACACATATGGGTGAAATCTGTGCACACCTGTGTGGTGACACGTTTAGGCCCTTCAACCTAGTGCGGAAAAACCTCCCGGAGGAGCAGTGCTGAGTGTCAACCTCTCAAGATGGCTAATTACTGTTGATGAATCCTCCATATAAACCACATACAGAGAGAGACAGATGGAGAGAGAAGGAGAGAGCAAAAGAAGAGAAAGTGCAAGGTGGAATTTAAGGGTTGGGATTTTCCCCTCTGTCAGCAGGATTGTGGGTGTGTTGTTTGTAAATCATGATCACTTTTTGAGGTGCATTTAAAGGGATAGTTCACCCAAAAAGGAGCATTTTGGGATTGTTTACTCAACCTTGGGCTCTTTGAATTTCTTTCTTCTGCTGAACACAAAAGAAGATATTTTGCAGAATGTTGGCAAACAAACAGTTGATGGTTCCCATTGACTTCCATTGTATTTTTATTTGATTTTTTTTCCCGATGGGAACCATCACCCCTTTGGTTACCAGAATTCTTTAAAAATATCCTCTCTTATGTCCCAAGGAAGAAAGAAAAAAACTTGTACAGGTTTGGAACAACTTGAGGGAGAGTAAATGATAACAGAATTTTCATTTTTGGGTGAACGATTCCTTTAAAGAGAGGTATTGTCATATTTGCTGTGATATCAAATGGACCTGCAACGGTGATGATTGTTTTCAAAATGGTTTCCTGTATTTTATAGGTAATAATAAAAATATTTCCAATTATTCATTATATTAAACTATGGTAGTTGGGACATTTTATGTATGGTAATAAATGTAAAAAAAAAAAAATCTTTAACTACATTTGTTTTATAAAATACAAATAGGTCATAAAAATTGAAGAAGATACTAATATACAATAAAACCTTCTCTCTTATAAAGAGAGAGAGATATATAAATAATATTCCTATCCGTGCCAAAACCATTCCATCCAATCCTGTGTTGGATTTGCATATGCAAATGTGAGCCTGCTTCGCGCGCAGTTCCGTAATTAAACAAATTCCAAGCTTACAAACAAACGTCGTTCTCTATTACCTTCCCTATAATAGAGTTACCACAGCAACGTGCATAAGTGGCCAAGCTCATCAGCCTGCAGTTCTCTGTTTCCACTCTGTCTGGTAGCCGGCTAATGCTAATTTCTGCCGTGTGACTGGAGATTACTGTCTGTCCGTGAAGATCAAACACTGTGATAACATCAGTCCAGATTCTTGACCTTTGATTTTTGTTCATCGTCTGGTGAAGAGATCTCAAAAACTTTATTAACTTCAGTTAATTTGCATTTAAAGGGGACTTATCGTAAAAAAAATAAAAAACTTTGAAATAAAAGAATTCAGAAAATACTATCCTTCTTTCTACTTAAAATTGTCATGTTTAATTCAATGTATTGCTCGGTGTTTCTTATGTTTCTTATATATATATATATATATATATATATATATATATATATATGTTTTTACTAAATAAAAAATAATTTATATAATAATAATATATACACTGTAAAAACAAAAAGTTGAGCCAACTTAAAATTTTAAGGCAACCAGCTTCAGCAGAGTTTTGAGTTTGCTCAACTTGTCGTTTTAAGTTTACACAACAAAAATGTGAGAATCTCCCACAAAAATAAGTTGAGCAAACTCAAAAATCTGCTGAAGCTGGTTGCCTTAAAATTTTAAGTTGGCTCAACTTTTTTGTTTTTTTTACAGTGTAAGATTAGATCCTCAGTTACCTAACAGTCTACTCTGAGAGTTAGTACGTCGTTGCAAATGAATGAGAATGTAGTTGCAAAGGTACTTATAGTAACTTTAATATTAATTGAAGTAATTTTATTTAATTTTTTCCTTTGTGGAGAACTTCTTATATATGTTAATATGTCTGTAATAACTAATAATAATTAATAATAATATATATATATATAAATAAATAAAAATTCTAGGTGGGTATTGGAAAGTGTCATTCAGTAAAAACATTACAAATATGACCTAGGATCAAGAGTTATTTATTTTTCTGTACAAAAATGATCATATAATATAAATGTATCTTATAAGAAAACTCATAACTTTCTGAGGTAAATAAATTAATATTTGCTGGAGCCACATATATATTTAAATGTCAGCGCTGGAAGGCAAAACAGACACAACTGTGGTGGTATTTGTATAGTTGGTATCTTTGTTTTTGCCTTCCAGCACTGGCATTATTATTATTATTTTTTAAAATCTCAGAATCAAAACGTGACAAATATAAATATTATTCAGTCATTATTTTTACATTTCCATTCAGTACTCATGTCCTTTGTTGTGTGTTTTTGTGCAAGTGTGTGTGTGTGTTTATCACAACTGGTGAAATGTACTGCTTGCCCTCTCTGTGTGCTGAAATCAGTGTGAGCTTCAAAAGATTTAGGGTTTGTATTTAAGCTTGGAGGTCACCACGACCTGCTCTATGCTGTGTGTGTGTGTGTGTGTGTGTGTGTGTGTGTGTGCGCACTCAGTGGACCTCCTCTACAGATGGAATGAGAGGGATTCAAACCCCATTTGTGTTTGAAGGCAGAAACGGCTCCGACCTAAGACCACCAAATCCAGGCCATACATTGCTAACCTCTTTCTCTCTCTCGCTTCCTCTTTCCATGTCTCTCTTTTCCGCTCAGCTTTTTGATACATGCCTTTTTCATCTCAAACCATCTCCTCCCCATTTTCATCACAACATGGATTTTTTTGGCCAGATATGAATGTAATGGATGAATAGATATTGCTCTGCTACAGGCTGTGGGCTTTTCTTTTTCGCTGATGAAGTATTAGGACACAGCTTTGTGTGAAATGTTGAGTGTCTTGTGAACAGACCAAGGACACTATAGATAGACAGAGTGAGCTGTTGGTAGAAAGAGAGATAAAATGGCAGTGTAGGGTTAGAGTTTGCATATTGATAACATTTCTATCTCTCAATCACCCACATGCAAGTTCTGGTAGCACCTCATGCAGTGCACTGATTGGGCTCTAATGAGTTTTAATTAAAAATTCGATGGCATCTTTAATGAGTCCAGTGTTGAGCTGTTTGTGTGGTAGTTTACCGATCTCTACTAATGGGTAGAACTTATGTGTTTGCACAGACTACAATTGTGTGTGTGTGTGTATGAAATGGAAAAAAAGAACACACAGAAGCTTTTTCCCACCTCAGATTTAAAAAATGAAAACAAAAACTGAGATGTTTAAAATAAGAAGTAACAAAATGCTTTACAATACTGTTGAGATATTGTCAATTTGTGACATAGAAAGTAGAAAATAAATCTATGCAAGTACATACATTACATATAAATCTATGCAACACACACACGCACACGCAACATATTTAGAAGATCTCATCTGTAATTGCAAGATGCAAAGTCACACTGTGAGAAATGAAATCACAATCATGAGCAATAAAGCTGCAATTCTGATTTATATATATATATATATATATATATATATATTTAATATGTTTATTTTTCCATTCTTAGGTGTTCAATCCCTTTAATGGCGTTCTTGGTTATGTTTTATTGGTTACACTTTATTTTGATAGTCCACTTTAGACAATCTATATAACTATAAGTAACTTTGCATGTCAACTAATTCTCATTAATTTGCAGCTACATGTCTACTAACTCTCAGGGTATTGTTAGGTTAGGTTTAGTGTTAGTAGAATAAGTTGACATATACTTGCAAAGTTTCTCATAGTCAGTATGTTGTATGTTGTGGACCCATCAAAATAAAGTGTTAGAAGATATTAAGCAGACAGTCTACTAATACTCTAATGACTGCTAGTTGACATGTAGTTGCAAAGTTACTTACTGTTAGTAGAATGTCTAAAGTGGACTATATCAAAATAAAATGTTACCATTTTATTTAAAGGGATAGTTCACCTAAAAATGAAAATTCTGTCATCCTTTACTTAACCTTAAGTTGTTCTAAACCTGTATGAGTTTCTGTCTTCTGTAGACAGAATATGAATATGAGTAACCAAACAGTTAACGGTAGCCATTGACTTCCATGCAAAAAAACAAAAAAAACAAAACAAAAAACCCCCCCAAAAAACATGGAATTCAATGGCTACTGTCAACTTTTCATTTAGATTTTTGGGTGAGCTGTTCCTTTAAGTTTAACATGTCTCTGATATTTCCACTAAAAACGCTCTTTTTATGTAAAGATGGAAGTGGTCTTCTTTTAGTACGAGCAGTTAACGAGGAGTTTATTTGTCTGGTTTAAGAAGAAAGAAAGAAGTTAAAGAAGCAGTCCACCCTAAAATAAATATTCAGACATTTTTTATTCACTGTCATGAATGCGGTATGCTGTTTTTAAATTTTTTTAACGCAACACAAAAGTAGATATTTTTGAAGAAATATCTGTTGTCTTAAAATGACATAGTGACCACAGACTGTCAGTCTCCAAAAAGGACAAACATATCCCATTACATGTGTTTATGTGAGTGTGTAACTGTAAATTGCAGGATGTTCTGCTGAATAGATGAACATATCTCCTGTCTTTGTTCTCCTCTGCCCTGAAAATCAGTATTCCATCCTTCCACACAGCGATTAGAATTCCACGAGTGAGACTCTGGAAACAGGCTGCATCCTTCCAGGCAGCTTTCAGATCAAATACCTCAAACACACTTTTCATGTTTCACGGGCTAATTAAGATATTAATAATTGACACTTCTGAGAGTCGACACAGGCTGGAAACTCTGAAATAGCAAACAGGGCATTCATCTGGTAAGAATTGCAGGAACTGACTGAGCTGTTGTAACACTGGGAAAAAAAAAAATCAATCATATTTACAGCAGTTCTGTTATTGTTAACTACAACTATTAAAGATTGTTTTCGGTTATGAAAATAAAGCTAAAATAAAATAACATAAATATTAAATGAAAAACTAAATACTTATTATTACATATATTACCTTTGCAACTAACAGAAATTTAAGAAATACAATCACTAAAACTAAAATTAAAATTCTTAACAAAATTACTAAACCTTTTACTAAAATTAAAATCTGAAAATAGCAATTTAAATAAAATGTAAAATATTAGTAAATAATATATAAACAACACTAAAATAAGTCAAGTCAAGTCACCTTTATTTATATAGCACTTTTAACAATACAGATTGTGTCAAAGCACTTAACAGTATCAAATTGGAGGATAGAGTGTCAGTAAATAACACTGCAATAATCACACTTTGTATTTATTTTATAAATTTTAAATTTTTATGTAATGTTATATATTTTCAATATTGTTTTAAAATAATATTTTTATATATTTTTAAATATATTTCAGTCGTTTAATAGAGTTCTGCTTCATTTAAATGTAACATTTTAACTTGGTCTCAGATGTTTCTCCATTTGCTCTCCATTTATTTTCATTTCCGCTTTGGAGAAACCATTCCAATAATAAAGAGCTTTCATTTGTGTTTTTTGTCTTTCCTTTCCTACCAGTTCATAATGAAGATCTTTCTCCTCAGCGAAGTATATGTGAGAACATTTCAAGCTCATTTAAGCTTGTCATTAGAAAGGGACGCTGTGCACACATGGCACTTGCATTTTCTCTCCATGGGGTAAAATGGAACGAGCTACACAAACAACATTTGAAGATCATAAGACTCTCTTCCAATGGTTGCCTCTAATTGGAAGGAAACTGTGTGTGTATATTCATATTCATTTGTTTGTATTCATCTCGGTGTGGGTCAGAGCTGTCTTGTGTAGAGAATATTAAGAGAATGCCTTTTAAGGCAGTAGATTAAAACAGTGAGGCAATATTAGAACCAGACAAGAGTAAATATCTTTCTAATTTGCCCCCGCAGAAGAACATTTAACTGGTCAACTCTAGTGCGCGCGCACACACACACACACACCTACCTTGTTTCTGTCTCACATTGCTGAGAGCTCTATTCTTTTTAGAAGACCACAAAGGTGCAGTTCTATCACAGCACTTTGGCACCATATGGCCTGGTGATGCATTTGAAGGTAACCAATAGTTTTAGTTGTTCCACCCTGAATGATACTCTTTCTCATTCTCTGTTTTTCCTGTTCATTTGTTCAGCAGTTTGATTTGTGCACTGAGGGCTTCTGGCTGCTCCCAGAGGAGACGCGGGCTCAAGCAACATAATCTGCTGTGATTATGTGTGTGTTTGTGTGTATGTGCCTGTTTGTGTAATTGCAATTTCATCAGGACTTCAGGGCTGGCCATGGGCTGTTCAGCTAACCGCAATCGTAAATGTTAACAATAGATGAAGAGAGAAACAAATTAAAGGGGCCACATTGCAAGGAATCTACTTTTTCTTGATCTTTTGAACTAGTTCACTGTACTGTGGAAAAAAAATAGGCTACTGTAACTTTCAGAACTTTCAGAATAACTAAGTGGCAAAAATGGGTCATTCTGAACTTTGGATATCTTTTGTGCCATCAAATCAATACACACAGACACTTGACCACTCATATTTACAAGTCAAAGACTCCTATATGGTATTCAGTAACTTGACCCACCCAATCACAGGAAGCAGGATAGACCCTGTTATTCCCAAATACAAGTAAACAAAAAAGTAAAGTGCACTCTAAGAAAAGTCTGTAAAATAGGGCTCAGTTAATAAAGGTTCCAGAAGGGGTGTTTCACAGCGATGCCATATAGAAGAATCATTTTTGGTTCCTCAAAGTACCTTTTACACTGTAAAAAAAAAAAAAGTTGAGCCAACTTAAAATTTTAAGGCAACCAGCTTCAGCAGATTTTTGAGTTTATACAACACAAATTTGAGAATCTCCCACAAAAATAAGTTGAGCAAACTGAAAAATCTGCTGAAGCTGGTTGCCTTAAAATTTTAAGTTGGCTCATTTTTTTTTTACAGTGTAGTTAACAGCTCTTAGGGTGAGTTCACATGTCTATTTCAGTTTTCTTAATTCTTTTGGTCTGGGCCAAAAAAAAAAAAAGATACATTTAGTCATGGTTTGCTTCACATTTGCGGCTTTTGTGTGGGAGGAACCTTTTCACAGTTCCTAGAACTATTGGTGGCATTTGCGTCCATTTGGGGAGCTAAATTAGCTCTTACTTCAGAGTAGGGTCTAAAACAGTTCTACAGGAACTACAAGTGACGTAAGTGTACTCTGATTGGCCAAACACATATGAAACACCGGCTACCCGGCATTTTTAAAAAGTCATCAAAAAATATTTACAAACATGGAAAAAGGCGATAACAGCATTTAGCTATACCTGTTGTCTGCAGCGTTGTGTTCTTTTCTCAGCCTTGATGATATGTAACACTGCAAGCTGTCATAGGAGATTTAGTCAGATTTTAATGCTCTTTTAATTGTGTAAATTCTGTGTTTACATTCCATCTCCATTATCACGAAACTCACGACACACAACAAAAACAGCTCTGATCACGGCGTCCTCCATCAGGCCGCTTCAGAGTTCCTGCTCCCGGTGTGAATGCAACCAGGAAAACAGCCCAAAGGGGGAACTTGGTTCTCTAGGAACCACCATGCTGGCTATTTCCTAAAACTATGTGGTGCAAAAGCTCCTATTCACAGTCATTTTTAGAACCAAAACTACAGATATAAAACCAAAGGCATAAAAATGTTTAATTAATGTTTATTGCATATTTCAGTTTAATGAGTCTCACCATGATGGTGTTTAGTGCTTGTGTGAATGACACTGTGCACCTTTTATATGTTATTTTTTAAAAGCTGCTTGTGATGGGCTTTGGATCATCATGTGACTTTCTCATCACCTTCTGCATTTGGTGGTTATCAGTGTATTTCAAAGGTACAAAACAGATTTCAGTACTTCAATAGGTTGGTATATTAACATTATATCAGTTAATGAAATTACGGTATTTAACTGTAAATTTAAGTTAAAACCGTAAAACCTAAAATGTTGTTACCGTATTTTTTATGGTAGAATTCCAGCAACCACAGCTGCTGGTTTTTTACGGAATTTTGTTTTTACAGTACAGAATTCCTCTGTTGCACGCAAATAAAGATCTGTTTCTAGGAGACGGCCGTTACAACGCCTGTACCCAACTGTAATGGGTGACATAAGATGCATGAGCATTCTGTCCTTTTTTAGGGTTGCTACTTTTGACATCAAGTCCTGTTTCTGTTTTTTTTTTAGATGTCTTTTGATCCATGTTCTGTTCATATATCAGTCGAACCACTCAAGTGTTTGATTGGAAGCGGACCGAGACCCACTTGTGGGGGTTCAGTCCGCTTGTTTGGTGCGCACCAAGATTCAGATGACAGCGTTGATGTTTATTTAAATGAACCGCACTAACAGAAAGCAATTTGTTTTAATCAAACCAAATCTGCTAAGTGTAAACAGACCCTTGAAAACATTTTTTTCCCAGTTTTGTCATACTTTAAAAATCTAGGTAAAAAAAAAATATATATATATATTTATTTTTTACTCAAAAAACTAACGTAAATATTTTGTGACCCCTTCAAAAGAATTATGACCCAGTCATGTATCTGGTAGGAGGACAGAGAAGAGGAGTCAAGTGAGAGGGGAAGCATGCATATGAAGAAATATCTCAATGTCTGTTGATATGCCCACATTCTTCACTTAATATACATTGTGTGGGTGAAAGGCACAAAATACTTAAAAAAAAATGTATTTATGTGTGTGTGTGTGTTATTGTGTTTTCATGTATTGCTGTCCCTGTATGTGTGTGTGTTGTTTTCTGAGTTCCTCTTACTTAGAACTGATAGGGGGCTGCTGTCTATTCCCTAACTAATTATTATGCAGATTTTCTGTGAACATCCAGCTCTCTGTGGACCACAAGGCATATTTGCACATTATAGCAGCGCTGCACAGACACACACACACACATTGCTGTCGGTCCAACAGGCACAAAGATGTTTGAGCTTTTCCCTCAGCCGAACTTGCCATCTTTGACATTTGGACTCATGTTGACATTTGGAGCAGGGTTGATAAAGACGCGTCAACATGAGCTGTAACAGATTCGTTTCAACGTCATTAGAACCCTTACAGTGGAACCAATTGAGTTTAGTTTTCAAAGACTTTTTTCAGCCCTCTTCTAAACAATTTCAGTCCGTTCTCTCTCTCCTTCTCTCGCCCTCTTCAGCTCTTCTCTTTGAAATGCCCTAATCTACGGCGTGCTTGTGCAAACAACACATTCGGTAATTAAACTGCAAGCGCCTCGTCAAAAGAACCTGTTACAATTAATTATTCATATTATCTGCCATTGTGTTTTAAAGTGCAGCCAAGCAATCAAATTAGTTTTTTCTTTCGCTCTTTTATTTATTCTCTTTCCCCCTTCTGCCACATGCTGTCTGATTTGCTGTTTTTTTTGTTTTGTTTTTTTAAAAGCATGTCCTTCGACGGCCCTTCTTTTAGTACAGAGTGGCTAAATGGGGAAAGAACAAGACGGCAGTTATCACACGCTCACAGGCAAATCCTCTCTAAATGCCCTTCTATACTCTGTTAGTGTGTTCATAATCTATTGTATTTACCATGGAACTTACACTTATTGTGTAGTTCCTTCCTTTATTTGTCTCTCCTCCTCCCTCTCTTTTACTTTAAGAGAAATTGTTGCTATAAAAGCACTCACAAAGGGGCAGAAGAGATAAAACAAACACCTGACATCGAGTTCGTCCCCTTTGTATCAGTTTGATTAATTACAAACAACTGTAAAGTTCTTGTGAAAGATTAGTTCCAGCAAGACATATTTTGTATGAATTTTCTCAAGGATGATGCCCTCTTCATGGTAGGTTTGATCGCTTTGTCTTGGCATGCAGACTTGTAATAGCAGGTGGAGAAGAAGACATTATGTTCATCATGTGACTAAAGCTGACAAACCATACAAAAATTTTAAATCAGCTAACCCTCCAGGAAACATATTCCAATTATTTGGATAATTGGTCGTTCCGCTCTCTGATTGTTCATACTTTGCTCTAGTTTAAGATGCACTGTGTAATTTTTCCTCATTAAAAAAAGTTTTACACATAAATAAATTAATAGTATCTTTTAAAAGTATATTTTAAATTGTGTCCTCTCTCACCATAGCCTAATAAAAGTGGTTTTATTTTACGAATGGCTCATCTCATTTTAAGATATATCATGATTCTCTTGTATACTTGATTCTGATTGGTTAATCACGGTATTCCGCGGTTATATATTTCCTAATATTTGCTGTTGTCCATGACAATTCTAAATAGGCTAGCAATAGCAAGCTAGCTTTGAAAGTATAAGATCTCACCCTCCCTGCAAATCACTCTCCAAAGCCCCGCCTCCTAAACACACGAATGTGCTCCAGAGGATAACCAGCAGATGCAACGCTGTCACATTTCCTCATGTCTTATTCACCGGTGAGAAAGCATTATAGTACAAAGTGCATAATATTAAAATAATAAACGCTTCCATTCTCGCTCGGTCTGTAATAGCATAATGCAACGTGCTGATGACATATTGTCTGGGTGCGCAGAGGTATGCAAATACATACGTTGACAGGCAGGTGGGTCAGCCTATGGTAGCCCTTGGACCGAGGGATATGATTGGTCCAACAATATTAACTCGAATCAATATTTTATGTGCAATTATTTATTTATTTGGTACCATAATGTACAGTAATTTGTCACAAAATAAACCCTGCCAAAAACTCACATTTTAAATGTAGAAGTTCTTTAAGGGAAAACAACCCTGTGAATTCAGTGTACCTCTACCTCTAAGAGTCTTGTTGTTGTTCACGTCAAATGTAATACTGTGTCCCTGACTAAGGTCCATAACTAGAAAGCATTTTACCATGGTAACTGGATGGTGCTAATGTGCACAGGTGGGACCGAGCATCAGAGATGAGCCGTCTTTCTCATCTCTACCTCTCTCTCTTCCCATAATTTTCATATCTCGCCCAGTGTTCATTCCTCCAGGTCCCCAGTGAGAGCTAGCCTTACATCTCTCACTGTAATGTGCAGGTAACCCAATTCCTCTCTGAAGATGCTTAATTATTTTTGGAGGGGGCAATGGAATGGTAAGTGATACACAGACACATGGGTTGGAAATGGTGGGTGTGTGTAAATCAGTCACATATTCCCTGGTTAATATGTGTGAGGGTACTGCTGCTTTAATTACACTGCCTTTATTTTCTCTCCTCCACTCCCCCGTTGAGCTGTGACTTCCTCATGCTTATTTATGTCTGATTACATTACAACACTGAATTGTAGACACACTGATAAGAGTGCACACACACGCACGCACACACGCGCGCACACACACACAGAAACGGATAACATGGTGGCAAAAGGTCACTTTTAATGGTGTAGCTAGGGCTAGTGACCAACAAAGAACCAGAAAGAACCTTGTTGTTTACAGTCAGCATAAAACTAGATTTGCAACCCATTTTTATTCCATAATGTAGTTACTTTTCCTAGTGAAACAGAATATTCAATGAGAAAAAATGTAGGGCGGGACTTGATTTGGTCCTTTGGGAATTGATTGAATCCCAGTTTTTCCTTTTTTGTTACTGGACCGTGAATGCATACCAAAATGGAACCAAGTGGTCTGGGAAAAAACTAAAACGATTGGTGACGTTGAGGTTTAGCATAATGCCACAACTATACTATTTTGGGCAAATAGCATATTTCTCCACTGATGTTTATTCAAAAGTAGCTTTGTATTCTGACTAAATATTTTATAATTTTTTTCAGAAAGACAAAAGAGGCTCTGGCTTTGCTGCCCTTAGAATCACAGTTCAAGAAAGTTGCCATGTGAAGAGATTGAGACGATGTGCATTTTTGTGGTGCCATCAACCAATCAGTGTTTTTTCCGTACAATGGCACAACTCACTACTTATCTGTTATAGTATGATGCATCGTTGGAGAATTTTTATGCTTTTCAAACAAGATAAATCCAGCAGCGAAGGGCAATCGTGGCTGCCATATTGAAGACGTGTTCCAAACAAAGTGCTCAAAAATGCCCGCTTCAAAGGGCCCTTTGGAATGAAAGGTATAGAAATACACAACTGATGGATACTTCATCCCCATAATTCTTTGCACAGGTTCAATTGTGCGATAATGGCACCACCTTTAATTGGCTCATCAAGATGCTGCAGAAGTGTGTCCCTAGGAACAGCTCTTTGGTCCCTTACCTACATCCTTCATCCGAAGGGTTTAGGGCATAGGGATGAAAAGGGAATGCAGCATTCATTTACACAAAACAAGAGAAAGTCGTTCATTGTGATTCTTAATCATGTTCACGTGCTGTATGTAATTGGTATACTCCCGTAGGCTATAAATGCGGTTCATGCAGTCAGCAGTTTACTCCACAATGTCATTTCTTCAAAATGCTGCTGTAATGATTCTGAGGAATACTTGACTATTTTTAAACCATGTCGTTTTGCTTTATTTTATTTTATGCATTTCTTATGTCATACTCCGGAGTTCCCGCGATTGTTGTCATGCTAGATATGATATTGCGTATAAATATTTAAATGGAATGAACGATTTAAGGTAGAGCTGTAGTTACCAATACACCGTTTTGCAATACTGTTCGTGAATGTTCAGTAAAGCCATGGTTTTAATGTTGAACTATGTTAGAAACAGTGGAACTTGCAATCATATTTGGCTAACATGCTTTTGGGAAACACAACCCAGAGTAGCATGTCAGGACTTTATTTATTTATTTTTTTTGTGGCTCTAGAGTTAGTCATGTGATATTCATGGCTCGTGTGATTGGCTAAAAAAAAGTCTCCAGAATTGAGTGCCCATGAGAAAAGACGGCAGACAGCCAAAGAACTGCCATTGAGATGAATGGGAATGGCAACGGATAGCTTTCTCCAAGTATTATAGACCTCCTTGCTACTGTCAGCTGAAAACGGAAAGTCATTTGAGAAACAAAGCAAGTTATTATGTTTTGATGAAATATTAAGAAGACAGATATTGTTTTCTTTGCAATATAATGCACCAATGAATTGTTCACAATAAGACCAGGGGGCAGGAATATATATTAAGAAAATAAACAGAGACCATTTTGATTCATGTTGATTCAAAGAGATGCTTAATGATGAAAATGACCATTAAACATTATGAATATCCAAACATTATTACATTAATCTTGATAGCATGAATGTTTCAGCTGTGTACTTTGTGTTTGTGCTCTGCATTAACGTGATTTTCATTCTTGTGAAACACCCTCAACTAATACTGTGAGAGTGTCAAGTGCTGTCAACACTGTGCCATTTGTGGATGGGATACACTGGCCTTGCACGCTTTAATTGGTGTCACATATTAACAACAGAGAACTCTAAACAGCATTCAGATACCAAGAACTCTAGTTCAACACAATTACCGCAGTTAATGGGATCATAAGGGTTGGCTAACTTGTTGTCATCAAGTAAGACAGACAAACGTTTGAGTCGCCATTCAGAAAAAAATATAATTAAGAATATAATCACAGCTGATTACCTGCACCTCAAGGCCACGGTCAAATCACAGCCATACTGGTAAAGATACTTTCTCCTGTGATATTTCTTTTTATACAATTATATAAACAAGATTTGAATATATACAAACTTTTAAGATACAGTTCAAAAAAATTATTTGGAATACTGTTCATTGAAAAGTTCTTTGGGGAACCCAGAATTGTTTTTCTATGGTATCACTGTAATAAGATTCTTTTGGAATCTTATTAAGTGTATGTATATATATATTTTTTAACACTTTACTTAAAGCCTTTATGTATGCATTATAAAGGGTTATTAAAGGGTATAATGCATTACAATTAGGCCTATTCATAATGTGCGTTGTAATACATTATATCTTGTAGTAAAAAATTATAACCGAATTCAAAATGTGCAGTAACAATGAATCGATAAGAGTTAGAATGTATTAACTGTGATTACATTTATTCATGAGACTGTACAATGCATTATAAGGTACATAATTTACAAGGCATAATTAATGCATTAAAACTACTTTTATAATTCACTATACATAAAGGCTTAAAGTCTAACCGTTGTTTGTTTGTTTGTTTATTTGTTTATTTTTGCTCCAAAAAGATATAGTTTGAATATTGCTAAATTAACAAGGCAAAGCAAGTTTATTAATATCACACAGTTTATACAATAATTCATAGAGCTTTACATAGCCATAAAGAATAACTAAAACATAAAACTGAAAAGTTACAATTATTATTGAAATAAAAAAAAAATTATGAAAAGTTTTATGTTTTTATTTTATGATGTAGGCAGGCACATTTTTAAACTTCTTTGACAAACAGTGAGTTTAAGCCGCTCGTTTAGGTTTAACAAACAGTGACGTTCATGGTTTGTGAGGCTGTGCATATTTTTCTCTTTCCCTTGTGTTTTTAAATATTATTCCCTTTTTTCTTCCTTCCAACTCTTTTTCATCTTTATTTATTTATTTATTTTTTTTATTTTTTACAGAGTCATTTTTTCATGAACATCTGCTGGCGCTGATTCATGCCTCCCTTCAGAGGCTGAATTGGAAGAAGAACACATGCATTCAAAAACACCCAAACACCACACTCCTATAACCTCATGGATTAGGGGAAAAACACACAACCTGTTGCCACCCACCCACTCTAACACTAATGACCTTCACAGAATGACACAATGGGTGAGATAGAAGGAATCATAAACTGAAGTGAAAGAGGAGAGAGACAAAAATTGCTTGTTTATTCATTTGTGATAATTATCACATGCAATCAAGCACTAGCAATAAATCTTACCCATCATAAACACTGCCAGCAAGACATAATGAGGAAATCTGGTTGCTGAAAGAAATTCAGACGTTAATCCAAACATCCCAGTTAACAATAGATAAAAAACTACTGTTAATAATAATAATAATAATAATAACTTACGGAAAAAGAGTGATTACAGCAGTTATTGCCATACTATGGACTGGAGTAGACCAAATTTCAGTTAAATTCAAGTCGGTTGAAAAGTGCTTTATTGTCATCATTGTTTTGCATGCAGTAATGCCAAAGCATATACAAACAAAACAAATAATGACAGATACATATTAAGAAAAAAATAAAATAGGGTGTTAGTAGTTATTACTTATAGTGACCCTGGACCACAAAACCAGTCATAAGGGTCAATATGAAAGCTGAATAAAATAAGCTTTCCATGTATGGGTTGATAGGACAATATTTCAAAGAAACAAGTATTTGAACATCTAGAATCTGAGGGTGCAAAAAAAAAAAAAAATCTAAATAGCCTATTGAAGAAAAAAAAAATCACATTTAAAGCTGTCCAAAGTTCTTAGCAATGCATATTACTAATCAAAAAAATTTGTTTCGATATATTTACGGTAGGAAATTTACAAAATATCTTCATGGAACATGATCTTTACTTAATATCCTAATGATTTTTGGCATAAAAGAAAAATCGATAATTTTGACCCATGCATTGTATTGTTGGCTATTGCTACAAATATACCTGTGCTAGTTATGACTGGTTTTGTAGTCCAGGGTCATATATAATAAATCGGAGCACACTTTAAAAAAAGAACATTTCATAGACTGCTATTTACATTACTCTCATATATATATAAACCTACTGAAACCCACGGATGACAGGGACATGAAGCCTGATTATAAGTATATGAATGTGTGCTTTAAAACAGTAATTGTACTCACATGTAAACTGATATTTACACTGGTGTGACAGCTATTGCACAGCGCGCGCGACCGAGTGGTACGTGCGCGCTCCGGTCCTCCGTCATTCATTTAACCCGGACGTGAAGCCGCTCCATAGGAAAATATCAGATACGGTAAAACAGCTTACCTTCAGAAAAGGTAAGTGTATAAACGCAAACACACCACAACACTTCAGGAGAAGTCATATATTTCGATTTTAGCTTTCAATTAGCTTCGTAAGAGTGTAAACAGCGCGTTTAGAGGATCTGTGTGGGATATATGTGAGCTTGTTTCAGCCTGCTGTTGTGGTGCTAACTAGCTTAGCCTCTTGTTGCGCTTGCCAGCCTTTTTACTTTATGACTTTTATATAACAGCTATGTAACGTGATTTTAGCAACACATTTCTGCATCTTGATAGTGGAACATTTTAACCTACGAATGACTGAGGGTTTGTGGTCAGATTAGTGATCTTTATGACAACTGTCATGTTATAAATGAGCAGACTTGCTCTTTCACCTGCTTCAGTGTGTTGTTTACTTTCTTTTTTTGCACTAAATGTGTTTTGTACGGACATATGTGATGTTAAACGCCCGGTATGCGTTTGAAAGGACCAGTTTTTAGGTTAAGGTGCCCTATCACATTCACTGCAGTACTCGAGTATTGTTGTAAATGCTTGTAAGTTGTTTTTGGGCAGAGGCCTGGCTATCAGTGACACGGGACTTGCGAAATACTGATCCCGCATTGACTGTGAATGGAAGGATCGTACTGCGCATGCGCCGTCTACACCTCCAGCATCCTGCCAGATAGTGAGCCTTTGTTGTGCGCATGCGCAGTGCCGCGCTGCAGGGGCGCTCTTTGCCAGAAAGTGAGCCGCGTTCATGATCGCGTTCACGCAGACGTGTTGAATGGGTTGCTGCATTGCAGAAATTAGGCACAGCTGACAAGTTGGGCTGCCTGGGGCGCTTGTGAAGCGGAACTGTGGCTGTGCCACTCATGGACTGTTTGTGGGGGTGGCTTCAGATCAGCTCTGGGTCCCCAGCTGGTAATTTATTTGGGAAAAATGTGATGTTATGTTGAGTTTGTAGGAACACACTTCACTTTAACACATTAGAGCTGGAAAAGCCCCTAGTGTTTTACACACCTGTGACACAACTAATATGACTAACCCCTATGTGCTCAATATTGGGGAAGAAATCTGCTCTCTACCACCAAAAACACCTGCTCTGCCACTTTGGGAGCGTAAATGTCCAGCACAGGTGGTGGTTGTCATTTTTGATCGCTTTCAGTGCATGGTTTACATGAAATATAAATATTGTGTTAAAGACACACTTCTGTTAAGTTTAGGGTAAAGAAATGTAAACTTATTATTTTTTTTGTCTTTTCCAGCAAGGATGCATTGAACAAAAAGTTATATATATGCATGCATGCATGCATACATTAAAAAAGTTTTCAAATAAATCCATTTTTTTCAAAGAATTCTAGAACAATGCATGATGGTTTCCCCTAATATTAAGCAGCATGTCAGTTTTCAACATTCTTGAGCATCAAATCATCATATTAGATTGATATCTGAAGGATCACGTGACCCTGAAGACTGGAGTAATTGCTGCTGAAAATTTGGCTTTGCCATCACAGAAATAAATTGTTTAAAAAAAGTATTAAAGTGGAAATGTTATTTTGAATTGTAATAATATTTCTTCTTTCAGAGACATTTAAATATTTTCTAGACCCCAAACTTTTGAACGTTAGTGTACATTAATTTATGTATGGTAATATGTAATGGTGCGATTTAAGCATTTTCTGTTCACTTGCATGAAGTTGAGCATTCTTTTTCATTCTTGCTCTTTTGTCAATCCCACAATCCATAGTGCAATCCTGCCATGTAACTCGAGAATGAATTGAAAATGCCCCCTCACTTTTTGCTAGAGGCCTCATACATTTACAGAGAGCAGTTCTCTGAGTGTGTTGGAGAGAGATGCAGACACAGATTGTGTGAAAATGCTCAGCTAATGCAGTTCTGGAGGGTGCATGTTTTTCTAATCCATCTGATGCCCAGTTCTTAACCCCAGCTATGAAATAATAATGAAACTGAAATAGTGAAACTCCTCTGAGTATGCTGCTCTTTTTAAATACGTCAAACTTCTGCCATCTGTTGTTGCACTCACGTTCTTTATTTCCATATTTATTCTGGCATTTTAGCATACGTCCTGAAATCAGTCTGACCCACTTCCCACAGTTTTGAGAATTTTAAAGAGCTCTAGTCAGTCTCTCCTTGTCTATGATATTCATGCGAGTTCTGCATTGTCTGTCTTCTATAAAGTAGCACAGTGAAACTTGTATTTGCATCTTTAAAACAATTTTTTTTTTGATTAATTCTTCAGATTTTTGTGCATTAGTGTTCATTTTATTATCCAAGCTCCCGGCATTTAATTCTAGCATTTAATACAATTTGTGATATTAGATTCATTTTTGAACAGCCTCTCAAATCTCTCTGAATAGTTACATGTAAATTTGTTTACACAAATATCTGTGGCTGTTATGAGGAATCTGGGGTGTCTCAGCAGGTGTGTCAGAAATGACGAATTCTTTCATGTAACTATCAGCTGTGTAAAATGGGGCTGATGGAGCGTCTCTGAATAAACTCTTGCATTAGGCGCTGATTAAAGTCCAGCGTAAATGTGATGGTTTCTTTCATTTCAGAGAGATTTACTACTGCAACTCTGGCTTGGCAGTTTCCGCTATTTGAAAATAAAGTAATCCATCAATTAGTCAGCAGCTCCATCAAAGCCAAGATATTACGCACCAAATTGCCTCGAATGATGAACAGTTGTAATTTATGAACAAACCCGAGACCAGGCGGCAGACTGAGAAAGAGAGAGATTGCTGTGCTGAAATATTCAGATTGTTATTATAATTTTTTTTTTTTTTAAAGCTGTTGTTTTTAAATAATCAGTAATGTTAACAGTAGTAAATGGCTTGCTTGGGTGTAATAAACATGGATCGTTATTTGTTTAATAACTCCCTGATATATTGTGTGCTTAAAATTTACCCAAAGAACAATCACATATTCACAATGTCTGAATCATATGCTAAAAGACAGCTGGTGGTTTTGAAAGAGGAAGTAGTATAAAAAAACAACAAACTGATGTTTATAAGTGAAACGGTTATTAACCAATATCTTTTGTTTTTGGGTTTTGATGTGAGAGGACAACTGGAGATGGAGTTTTTTCACTGGGGGAAAACTTTTAAAACTTAACTTTTTTTTTTTTTTTTTTTTTGGCCAGAAATGACGGTTTATTTTTTTTATTACCAACACTTTATTTATTTGAATAAAGTCACATCTGTTTACTTGTGGATTGTTTTAATCAGCTGATTGGGCTCTGATTCTGATGGCACCCATTCACTGTAGAGGATCTTTTGATGAGCAAGCGAAATAAATTTGTTCTAATTACCTCTGAAACAAACCCATCTACATCTTGGATGGCATGAGAGTCAGTACTTTTTCAGCCAATTTTCAGTTTTTGGGAGAGCTATTTGTTTAACACTGCTGACCAGTTCATTGGCAGATGGAGCTGCGTTAATGTCAAGGCATTGAAGTTTGACAGGTTACTGTATTTCTTGATAAATTGTGGATATTTATATTGTAGTAGCTGTTTGAATGTGAATATTAATGAATAGTTTTCTTCAGGTATTATAGACCTCATTACATTGTACAGCAACATTGTTATAATTGAAAATGACAGAGGGTTATGGGTAACAGAACAAATGCCCTGCACCTGTTACTGTAGCAGTTTACTAATCATGGTCAAAGAACTTGTATTTCAGCTGAAGTCGATCTGAAGTTAAATTAAGCTCGGTTTTATTCTGTGTGTGTTATTTTTGAGGTTGGCTCCTGTAAGCTGACGCGTGAGATTCGACAATGAATGGTTTATAAAGAGAGGGGCCAGTTCAAGAGTGTGTGTGTGCATGTTAAAGATATGTGGGTGAGAATAGTCTCATTTTTCACACAGACAGTTGCACTGAGGACACATAGTGGCGATTGAATTCGTTTACATGAGAGGATGGAAATTGAAATATGGATTGGGGTCGCAAATGCCTGTGTGAGCTTCCATATAAGGGCTAAAATATTTTCCTGCTCCTCGTCTGAGCGTGCAAGCGTCTGTCTGTGCACACATCAGATTGTACTGTGCGCGATTATATTTAGATCTAAGGAGCCACAGAAAGGTATGAACTGGATCTGAGTACGTGTCTGTCTGGGTGGACTTATTGTGCGCAAATTGTAACTTCAGTAATGAATATTTCCCTCATTCTTATCATGGAGACACTCTAGTATACAGTTTCTCCCTCTCTCTCCCTTGTCTTCTGAATTCTTGTTGCCCTCGTTAGTATTCATGTAGACATAATACACTAAAACATAAGCAGATTGGACTGTAGTGTACCATCTTTTGTAGCTTTTTTTCTTTTCTTTTCTGAAGTTCACTCATAACCTCAAGGTTACTTGCATGGAAAGTGTGATTTGTATTTTTAGCTGTGTTTTTTTTTTTTTTTTAAACCTGTCTGGGATCCTTAAAATTAAAAGTGCTGCTGCTGTATCTTTAGGTCATTTATATTTAAATCACCTCTGTTATGATTGTTCAGGACATGGCAGGTTGCGCAATGCTGAATGGAATAGGAATCAGCCAATAAAAAAAAAAAAAAAAAAAGAATGAATAAATAAAACAGACATTGTCACATTTATTTTTATGATTAATATTTTGTTCCATTTACCTTTTAAAAAAAAATTAAAATTAATAAATAAAAATTAAAACATTTTTTAAATATATTACATCCCTAATAAAACTCACCTGACTTTAATTTCCAAGCAGTATGAAGACTGTGTTTGATTTGTTAATTCTGCAGGGTAGTAGCCCTCCAGGATCAAAGCGGCCCATGCCTGATGTATGGCGGATGTTAAGATGACTTACTGTTTTCTGTGTTTGTGTGAATGATGAGGATTGCACTTCTTTTTTTTCAGCTCTAGTAGTAGTGATCATATTAAGATATTACGGCATGGATCGTTTAGTCCAGTATCACATGACTTTTAACCTTTTATTTTTGGCAGGACATTTGTGATGGACAGAAAAGGAGGTTGCCGGAGGGGAAACGGGTGGGAGTGTGACTTGGCTGTTGGACTGTTTGATAGTCAGGCATCTATTGATTGAGATTCTAGCTCACTAACAGCCACGAATGGTCTAACACGTGCACACACACATGCTCGCTTATCAGAGAGTTGTACAAGACATTTAAAGCTGTGTTCAAAAAGGCTTTTGCTTTCCTGTCCAGACAGCCATTGACTTGCCTGGCAGCATTTTTGAATGAAGGCACCAGACTGCTTTCCAAGCGTCACATGTAATGATCTAAAACACACTGACGTGAGCTTTACATACTCCCTTGGCTATTTCTAATGCCTCCAGTGCTTATTTATTTGTCGGTAGAAATTGAATCACATGTTGAAAACAAAAGAAAATTGATGTGTATAAATTAATTTACTACTTCCAACTGCTCCATCAGATGCCATTTTTAACAACCACTGACCCACACACAGGATTGCATAGAATATATCTATGCTAAAAATTGACCACATGGAGGCATCTGGATGGATTCAGACATGCCTTGTCAAGTTTCAAACACAGACTTAAAACATAGTCGTAAATTTCAGTCTACAGTGAAAATAGAGGTATGAAAAGCAGGAAAGCATGTATGTTTGCTTTAGTAGGATGTTTTATGGCAGAAAAAGGTGTGTGTGTTGCTGTGCTGTATATCTGTCTCTCTCTTTCTACAATCTGGTGTGTTTCCTCACTTGTGTGGTAATGAGCTTGATGAATATTCATGAGGTAGGGCTGTCGGCAGCATGTAGATCAGGATTCCTGTGAAACTGATGTGCTGGAGTATATGAAGGTGCAGAAGAAATCCATCAGTGACCTGCTTGGTCTTAAAAATGGTTCAGAGTTTGCTTTTGAGCCTATATATATATATAATATGTTTGTATATGTCTTAATTTAATATAAACTAATATTATATTGTTTTAGCATAATGCTCATGTAGTTATTGCATCAAAAGGCAAAAATGAAATCTAAAAAATGAGTTCTGAATATTAGTTATCAGACGAAACATAAAGCCTGTATTATTCATAAAAATGGAATATTGAATTATTGGTCTCTAGTGCTCCTGTTTTTTTCCTCCTATTTTCTGTTCTTCTTGTGTTGTTTATCTGTTGTTTGGTTGGCATTATATGAAATAAAACTTCTGTTAGGTTGAGGCTGTTTTACACTGAAATCTGTTCAGTAGAGAGCAAGACTGTTATTGTGCAAGTTGATAACGCTCATTTTCTACATTTTTCGTTTCGTCTGCTTTGTTCTGCTCCACCTGTCTCCTCCTGTCTATCTCTTTCTCCTTTCTCTCCCTCTCTGGATGTCAACTTCTCTCACTCTTTCTCTCCGTGACTTTACTTGTCTAAATACCTGTCTCTCCTCCTCACTTTTTATTCTCTCTGTCTCCCGCTGTTGTGTGTCTAACTGCTCGTTAAGCCATCTGTAAAACCTTTGATCTCAAAGCTTTGCCACTCAGCAGCCAAACAGAGGAGTGTGTGTGTCTCTGACTTGGGTTTGTTTCATGTGTGTGAGAGATGAACAAACTCCAAGCGTGTATGTATTTAGCGCAGCATCTCTCTTAGAGTTTTGGAAGGAAAGTGCAGGAGCCATATTTTGAAACACTTAGTAGTTTGTTTGAGCTTCATTATCATAATTTGTGGACCTTGCAGTCTAAACCATTTGAATTGAAGTAATACCAAGCTCATAAAAAGTATTCTCTTCAAGAATGAGTGACTTTATGAAGCTGACGCAAATGTTTTAGGAGTCATGAAGTGTAGTTTTAAAGAGCTCGTCAGCATCACTTCTGACCGAAGCAAAGCAAGGTTTAGGATCTTTTATTGCAGCCAAAGTGAAGTGGAAAATTACCAGTGGAAATGCACCACTTGCTTCAAATTCCTGGTTGGTTTTAGTCTGCTATGGCTGTCTGGCCTCACGTAGACAGACCTTTGGATGTTGGCATAAATTTTAGTCTAGTGTTTGACTGATAGGGTTTTTAGGGTCCACAATGATATGTAAAGAGCAATGTTGTCAATTGATATAATGCTGATATATCATATAACTTGTGCTTCCTGTTTCCAGCTGATCAAACTGAACTTAAGCCAGCGATGCTCTTATCATGGGGAGATAACAGCCTCTGTGACTCTACCTTTAGAGAAAGCATAACTGTCAACTTCGATCACGTGTGCCTTGATAACCAAACATATTGTAGCCTAGAGTTGTATGATAGTCAATCACAGTTTGCCGATACCATAGAAATGAATAAGTGCTGTAAACTGAATACAACCGGTCACAGATTTCGGCACTGACTTTTTCTCTTATAAAACAACAATTTTTTTGCTAATCTTGGAGGCTTGCCTTAAAGCAGCTCTGGTTAAGCCATATTTTTGTGAGCTAAATGCACCAGATGGGTCTTGAAGGGTTTGTGGGCATGTCCTCTGAGGCTAAGACACACCTTTTATCTGCATATCACAGATTTGGCCACTAAAACAGCAAAAGAGGTCTAACCATCTGTAGCTAAAGGAACAGATCTAGCTTGAGTTTTCTTACTGTTACTGCAAATGAAGGGCCCTGTGAAAATTAGCATGGATATTTGAGACTCTTAGTTTATTTTAGTCCCCAGCATTCTGATTTAAAAGGAAATATCAACATAGGAATGAAAACTGCCCTCAAGAAGTCATTTCATGGGGTCTTTAAACATTAGTGGAGATGAATATCACACCCTAACTGGAGATGAGTGTATGTTTGTGTTTGTGTGTGTGTCAGTGGTTGAAAGGACGTCCTTTCAGTCTCATCTGTTCATCAATGAGAGGGACCACTCAGAGCGGGCATGTTTGCTCTCCTTCATCTCACTCTGTCTCTGTGCTGTCCATCCAAATGGGTGGCCTGGGGTCTCGTCTCATCAACACGTCTGCTAGTTTAGAGAGCTGTGCTTCTGATCAAAGCCATGTGTGTCTCTGAGGGCTCTGATGTCATTCTCATCAGGTATGATGTCTGGATGCTTTATAGACCTGCTCAGAATACCTCCTGACAGCCGTGCACACATACACACACTGATGCCTTTTATAGCGCTTTGTGTCACCACCTTCTTAGGAGCAGAATCAATTATCAGTAATTAAGTTGGTGTCAAAGTCTTTATCACTCATTCAACCGGGCAGTTTTTTCTTCATCTCTATTCTTTTACTCAGATGTCCAAGAAAGGCCTCTCTTGTTCTTCTGGTGACATCTTGGTTCTTTCTTTCAATTCAGTGCTTCTCTCTTTTTCCATCACTCTTGTCATCTGCAGAAAGTGCATTCTTTTAATTAGTCTTTGTCTTCTGAGAAAGCATTGGCAATTTTATTGTTGTTTGAGCATGTTAATAAAACAAATCAAATTAACTTTTTTTTAATTTTATTTTTTTTAATTGCTGTGGGTAAAATGTTATAGTTTTGACTAAATTAATATCTCATTCTACTGAGTCTAGTCGTCTCGCGTTGTGTATGTTTTGTTTTTCTGCCAACAGTGCACAAGAATCAACAATCAAGCATATGATTCATTGCATAAAAATATATTTATGGTGCTTCATGAATTAATACGTCTATGTAAACAATCCTTATCTGTTATATGGGTGAGTGACATAACGCTTAATGTTTTTGTTTCAAAAAGAAATTGAAATGCATTTCATGTTTTAATATACATGATGAACATGTTTTTATTTTCTGAAATAGATAATACTCTGAATTAAATCAGACATACTTGAGCTCTACCAAAAGTGTTTGTCTAATAATGGTGGAAGTCTTTGTTTACACAGTTGTTTTTTTCCTTTTATTTTTTTGGATGCTGAAGTTCTGTATGCCTGTAAAGAGCCTGTTAAGTGACTATGATAAAAAGACCCAAATGTAAATGCCCTCCAAAACTGTTACAAAGAACATTTGGCTGCCCAGCATTATCATCACACAAATAAACTGTTATATTTGCATGTGGCATGGGAACTGTATCGCATTCATTTCAGTTTTGCAGAAACACTTTTATGTGGCCAGGTGGAAATGAATTGGACATACCCAATTGGAAAACAAAATTGCTCAATACGCATGAAGTGTAAATACCCCCCACAATGCCTCATAGAAGTTTTTCATCTGTAAACCTCCATGTGGAGACACACATGTGATCTATTACTCTCATTAAGCCACCAAAACAAGTGTACGAATGTTTTTATGAGTGGTAGCACTGCACATAGAGCGAGGGTCTTCAGCAGGGGATCTGCCAATTATTTTATTCTCAAAATAATTAGTGAGAGAATTTAAAATGTTAAAAATACAATATTAAGTTAACTGCAGTCCAAGCAGAAGTTAAGAAGCTAAAGTTCAGCTGAATGATTCATAGTTCCTCCCACATTAAAATGCATTAATTTAAATTTAAATATCACCATTGTTAGAAGTAAATGTGTATGCGACTGTGTTCCTTCACACCAGTCCACACAGATAGAATAGAGAGTTATGAAAGGCAAATCAAGGGTGCAGATAAAAGCATTAGAAAGGAAGAATGTGGTGGGCTAGTGAGAGGACTGGTAGAAACAGAAAGAAAAGTGAAGCACTCCTGGCAGAGAGCGTCTGATTGTGACTTGTTGCCCTTGAATGTCTTCTGTTAAATGTGTGAAGGGGAAGCATTTATCTTCTGTATACCTGTGTGAGCACGTCTATCTGTCCTCCAGCTGACAGCAGCGCTCTTCATGTTGACACTTATTCTCTCTTATCATCTGTTTTTACACTACAGCTTCACTCTGAAGAACACACCTGTACCTTTAGCTTCTGGGAAGCTATTTAGATGTTCCCAAGTTGTAATTATGAAGTGGTGTGCGTGCGTATAAGCAATTGGAGGAAAAATTGACCTATTTAGTGTTTATTTGTCCTTATTTTTAGTTACTGACACAGGAGCCTTTTAAAGATTAGTTCACTTCCAAAATAAAAATTTCCTGATAATTTACTTACCCCCATGTCATTCAAGATGAAATTAAGTTTTTTTTTGTGGAAAACATTCCAGGATTTGTCTCCATATAGTTATTCTGGAAATGAAGTAATCCTTTAAAAGGAAAGTGGTAGATTATGGCAAAGATTTAAAAGCATCTCAATCTGAGGAGTGCTTTCCCTTTAAAAACACCACATGTCCGAGTGATGTGCATTCGCGCATAAAATGTGCTGTAAGCACTTTCAGACCGTGTACTCCTGTTATATGAACCAAACTAATCGTTCAGGTCCATTTGTTATAACTCTCTGAGCTCTGTTCACTAACAAGAGTTTTTCAACCATCTAATCATTATCCCACAGGTCCCTCCTCTATTATTATAATTACTTTTGTTTTTTTGTTTTTTTTTCTGTCATGCAAACAGTGTACACATTGCAATTCGAAAGTTTTAAAGGTAAGTTTTTGTAAAGTATCTAATGCTCAACAAGGCTACATTTTTGATTAACATACAGTAAGAAAAAGTGAACTTGTGAAATATTACAATTTGTATTAACATTCTATTTGAATATAATTTAAAATGTAATTAATTCCTGTCATGACAAGGCAGAGTTTCCAGTAGCCATTACTTCAGTCTTCAGTGTCACACGATCCTTCAGAAATCGTTCTAAAATGCTCATTTGCTACTGTGCAGATGCATTTCTTTTGTGGGAACTGTGATACTTTCTTTGGGATTCTTTGAATAGACATTTCAAAGAACAGTGTTTGTTTGAAATAGAAACCTGTTGTTACATTATAAATGTCTTAACTTTTTTTTTATTTTTAATTTAATTCATCCTTATTAAATAAAAGTATTAACTACTTTTTAGGAAAATAAAAAATATTACTGCCCCAAACTTTATAACTTTTTTTTTTTTAATAGATTTCAAAAGGAATATTTAAAATTATAAGCAGAGATTTATATCGCATTTGTCAGTTAGCGGCCATATGTTGAACGTAATTGTCAAACCGAATCCAAATTAGTACTTTGTGGTTTGTAGTTTGTTTAAATTTAGATTTCTTGTAACGGTTCTTTAAGGAATAGTTCACCCCAAAATTGTGATCTCGGCCTGTTCCTTTGATGACCCACTCCTGATAACCCCTTCGTAATTTATGGCCGTTATCAAAGGAAATCTAATGCAGACACAGGATGTATAAAAGTCTTTACACGTGTTCTGTCGCTTCTTTTATTCTTCCATTTTTATTCAGCTCACTCTCGTTCCTTTCTACCTTTCTCTTCATCGCAATTTTTCTGTCTTTCCATCTCTCCCAACAGTAGATTGCTGTCCAGTGCTGAGTTGATCATCTATCTCTTTCTGTCTCTTCCACTCTCTCCCTTCATCTCTCTCACTCTCATCTCTCCCGCTCATATTCATTCTTTGTGTACTTGAGCACTTTTTGGCAATAGTTATTTAATTTGATTGTTGAACCTAATATTGATTGAGCTGCATGTGATGTGTAAACCTGAATTGGCTTTAGTGTTGATCTACTTTCTGTTTTTATTGAACTTGGGCCTCTATGTTTGGAATAGTTTTTTGCTTTCTTGACTAGGAAAGTGTGCGCTTGCACTTTCACCTTTGAGAAGATCTGTTTATGTGCTGCTTGTTTGTGAGAAGTACATCAGGGAACTCTTCTTTGTCTCTGATTTGTGTTTATCGCTGTTTTTCAAAATGTACTAAGCTGCATACCGTGGGATAGACATCATAGATGTGTCTGTGACACCCAGAAATGCTGATTGGCATGTTGGCAGCTCACTATATTTTGAGACACAGCCCTGTGTAACCTCCATCTATCCTTTGTCAGATGAAGGGACTCGTTTCTGTTTTCGTCTGTTTGCGGTAAAGGTGTGAAAATCAATAGTATTGTGATTCTTTGTGTTGAGTAGATATGCTCAGGCTAAGTATCAATTTTAATTATTATTGTTCATGTCAAGGAATTGGCTTTCTAAAGCTCATTAGATGGCATAATAACTTTCTTCAATCAGAGAGCAGAGGTGAGAGTTCTGTGAAGCGTAGCACAGGTTAGAAATGTCTTCTCTGCTTCCCATTGAATGTGTTCGCTTTGTGTTATGGGAAGGGCAATTGACATATGCTGTTTTTAGGTGACCATATTTGATATTTATACACAGCTTGGGATGGTTCACCCAAACAATTCCACAATTTCTAGTTACCATTTACTCCCCTTCTTCTCTCTCTAGACCCATATGACTTTATTTCGTTCATGAAGCATAAAATGAGACCAGTCTTGAAGACTTGCAATATAGAACACAAGTCATTTTATAGTGCATTTTTGATGGATCGATCAAGAAAACAACGATCGTGTGGGTTTTAAAAAAAAAAACTTTTTTTTTTTTTTCTGATTGGTTGTAGCAGCACTTTGGATGACGTGTCTGTCTTTCTATACTGTAAAAAATATTCTGTCTGTGATTTTTGCATGCACATTGGTTAATTGATTTAATATCAATACTCAGTTTATTTTAATGAAAAAAGAGAAAACAAGAAGTTTTGGCATAATTGCATCAGAAATAACTAAAATAGCAGAGCTTGTAATTATACATATCTTAGGTTTGATATTTCAAATATTGTGATCATTGAGTGAACACCCTTGAGTTCCACACTTATTTTGTAGGTTTAAAGCCTATTTCACATGACTCACATCAGGGTGGCATGCACTGCTTTCACCTCCACATGTGGAGATTTGCAGACAGCTTCATGGAAGACTGATTTTATAAGGTTGCTAGGTAGCAGGAAAGCGGGGAAAAAGGTGAAAACTGTTTGTTTGAGCTAGGAAAAGAGTCTAGTGATTTGATTACTTTGATAAATTATAGAATGGAAAATAACAAATAAATTGGTACACACACATACTTGAATTTGTGGTTTACGGGGACTCTCCATAGGTGTAATGGTTTTTATACTGTACAAACTGTATTTTCTATTGCCCTACACCAACCCTACACCTAAACCTACCCCTTACAGGAAACTACTGGCAATTTTTGAGTTTCATAAAACACCATGTAGTATTTTTATTTATTTTTTAAGCCTTTTGTTTTACGGGGACACAGAAAGTGTCCTCATAAACCATGTTTATGTTGTAGTACCCATGTCATCTTATTTGGTATCTTATACCAAAATGATTGGTTGTGCTTTGAAATGTCAAGTGAGGTTGTTGAAATTGTCTGAACTTTGAGAGGCACAATAAAACGCTTGACCGGAAGTGCTGTAGCTGATGAGTTCAATGACACAAGTCATCTAAAAAGGGGCTTTTTTTCAGTCATCAGTGAGTGCATCATGTGTCCCAGATATCTCTGTTTACACCTACCTTCTAGTACCTTCTGTACTAGACTGGACACACACACATACTAGCTGAAGGAATGGAGAATCCAGCCCTCAGTATCGCCGTGAGCAGGTTTTCAGATGATAATGGTGTTAAGCTGTGGAGATATGGGCTTCCCTGGGAGTGTAGAGCAGTTAGAGCCCAGCTTGTGTTTGATGACATGTCTAGGGCATGATGGGATTGATTTCTGAACTGGTCTGAGTCCTTCAGGGCTTCAGAACGATCAACTCTCCTTGAGCTGTTCTTGCGCCTTAAATACCTGAATGTCCAGCGCTTTGGCAAGAGATTTTAGCATTGCTGTGAATTGATTTCATGATGGGGGGGGGGGAGAAACTAAATTGTTTTACTCCGTCAAGAATGTTATTATAATAAGTTCTCTTTTATAACATTGCTTTTACAGTTTTTGTTACTTAAGTGTTGCATAACTGCAGTTTTTTTTCAGACCTATTCATTTGTGTTGAATAACTGTCTTTTATTTTGTGGCCAAGTTTCAGATAAAAGGGAAAATTTAAAATTCAGTTGTTCAGTGATATGTGCTATGAAATGTATATTTTATAATAAAATTATTAATAGATTTTTTTTTTTTTTTTTTTTTTATGTTTGCCCTAAGAAATGTTAAAAATGGGTGGTTTCAGTTCTGTAGTTCCCTTTATCTGCACTCTCATTTTGTGTCGATGACCTAACTGCATTTTCATAATTCTCTTTTCTTCCGCTGCTTTTCTCAGATCTCTTTCTGGATCATTGAAAATCAAAACTCATAAGCATTCCACAGAATCTGTGAAGCTGAGAACTTCATCAGAGAGAGAGAAACGGCTGCCACGTGATGCCACATCTCTGCCTCATCAACAATAGGTAAAAATACATTTGGGTGGTGGGTAAAATACATGTTAGGCCTATTAGACCCATTGAATTAAAAAAAAAAAAAGAGGACAACTTTTACATGGCTGTTTTGTACTTTGTGCTTGTTGTATAGCTTAAATTAGGCTCAGAGACATTTATACTACAAGCTATACGGTGCATGAATGGACTGATTCAAATAGGGAAATGGAGAGATTTAGGGAAGAACAAGAAAAGAGAAATAAAAAGGGCCTCTTTAATGGGCAGAGAAGGACACTGGGAGATTTTGCAGAGATGTGAAGTGGAGGCGAAAAGAAAAGGAGACGAGCAGAAATGAAAAGGTGAAGGTTTGGTGCTGAAGGATGCAGATTTGAGCATCTCGATGACAATGGGGTAATGAAAGTGGCATTTTTACAGCTAATAATGGATCGCTGGGTGCTGAAAGGCCGCTGCGTGGAAGTAGCAGAGGGAAAATTCTTAAATGTTAAGACTGAAAGGAATAACACTTGAGAACTTCTGTTCAGGAAATAATGTGTTTTAAATGTGTTTTCTGTGTCAGACCATGTACCCGCATCCAAGAGGTGAAGGACTCGCACCGAGCACACAAACGGACTCGTCCGCTAAGTTAAAACGCACCGCCACACACCTCTCTCTCAGGTGCGTGTGGTACGGGTGACCCTGTGGTGATCACAGGCTTGAGTGCATTACTACTGACAGGATAATTAGCTGCTCATGACCTCGTGTCTGTTTTTATACCCGTCTCTGTTCTCTACATCTTTTTCAGCATTAGCCCATGGCTCTTTTATCTTTTAAGAGTGGCACACTGTCTCTGCTTTTGTCTCCCTCACTGTAATTGATGACCGTGAATTGCTCGTATCAAGATAATCCATGTTATAAGAACCTTTTTTGCTATTCTGTGTTTTAGCAAACACGCATACATGTAGAAATGTCAGTCTGAGCCACAGTGATGAAAGTGGCATGAATTAATTATTTGTCCATATTTGGTGTTTTCAGAATCAAAGTTTTACACTATAATTTGAAATGTAATTGTTTTTTTTGTTTTTTTTTAGATTAATCATTTTTCTGTTTATATGATATTATGCTTCTAAACTGCGTTTTATCATTCGTGTCAACTTCCTCAAATTCTTTGAGCAATTCTTCTCTGAATCTGTGATGTAATGAAACTGCTGTGAGGCAGTGAAAGCATGTCGATTATTGGCATTGAGGTCAATCCATGTAGATAATGGAAGTAGATGTTAGAGGGGTTTTTGTTCGTAATTTAGTTTTACATTACCATTTTCCACCCTCTCTCAGTAATTTAGTGTTAAACAGTCTGTTTTTGCTATTGAACTGTTTGAAAACTTCAGTATGTACATTACCATCAAAATTTCATGGTTGGTAAGGGCACCTATTATGCAAAATTCACTTTTTCATGTTGTTTGAACAAATATGCGTTGACTGTGTGTGTAAACAAACCACCCTATAATGATAAAAATCCACCGGCTCCTTTTCTTTTAATCCCCATAAATCATAAGCAGTGTCTCAGAACAAGCTGTTAGCAGAATCCGTAAAATGACGTCACATTTTAAAGGCCCTGCCCACGACATTTGACGGACACTGCCGTATTAGCAGAGACTCCGCCCTGAGTGAGCCACACACCATCCGCCATGTTTATCTGCATGCTAGAGCATTTAAAAGCGGCATTCACATAAGAAATGTCTTATTAAATCAATAGATGTTATTCAGTTCAGAGCAGTGAGTGATTTTCTGTTTTTATTTTATTCTTTGGCTCATATTGACAGCAGTATAGGTACTGTATATTATGCTGCCGTCACTTGATGTGCCGATCTAATATAAACATGCAATTTCTTTCCCAGCTGTTTACCTTCACAGTAGGGCTGCACGATACATTGTTTCAGCAAGGGCATCGCGATGTGCGCATGCGCAATAGTCACATTGCAGAAGTTGTGAAAAAAATATATATATCTCGCAGGGTTCTATATTTGCCTGATATTAAGTAATTAATTCTGATTTAAGGTTCTTAAACTATTTACAAAGCACAAGTTTGCTGTTTCACATTTTTGACATGCAGTCTCTGTGTGCGCATGGTGAAATAAGTGAGGAATAGGAGAAAATCACCGAAATGGAAGATTTGGTCACAAAAGAATGGATGATGTTGGGGTTCCTCGCTTTCCTTCGCTTTTAAATAGCTTGTAAATGCCCGTACGCATTTTGCTTTCACTTTCGAATTAGCGGCAATTCGGCGTCAATTGCTTGAATGGACAATAACAGTTCAACGACAAATTGTAGTGTCTGTTTTCTAACTTAAACTAAATTGTTTTTATTAGTATAAAAAAAATCAAAACGATCAGATCCTTTTTCATTGTGTCAGGGCACAAGGCAGGGGTGTCCCCTTTCCCCGCTATTATTTGCTATTGTTATTGAACCCCTGGAAACTGCACTACGTACTGATTCAGAGGTACAGAGGATTTTTCGTGCTGGTCTAGAACAGAAGGTTTCGTTATGCTGACGATCTTATTTTATTTTTTATCCAACCCCCTAGTCTCAATTCCTCAAGCACTTTTAATACTGGATTCATTTAGTATTTTTTTTCAGGTTATAAATTGAATTTGTCTAAAAGTGAATTATTTCCAGTAAATTCAAATAAAATAAAAGGATCTCATATTCAAATTTCCAGTTCAGAGTTGTCAGTAACCAATTTCGGTACTTTAGTAGAGTAACACGTAGATATGCTGACTTGTTTAAAGCTAACTTTAACCCTTTATTAGAACTTACTAAATCTTTGTTTTTATCATGGAAACCCCTTCCTCTCTGACTAATAGGAAAGGTAAATGCAGTTAAAATGAACATTCTTCCCAAATTTTTATATTATTTCAATGTTTGCCCATATTTATTCCCAAGTCGTTTTTCCACAGTCTGGAAAAAATAATTTCTTCTTTTATCTGGAATAACAAACCTAGACGAATAGGTCTAAAGCATTTGGTTAAGCCAAAGGAGGTGGGAGGTTTGGCTTTGCCTCACTTTCAAACTTACTACTGGGTAGCCAACATTAGAAACTTATTGTACTGGGGTGCAGCATGATTTGCAATTGTGAAAACCTTTCTGGGTCCAAATAGAGGCTATATGTTGCTCCATAGCCACGTTAACATCTTTGCTTTGTTCTCCTATCCCTTCCACTCCTAGTATCTTGATTAAGAATCCAATTGTTAAACATTCTCTGAGGATTTGGACTCAGATGGGGCCTTCAATATTTGGTAGTCACAAGGCTTAGTCATGATTGACCAGCTATTTATAGATAACAATTTGGCTTCCTTTGACCAACTTAAAAACAATTTAGTTTGCCTAATTCATATTTATTCCAGTATCTTCAAGCTCGAAGCTTTGCCCGTAAACATTTTTCGGAGTTCCCCGATGCTCCACCTAGTGGTACTTTGGAGGGCATTTTACATCAGTATAGATGTATTAGGGGTGCCATATCAAATATTTATAATAAATAAATAAACAAAGCCCATCTAGTAGATCATTAAAATCTCTCTGGGAGGAAGATTTAAGTATTATGTTAGAAAATGAAACTTCGGATGCTGTCTTAAAAAGGATACATTCTTCTTCAGTTAGCTCTAGACATAGGCTTATTCTGTTTAAGGTGGTGCGTCATATTCATTGGTCTCTAGGGTACAACTTAGCAGGATATTTCCTGATTTGGACCCCACCTGTCTGCGGTGTGGAGCCAGCATCCCTGCTTCATTCTTTTTGGGCCTATTCTAAGTAGGGCTTAAACGATTAGTCGACATTATCGACAACGTCGACAACAAAAAAAAAAAAATTGTCGACAAATATTTTTGTTGTCGAGTAATCGTTTGATCTCACATGACCTAATGCAAGAGCCTGCAATACCGCGGTTCGACCAGTGTGGCGCTGTAGCGCAAGACTGTAATTCATCCCTCCTGGATGCAATTCAAGAGAAGACACACTCGAACCTGAGCGGCGTTGATGAATATGTAAATATATATTGCATGCTTTCCTCTCAGTAACAAAATAAACACAACAAAAACTGACAGCAGTGTGAAAGCAGCAGTTAAAAATGCATCTGATTACAACGATGTGGACGTTTGCATGAGCTCTGCTTTTCAGTACTCAAGTAAAGTCCGGTCACATCATGTTTATTTATATAGTACTTTATGCAATAGCCTTAAATCAAGCAGCTTTATGGTATTAAACATGAAAACCAGAGTCAGTGTCGCTTTCCGTTAGAATTACAACTTGATTTTCTGAAATAAAGCAGCTCTCCAGTGTGGAGCTAGCTAATGATAAAATGTTTTTATTAGTGGAGAAAAAATATTTAATTAAAGTGATAGTTTGTTTTACAGAAATCATTATCATAACCCTATAAGGTAGGCTATTTTAAGACATTGTTTTGAATAAAATAGTTTATCCAAAGCATCTCATCACTTACCTTTATTTTGATTATCACTTACAAAAGGAGATGTTAGGCAGAATGATGTTACTTTTCTATGTGGTGAGAGAGTGTGTCTGTCTGTCATCTCATTTTGTGTGCCAAATACATCTATTTGTATAATGAATTGGTAACACTTTAACTAATGCTAACAAATGATACCTTATTGTAATGTATTAATTAACATGAATGAACAATACATTTATTAAATTCATGTATTAATCTTTGCTAATGTTGGTTAATGAAAATAGTTATTCATTGTTTGTTCATGTTAGTAAACACAACTTGTGATTTTTATAAATGCTGAAATTAACACGAACCAATATTAATAAATGCTATAGAAGTATTGTTCATTCTTAGTTCATGTTAACCAATGAACCTTATTGTAAAGTGTTACCAATTAATTGTATAATAATTGTAATTACATAATATGCTTTTCTAAAGCTGAATTGACCTTTATGTTAGAATATGTATAACTTTTAATATTTTAACTAATTGCAAAAGCTGAATAATCAAAGTCTACTGAGTAACCAGTGAAATAATTGACGATTAGTCAATTAATCGGTCTAATAATCGTTAGATTAATCGATTATCAAAATAATTGTTTGTTGCAGCCCTAGTTCTAAGTTATTAAGGTTTTGGGAAAGAATTTGTAAGAGTTTCTCAGAAACTTTTACTACAGCAATAGACCCCAACCCTTTGACAGCTCTATTTGGGGTTCTACCGGGAAATGTGAAATTGACAGTTTTAGAGATGGATAATATTGCGTTTTGCACACTTTTGGCTAGACGGCTTATACTAATTAATTGGAAGCTGCCATCTCCTCCAACTTATCGTCTGTGAATCTTTGACCTTCTTTTTGCCCTCAAACTTGAAAAGATTACATTTGGAGTTTGATCGATTGAAACCCGATCTTTTTATAAAATCTTGGAGCCCATTTTAGGAACATTTTATGGAGGCAGGTTTTGAATAAAACGTTTTGTGCATGGGTTTTTTTTTTTTCCTTCTCCCTCTTGCTTGATGTTTAGACATTTATCTGTATGTTTACATTATTGTAACTAAACGTTTATAGGTATATGGACATTTACTATGCTCACTACTTTTTTTTTTTTTCTTTTTCATTTCGTTCTGTAACAGATTGATACTTGTATTGTGCCTTGATGCTTGTTTTTCTTTTAAAAAAAAAAAAAAAAAAAAAAAAAATATCAAAACGACAGTTGGGTCTGGTGCCGCGGTGGGCAAGTGACGAAACCAGTGTTGCTGCTTAACACCGTCAACACAGACTATCGCAGCAAGCCTACTGCACTTATTTATTCACAAATGAGCATTTTTCTCTCACGGGCCGGATGTGGCCCGCGGGCCGCATATTGAGGAACCCTGGTTTAAACTGACATGGCTTTAAAACACATTTCAACATGATGATCAAAACCAAACAGATGTTTTTTAGCAGAGTATCTGAGATGCAAGCTGTAAAGGCAACCTTATTCTGGAAAAGGGGGCGGGGAGCAGCAGCTTATTTGCATTTAAAGAAACATGCAATAAAACAGTACGTTTCTGCTTCCACTCAAAATGGGCATTTTCATCTGTGGGGTACTTTGAACTGAAATGTCACAGACACATTCTGGGGCCATCTGAAACGTATATTACATCTTGTAAAAAGGGGCATAATAGGTGCCCTATAATGTTTTTGAAAGTCTCTTATGCTCACCAAGGCTGCATGTAGTTGATCAAAAATACCATAAACAAATTACAATTTCCTGTCGTTTTGTCATATCTGCTTAGGACACCGTAATATGGGGATTTAATGGGATTCATGTTTCAGTGATTACGTCATATAAATGCTTTCATGCAGTGTGACAGTGCTTTACAGACGTCGCCCCAGACATGCAGTGTGAAGAGTCCGTTTGTTTGCAGTGACAGAAATCCTCTGTTGAGGATCCGTTTGTACGTTACAGCACTCAGCTGAATTTAAACAGTGACTTCCTCCCTATTATTCAAGAGGTGTAAACGCATGCAGTGTAAAATCCTTCCTGTTTCAGATGTTGCCTGAAACAAAGGCTGCGTTGAGAGGAGAACGTCTCACGCTTCGTCTCTTACAGCGCCTCACATCCTGCTTTTTTTTTCTTTTAAAAAAAATAAATTACCATTCGCAGCTTATTTAATTCTTTGAGTCTTATTCTCTTTCACGTTCTGGTGTGTGTACATGGACACTGGATGTAGAATATTCAGTGGCGTGTGTGTCTGCATCAGGTAATTGGGTGGCAGAGTGTCACTGGGGCTCAGTTTAAAGCCACATGCAGATTCTACAACTCTACAATCCTACACACGCTGTCACGCAAACTCGTACATTTACTCAGTAGGGGTGAAACTGTTCCCATACAAAAAAAATAAGAACCATATGGTTAGCCACCCACAGTTCTGCATGCTTGTTTGAACCGTGGTTCGTCCCATGTTTTAATGATGCTTCTGAAAATATAAATACATTTATATGAATTTTTTAAAGGCAATTACGATAATCGCCCTGTACTTACAGAGAGAAAGAAACTGCAAACCTGTGTAAAATTAACTTGACTCACAGACATGTGAATACAAATGACTACACTTTGTGACATGCTCTGTGCATACATCAGTTAGAGCCACACCATAGCACTAGTATGTGACAAACCTGTTTGAAGAGCTCAACAAAAATGTGTTCACAGTAACAATTAGTTAAGCAATTACAGCTTTGAGACATCTCCCAAATTTGTTTTTGCTAGATTATTATTGATTTGCATTACTTAACCTGAACAAAACCTTTAAGATGGTAAACAAATTAGATGCTAATGATTTTGAGCTTGTATTGCATCTCTCTGGTGTGTGTGATTGCTGAATTTAGTTAAAATTCTATGAAAATCTGTTTCTGTGAAATCTATTATTCTATGAAAAATTATCATTTATGAAAAGGCATCTTATAAATGACTCATGACTGCATGTTCATTTATTTATTTACATTTAACCTTGATTTTTAAAATATCATAACCCTTACAGGGCTCTAAACTGCGACAAAAATAGTCGCATTTGCGACCAAAAATATTAATTTGCGAGTGAAGTTTTTGCTGAGGTCGCCAATGGCGACTATGTTATGACTTGATTTTTTTTCCTGATTGTTTTGCGATCACATCTTTTATGTCCACGTATTAAACTAAGACAATGCGCATCAAAGTTTTAATGGAAAAAAGAGTTTCAAACAGTCCTCATCTCTGCCGAAATGCCTGCTAAACGCAGCTCAGTTGTGCAGCGCGAGAGATCAAAATGACGGAGACGTGCAGAAAAGCAGTGTCTATTTCATGCACAACTTGAACAAACTTCAACAGGTAAAGCTGTCAGCTGTGTGGATATTGGCAATATCGTTAACAATTATCGTTTATAATCATTACTAATATGGCTTCTTGTTATCAAGATCTTTAGTCTATATGCTGAGTTCTGTAAATGCGTGAACTTCATATTAGCCTGTTTGCAGCGCACTTGCTGTCCAGTAATCACAATAAGCTTTGTGCTTTGTTACTTTTAATAAACAAAGTATCAGCTTTAACATTCTGCCAAATTCATAACAAAATTCATAAAATAAATACGGTTTTGGCGCTCTTTAAGGCCTCAGTTCAAGCGGCAAGTGAACCCATTATATATTTCTCTATTATAGTACGAAATGAATGTGAATTAATATCAAAAGGTAGGCTATTTTATAAGAGAGCCTACACTTATTGAAATGTCTCATGTAATCGCTCATTCTGTGTCAAACTGGAAATCTTGAAAAGCTTGTAAACAATGCCACGTAACAATACCTAACCACTGGCCATCCATAAGCTCATCAGTCAGCTAGACTGTAATATATATAATATGCTCTTGCATATTAATATTTTTACTTAACCTGTTGTCTACATGATAAAAAATGCAAAAACCGACTGGATGTGTGAGAGATTTCTATAGGATGCATTGAGGAGGAGCCCAAACTAACACTGTAAAAAGCGATCAGTTGACTTTTCTTTAAAAAATTGAGGAAACCCAGGGCTCGCAAAATCGCGGGGCAATTGCGTTTTCCAGTTGGGCTACCAAAATGTATCACTGCCCTGCCCAACGGGCTAACTTAAATACTGTGGGTCCTTAAAAACCTCTCAATTTATTTATTTAAAACCTTTTATGGCCGTAAATTTTATACATGTTAAATGGTATAAGAAAAGTCTTAATTATAACAATTACAGTTGGGGATGGAAAGACAAGCACCGCGATACAGCTGGATTAAACTTCAAAAGGCAATGATGTCATTGAATAAATATGAGTTTGGTGTAGGGAATATTAACAAGTCCCGCCCATTTGGAGCTGACTCCAACGTCCGTTTATACCCATCTCGGAGAAGCTGCTATATTTGCTCCTAAAGCGCCAACTTAATGCATAAAGAAATACATTAAGTGAACTTGACAATTCTGAGTTACACTGACAAATGACAGTTTGAAAATGTGTTCACTTTTTATTTTAAGTTGGACCAACTTAAATTTATTAAATTGCAATTACTTAGGTCATCTACAAGATGGATTAAAATGCTGATAAAGTCAAGAAAAGAGTAGACAAACACATGACTGTATGATTGAAATGTCAAAACGTTAAAAAAACAAATAAATAAAACGTTTATTCTGTGGCACCTAAAAAAAGAATTTGGCACCTACGTTTTTTCTTATAGGAGCCAATGGCTCCTTTTTTTTTTTTTTTTTGGTCTGGAGCCCTGACCCTAACCCTATCAGATCTATCCATCAGGTAAAGGCCTCTTCACACTGAGTCCAAAATTTTCGTATGTGTGTTTTCGTATTCATTATTCTAAAAATTCGTCATGCACAAACCTTGCACACTGAGTCCGATGCGTATAAATCAATCCTTTGCGAAATAAATTTGCAAAACAGTACTAAATGGAGTCTTCAAGCATTGAGGATGATTTTGTTGTCCCCTTGCATCTTAAAAAAAGAAAAAGGAACTATTGGGTCCATCCACTCCTGAGATATAGAGAGGATGGAGAGTTCCCCCTCCTTATTAAGGAGCAGCGGGATTATCACGAGCGATTCAAAGTTTACTTCAGGATGTCAGTGGGTCAGTTTGATGCTTTGCATTTTAAAAAGACCACCAATTTCTGTGAACTCAGTGTGCAAGGATCTTTACAGTGCTTTGTGCTTGACCAAGTGGATCAACTTGACAATCGCCATTCTGGATTTTGACGTTTGCTTGTACGGTGGCTCTGAACTGTCAAAACACCTCTCAAAATGCTTGCCATGGATGCGAAAAATGCAAAACATCGAACCCGAACCTGAAAATTTCGGAGGCAGTGTGTAAACGTGATTGACATAACGTGAGGTCATATTTATTTTTTAACGTGCAAAAATTTCGGACTCTGTGTGCAATGACCTTAATCAATACCCGATGGATAGATCCAAATTTCCACCCTGCCCCCCCCCCCCCCCTCTTCTGTTTAAAAAACTGATCGCAATAGTCATTCTATAGTTACATTTTCTACATCCCTAATCCTTCCCAATACCTTAACTTAACTACCTTACTAACTATTAATAAGTAGCAAATTAGGAGTTTGAGTCAAAAGTCATAGTTAATGGTTTGTTAATGGTGAGAACTGGATCTTTAAAATAATCCAAAAAAGTGTGGATCCTGGAAACTGAGGCAGAAGAGAGCAGTTAACCCTCTCATATCACCATGGTAGCTCATCCTCCTTAACGGCTGCGTTTCTGCTGTTGCTTAGACAGCATGACAAGTTAACAGAAGACTTGATCTTAATTGGCTCTGCTGAAGGCACTTTTGTGTATTTGTGTGTGTGTGTGAGCCCAGTTTAGGGGCCAGTTCATTGATGTTAACTTTTACAGGGTGGGTGTGATGTGTAACTGAGTTTTTTTTTAAATTATTATTATTATTTTTCTTTACTGGCTTAGTTATGATGGATGCTAGACTTTTTGGGATTAGTTTATTTCTGTGACTTTGATCTCTGCTGGACTACAGGAAGGACGCTGTTGCCCAATCTGTTTTGTGTTAACTTTGTGACGAGGTCACAGGGGAGAGGGATGCTGGGAGATTCAGCATGGCATGTCTGTCTTAGTCTTTGTCTGTGTCTGGTCATAATAATCAGACATCTTTGTGGTTTGCAGTCTCTTTAGTCGTCTTCATGATTAGTTGTCTGTACAGTTAAAGCTTAGTTTAAATGCACCCCCTTTTCTTTATGGTTTTGTAATTGAGTTTTACACAGGGTTGTTACATGAAGAATATTCAAAATCATTGTGGGTTTTTTGTGGCTTATTTGGTTTCTTTTTTTATTGGCTTATTTGGATTGCAGTATATTGTCTAAAATGAAAATCTCACACACAAATGCGCATGCATGTCTTTTTGTTTTTACATCTCGTTGATGTGGTCCAGCTCACAAATGAGGGGGCTAGCTGGTGTAAATATCCAATTAAACATACCAATTTAATCTTAATGTGAAACTTTAGTGTTAGTGCCACAGAAATCATTTAAATTTGCACGTTCATGCAGGTTCAAGGATATTCAGGGCTCCCTGCCAGGTTTGTTTGGCTTTTCATCATGCGTGGAAATGTGTCCCCTTCGTGCTTCAAGTTTTTCACCAACTACTAGTTATGTTTCGGAGTACACTTATGGGGAGAAAAAAGTTATTTTGCCTTTCAACTCGAGTCTCACCAGAAGAAGAGTAAGACAGAGACACGAAGGGCTTTCACACATGGCTCAAGCTCAGCTGGTGAGGAGTGTTAGGATGTGTGAGTGTGTCTCTTCTTTTCTGTGTGTGTGTGTGGAAGGAAGGAAAGAAGGATCAACAGAGATGAGACACAACTGTAAGGACAGCCAAAGAAATTAGCAGCTACTGAGCTGCTTTGTGTTTGGCACATTACGTGAGCGAGGGCTCATGCTAATTATAAAGCTTTTATGCTTCTAAAGAACACCTTTGAAATCTATTGAAGGGGGATAATTGAGCCTGGAAATGTGTTACCTGGCAAAGTCAAGTTGAAGGTCATTACTGAAAATATAAAAGGACCTGATGATCCATTTGAGAGCAAATCCTTTGTTCCTAATGTAAAGATGTTGTTTTAACTCTGCTGATGTGCTTCAAACACCAAATTCAGCATGAACAACAAATTAGTAAAGGACCTGAGGGTGAGCCTTGGGGAACTTCTGACAATTTGAAGGGGTTTTAGTGGGCACTGCTTCTACAAAGCTGATCGGAAAATCCATCTTTTCTCCCTTTTCTGAATTGTGTTTATATCTCCTCTATTGTATCTTGTTTCTTGATGTTATTTTTCTTGTGCTTTCAGGTGGTAGTCCTCGGTTTTTTTTATTCCAAGATAGAATATTTTGTAGGCTCTTTTTGGATGTACAGTGCAGAAGAATAAAAGGCACCTCTTGTCCTGCCATTGTTTTCAATCATGGGTAGAATTGGATTTGGGGCATATGAAAGATTATTATATCAACACTCTTATGCCTGGAACACACTAAGCCGACGGTCGGCCATCAGGCAGTTTTTGTTCGTCGGCTGACTAAGTTTTCTCAGTGTGTTCCACACCATAGGCTGAAGTTGGTCCTTGTTGGCTTTTTTTCGGCCGATTCGACATGTTGACTCGGCGTCTGAGCTCGTCGGTCAGTCAGGCCATCTGATTATTCTGATTGACTGTTCAGCTGGCGAACCAGTGCACGTGAAAGGCGCAGAACGGACGTGCTACTTGGCTGTCGGGTTTGGAGCGTCTGCTTGGTGTGTCAGGGCAGCTTTGGACCCAGACGCTGCCAACGTGAGCCGACCCCGCAGTCTGCTTTCATCGCCACTAGTTTTTCGGCGTTGGCTAGGTGTGTTCCAGGCTTTAAATTATTTTATTGGGCCTTAAAAACCCTACAGAATAAATTAGAACAGTGCGAGACACACTGAAGAGGGCGGTAATAGAACAAGAATAGTTTTAAATATCATGTGAACAAGCAGTGAGTTAACTGTTCTTACCCACACAGCTCCACACCTCTCTAGCTTTAGAGGTTGGAGATGTACTGATTATGGCTGTGGGTTTCGGCAGGTTGTGGCCGAGTGTTTTTGCTAACTGTGTTGTTCTGATGGATGGCAGGCAGCGGGTCCCAGGCAGGGGGCCCCCCTGTGGGGCCAGTGCCCTTTCAAAAGTGACACACACACACACACACACACACACACACACACACTGCAGTGGAGGAGAACAAGAATATAACTATACTGCACAAGGATTGACAAACGTGTGGTAATGTGCCTTACACTTTTATTTAAGGTATAAGTTTTTACATTATTAGGGTTGGTTTTTAATTTTTATGCGTTTGAAAGTCTCACAAAGATTTGTGATCAGAAAAGTCTTCTATTTTAATATATTTTAAATAGAAAATTCGCATTCATATGTAATAGATTTTTGTAACAATGTTGTATGTATGTATATATATATGTATATATGTATGTATGTATATGTAATAAATAAATAAATAACAACATAACATATAACAAAAGTCAAACAAAGACTTGAAGATTGGTAATGGTTTTACTGGTTATAATGGGAATTGTATTGATCCCTATTGGTCTCTACTGGTAATTGGCCACCACCTATTGGTGGCTTGTTAAAACCACTATATCCTAATGGAATATGTCCCAAAATGCACTACAGGAAACCATTTTTTAAAGGGTTAAAATTTGATGGTTGTAATGGTAATTGTAGTGGAAACCATTAGAATTTCTGTGTTCTATAGTTTTTTTTTTGTTTTCTTTCAGCAGGGTAATTTCTACACTTGAAAAAGATATTTTGAATTTGGACCATTACCCATTTAAACCGCTAGCTGTCAACCATTCATACTGTACTTTCAAGCTTTTATTTTGACGTAAATTGCAGTAGAGCTTTTAGATCTCCAGTTTTAGTGAAATTTTGCTATCACGATACCCTGAAATTGATAATACCATTACATTAACCACGTATCATGAATCGAGATCATTGCATCAACTGATGATATATTTTACAAGCCCATTGAGCAGCAAAGCAGCCTGTTTTATGACTGACAGATACAGTATTCACTATAGTGTATTCCATGTTTTGTATAATTAGGTAACCACGTTGAGGGCGAGAAGGCTATATATGTATTCATGTGTTTGTTTACAGCCTAAATTTTTTTACTGTGGTGTAAACTTGAGAGTCAGCTGTCTAATTGATCACACTGCAGCAGTGTGCAATGGCAAACTGTTAGCACACACACCATGGCTCCCTAACTGTGTTTTAACGAGAGAGACACTGCCACTCTCTCTCCTTCAGTGGGGGAAAAAAAAGAGAAGGGAAATTCAAGGGGCTTTCTTCCACTGCAGCCATTTTTCTGGACTTTGAGTTATCTGAAAAATTAAGCTGCATCTATTTTTAGATTTTAACTTGGTAATGATTAGATGTGCATCAAATTTGGACATTTGTAGTTCCACACATGTTAATATGAATGCTTCAGCGTCTCTTTTCTGGCATCAACTCATCCATTTTAATCAAGCTGATAATTAACAAACTTCATTTATCCTCAGAAGATAGGAGGAAATTAATGTTTGGATGCATGAAAAGATGTCATGCTAATAAATTTTCACTGTCTCTTCATGTCTCAAACTTTGACCATCAAGGCTGAAGTACAGTTTGTTTGGTATGTTGTAGAGTCTTAAAGGGTTAATTGACCCAATAATTAAAATTATCATTTACTCATCCTCCCATCGTTCCAAACCCATAAGACTTTTGTTAAACCTCGAAACACAAATTTCTCTCCAGTGCTCTGTTTCCATTTTGAATCTTTAGCGTACCTTCAGGTCTTCTTGCATACTGCCACTTCTCATTTTTCCTGTACTTTTGCCACTGTTTCCCTCTGTTGAAAATCCCTTACATAAAAATTTTGATGCTTTAAAAGTGTGTAGAGATCATAGCAGTAATGCCATGAACAGAGTGATTTAATCCAAGTCTTTTGAAGAGACACAATCACTTTATATTATAAAAGAGCAGATTTTTTAGGCCTTTATTCACATGTAAACCTTAATCAACAAACGTATTGGTTTAAGGTCATGTTTAATATTAATTTTCCATCTTTTTTTTTTTTTTGTTCAATTAAAAGTTGAGACATTTTGTCAGCCAAAATTTGAATATTATATATATTATTATTATTATTTTTTTAACATGAGTTTCTCTGTACCTAAACTTGTTTTGAATGTCCTGTTTGATTTGGAAATGTCACGTGGAAGTAAAGTGGGTTGCAATCATTTCATGTTGATTTTAAATGTGTTTTTTAGATGTCAACCTAACATTGACCCTGAATGTATTTTAGCATTGCATGGGGGGGTTTGAATAAGGTCAAATAAAAAAAAAAAAAATCTGTTACTCTCTTCCAACATATCCCTTTCATTCTGTGTCTGTGGAGAGAGAAAAAAGAGACTGGATAAAATTAAACCAGAAAGAAAAAAGTCTTTGAGAAATTTGACCCATCTTCCCAAAGTTATATCCTCCCTGTAGACCCTTCCCCAAACCCATTCTAAACCCCTCCCCTCTCTATATTAAGCCACTCCCCTTCTGATAGTGTGTAGTTGACATGTTCTCTGTGGGAGGAGCTTAAATAAGTGAAAGGTCATGTGATGGTTCTCATTTCTTCACAAGAAGCTCAATCCAGTTGGGAGAGTCTGCTGGGTGGGGCTGTACTTCATGTTTCTCTTTCAAGTCGCAACTAAAAGAGAATTTCAGCGCCGAAACGCTGTGTGTTTTCTCTCCCTCGCTCTCTCTCCCCTCCCCTCATTAATTCATTAATTATTTTGGCTGGGTAACGCTTGCAGTAATGAATTCCTCGAGGGCTGAATCTCCTTGCCTGGCACCCGTCTCGTCCCACCCGCCTCGTGTGTGCCAGCCGATCTGATCTCAGATGCTGTCTGACACTGCTTTAAACTAATCGGGATTTAACCAAGTCACTTGTATCTAAGGCTGTTGTAACACACTTGTTTCCATTGCTTGGTCTGGCTCGAGTTTGATCAGATATCGAACCCCGCATTCACTGTGTCCCTTTAGATTTAGCACTGAAGTTGTGCACACACGGAATGTCCCGTTGTCTGCTACAAATGTATCACAAGACGCAAAGCATGTAAGCTGCAACTCCGAAAGCTGTTTATTCAGAGAAAGCAGCAATGAAAAATTCATTATTTTGTAATTTGTGGGTCTGGGAGCATGCAAAGATGCAAATTATATGTTGTCGATAGGGGATCTGATCTTTATGCACTCGGGTGTGAATTCCATTAAAAAAAATGCGCTCACATCAACCAAACAAACTGTACTCTGACTTCAAATATATTTTGATTTATCATAGTTATGTTTGTGAATTGTGTGCTTCACATCAGTCGGGGCTTGACCAGTGTGAGAATTTCGCTCGCGTTTGTGACTAAAAATAAATGTGTAAAATGCATTTTAGGAGTATGTGTGTGAAAGAAAATGTAGGTCCCTGCGGGTTCTTAAAGTCTTTCAATGTTTTTCGAATATAAGGTTATAAAAAGTTTAAACATCTTAAATGGTGTAAGTTGTAATTAATTTGAAGAGGTCTTAACTTTGTCTGGAAAACAGGAATCAAATCATAATTATTAAACTTCACATGGCTATAATTTAATGGAATAATTAGGTAATGGAAAAATGATTGCTTGTTGATATACTCTTGAAGAATTATGACAATGTTTTGTAGTATATGTTCTACATGGTTGTGCATATTTTGTCTCGCTGATCTGAAAGGTTGTAGTAGTAAAGAAATTTTGAAATAAGAGTAGATCTGGCTTGTTTACAATTAAGTCATACATCATGAAGAATATATATATATATATTTATTTATTTATTTTTTATTACTATTGGTGTGTCATTTAACACTATCTGGCATTTAAATAGAATAAAATATAAATAAATCCATAATTGTTGAATGCATATAGTTTGAAGCAGAAATATTTAAAAACCTAGTGTAATTTTTTTTTTGTATTCAAATAAATCATTTTGCTTGTAAATGTTTCTTCATATACCTTTTATTAAGGAAAAACAAATGATTAGATCAATTTTCATTGTACCCAAGTTTTTTGTGCACTGCAAAATTTTTAAAAGTAGGAGCACTAATGCCTTTTGAGAAAAAAGTAAGCATCAAGCCCTGTTATTGTATTGACCAAATATGGATTCATTGTTGTGAAATTAAGGTTTAAACATCAGCAGTCCCTTAAATCATGATGTGTGTGTGGTTCCAGTTATTAAGTCATATACGGAGTAGTTTGCAAACTAATGAACAGGATCACATGTGAAACATGCTGTTTCTTTGATCTGGTGTGTGCCTGCAAGCTCAGATTCCCCCTCATACCTCTCTGACAGCTGAAGTGTGTGTGCATTCTGTTTGTGTTCTGTGGATTATCGTCTGTTACTAGGCCCAGATGGATTTTCTGCACTGATTTAGGGGTAAATTTGTGGAATACTGTGGAATGCATTTAAATGTCTTAAATGCACCGAAAGTGCTGCACTTTTTATTGGTAACCCGAAAACAAATTCATCCAGGTGGATGAGGAGACCCCCCCCCCACACAATGTAAAGCACTTTGAGTGCCTAGAAAAGCGCTATATAAATGTAAGTTATTATTATTATTATTATTATTATTATTATTATAAGTTACCAACATTTATGAATACAAACTGGAACTTTGCAAATATATTTTTCTGGAAGTACGTGAGCTTTCCTGTGGAGTTGTGTGTAAGCTGAATCTGCGAGGGCCTGTTAAACTTGCGGCTGGCACAGTGTGTAACCTGTTGTTTGTTTGTATGTGTGTTTTCAGTGCTGAAAGGTTGTTAGCGAGTTTGTGAGTGATATTATGTTGCCATAAGGTGAGTTTGCGTTGATGGTGCCGATAGATGAGGATACAAAGACCACTGGAAATGAAGTTCAGAAAACGGATAACTGGAGACACGCGCGTGGAAATTAATTGCCAGGAAGTCGGTGGGAATTTGAATTGCAAATGGACACCAACTTGTTCCCCGACTTGAATGATTAATATTTTATTGTTTTACTGAGTGAAAATGCCACAAGTGTTTTTCATCAGAAACAAATAGCACAAAGGAAGGAGGGGGGGAAAAAAAAAGAGATCAGCTTAACTGATAATAATGAGTTGCAAGGTAATGAATATCGTCCCTGAGCATTAATTTTGGTGTTTGTAGTAGGGCTGGGCAATATATCAAATATTCTTTGTTTTTATGGTAATTTTTCTATATAAAATTAAGCAACAGTTTGAAAATCACAATTATTTTTAAAGGTCTTTTTAAGTTTCCTAAAGGATACACAACTTGTGAGAATAAAAACAAAAGACGCATTTCATATCTGCTTTTATATTGTCTGTTAGAAGTGGAATAGAAAATGTGGTGAATCGATAATTTTAAGTTCTGAAAATAAAATTAATTTTGTGCACACTGTGGATAAGTTTTTACAGGTGAAGTCATCAGTATAGTTGTAGCAATATGTAGAATTTGTTTGGCTGACCTGTCAAGAGGCGGCCTGCTGTCAACAAACTTTTACAACTTGTTTTAATTTATACATTCAGTCCTGAGACAGTGGACTACATAACACTTCACTTACCCAGATTTAATTAATAAATTTTTTGGGGCTAAATAAAACTGATTGATTTAAAACATTTGTCGCACCCAAAAATATTAATTTTTATTAAATCATGTATTATTATTTTGCTGCATTTAAATTTTTTTTTTTTTTTAAATCCTTGTTCAAGAATGACTTCAGTCAAAAAGACTCCTCTAATTGGACAATTAGCTTTTAAGCAAACTATATAAGCAGATATATACATATCGAGATCTATTTTCTGTTTTGTTAAATGGCTGAAAACTATTGGGTTATTTTAACTATCACCCAGCTTTAGTGTGTAGGTGGGAAATGGATGAGTTGCTCTGTACTTCTGAAAAGTTTTGAATTGACCTTTTCATTCTCCTAATATTTTCTTTTCTTCTCTCCTCCCCACAATACACTTTGTTTTGCACTGTTCATTTTCTTCACCATGTACTCTTCCTCTCTCGTTCTCTGTTTCAAATCGTCACACAATTTACAGAAGGTTCCGCCGGGCCGTGGTCTATCCTTTCAATCAGATGCTAATTAGGGGAAAGGAACGTCTCCGTCTCTCTCGCTCTCAGACGAAGGGACGTGCAGGTTGAGTGAGAAAGGGGAGAGAGGAGCGGAAGACGGTAAAAAATGGAGAGAGGAATGGGAGATGAAAGGGTGATGAGGTCGCTTCAGATTGAGAAAAGAGAGGATAATACTTGGATTTTTTTTTCTTTAAAGTTTAGCTAAAATCAAAGGTCCCCCAGTCAGCGTGTCTGGGAAATGTTCAGCTCTTCATAACTTTGTGATCTGACCACAGAAAATCTTGCTGTTCTGTGAAGTAAATTAAAAAGTTACCTATAAGTGACACATTTTAATAAAGACGTTTCTACCCAGCTCATGCCCGAGAGGGCCTTTGACCATGTGTTCTTTTAAACATTCATAAATGTCATTCATGGAGCGAGAAATTTGCTTTTCTGCTTTAATTGGTTATCAGTCACGAGCTTCCCTTGGACTGTTTTTACATCCATTAATTAGCCCTATTAATGACTTACTGTACTGTTAGATAAGTGGCTAGTTTGGTGTTTCTGGTCAATTCATTAATGGCTAGGGTGTATCCAGCTAACGATTAAAGTACCTTAATTAGCAGCAACGAGAGGAAAAATAAGGATTAGTCCTGAGGTTCTGTTTTATTTATTTATTTTTGGTCTGACGAAAAAAGATTGAAAAGGTTTAAGGTTCATAGGTTTGAGGGGAAATGAACAAGAGAGCCAATAGAATGATGAATGTGCTTTTCTCCTGGAAAAGAGAGGGAGGGCTGTTTCACACAAAGGGAAAAGAAGAAATTGTTTTTTCCTCCAGCATTATAAACGTAGCTTTGACGGATTTACTTGCTGTAGTTGCTGATGGTGCTTCTGAGTCTTCAGAGGTCTAGCTTTTACTCTGACACCAGTGGCAAATGTAGACGTGCTGAACTAGATATCAACAAAACTGAGATCAAACAGTACACAAGATGTGGTGGTTTGTTTGATTCTGCATATTTTTGTGGTTCGTTATTTTAGGGATGCACTAAAATGAAAATTCTTGGCCGACGCCGAACAAAATGAAACACTGGGCCTAATACCAAACACGGTCACATGCCTTTTAAAAAATTAATTAAAATGTTACTGAGCAACTGACGAGTAACACCGTTTCAGCGCAGATTTTCCTTGCACATTGGACATTGATCCCTGGTGCCGCGAGCTTGTGCAGCACTGTTTGAATAGCCTACATGCAATTTGTGCGTGTTTTTGAAAACATAACATTCTGCAGTTTATTTACACATTGTTTAAGGCCATTTCGCGATTTCAGTCATCATACAGTAACCGGCATCAACCACTTCTTCCTCTGCTCATTGGAGACATGAGATGCAGCACTAAACAGTCTTTCGCTGTCAGTGCTTTGTGCTTGTAATGATTTTTGCGTCATTCTCAGACAGTTTTAAATGCTTGCACACTGCAGACACGTTTGCTGCATTAGTGCGCGCCTCTGTTTGATCGCGTCACGTCATTGTTATCTGGTCACTTCACTCACCATGACTTTAAAACATTTATTAATTTTTTTTTAAATGATGTAGAAATTAGAGGTCATCTGACGTATCGGGTTTGCCAATTAATCAGCACCGATAGTTGATTGGTGAAACTATCGGTTATCGGCAAAAATCCATGCCGATAGTTTTTCTGGGTTGGGTCCGTTGTAGGAGCGGCTGAGAAGGTCCTCTTTATACAGCACACTCCCTATAGTCTTTGTTATACAGCACGAGAGCGGCCTCTAGAGGCAGAAATCACTGACAGCACGTGCAGTTTGTTTAGACGTGACTTCAGAGGCAGATTTAAAACATCGACAATGAAACTGTGTGAACACGGTATACTGTAGTGCATGTTTTCATATAATTACGAAGTGATTAATTTGTTAACTAGATTTTATTTTCCGTTCAGTATCCATTTTAAAACTATCAGTTAATTAATCGGTATCGGCCAGTGCGGTGAGGTCCAACCTAAGTAAAATCCAATATTGGTCGAACTCTAGCAGAAATATACTGTTTTATTAATAAAATAATGACTTGTATATTGAATTATTAATTGTTGTACATGAACTACTAAAGAAAATTTAATGCTGCTGCTGATTAGGGCTGGGATGATAAATCGATGCAGAATCTATTCTGAGCTTAGATTTGAACAGCAGATGCTTTAGAAACAGATTTGCTCGTTTCCAAATCCTTACACGCACTTGAACCTAAAATAATCATTCATAAAATTGGAAAAGTTTACCGATGCATCGATTTATCGTCCCAGCCCTACTACTATGTTGTTTGAATTAATTTTATTTAAATCATTTTCAAAGATTGAAGTTTAAAGCTGTGTGAAATAATTTCTCAATCTGTTTTTGCTTTTTCTTTGCTACAGGTTGTGAAGCTAATGAACTGGACGGCTCACTGAAAAACACCTCAAGGTTCTGCCTGCATTCCCTCTATGTTCTCTGGGTTACGCTGAACACGAGTGTGTGCCCGGATCCTGGCGGCGGCTGTGAAATACACATGCGTGCGTGTGCATTATTTGCCTTTGAGTAATTACGTGGGTGCGCTTTGTCGGGGACGTCCTGCGGTGGCTGGCGTAGTGACCCTCCCCCTACCCCACCTTCAACGTTCAAAACTGGCGATGTCCAGGGTACCGAGTCCGCCCCCTCCTGCAGAAATGACCAGCGGCCCTGTGGCCGAAAGCTGGTGTTACACACAGGTGAGTGTGTGTGTGTGTGTGTGTGTGTGTGTGTGTGTGGTTCTGGGTCAGTCGGTGAATCTGTATACTCTGTGACAGGGGTGCTCAATTCTGGTGGTCTACCTTCAGAGTTCGTTCCATGTCTAATCAAACACACCTGAACCAGCCATTCAAACTTCATGGGTTTACTAGAAAATTACTGGCAGGTGTGTTAGAGCAAGACTGGAACTAAATTGTGCGGGAAGCTAGATCTTCCAGGTGCAGATCTGAGCACCGCTGGTGTCCCAGACACACATTAAGTCTCGTCTGATGCTAAAAATGGCCAATCAATTGGATCATGTGGAATCGGCATCCTTTTTTAAATCTGCTGAATAGAATTATAAGTAGTTTTGAAATAACATTTTAAAATTACCTTGTGGTAAATAACCCATGTGTTGTTTAAAACCCTATGACTTCATTTTGTGGAACACAAAAGGAGTAGTTTATAAGAATGTTAATGTTGCTCTTTTTCATTCTTAAAAAAAAATAAATAAATAAAATAATAGTAATAAAAATAGTTCCCGGGGCAGTGAAGCTTCATAAAGGACCAAAACACACCATTAAAAGTCACTTAAGTTTTCTCAAATTATTTTTAAAGTAAGTGTTTATGCTCACCAAGACTGCATTTATTTAATCAAAAATACAGTAAAAACAGAATAACTGTTTTCTGTTTTAATTTCTGTACTTTATTTAAATATATTTTAAAATGTAATTTATTCTTGTGATGGCAAAGTGATCCTTCTGAAATTATTGTAATATACTGATTTGGTGCTCAAGAAACATTTCTTATGTTGAAAACACTTGTGCTGCTTAATATTGTAGAAACCATGATACAGTTTTTGTTTTAAGATTTTTTTTTTGAAAAGAAAGTAAATTCAAAAGAGAAACACAAGTCTTACAGGTATTTTATATAAACATAAATAATATAAGCATCACTAAACTTTATATTTGCTTGAGAAAGCATCTCTGTACACACCTGAATGATCTGTGTATGTGTCTGTTTGTCTAAAAATATGTAATGGCCATTATCCTCTGTGTTTTGAGTGTGTGTGACTTCACAGGACCCTCCAGCGTGTTCAGAATCCCCACGACTAGTGAAACATGTTCCATTAATGCTTTCATTTATCTTGCCATCATTCTCCCCCAGTGTTTTTGTTTGAGGTCTTTTTATTCCTTGTTCTCCCCATCCTGTTTGTTGTCAGAGCGCATTAAGATAAAAGGCGGTTTTGATGTGTCGCTTTTTGATGTCTTGGCCAACACTTGCGGATCTAATGTAGGAAAGGGGGGAAAAAAGTAGATGGATAAATGGAAGAATGAAGTGTCTTGTCTGTTATCTTCTTGTGTGTTTGTGTTTGTCCAGATCAAAGTGGTTAAGTTCTCCTATATGTGGACCATCAACAACTTCAGCTTCTGCCGGGAGGAGATGGGCGAGGTCATCAAAAGCTCCACCTTCTCCTCGGGAGCCAATGACAAGCTTAAATGGTAAGACTGGGAGGAGCACACACAGATTTACAACATATTTTAAGTAATTATTTAATTTTGTTTTTTTTTGTTTTTAGATAAACTTTTAGACTAAAACAAAGTCTAACTGCTGATGTAATATTCTTTGGCTTTGAGCAGGTGTTTGCGAGTGAATCCAAAAGGTCTGGATGAAGAGAGTAAAGATTATCTGTCGCTCTATCTGCTCCTGGTCAGCTGTCCTAAGAGCGAGGTTCGGGCGAAGTTCAAGTTCTCCATCCTTAACGCCAAGGGCGAGGAAACCAAAGCTATGGGTGAGATGCTGATCAAACTCTTAAGAATTCTTTTTTCATTTGGTGAAGGAAGCAATAGGATAGTTTATTATACCATGGTATTAGCTTCCTTTATAAAAGTTGTCTTTGTCTTGTGTCCATCCAGTTTTAATAAAAAGATTGGCAATTTAAAGGTAGCTAATTTCATTTCAGCTATTTTATTATTTCTTATATATAAACCATTTAAATTTGTTTTCAGCCAAAATGACTATATATATCGTTTTAGTGATATAAAATTGCCCAAACAGTGATTTTTGTCCACCTCTAATCTAGTATATAATTTGATCTCCTTAAAAATAAAACTGTGCATAAGCAGAAGCAAATTTTGTTCCCGCATACTCATCACAATCAGTGTTTTATGAAACATTTATTTAATCAGAGAGTTTTTGCAGACTAGCTCAGTATCGCTTGATTCCTTTAGGGACCTGTAGATCCTACAGACACAGATACCTGTGAAATGAAGTTAATCACAGACTGGCATGCCTCTGAAAGTGTGAATGGTGCGGTATTTTCTGTGAAAGTAATAACATTCAACGTGAACTTTTTCCCCTTGTAATATTAAATTTGAGGCAGGCGGCAGTGTTTTAATTGAGATTTTTTTGGGGGTGATGGCCTCCAGGCTGTCCTGTTTGATGGGTGTAAGTGGGTTTCAGGGGGTTTGGCCTTCAGTGCCACGGAATTACAGTTGCTCAGTTGGAACAACTTTATGCCTGATTTTGCTTTTCTGTTTTTTTTAAACCAAGTATTATTCATAGCTCGCGGTGTGTTTTTCTGTAAGGTGGTTTTGTTGTTGTTATTATAAAATATTTCTGACATCCTGGCGTGGATCCTGGCGAATGCACATTTATAAATGTAAAAAATAACACATTGAACAAATCAATATGCATATGATATGAGTGTGGGCATGTGTGTGTGTTAGGTCAGTGAACTTTGTAGCTCGCAAGGTTATGGAGTTTGTTGGTGTATAGAGAAGAAATGGTGAAACACAAATGTGTGTTTGGTTAGGAGCTTTAGTCTTCAACTAAACATTCTACTTTACCCAGTTTTTGCTCTGTCCAAAAGTTTATTAGTTCACTCAAAATTGAAAATTCTGCCATTGTTTAAGAGTTTTGTTTTTTTTCTTCTATGGAACATATAATGTACAGATTGCTGTTTTAATGCATCTACAATGAATGAGGACTGTAGTTTTCAAACTTCAAAAAGGAGGCAAAGGCAACAAAAGTGTATGATAAAGCGACTCCATATGACGTGCGTTATATTCTAGGTGTTTTGAAGTCATATGATAGATTTGTGTGGCGACCAGACTGAAATTTAGGCAGTTCACCCATAATCTTCCCCTCCATGTATCTGTTAAACACTGCAACCGATTGTTGAGCGAGTTAAACTCGTAAACTGGATCAGTCTGATTCATGAACAAATCTTTTTTTATTATCTTTTTTGTGAACTGAATCAATTGCCAAGGACAGCTTGGGCAAATGTCAAGATTTGAGTGAAATTTTAGTATGTTCCTTACACAAAGCTATCGAATGGCTGCAGAGGACATGAAATGCATCACACCACATTTTAATACTTAAACCGTGATGGCTCTAGTCTTCAATCACTTCTATTATATTTGAAAGAATGTCAAGGATATTCTACTGTTGTGCTGGACAAAAGAAAGATTTGGAAATAAAGTAAATGATGACAGAACTTTAATTTCTGGGTCCTTGAAAGTTCTTACCAAATTTCTGCCTGTGTGTGTGTATATAGGACGGACAGTAAATGCTTGCTTTCATTTCGGTACATGGTGAATTAATTCACTAAAAACAATGGTGTACAAACAATAAATTCACATTAGCATTGAAAACAAATGTTCTTTTATAAATGTCGTGTGATTTTTAGGCAAGGCAAGGTAAGCTTAAGCTGGTAAACCGCCCCTGAATCATCCTCGCGCCGATGCTGGCGGTTTTATACAAGCCTGTATTAGATATTACACAAAAGGCGGCGAGCTCTGCGCGGCCTGGAGAGATGAAACTGAGGTGCGAGCAGCAGTCACACTCTCATCTTTTTGAAGAATCTCACATATGGGCAGAGGAACGGGAGTGAAAGAAAGAGAAAAGGGTGCCAGATTGTGGCAGCGAGATGAGATGAGAGGTTGAACAACCCCGTCTCTCATTTTCCAATTTTCTCATTTTCTGCACCTTAATGGACGAGAAGGCGCTCCTTGTGTTTTGCCCCACACTCCCCCTCTCCTCCATCTCTTTCCTCCACTCAACGTTCTCTCCATTTAGCGCCCCTCCGGAATTGGGGAGGGGGGTGACGTGCTTGGGGCGTCCCCAGGGACATGGGAGCGCCGACAGCCACCGTACAGTGATGGGGAGAGTTTTTAAAGCGGGACGGAGGATGAAAATATGGCAGCAGAAATTGCTCTATCGGTTCTGGATCATTTAGAATCCAATTTAATCCTGCCCTCCTCCTGGGGGAGAGCGAGATGAATGAGAGAGGAGGGGGAGAAGCAGAGGTGGAGAAAGAGAAATAAAAACAAAGTAAAGTGCTTTAATTAAGAGGCCTGTGAGAAGGCACTGGGACTCTGCAGCATGACTTGTGTTTATGGAGTCAGTCATGGGCATGACGACGAACAAATAGAGGTGCCGAGGAACCTGGTCCTCTCTGAGGATCAGTGATCAGGACTGACAGACATTTGAAACCAGTAACAGGAGAGCAGTGTGTATGTAGTCTGTTAAAATGGCTTGTAGATATTGGGGTGGGACATACTGTATGTTGAGGGGCTTGTTTGTTTGGAAATAGATTACTCTTTATTGAAATCAAATTTCTGAACCGAATGTATTGTTGCAGAGCTGCTTAATAATGAGAGCTCCCAAGGAAGAAATCGAAGAACCACATCAAGTGCAAGTCAGAGATGCTCCAAAACGCACAATCCCAAAACATCCTCTTTATAGAGTAGAAGAAATAAAGCAATCCACAAAAGCAACTCCTCGTCAGCTATTTTGAAGACAATAGGCACTCTAGCAGTGATAAACTCTCCCAGGTACCAGAATAAATTAATGAAACATTACCCTTTGAAGAGCATCATGCTGATTACTAAATTAAAGCATTTATTCAGATGATCTAAATCTCAAGTACAAATTTATGTAATGAATAGACTGATTATAAAGAATACTTTTTCATATATAAGCTCAGCAAAAAAATGTAACTGCTTTATTTCCAGCAAATTTCTTAAAATATTTGTGTGAATATAAAAAGACTCAACAACTGAGGAAGTTTCACAGACATTTGACAAACAGAAATGGAACAAGTCTCTGAACAATATACGATGAGTGATTTTATAGGTTGTTTTTTTTTGTTGGTTTTTTTTGGAAGAAGCATGAAAAAACAAAAAGCATTATTTAAACCATTTACATTTATTCATTTAGCAGATGCTTTTATCCGAAGTGACTTACAATTGAGGAATACAACAAGCGATTCATCATAAAGAGGCAAATAAACACAGGAAGTGCTCATAATACAAAGTTTCAGACATTTTTCAGATTAGTACAGACAAGATGGGAGGAATTAAGGAAAGATAAAGTAAGGTGTTTGTTTTGTTTTGTTTTGTTTTCCGCTGAAATTTGTCATGGATTCAGCAACAAAGATCTGTAAAGCTTATTTGGATTTTACAGAATGATATTTAAAATGCAGTATCCTACAAAAACTTCTCTTTTGCTGAGATTTAAAATTACACCATATTATTTATGCCTAGACCATGTCATAGCCATGAATGTCTCTTGCTATTGCTAATCTGAAATGCATTATTGTTCTATCTCTATCTCTATCTCTATCTCTATCTCTATCTCTATCTCTCTATCTCTCTCTCTCTCTCTCTCTCTCTAGATATAGAGAGAGAGAGATATATAGATGGATATAGAGAGAGATAGAGAGAGAGAGATAGAGAGAGATAGATAGATACATACATATGTACATATATACATACACGCATACACACACACTTATATACACTTACACACTCTGTATATATGGGTTAGGACTGTATGTGCTGAAATCAATGTTAATGTAGATTATTAAATACTGTAAAAGTTTTGTTCATTTTTATTTTAAAGGTTAACTATTGCTTTGTTTTTTTTATGTATTAAACCTTGTTACTAAAAATAAATATTTTAGACTTGTGAATTAGTTCATATAGATACATTTGTTCTGTTTTCAGAATTTTTCTTTTTTTTTTTTTTTTTTTTTGAACAGGCTTTTAGAAATTGAGATGCTGTAGGACAGAGGCACTGGGCTAATAGAGAAATGAAAGATTCACAGTTGTAGACTGGATGGATGTTGGGTAGTGTATAAACTACTCAGTTGACTGTCCTTTCACTGCGTGCTGTGTGTAGTTATTCAGATGAGACTGCGTGCTGGCAGATATTGATTCTGAATGTGCTTTATTGGCTATTGACCGTTTGATGAATATTTACACAACAGTGCTTTACTGCTGTTGCTCTCAGCCCCGTGTGGCCCGTAGCTGTTAATACTCCCATAGATCAACATTTATAATGCTGACGGTTTCACTGTAAAGCCACAGAAGGATGAGGATTTAAATTATTTTTTTGGCTGGTCTACCACAGTTGTGGGTGAATATCTATTTAATGTAAGTGGACTTAAACATAAATCTGTACTCTTTGTATTCACATTGTCCATGGTTTTGAAAGTGGAATTTAATCTTTTTTGTTTTTCACTTTAGTTGTTTTGAATTCATATTCTATTTGACTACTTTTTGAAAACACTCAAAAAAAGAAATACCCTTTTTCAACAATGTGCAGAAGATGCACATTGATAGCTTTTGTCTGTTTTATGTAATATTAAAGTTTGTGTCGTTGCTTCTAAGCAACAGCATTTCCTGTCAAAAGTCAATTTGAGATGTCGTACAAGTCACCCGCCACATCTGTGCTAAAAGTATCAGCATTCAGCTGGAGGCAGATGTTCATTTCATAACCTGCTATAGATGTTCGTTTCATAATCTGCTATTAAACTCTGTCTGTTTTTGTTGCTCTCATATACATATACATATACATGCATGCATGCATACATACAGTGAGGAAAATAAGTATTTGAACACCCTGCTATTTTGCAAGTTCTCCCACTTAGAAATCATGGAGGGGTCTGAAATTGTCATCGAGGTGCATGTCCACTGTGAGAGACATAATCTAAAAAAAAATCCAGAAATCACAATGTATGATTTTTAACTATTTATTTGTATGATACAGCTGCAAATAAGTATTTGAACACCTGAGAAAATCAATGTTAATATTTGGTACAGTAGCCTTTGTTTGCAATTACAGAGGTCAAACGCTTTCCTGTAGTTTTTCACCAGGTTTGCACACACTGCAGGAGGGATTTTGGCCCACCTCCACACAGATCTTCTCTAGATCAGTCAGGTTTCTGGCCTGTCGCTGAGAAACACGGAGTTTGAGCTCCTCCAAAGATTCTCTATTGGGTTTAGGTCTGAGACTGGCTAGGCCACGCCAGAACCTTGATATGCTTCTTACAGAGCCACTCCTTGGTTATCCTGGCTGTGTGCTTCGGGTCATTGTCATGTTGGAAGACCCAGCCTCGACCCATCTTCAATGCTCTAACTGAGGGAAGGAGGTTGTTCCCCAAAATCTCGCAATACATGGCCCCGGTCATCCTCTCCTTAATACAGTGCAGTCGCCTGTCCCATGTGCAGAAAAACACCCCAAAGATGATGCTACCACCCCATGCTTCACAGTAGGGATGGTGTTCTTGGGATGGTACTCATCATTCTTCTTCCTCCAAACACGTTTAGTGGAATTATGACCAAAAGTTCTATTTTGGTCTCATCTGACCACATGACTTTCTCCCATGACTCCTCTGGATCATCCAAATGGTCATTGGCAAACTTAAGTCGGGCCTGGACATGTGCTGGTTTAAGCAGGGGAACCTTCCGTGCCATGCATGATTTCAAACCATGACGCCTTAGTGTATTACCAACAGTAACCTTGGAAACGGTGGTCCCAGCTCTTTTCAGGTCATTGACCAGCTCCTCCCGTGTAGTTCTGGGCTGATTTCTCACCTTTCTTAGGATCATTGAGACCCCACGAGGTGAGATCTTGCATGGAGCCCCAGTCCGAGGGAGATTGACAGTCATGTTTAGCTTCTTCCATTTTCTAATGATTGCTCCAACAGTGGACCTTTTTTCACCAAGCTGCTTGGCAATTTCCCGTAGCCCTTTCCAGCCTTGTGGAGGTGTACAATTTTGTCTCTAGTGTCTTTGGACAGCTCTTTGGTCTTGGCCATGTTAGTAGTTGGATTCTTACTGATTGTATGGGGTGGACAGGTGTCTTTATGCAGCTAACGACCTCAAACAGGTGCATCTAATTTAGGATAATAAATGGAGTGGAGGTGGACATTTTAAAGGCAGACTAACAGGTCTTTGAGGGTCAGAATTCTAGCTGATAGACAGGTGTTCAAATACTTATTTGCAGCTGTATCATACAAATAAATAGTTAAAAATCATACATTGTGATTTCTGGATTTTTTTTTAGATTATGTCTCTCACAGTGGACATGCACCTACGATGACAATTTCAGACCCTCCATGATTTCTAAGTGGGAGAACTTGCAAAATAGCAGGGTGTTCAAATACTTATTTTCCTCACTGTACATACATACACATACACATACATACATACACATACACATACATACACATACATACACACATACATACACACATACACACATACACATACATACACACACACATACATACACACATACACACACACATACATACATACACACACATACATACATACATATATACATACATACATATATATATATATATATATATATATATATATATACACTATAGTATTTAGTTTAACAATACTTTGCAGTGTTCTCACGTAGCCGGACGTTTGACTAACCACATAGTGTGGTCCACATTGCAGCTTATTCCAGCCAAGAGCAGCCCAGAGACCAGACGTTTTTGCAGACCCAATCGAGACAAGCCGATCAGAGCTGACGGTTTATCATATCAGGCAGTTAAAGGTGTTTTGCTCTCTGTATGTTTGTACAGGACTGTCAAGGTTAGAGAAATTATTGGATAGTGTTTACGCTGGAGGATTGTTGATGCTGTTTTGAGAATGTCAGTTTACTTACATTGTTGTTCTGACATTGTGCGACTGAACTCTCTATTAATGGCAGTGTAAGTCGAGGATGTTTTTGTTGTTGTTGTTCAGAAAAATGTGACGCATCTCGCTGTATTTCTCTTTTTAGTGTCATGTAGCCAGACTTTTGACTATTCTTGTAAAAATCTGTCCACTTTACAGCTTATTCTGTCCAAGATCCGCCCATATAGACGGGAAGCGACCATCTAACTAAAAGACCATCTGCTAAAAGATATAATTTGCTTGCTACTAAGTGGCTCGAGTGTAATTCTTGGAAATCTTTCAAAGACTAGATGCCATGGTCCTTGCAAACATTGGCAAATCCAATGAGGAAATCTTCTCCAGCAGAAAAACCTGTGTATCCTGACACCTGAAAATTGCGTATGTGCAAGCCAGCTGGCTATTTCGGCCAACTTTTGCTTTGTGTGTGTGAAGTACGCATCAGGTCATCTTTGGGTGGTCAATGGGTGTTTAGTCCGAGTCTAAGACTACTTGACGCCCTCAATGTTTTTCTCAAGGAGTTCGAAATTGCGGTGTTGCGTATTAAAATGGTTTGCTGTTGAACTCTGGTCAATTGATGCATGCCCTCAGGAATTCATCTAGTTTTGCTCACTTACAGAGATGTTTTAAAGTATGGGCAAACAGAGCTTGGCCTTTCGACCTCCCTGGCTTTCTGTGTGTGTGTGTATGCTTAGTGCATTTGCGATCGAGCAACCTTCTCTTTTTCTCTCTGTGTGCCAGGACATTAGGCACTGTGCCCCAAACCCCAGCGCCGGGGCCTGAATATGTATTACCACTGGCTGCTCTTTCTATTTCAATGCTTTAACTCTCTCTACTCCCTCTATGCATAATCCATCTGTCAGTCCTTTTTATTGGAGCTGTATTCTGTCAGATGTCCTAAAACACTCCACCTCCTTTCTGCTTGTGTATTCGTGTCCACAGAGGCCTGACCCTGGTTGGATGCCAACAGGAACTTGCCCTGCCCTACTGCAATTGGTTAGTTGCTAGACGTCCCCAATGAGAGCACAAATTTAGCCACTGCCTGATCTGACCCCAGACCTCCTCGAGAGACCAATCAGTGTCTCTGTCACTTTTTTTCCACCCCCCCTCTCTCTGTCAGTCTTCCACTATATTTCATGAAAAGGTTTATGCAAATGTGGACATGGGTTATGCATGAACATGTGAAATGGTATCATTTTTGGCCTTTTTGTCATCATATGTAGTAGCTTTCACCTGTAGTGTTCAAGCTTGTATGGTGTGGGGATTGAAAAATTATGTTTTGAAATTCTGCTTCTCCCATTTAATAGGTGAGTAACTTGATTTACTGAGGAGTTCTTGATTCTGGGAGGGTTAATTACCCACCGGTCCATCAGCATCTTCTCCAAAGCAGCTGAATCAAACCATGCCATCTGTGAACACTCCTGTCTGTCCAATTTGAGACATCACAACTCATGAGCAAGACGGGCAGTCCTGTATTGCAAGCACTACCAGAGGCATAACTTATATCAATAAACTGCCCAATACTTGACCATTTTGAGATGCATCATTTATGTATGACTCATTAAATTGCACTATAGACCAATTTGGAGCAGATGTCATCGTTGCATCACTTGCAGCTGCGCATGCATTGTGGTGGCAGAAAAACACTGGTAACAAGTGAAATGGGTAAAATCCATAAGAGAAAAAATTTATTATTGTGTATTATAGAATACTGTCGTCAAAGACACCATTTGAAGCTAAACGCAGCTGTTTAAATGGACAGACTATGGATGAAACTTGCTATGATTTCTGTGCTTTTAAAGCAGCAATTTGATTTAAACAATAGGTGTACTTAATATTCACACATGCATTTCATAGGGCACATATTGTATTAGCCCTACAGTTACAGTATGAAATACTATATAAACCTATAACGTGTACTTATTTTATCTCTCTTTATTCTTGAAAATGCAAGTTTATATCTCCTAGTTCGGACTTCAGAACTTGATTTAACTAAACTATAGCGAGTTTGTCAATTCTGTGGAAAGAAAAAAGCCAGAAGTGTGGGATATAAACTCATCATTCTGAGCCAAGGAGAAGAGAGAATGACGAGTTGATTTTTCTTATCAGATTTGTGAGATATAATATCGGAATTGTGAGAAGAAAGTCAGAATTAGGAAAAATAAACTCAAATTTACCTTTTTTATTATTTTATTCCATAGACTGCTACTTGAAAACTGTCATTTTCTGCCACCAGGTTGCACCGAAATTGGTCTATATCCTCTTGTTCTCTCGCTATATATCTCTAAGATGTGTCTGTTTTCCACACAACTAAAAGACAACATTTAAAAATTAGTTTTAATGAAAATAAAGTGATGCTTGGCCACAAAGTTTGTTAGTTAATTTAATTCCTTAAGCAATTAAGCACACTTCCCTTATCCCCCAATTCTCATTATTGTAAAATATGTGTGAATGAGTGTTAATACATCTAAAATAGATTTAATATATATTGTTACATCTATTTAAATTGAATCTGGTGTGGACATGTGCTTAATTGTCACATTTCAAAGTTACGTTCCTAAAATGGGGTTTTTCCTTATGTTGAAAATGGTAATCATAATAATTAGCATTATATTGTCCTTTCTGCTATTGGATACCTGCAGCAGCAGTTACTGCAAAGTTGCTGTGACTTGAGTTCTGATTTGAAGGTAGACCAGGGTCTTCCTGAGGCATGTCTTTTGGTTGCCCTTCCAGTGCTCCCCTATTGCGTAGGTCTGTATGACTGTCACAGTTGAGCTGTGAACACACAGCCATTTCACACCATGTTAAAACACCTGCACACACACAAACAAACAGCAGCAGATTAACCGGCAATGACTTGAGCCCCAGCTGCGCTCGACCGACAGAGAAAAGAGGAAAGATGCTTCACTAGAACAAGTGTAACGTTTAGGAAGAGAGGATGTCACACTTGATAGAGTGTGCTTGTCAGACATTCCCACAATGCAACAAAAGCACAAAGGAATCTATTCATCTCTCCTTTTTTCGCTCTTCCCCCACTTCCTGTGTCATGTATTTCCCTTCTCTCCCTTCTGTGTATGAAAGTAGTGACTAAGGAGAAATCCTCCTGTAGGATTTTTGTCAGCACGTCTTGAATTCAGCATCACTTTCTTGTATTCTTGTTCTTCATCCTTCTCTTGTTGTTCCTTCTTTTCTTCTTTCTTTTTTGTACTCTTCCCATCTTATTCTTGTTCCTTTTACATCCTCTTCATTGTCTTTTTCCTTTCTTTTCCACTTATTCTCCTTCTCTTTGTTCTCTCTTTTTATTCCTATGTCTTTTAAAATTGATATTTAAACTGCTAGTGATTGTCACTACACTTGTATTTTTTTTTTTTTCCGTCCCAAAATACCTTCCAGTGTGGTTTATGTGAAACTGAGATGAACCTGATCCTGCTGGTCAGCTGAAACATCTGCAGTGAAGATGGAGTGAAGATTTGGACATAGTAGCTATAAAAATACAAATAGAAATTCATGGAGTTTTAAGGTGCTTTCAGAGAAACCGCAGGAGAGTGAAAAATCACAGAATAATCAGACTGGTTATAATGCAGAAATTAATGGAGAGCAAGATTATAGACCTTGCCAGATAGGCAGAAAAGCCTCTTAAAGAGTATTTGGATTTAGATTAGTCTGAGAGATGTGAGATTTCTTGCATAGATTAGGTTTTTGCCTCACTCTAATACTGAGACTGAATTATAGTGCATGGTGAAAGTTATTTCGATTTGGATTTTTTTAAATTTTCATTTTTGTTAATAGGTCATGCCATCACAGAGACCTGGAGCAAGGCCGGTGTTCTGTGTCCACCTAATCAATTTTGTGCCAATATGCTTTATTTTTGTATTTTTGTGCAGAGAGCCAGCGGGCGTATCGCTTCGTACAAGGAAAAGACTGGGGGTTCAAGAAGTTCATAAGGCGAGACTTCCTCCTGGATGAGGCCAACGGACTGCTGCCTGATGACAAATTGACACTCTTCTGTGAGGTAAGTGATGCACGACCAATCATATGCTGCACTTCCTTTTGGTAGGTTTAAAATATACTACTTTTCAAAAGTTTGGAGTCTGTAAGCTTTTCTTGTCTCTTATGCTTTGATCAAAAATGCAGATAAAACAGTTGTGTTGTGAAATATTATCACAATTTTAAATAACTGTTTTCTATTTGTATCTATTTTAAAATAATTTATTCCTGTAGTGAAAAATCTTTTTAGCAGCCATTACTCTAGTGTTTAGGGTCACATGATCTTTGAGAAATCCATTCTAATTGGCTGATTTGTGATGCTTATTGTTATCAGTGTTGAAAGCTTCTAAATATTTTTGTGGAAACAGGGATAGATTTTTTGCTAAAGCTAAAAAAGAAAATTGATCAAAAGTGGCAGTAATCCATGCTAAATAAGTTCTCACTGACCTCAAAGTTTTTTTTTTTTTTTGAAAAATTTGATTGATCATGGGCATTCTTGTTTAATACATGTGATTTCAGCTATAACAGTTAAAAGTTATGAAACCCCAGAATCACATTGTTTTGAAAGAGCTGTTAAAAAGTTGTTAAAGCCTGTCTTTAAAATCACCCGCTTTAAAGCATTGCACTACAGTCATAGACATTCAGACGGATGCTTTTAGTTTGTTGCGTCATGCCTCACACTGTTTTTTGAGCTACAACGTTTGTTTAGATGATGTTAAAAACAATAAAAAAGTCTCATTGGTCCCGGTTTTATTCTGCTGCGCTCAGTCTAGCGGTTTTGAACACAAAAAAGTGCCTTATGTAAACACTCCCAAAGAAACATGTCTGAAAGGGGGCAGGTGAACCTGATATCTATGTATATTAATTATACAGGGTTTCATTAAGACTAATTAGTCTGCTAGTCTTGAAAATATGTAGTTTTACACATCCTAATCAAGATGGACAAACTCTTTCCTCTCCCCTATCCTCCTCCTCCTCCTTCTCCTCTTCGCTCTCTTCCTGTGTCTCATTATTATTTCCCAGAACTTCAGCATTGCCTCCTCCTTTCTTCCTTCTTGCACCATTCTTAACTCAGTTTTCCTCCCACAATTCCATTCTCTCTTTTTTTTTTTTTTGCCTACATTTGAGGTGTTTCTCTCTGTTTCTCTGTCCTCTGTTATGCGGTTTCTTTTTTAGTTGTTCGCTCCTTAAGTAAGGGTCTGAGCATACCTTTCCCTCTCTCTCTCTTTCTCTCTTGTTTTTAATGAGGAGAGGGGTCCCATTAGAGGTGGAATACTTGGTGTCATTGTGGCCAGTGAGGTGGAGGGATTTTGAAGGAAAAAGAGGATATCTAATTCGAATTCTGGTTTCTTTTCTCTGCATTTTAAAGATTGATGAAATCAGACTAATAACGCATCAGTTTTAGCTAATGATTCGTTGATTTTGGTCGCTATTTTCTCTTGTTCGATCCACCTTTTCTATAATTTTGTTATGTGTATATGCTCTCTCTCAGGTCTTCTCTCCTTCACCTGTACTTGCTTGCTTTTTCTTTTTCTTTCTCAACTCTCCATCGCTCCTTCACTCCACCTCCATTCTCCAGCAGGTAGATTGCTCATAGTAAATAAATGAGCTCTACACTTCTCTCTCTCTCCATCTGACAGCAGCCATCTTTCACTCAGTGCAGCCATATGCCACACTGATATCTCAGAGATCCACTACGGCTGCAACATCTGCTGCTGATATATATGTACACACACACATTCACTCACGCACACACACAAAAGTTTAGAAATGGTAGCAAGTTGAAGGAATAGTTTACTGAAAAATAAAAAATTGTTATTTACTCACCCTTACTTTCATGGTGCTCTTGAATCCTTTTTGAAGTTTGAAGCCTCAATCTCCATTCGTTGCATCAAAAAGAGCGAATACAGTACAGTTCTTCAAACTTTCGCCTTTCAGAAGTTTGGAGTCGAAGATTTTTTTTTAATGATCTTGAAAGAAGTGTCTCTTATGCTCACCAGGGCTGCATTTGTTTGATGAAAAAGACAGTAAAAACAGTAATATTGTGAAACATTATTACCATTTAAAATAAGTTTTCTATTTTAATGTAAGGTTTTATTTTTTATTTTATTTTTTTTATGATGGCAAAACTGAATTTTCAGCATCATTACTCCAGTCTTCAGTGTCACATGATCCTTCAGAAATCATTCTAATATGCTGATTTATTATCAATGTTGGAAACCGCTGTACTGCTTAATATTTTTGTGGAAACATTTGATCATGATACATGATTCTTTGTTTAAAGAACCGCATTTTTTTTATAGAAATCTTTTGTAACATTATTCACATTTGTTAACCGTAAAAATTTACACATTCAATGCATACTTTCTGATTATTAATTAAACTATTTATTTATTTTATTTTTCATTTCACTTCAGAAAGGGAAAGTGTACATTAATTAACATTCATGAATGTAAATTTACCCAAGTTAACTGGAAGGCTAAAAAATGCTGGGTTAAATATGGACAAACCCAGCGGTTGGGTTAAACATTTAACCCAGCTGTTGGGTTGTAAACAACCCAATCGCTGGGTTTGTCCATATTTAACCAAGCATTTTTTAGAGTGCAGATATTATTAGGAATGAAGCTAAATGAAAGAAAGAAAGAAAAAAACAAACAAACAAAAACGATAATAGGAAAAAACTGAAAAACGACAAATATAGTTGAACAGCATATGTAATGCAATCAGTTAAAAAGAAAAAAAAAAAAAAGTGTTATTTTGGGTTAAAGAAAAAAATCATGATGATATTATTACAAGAAACGGTGTCTTTTTTTTTTTTTTTTTTTTTTTTAATTAACCCACATTTTTGGATAGTAGTGTATGTTCCGGAGAGGTTTAGGTTTGACGTGAAGGAAGGAAATCATGAAAACTTTCTTTTTTGGGTGAACTGTTACTTTAAGAGGAAAGTTCTATACCTGCAGCATCTGCTTTGTTCCTCTTCACCCTCAAAACATAGAGGGCTCAGCGGCGATGAGAATGTGATCGAGGGAAGGAGAGTGAGAGGTGTAAGTGCTAAACCATGTTACCCTAATGAAAGCGATTTCATTTGAGAGTATTTAACATTTGAATGTTTCCCTGTGAACATTTACACTATACGTGACAAGCTGATGCGGTGTGATCCTCAAAATGCATTAATCTTTACATCAGTGTTGTGCTTGCTTCTCTACAAAGGGTGTTTTCAAAGTCAGGAATCCCTTTTCACGGATGTATGAGGTCGGTAGTCTCTCTGCAGACAAGTCCGCTCACACGCATACATAATCGCAGACAGTTCAGTGAGACGAGAGGCAGATGCTGGTGTCAGAAGGAGGGAAAGAGAGGAATAAGTTCAGGTGAAGGAGAAAAAGAGAGGTTTGCGGTCAGGGCCAGACTTGAACAGCTTGAGTGGAAATGATGCATGTAAAAGCGTATGTGTAGTTTGAAACAGAGTGACTGTATAAACACACAAACGCACAGCTGCTTACAAATAAAGCTTGCCTCTTGGTTTGTCATGTTTTTTTTTTAAGGATGAAATTAATGCAATTGGCCACATAGTTTTGACATCAGATTTACACATTAGTATCTGTCTGTTTGTCCATCTAATCTGTATTTGTATGTATAGACATAAAATACAGACAGACTCAAATCTGTATTATATCTGGTTGTGTATTTTATTTGAGAAATGTTTATGGTGTCCGGTAGTGGGAAATTCTGCACTTAATTGTGTCTTGCATTGGTGTGCAGTGGAGGTGTGTTTGTTATTAAGAGCTGAAGTGAGAAGATACCGTGTGGTAATTCTCTAATTAAAGTGTGTGTGTAAATTACGCACTGCTTGGTTTGATTAATCAATGAATTCATTATGACCTGGGCAAGCTCATTAGCATGAGCCTGATGCGACGCTAGTAGTCAGGACTGCCGCTGTCTTGAGGTGTTTATTTATAGATGCAGGAAGTCACCTGGAATTATTGTTCCTCCCTTTTTTTCCCAACTCGTCTCTTCCTCTTTTTGTATTGGGTGCCACTAATGAGTGAGTAATGAATGTCCGCACATGGGTTTCTCTCGGCGAGTTTGAGTGCGTGTCACATGTTCATTAATCAAGTTCAGTGGAAAAGTAGCATACACACTAGTTTACACCCTCCTCTCTCATTAGTTGCTGTGTTTAGATTTACGCACAGTAAACAGTTCAGTCATACTTGAGTCCAGACAGCACAGAGCTGCTCTAGTGCCCATCTCGCGCTGCTCATTAAAGTGATGTGCTTGACTTTAAAGTAGTGATCCGTCCTATTTCTGAGGCTGAAGATAAAGTCTTGTTTGTAAACGGACAGATAGACAGAACTCCAGTGACTTGTTCAGAAGCCTTAGGAGATATATTTCCCATTCATTTTCTTCATATGCTTTATTATAATAAAAATCTTCAATGATGTTTAACTATCGAATCTTCAATAATAATCATACGATTTGGGCCGTGTGATTTGTTATGAATCATGACATTACAACATTATCATGAGGCCTTTTTGATCATGTTTTAATATTAATTTGAAATTAATAAATACAATTTTATATTATTTTTATTGAAAAAATACTGAGATTACAGAAGCATAAATCACCCACTTATTAAATGTGAACGTTTACGACAGCCACCAGTGAATCTCATCAGTCAGAACCATCTGTATCGAGCAGTTCTGTAATTTGGCAAAAATAAATTTTATTTTATTATATTATTTAATTTTTATAATATTTTATTTTAGCTTGAAGCTCTATGAATACTGTAAGGTTGTCCCTAACAATATTTTGGTAATCAAGTAATTGGTAGATTACTCTGATTAATCGAGTAATCTGATAATTTATTTACATTTTTTTAACAGCTTTAAAATTACTCAATACAAATATAATAGCAATGAGGCAAAAATACATAATGTATTATAAACAATAGCGCTAATGTACATTACGCATTATAACAAATGCCCACAGAGGGCGCCAACAGACTGAACTTTTTTATTATTTTATTTTTTTTACACACAACTGCGCAAACTAATCCTGGTTTAATATCGACTAAACAACATTAAATTAAAATGTCCACTTATTAATATTTGGCCATTTCTTTATGACAGAAATGCTACAGCTACTGTAATTTCTTGAATATGTGGACATCAAAATGTGTAAACTCAGAGCGAGGGTTTAAACTTATTTTTGAATTTTATTTATTTAATCGAATCATAGCATTTGTGATTTCGCAATAGCATTATGCTTTGATTTTTAAAAGGCTTAATATATCATGCAGCCTTGTAAAACAGTGTAATGCGTTTCGTGGATTCTCGTCCGTGGAATGTGCCTATATATATATATATATATATATATATAAGTTTGTTTTCTTGTCCTCTTTCCTTGTTTGTCCCTCTCCTTCTCGTCTGCTGTCTTCCCTGTTTTCCTTCAGGGGAAAGTCTGCTCCTCCATTAAGAACATACAAGGGTCCTTGACATTTAATTTCCTGTTTGTGGTGCTCTTTTACCCTCTTCCTGTGTGTCATACTCGCTCTCCTCCATCTCTATCCATCTCCGTCTCATTCGCACTCCTTTTTACTTTTCTTTTTTGTCATTTTACTCTTGTCGGCTCATAATACCTGATTTTACCTCAAACTCTGAGCATTATGGATCATTTTGCAGAGAAATTTCCAGTTTTCTTGCATTACATTTACAGACTTTTCAAATTTGAAGTGAACATTCAGTACTAGTCTCATGATGCTGTAATGGTAGGCAGCTCACAAGGTTTTGAAACGCCCTCAGTCATGAGGTTTGTCTGTGAGGAGTTCTGCTCATTAAAGAAATGTGCCTTATATGGCAATTAACTTGGTGTGAGAACCTGTGGCATTTCAGCGTGTGTGTGTGACTCCTGGAGTGAGATAAATGAACCTGCTTATGTCTGCGGGAACAGGTGGCTAAGTCAGCATGGTGGCCTGCCACACACACATACACGCGCTCACACACAGAGACCAGTAACAAATTGAGGCAATTTGTGTAAATTAAGAGATAACTAGACGGCTGCCCTTGTTGAACAGTCGTTGTGGTGTCCCCCCTGAGCCACTGGAATTGGGATCTACCATATTGCCTGACATATGTATGTCCTTAAATGTGTCTTTTAAAATAAACAAAATTTAACCCAGCACACATGAATCCGGTGCATTTAAAATAGTGGTTGGCGTGTGTGTGTGTGTGTGTGTGGTGTTTTATTTTTTTTTAAGCACGGTGGCTAATGGCTGAGATGATCCATATGTAATGTGATTTAATAATAATATAACAACGCAAATGTGTGCATCTATTTTATTATTTTATATATATATATATATACATTTAAAAATTTTACACACTATTTCACACATTTTTAATGCCCAGCACTGATTTGGTTTTGCATTTTGTTTTTGTGTGTTTAGGTGAGTGTGGTGCAAGACTCTGTGAACATCTCTGGTCAGAACACCATGAACATGGTGAAGGTTCCTGACTGCCGGCTGGCAGATGAACTGGGTGGACTGTGGGAACATTCCAGATTCACGGACTGCTCGCTGTGTGTCGCCGGGCAGGAGTTCCAGGCACACAAAGCCATACTGGCAGGTAATGTTGGAAACGCACACTTACATAAACTTTTTTTCAGAGATTCACATATGCTAAGATTTTTCAAACTGAAAGAAAATTATTGCAGATGGTTGTTACAGATGAGTAATGCCAAAATTTTCATGGGCTTTTGTAATTTATTTATTTTTTTCTTTTTAATATTTATATTTAGCTTTATTTTTTATTTACATTTTAGTAATTGTAGAATAAAAAAAATAAATCTTGCCTTAGCAACTACCTGAAATAAGTTTTTATTTATTTATTTTTTCATTTATTTTGAGCACTATTTTAATTAATAAAAATATTTTTAATTGTTTCAGTTTACTGAACACAAATCCGAGAACTTTCTGAACCTGTATAGACAGCAACGCAACTGACACGTTCAAGGCACAGAAACATAGTAAGGACGTTAAAATAGTCCATGGGACATCAGTGGTTCAACCGATATTTTGCTAAGCTACAAGAATACTTTTTGTGTGCAAAGGAAAAAAAATAATGAATTTATTCAAGAACTCCTCTCCTCCTCATCACTGTCCGCCATCATTCACGAAGAGTAACACGATGCATGCATGTGGTGCTGCATAACAATGTCCTCACTGTGTTTCTGGGACTGGGAACGTTTCAGTTGGATTGCTGTCTATGCAGGGTCAGAAAGCTCTCGAATTTCATCAAAAATATCTTAAAGGGGTCAAGAACTGCCTTTGTTTTTTATTTTGTACTGTTCTCTGAGGTCCGCGAATAATGTCATCAAGATTTTTACATCAAAAACATCATAATTTAGAAGCTATTTTCTGTCTTGTTTTTGACCCCCTCATCAGAACGCTCTGTTTGAATAGGCGTGGCAGATTGTAGACTCAGAAGTAGACGCCCGCTGCTATGATTGGCTAACGTGTTTGCCCCTCGTTATTTACACTACATGCGTGAATTGTTTGGTGGGGCTAAACAGACAGGAGGCGGTGCTTATCTACACTATTACATCATAGAGCAGAACAGTCCACAAGCTGTCTTCAATATAAGCTGTTTTTAGATTAATGGCAAAGTTTTGAGTTCTGAAACTTACAGGATGTTTTTATAGTACAGTGACCTCTTATATGTCAAAAGATGAAGGGAATTTTGGTTTCTCAGTTCATGACCCGTTTAGTTTGTGTTCTTACGGGTTTGGAACGACATGAGGGTGATTTAATAATTGACCGAATTTTTTATTAATTATTTATTAACTATTGCTTTAAATGAACACTTATTTTGCACAAAATTCACATTTACAAAAAAAATATATATATATATCCATTGACAAGTTTATTTGTACGTTTTTGAAGTTGTTTCCTGTCACTAAACAAATCTCCCTCTGTCCCAATTCTCTGTGGCGATGTTGAAGACCGAAGACAGCTGTCTTATTGCTCAGTCAGTCAGTCACTTAGCAGATAGCTAAGGCACCTTATAAGGAATATGGTTTTATATTTCAAGAACAAATTCATGTGAGCTTGAGAGATAACCAAGTGAATATTTAATGACTACACTGCTGATATCTTGTTAAAAATGAATCATAAGTTGGAAATGTAAATGTATAAACTCTTTCACTGTTTTCGACAGTGAGAAGTGAGCTCAACAGTGAGCTCTGTCAGACACAGAACTAGCGACCCACACGCGCGGGATTGTGGGATATCATAGGCGGCGACAGAAGCATCTGTGCTTCCTTCAAAAGCCAAACAGACAGAGATGTTAGTTAACATTCGAATACCCTTCCTAGCGATGTATCCTGCCTGAGAGGGCAGGATTTTTCAGGTTTCAGCTGCAGCTTCTCTCTCTCCTGCTGTCGCTCATGGTGAGGTGGGATTCCTCGTTATCTGGCCGTACCTGGTAGTGCTCATTAATCGCTGTGGAGACTGAGCTGATCAGCTAGTGTCTGAGCTGTGATTTAGACTGTGTGTGTGAGGGAGAGAATGTGCCAGACTTCACACACTCCTTTAAACAAGTTAAAGTTGCCCTAGACTCCATATCCTGACTTAATAGAAAGAGGAAGGTCTGAGCCGCCATCATCCCTTGGGTTAATCAGCCAAAAGAATCGGCAATTGCACCAAGGCACAAATTGTCTGAGGAACCACTGTTAGATGTTTTGTTTTTGATGTTGATGGCTGAAACATTTCCTGAGAATCTTTGTTCACCATCCCTCTTATGATTTAACAAAAAAAGCGCTGTACAAATATATTGAACTGATTACGTCATTTGCCTAGCTCCATGAAAGCAGCACATTTCCTAATATAAAAGAGGCATTGTAGCTTTCTTTTCCAGGTTTTTCATATCAAAGTTTGTAATGTTGTGATTCATCTCAAAGCTTGTTGATTTGGTTCGTGGCATGAACTCTTTTTCGAAGAAATTTCCTTCGGAGAACATGAATGGGAAAAATACTTGGGGATCCAAGGCTGCTGAAAAAAACTGTTGCTATTTTACTCTATTATAATTGCCAGATTTTTTTGTGGGGGTTTTTTGTGTATTAAAAACTTTCTTTCACTTTCACAGCACGTTCCCCAGTATTCAGTGCTATGTTTGAACATGAGATGGAGGAGAGTAAAAAGGTGAGCCTGTTTATTTATTTTTATTTTCCTTCCCTTCTATCTCACATTTTGTCTCATTATACTTCAAAAGCCTATCCTTTTAGTCCGTAACAATCAGAGAGACCCTCACATTTATGTTTATGCACAGCTGCTTGTTTTTCATGCAAGTGTTTTCCTGATGTCTCATTTCTGCAGTGTTCATTAGTTTCTAAGTATATTAGTTATCTTCCAGTAGGACTCAAATCCATCCTACCTATCAGCCGCCTAATTTTCAGACCAGCTGTGTGTGTGTGTGTGTGTGTGTGTGTGTGTGTGTGTGTGTGTGTGTGTGTCTAATACATCGGCATTTACAGAATTGCTCAACTGTACCATCTTTCTACTTGTTCTCAATAGCTGATCATAAATCACTATTTGCCGTTTTTCTTGCATGGCTTTTTATGTCATGTTATATCTGATATAGATCAGAGCAGTGGAGATTGTTCATAGAGGCGTTAAAGATTGCCTGTGTAAATCGGGAGGACTGCACGTTTATTTAAATGATGAATGAAGACATTGTTATTTTTAGGACTGTCCAAGTTAACACTTGCAATTAGTGAAATGTTTCTTGCCATTTATTCATTTAATTTGACATTCACTTTTATAATGTAATCCAAGTAATAACAACTAACTGTTAAAACGGTTAACTTTTTTTTTTTTTTGTTAATTAAAATAAATAATAAAATATAAATATTAGATTAAAAAAACATAAATCAAAGTGTTGCATTAGCAACTAACAAAAAATAAGTTTACTTTGAAATACTACAATTTACTAAAAAAAAACCTAATTGAACTGAAATAAAAATAAATTGAATCTGAAAGTTAAAAAAATTATGGGAAAAGCACATTGAAAATCTAAAAATGAAAGCTAATTCAAAATATTAAGAACTCCAGTAGTATATAAATAATACTAAATTGACACTTATTTGCACTAATTGCCCCTTACACTTCCTCTAACACACTTCCTGTTCTTCCTCTTATCATTATCTCTGATATTCCCATGTTTCACCATCTGCTGATCCAGTGTTCCTCTGTCTCTCTCCTTGTGTCGTATCCCCCCTTTCCCAGAGTTTCATCATGCACTGTTTTTTGGGACAGGATGTGCTTGCGTTTGGGGTTTGTGGAGCAGTGAGATTTCCTGTTGCTCCTTTTAGTTGTGCAGCTTTTTAGCTTTGTGAAGATCCATGCAAATGTGTGAGACTGAGTCCAACTCCAAACTCTGTATTCTTCTCTTGCGAAGCATCGATAGCAAACATCATGTCAAAAGAATAGTTAACTTAAAAGAAAAAAAAAGTTATTTATTCTCATGTCATCCCAAACCTGTTTATCTTGCTTTCTTCTGTGGAACTGTTTTTGTCCATACAGTAAAAGTCACTGAGAATAAAAATAACAAATAACATTAAACTCCTTTGACTTTCATTATATGGATCCAAAAAAAAAAAAAAAAAGAAAGACTCTCTTGTGCTCGTCAAGGTTGAATTTGTTTGAAAAACTGTAATATTGCGTAAAACTGTAATATTGTGAAATATTATTACAATTAAAAACCTTTTTTAAAATTTTTTAATTTTATTGAATATGTTTTCAAATGTAGTTTATTCCTGTAATGCAAAGCTGGATTTTCAGCAGTCGTTACATTAAGAAATCAGTCTAATATACGGATTTGGTAAACCTGTACCTTTGTAGATTTGGTCATAGAATTGAATAATTGAATGGTGACTAAGCCTCTTAAATTTTAGATTTTTTAATTTCTCTTAAAGTGCCACAGTTCATAGCAAAACTGCAATCTGCAGGGGATGGAGTTAGAACTTTGTGTGAAGAAAGCCTGTGACTGTTAACGCACCTTTAGGCTACACAGACTTTTATTTTCTGTAATAGCCTTTAATAAATAGTTCCATTTGTTTTTGAGTGAACTTTTTCATTTGACCTTGCCGTGTTCCTGTGTCTGTGGGTGGGGTGGGTTTCCTAACAGTTGCTGCATTAATTGGTTTAGCTGTGATGGACGGGCTGGGATGGAAAAGCCTTTGTTACCAGCACGACAATCAACAAAGAGTTTGTGCTCCGGCAGCCTTGGGCAGAAGAGAGAAACTCTGGCAGCGCTCATTCCGTAACATTGATCAGGGCAGAAACAGGAAGGAATGGGGCTTTCTGAGCTATATATTACTCTGTCCTTTTGTGTGTGCATATGCGTCAGTGGTCGTGAGAGTTTGGTGTAGGGTGCTCAAGGGACACCGCATGGCTCACGAGAGGAAAGGCCAGACTCCGACACAATTACACTTTATGCTTTTACAACAGTTTCAACCGCCTTAACTGCGTCAGGTCCAATTACATCACCTTTTAAACCTCCAAAAGCACAGCCAGTTGACTATGGTGCAGTGACAGAAAGTTTAATAAATTCTAGATTGTTAGAATGAAAAGCCGGAGAAGACTAACTAAAGGTCCGGGTACTTCATCTTCTGCGTTCTGTTCTGTCTCCTGCTCAGCCGCGTCCACATAGCTTTTAAAGACAAGTTCGAAACAAGCTCAGTACCAACTAATAGACCATCTAATAAAATTGGATGTCCGTGGACACTTCTGATGATGAAAATTGCATCACGCGAATAGTGCACGGACTGTTGTGGAACAATTATTTGGAGTAATATTTGTCGTGGAATAATAATAATAATAATAATAATAATAATAATAATAATAATAATAATAATAATAATAATAATAATATTTGATTACAGTAATTACAATATTACAATATTACAATAGCTTGATTGTGTTTATGGGGTGCAGTCAAACACGTGCTCATGCTTTGTTTTTTAAAAAACACATTATTTTTCACATAATTTACCTTTACTCTGTCCCCACTCTGATAAACGCGCTGATCGTTACCTGGTTTTATGAAACCCCTCCCTCAGAAATACGCAATGGGCTGAGATTGGTCAGCTGGTCCAGTGTGTTGTGATTGGATAAACTGCCTTTAGTGCGCATCTAAACATCCCACCCCTCAGCTCAGCAGCATGTGCTCCGGTTGTATTGTAAACAATGGCGTCGTCAATATTGCTTATCAATTTGAGCCCGATTGAGGATATTAGTGAAGAGGATCGCGCACAACATGTGCAAGCATGGCTCTTAATGGTATGTTTGTTTGTTGTTGTCTCATGCTTTTAGATAAGCTGTTATTTGTGAATGCTACTGCTTCTGGTAGCTTTTAATATACAGTTTTATCCTGATTAAAGCTTTAATACAGCACAGCAACTGCACGCGCGTCCATGTACAATGCTTCTTATTGCTATGTGAAAAGAGTATAAATGGAACAAAGCTGAGCTGATGATCTGAATGAGAGAGAGATGCTGTGCAGCGCAGGGTGATGCGAGGAACAGGATTGAGAAACCGCTGCTTTAGAACATTGATTTTGAAACGTTTCATATGTGAATAGATTTTTACGTGCACCCCCTAGTTTTCTCTTCCTCTTCTCTAAAGCGTGGCCTCGCCCCCTTTGCGGCGTGTTCCCGGGGGCGGGGTTTATCTGGGTTTGTTTTACGTCACGAACAGGGAAAGTAACTTGTTAGTCCCTACGAGCCGTTTTTGTAGGCATTAAACTGCCATAATTTTAAAAGACGATATCTCCGTTTGCATTGAACTTCCAGCTTCGTAAGTTTGCAGATATTGTTTATGCTCAAACAGCAACATTACACACTAACTAACCTTAAAAATCGCAATCAACCACCCCTTTAATAATAATAATAATAATAATAATAATAATAATAATAATAATAATAATAATAATAATAATAATACTTTGGGTTTATCCATCAAGTTCAAATCATAGTTTGGCTCTGCATTTTAGATGAAATATTGCTGATTAACACATGTAAAGAGGTTGAGGAGTCTTGGGGGTTTTCTGACCTGATGTTCTATGAGACTAGTGTGGTTGACGGTTCTGCTGTGATTTGTTGTCTAGAACCGAGTTGAGATAAACGACGTGGAGGCTGAGGTCTTTAAAGAGATGATGTTCTTCATCTACACTGGCAAAGCACCCAACCTGGACAAGATGGCTGATGACCTGCTCGCTGCTGCTGACAAGGTGAGTAATGGCCGCACACAAACACCACATTTAGCTGAATGCATGCCAAACAGCATTTCTTCTTCTCATCTGAAAACAAAAACAAGTTTATTAAATGTCAAAATGACAACATCTTTCTTTTTTTCTTCTCAATCATGCATTCACATCATATTATTTTCTTGGCAGACACACCAACAAAAAAATTACCAGAATGTGCATCATGTGTCGTAAGCTTCAGCAGTTAGCAAAAATCTAAATCGCATATTAAAACGGCCAATATCAATGCAATACCTGCTTTGTGTTGACAACACAAGCTCACAGACATGCATTTTTATTGAAGTGCATCTCTCTGTCTTTAGTATGCTCTGGAGCGGCTGAAGGTGATGTGTGAAGATGCTTTGTGCACCAGTCTGTCTGTGGAAAATGCAGCAGAGATTCTGATCTTGGCCGACCTGCACAGTGCTGACCAGCTCAAGACGCAGGCTGTCGACTTCATCAACTAGTGAGTGCTACTCCTGTCAGGCTAGTAGTTCAGAAAACATATATTAAATGATAATATAAATCATTAAAAAAGAAAAAAATAGTAATTTGTTAGATATCTGTGATGGGTGTAATTATGTAGGCTGGTGATAATTAACCAGATCCTTTCAGCCTTAGTATAGAAACCCAATGCTTTAAGTCCTTTCACTTTTCTGCATTATCTTCGCTTGTTGTCCCCACTTCGTCAGCACCCCCTCTGTTCTCTCCACACTTATCCTTTCATGCTCTATTTTGTCAATTTTTTTTATTTTTTATTTTATTATATTTTACTAGCTTGTTCAGTCTCTCTTTGCAGCATCTTTATTGGACGGTGTAATTTTGAGTTCATTTCGTGGATGGCAGTAACTTGGCTGGTGTGAAACTGGACTGTGGCCATCTCATTTCAGCTCTCTCTCTCTCCCCGTCTCTATACAAAACACCCACCGCCACAACAACAGCAGAGACAGAGGGAGATCAATAACAAGGGCAACACAGAAAATAAACATGCACACCAGCACCCCCTCCCAAAATGATTCGTCCTCTCTGCCCTTCTTTTCCTGCATTCATGTTTGCTGCTTATGTTATTGGTTTATGTGCTCGTCTTTCTATTCTCAAATGGTTTTATTGCCGCACGTAGGAGTCTAGTGTCAGAGTGCAGCAGTTTTCCCACAGCGCCAGACACTGTCCAGCCATCACAGGACAATGACTGTCAGCGGGAGCATCCCCACTGCTCAGAAATTAATAAAGTCAAAACAATACAATGACAATAGAGAAGTTTTCTATTGAGTTGTCCTTGCTTTTTGAACACAGCAACAAACATACAGCATGGCCATTGTAGTCAGATTCAAGAACAAATGACTCGTACAATCTTTTTTCAGTTGCACATACAAATGAGTCTCAAGCTTTTTAATTTAAATAAAAGCATGTCCAACTTACAGCGTACAGGGTTTTGGTTCCATAAAATAAATTTCATACAGTACTTAATCTTGTTTGTAAAAAAATTCAGTGTGCCAAATAAAGCATAATTGTTGTTGTTCACCTTCACAAAAATTGAGACAAAACCAGAAAACTTCTAAACTATTTTTTTTTTTAAAGATTTCAGTTTTTTTTTTCTAATTTGTTGATTTTGATGTTAAATATTTATTAGTGCATACTTGTTTCCAATTTTAAATGTTACCTCTGCTGTAATCTACCCTACTTAGTTCATATTTATAAACACAAATTTAATAAATAGTATCTTTTGCATATCTCAAAATGAATGTACTTTTATACTGTACATTATAATATTATGATGCCTAAAATGATTTATTTTAGTTTTCAGTGTTTATTTTAAATTATTTAGACAAAAAAAGCTTACAGCTTACCTGCCAAAACTAAAATTCAATTATATGATAATGAAAATAATTATTAGATTATAGGGACCAACCATAATTGAAATATTGGTGCATCCTTAGAGAGTCTGTACTCTTGCAAGAGATGTGGGTTTGAGTCCCAAAAATACTGCACTTATACCAGTGCACATTTTTATCAAGCACTTTCGAATGAACTTCGAAAGCTTGATAATTTTAGTTGTCTCTCTCTCTCTCTCTCTCTCTCTCTCTCTCTCTCTCAATTCAATTTAATTCAATTCAATATGTGCTTTATTGGCATGACAATTGTTACAATGTATTGCCAAAGCATAATGTTTACATTAAATAATATCGAACAAATATGTATTTAAAGAAAAAATAAATACAAATAAAAACATGCATGTGTATATATAATAAAACAAAATAGAACAAATCAATTCTACGAATTGTAGAATTCTATGAACAATTAAATATTTAGTGTGGTGTTTGTGGGCGCATCACTGATTTGTTGACTCCTCCCTCTTTTTGTGACAGGTGTCAATGTATCTTGCTGCTATTAAGATGCAATCTTGTTTTTCACCTAATAAATATTGAAGTTGTGTTTTCTTGTTTAACATTTTGAAGTCAGGGCAAAGTGTTTCAAATTTGGGATAAAATAGATTTTCTCTCTCTTTTCGCTCTTTCAATTCAATTCAATTGAGTATGTGCTTTATTGGCATGACAATTGTTACAATGTATTGCCAAAGCATAGTGTTTACACTAAATATAGAACAAATATGTATTAACATTTTTTTATATAATAAATATATACATGCGTGTGTGTGTATATAATTAAACAAAATAGAACAAATCAATTCTAGAATTCTATGAACAATTTTCTCTCTCTCTCTCTCTTTCTCTTTTCCACTGACACATTTACAAACACAAGGCTTTTTCATACATATAAAAGCTATTTTGCTTTCCCCCCCCCTCTTGTTTATTTCCAAGTTATTTTGGAAAGCCTGTGTTTGTAACCTGTTCTTTGTGGATGGTTGACCGCACGGTAACCTTTTGTATTGGGGAAAGTGGAACGGGCATGTGCCCGCAAGGCCTGCTGTCGACACTGCGAGCAAGTGCTGCAATTAATGCCAAGTGTTTGGGGGCAACAGCATAGTGGGGTTAGGGTGAGGTCAGCGTCTCACACACAAACACACTCCGGGTAAATGTCGTTAAAGGCCATTTTTTGGTGTGCGTGATAGTGCAGTGCAAGTGCCCTCGGGGTGCTGAGCTCAGTGAAGAGGATTGTGTTCTCAATGTGTCTCTCTTTCTTTCTCTCTCTCCCCATCAGCCATGCGTCCGATGTGATGGAGACCTCAGGGTGGAAGTCAATGGTGGCGTCACATCCTCACCTGGTAGCCGAGGCGTACCGCTCCCTGGCCTCCGCCCAGTGCCCTTTCTTGGGCCCCCCTCGCAAACGCCTCAAACAGTCTTAGTGCCGCCCCTTACTGTTACCTGACCCGCACACCTACACACACTCACACAACTGCCTACAAAGGGGGGGGGGAAGCGCTATTTTAGATTTACATCCCCCCCCAAGCTCTGTCCCTTTAGATGCCTAAACCAGCTCTTGAACTGCCCCTCCCTTCACGTTTTCCAGACAGACCCCTCCAGCGCAGAGGACCCTCTTTGTTGCTGCCCTACCGACGGGTTTCTCAGTGTTGGGGAGTGTTTAGGCTGCCACAGGTTGAACCCTGTCCGAAAACGTGGCCAATCTCTGCACCAGTCAATCCCAGAGTTTCTGTGGACTGCGGATTCTTGAGCGTGGGCGGATGGATCGGGGTTGGGCAGTTAAGCATGAGATGGATTAAGACTGGACTTTTTACGTAACTCTTTCCACTGGCCACTACTGTGTGGTCTCCTTCACTGTGTGAACCGGTTCTCCATCTCCGCTTCATCCCTCCTTCAAAACAGTGTGATCGGCCAATAGACATTCCCCTTTACATTCGTGGATGGAGGGATTTTTTTCTTTGAAAAGGAATCAAGGACAAACTGTTATTGTTGCTAACTTTTCAATAGGTAGCATGTGTCTTCGTAATGACGACATCAGCGTTCGGTAGATTCCTGTGTGACTTTATCAGTCCTGTGTGACAACAAACAGCTTTTCCCAGAACTGTCCTCTGTTTCTTGGGAAATTTGAACATAGAGCTTGCCATGAACTTTTGACTTGCGATCCACAAGCTAACCTGGCTTCCAAATGGAGGTGAAGTTCAGATGGACTTACAAAGTGGTTTGGTCTCATTTTACAGGGCGAATAAATTCATGAATCCGCTGAGGAGTGTAAAAATGGGGAAATGCTAACGGAACTTTTTTTTTTTTTTCCTTGTGATGTTTATTTGGGGTTTTTCCTCCTTGTAGCACTTGTGTATTTGAATCCAGGCTTTCTGTATGAAAAAAAAAAAAAAACAATGCCAAAAACACAAACCTGTCTGTTTGTGTTTTTCTTTTTGTTTTGTAACGGGCACAACATGTTTATGTTACAGGCATATCTTAGCGGTTATCCTGCTTTCTGCTGGTTCCATTCTCTCTTTATATTTGGTTACAGTCATGGATTAGACAAATCTGGAGCTCTTGCTGAAATGGAGAATTGGCTTTTTTTAAATAATTAAATAAAAGCCTGTCCGACTGACAGCATACAAGGTTTTTGGTTCCATAAAAAGAATTTCATATGTGGCTTAATCTTGTTTGTACTAAAAAAAAAAATTACAGTGCACCAGATCCTACAAAATCATTTCTGTTCATGCTCACAAAAATTGGGAGACAAGTAACCAACTTTTTGTTACCTGCAGAAAATTATTTGGCATAGTGGATGGTTCTTAGTGCTAATAGGACTTGATAGACTGAATTACAATTACATTTAATAAAATAATAATAATAATAATGATGATGATAATAAATATTAAAATTGTTACCAATGAGTATTAAATATTAAGCACAACTTAAAGGAATAATTTGGGCAAAAATGAAAATTGCCATCATTTGCTCATCCTCAAATTGTTCCAAACCTGTATGAATTTCTTTCAGCTGTTGAACACAAAAGAAAATATTTTAACAAATGTTGGTAACCAAGCAGTTGACGGAAGCCATTGATTTCCATAGTATGAAAGAAAATACTATGGAAGTCGATGGCTACCGTCAACTGTTTGATTACAAACATTCTTCATAATATCTTTTTTAGCAGAAGAAAGAAACTCATACAGATTTGGTACAACTTGAGGATGAGCAAATGATTACAGAATTTTCATTTCTGGGTGAACTATTCCTTTAAAGGCATATGAACCTGACATACAGTTTTACAGATGAGTCTTCCAGACACTCAGTCTCTTTGCGGAATGTCATTCTTCTTGTATGTGTGCTTTGTCATATTCATGTTCTTTATTTATGAAATACTCCAATGATGTACTATGCTGCCAAGTGTTTAGCATACAGCAGGATACACTGAGTGGAAAATGGTATCCTGCAATGCAGTGCTCTCGACTTGGACCTTCCATTTCCATGTGTGACTAGCGGGCCGTAAGTAATATCACTTGTGATTTAACATTTCCTCCTTTTTGATCAGACTGCCAAAATATTTTATATTTTATTTTTTATTACCAAAAATGGGATTTAAAAAAGCTAAATAGCATTTATTTCATAGATTCACAGATGTCATTTGTTGGGATCTATTTGTTAGGCCAAATTAGGATGAATTTAATTTATTTAGAGGTGTGCGTTTATGTTTGTTTGCGTTTTTGCCATAGCATATTCTGTACTATTATATACTATTCTACTATTAGCAAATCAGTATTTATTATGTGGCATCCTTCTGCTTAAAGATATAAGGCTCATTCACACCAAAAACGATAACTTTAAAGATAAATATAACATTAACTATAATATTGTTCACACTAACTGATGATAGCACGTTGTTTCTTATAAGCACGTGCTGCAGTTATGGTCTCTAGTGCTTTAGAAGCTCTTTGAAATTGGGTGGATTCTGATTGGCTGTCAGTGTTTTTATCGTTCATCAGCTGGAAAAAAAAAAACATTCTGAAAGTTATTCCAACTATATGGTTTCTTGTTATCATTATAGCTGTGATGAAGACTTCTTTATTGTCATAAAACAATTATTACAAATTTAGAGTTACTGTTATCATCCTTGGCATAACTGACGTTGAACTAACCAATCAGATGACAGCACTCTAACTACCCATTTTGTAATACACATGTACAGTAGGGTTGCACGATACACCGGTACTACGGTAGTATCGCGATACTAAAGCTTAAAAATACCCACGGTGCCATTGCATTTTTTAAACGGTAGTATCGTCCATACGGTACCGTAAGATATGTTGTATGCACGGCAAGAACACTGTTTTGTTTAGATCATTTCATGGATAACAATAGCCAGTCATTCATTCACATTAAGTATTCAGAGAATAATATTGTCTGTTTTCACTTACATCTATTTATTTATTTTGTAGAATTGAATTTTAAATTAACACAATACTGCATGGTATCGTGATACTTCAGCTGGCATAGTATCGTAAGACATTTTTATGGTATCGTGACAACCCTAATGTACAGTGGGGACCAAAAGACTACTAGTTTCATTACAATTGAAAAATTACGTGCCTAACAATTTGATTGGTGACCTAGATACAATGCAGAATCAAAGCATTTCATCTTTGTTGTACTACTTTGTTTTAAATATTTCAACATCCTAAAACTTTAAATAAGATTTTTAGTTCCAGATTTTCAGTGTGGACTTTTGGACCCCACTGTATATTAACCAAAAACAGGAACAAATCTCATGCTTAACCATTTTTAAGAGTCCCATTTTTCTTCCTGCTAATAGGACTCGGGTCACCGGCACCTCTATGATTTACCAGTTGGAAACGCATCGCAATAAGCTTGGCTGAAGTGTTTCCTAGAACGTACCTGCGGGCTGTTTCATATAACAGGTCTGATGAGCTAACCAGTGGATTAGATGTGAAAAGAAGGTGGTACTGGCTTGTTTTGTGTGTGTGTGTGTGTGTGTGTTTTTCTCTCCTCACAAGTACATCCTGAGATGCTTCTAATTGAGTTTTTTTCTTTTCAAAGCCTCTTGAAATTCTAATACTTTCTGTGCTCTGTTTAACAAGACTCAGGGAAAAAGCTCTTACAAATATTAGATACGCGTGGCCCGTATAATCCCCTGTGGGTGGAATGTGTGTTTTGTGTTTGTTTGTTTTTTGTATAGCTTCATGTTTGTGTGGCATGAAGGGTGTGCTTATAAGGATGTGTGCTGCCACGCATGCAGGTAAGCTCATAAAAACTGTGTGAGAGAATCGTCCTTGAGTGTGTGGAGTGAAGCATTTGTTTGTGTATTGATGGTTCAGTTCTGGCGTTATGAGAACCTTGCTCAAGGTTTCTGAACCCATTCAGTTATGAACCACTTTGCTGAGACATCCAGCACAATTACTTCGTCACAATTCCTCTTTTTTTCTTGCAAGTCTGTACTTTATTTTACATTTTTTAAACCTCTGTCTGTATGCATCCAATTTGCAATCAAGTGTGCAATTTATGTGGCTATACTGTGAGATCAATACGACATCTGTTGATCGATAGATACGAGAGCGCAAATGGCCAATCACCAGTCCTGCGTCTCTCTCTCCATCACTCTCTCTCTTTTATTGAATAGAGGGTTGCAGCGGGTCAACTCTACAAACAGGACGAACAGCTTTGCGTCTCTGTCGCTCTCCCAGAGAAAGCCGGAGCGAGAGGGGGAGATGGATGGATGGTGTTGTGCGCTGGCTGTTGAGACTAAAAAGTTGGAGAGAGAGAGGATGAGCGGGTTATTGTGGTGTGAAAACAAATGAAAACAATTACGTCTGATACTGCTAAAAGGGCGATAAACAGGTACACATACTGTCTTGCTGCATTTCCTGTCACACAGATACTACATCTTTGGCCAAAGTCTATTTTAAGGCAAATTGTGCCACTTATCGGCCATATTGGCTAGAGTTTATTATTATAATGATTTCTGTAAGATTGTGTGAAACTGAAGCCTGGAATAATGGCTGCTAAAACCTTCAGCATTTATAAGTACATTTTAAAATATATACAAAGAGAAAATATGTATTTTAAATTGTAACAGTATTTCACAAATAAATGCAACCTTGGTTAGAGACGTTTTTAAAAAACAAATTAAATATTCCAAACCTTTGGCCCACTATGCTTTCGTTTTCATCACAGCTCAGGATAGTGTACTGAAGGTCAGGATTAAAAGCTTTCATTTTTAATAATAATATTATATGCTAATGTTTCATGTGTTAAGCATATTTCATAACTGTATTTTGAAGCACAGTATAAAAAAAACTTGAGATTTGTAAAAGACCTGATCAGAATTAGAGAACACTTACAGATACCTCCAAGTTATTGGTGTTAATCTGGCAGCTGGTGTTAATTTCCTTAATTATATGACACACCCTATTTAACTGGCAGCATTCCTCCAAATTCCACTGAGATTGCACGATGGCAGGCAGCTCTTGACAGAAACCTTGCGACAGGAGATTGTCCAGCTGAAGGCCAAAGGGATGACCCTTTCAGCCACTGCAAGAGAAGTTGGACATTCCAAATCTGTGATTTCTAGAAAATTGCAGGTTTACAATGACACCAATTCATTCATGTCCCAAAAAAGGCTGGTCTTCTAAGTAAGACGAATGAAAACACAGCATAATGCAGAGCCTCTCAATGGGGAATCGGTTCAACACTGCAGCTGGAATTGCTTGCCAGTTCATTGATGAACAGGGTAAGGATCTGTCTTGGCATGTTTGAGAGAAGTCAGAACTGCAGTAACAAAGCCTCTCATCAGCAGAAAGAATCAAAAGGCTAAGCTCACCTTTTGCTGAGGAGCGTGTTGTGTGGAGAGAGGAGAACTGGCTCAAGGTTCACTTTAGTGATGAGAACAAGTGTAATTTATTTAGGTCTGATGGGAAACATTTTTTGTCGTCAAACGGGGGAAAGACTGAACCCAGAGTGCGTAAAGAAGTCAGTGAAAGGTAGAGGAGGATGTGCCATTGTTTGGGGGATGTTTTCTGCAGCAGGACTTGGGTCTCTTATACAGATACATGGCGGAGTGAATTCAAATGCTTATCAGAACCTGCTTCAGCAACATGCAGTTCCTTCCCTGCAAGCATCTCCCAATCAGCCTGCTATTTTCATGCAAGACGATACTCCCGTCACGCTGCAAAACAGGTAAAGCAGTTCCTTGAAGCTAAGAACACTGAAATCATGAAATGGCCAGGCCAGAGTCCTGATTTAAGCCCAACTGAAAATTTCTTTGAAAAAATGGAGACAAAGTTATGGCTAAGAAACCAACTACAGTTGCCGGACTATGGAACAGAGTTGAAGAAATGTGGACCAAGATCACAACAACGCACTGTGAGAGATTTGTCATATCCTGCGGCTGCAGATGTGCTGAAGTCATTCAAAGCAAGGGTCTCTACACGTAAATGTCTTTTTTTTTTTTTTTTTTTGAGTCACAAAAATGATTTTGCATATTTTTCTCTGTTTGCTGTCTTTCACATCATATCTCACTGTCGCTAGTGAAGGTCAACTGCCTCTTTGAACAGATAGGCGGGGCTTGTTCCTACAGCCGACATATGGAGTTTTACGATTTTTCACATCCGTTTCCTCCCCCTTATTATGTCTCTGCTTTGGCTCAATATATGAACATTTGATTTGTCACTTGTCTCAACACGCACTGCAGATAGATGCTCTCAGACAGCGCTGTTTCTATGATGAATGGAGGATACTGTGGCCTTGTGATAGAACAAGAGATGGATGGATATTTAAGGGAAAGGGAAAGGGAAAGAGATAAACTGATAGAAAGTGACGCAAAGCGCGCGAGAGAAGGTGGCGGATGAGACAGATCGGGAAAGGAGAAGGGACAGAGATGTATGGAGAGGGATGTGGAGAGAGCAGTGGTTGTTTATCTCTTCGGCTGCGCATGTTAGTTAAGTGGACGTATAGACTACAGCAGGGCAGTCAATGGCGCAGAATAAATGCAACCGTAGATCATTATCTGTTGACGCCGCTAGTCTTGTGGCTTCTGGCCCGCAGCGCTGTCCATCAGCCATGAAAGACTATTGTCAAAGTATAGATGTGAGAGATTTTGACCTCTCCACATCTTTTGTGTTCGCTGAGATGGCTGATAGAAAGTGGATAATGGATCTTTAAAGATCTTTTCATTTTATACACAGTGCTGAAGTTATATGAGAGATTCTTTGGATGAGGCCTCCAAAATAACCAAAGATAGCTGTATTTATGCTAGCATTCTCTTAGCACCCTCTAAGGAGCATTCTAGTGTCTGCTCGTTTCCTTTCTAAATGCACTTTTAAACATTGCAGTGCTTTTGACTATTAGTGATAAACTAATAGTGATAGATTTAGTGATAAAATGCTGTGCCAGGTTAAAAAAAAAGTAAAATTTCTGGTTCACTCCATTGCGCTGCTTAACCACTCTTTCTAGCTGTTTGAAAGCACGCAAGAATGCATCTAATGTGAACAAGTACATTAAATGCTAGTTAATTTATTGCATATAAGTTTGCATGACTAGCAATGTGCCATTTGTGCCGTAGAGCTGACGAGGTTCCGTAAGTTAAATAAATAAATTAATTAAATATATCAATTTGATCATATAGAAATAGATTTTATCATGAGGCAATATGTGCATTTCAAACTTAATTGCAAAACACTGAAAAATTACTTTTGAAACAATTTTCACTTTGAAATTTCAAGTAAATTTCACAAATATTAACAAAAAGGCTTTTTAAATAAATTATATATATATATATATATATATATATGTATATATATATATATATATATATATATATGTATATATATATGTGTGTATATGTATATATGTATGTGTGTATATGTATATGTGTGTATATATATATATATATATATGTGTATATATGTATGTGTATATATATATATATATATATATATATATATATATATATATATATATATATATATATATATATATATATATATATATATATATATATATATATATATATATATATATATATATATATATATATATATATATATATATATATATATATATATATATATATATATATATATATATATATATATATATAAAATTCTTTTTTTTTTATACAGTGTAAGCTTTGAATATATTTAAATGTGTAAATTCAACTTCAATATGTGTGATTTCGATTTGCAGTATCCAAATACTGTTTTCGTTTCAAATCTAAGTTTGTGAAGTGACTCATTTTGAATCTGGTTAGTTCATGTTTTTATATTGAAACTTATTTTTAATGCCTCTGGAGAAAATGAATCGGAAAAACTTTCGGAATCAAGGCCACTGTGAAACAGCGGGCGGCCATTTGCACTCCACTTTAACTAGCATTTAGCGCACGGTTTAATATTTTAATGAATATTTAAAGAGTGGATATTTGAGAGGTAATTTATGTATTTGTTTGAGTAGTTTATCTGAGTTTCAGTAAAAAAAAAAAAATAATAGTTTCAGATTTTCTTCCCACACAATTCTCAGTGGGAGATGGAGAGCAAACAGACTTTTATCCTTCAGCAAACCCCTCCGTTCACCAGAGACGTACCATAAGAATACAATTAAACTAAAAGCCTCTGAAAAGTAATGAAAGACGCTTTTACGCTCTCTGGGGCCTCATGTCTGTTTCGTGCGCACTCCCTCTCAAACACATTTTACACATTGCTATTTATTTTCATACCTTTTATTACCCAAACATTTCATTTGATCTCTTCAACATTTACCTCCTTACTTCATCCCACACACATATAAACAAATATACCGTTCACCCTGCATGAATGCTCCAGTCTGATTTCTGTTCCACACTCTAGCTTGTGTTTTGGGGTTTAATGGTTGTGCAAAATGATGTGTGGTTGTGTGTGGCGTGGGGTGGGGGCTGGGGGTGGGGGCTGATGCAGACATGCGTATTAAGTGTGTATTAACTCTGCCATTGAACCCGATGTGCTTCTCCCCAGTGGCTGCCACACTGGCTGGCACCGAACGCAGTCAAGAGATGAGATTCAAGTCTAATGAAGCAAAACGCATAATGCTGCCGAGGAAAGATGGATAGATGGGATTTGGAATGAGGGAGGGAGGTATTGTTATCGCCTCTGTTTGTTTTTTTGGCATGTCTGTCGCAAATGTGCATGGAAGGTTTACCACTGAAGGCTCATATTTTTGTATTTATTTGCATGTTTGCCTGTAGGTTATTGTTGGCAAGGTCAGGGTTGTTATAGTTCACTAAAACTAAAACCATAAAAAACTTAAATTTTAGAAATATATAAATATGTGTGTGTGTGTGTGTGTGTATGTATCCTATATACACACAAACGCACACATGTATACCGATCCACTTTAAAGGGGTCCTGACATTTCATTTTTTAATATTAAAATTTTAATGTTCCTTGAAGTTCACTTATAGTATTAGGCAAGGCAAGTTTATTTATATAGCACATTTCATACACAGTGGTAATTCAAAGTGCTTTACATAAAAAGAAGTGAAATAGTAATTAAAAAAATAATCACAACAATAAAAACAAGGAATTAATATTATTATTATTATTAATAACAATCACAACAATAAAAACAAGGAATTAAAAAAACAAACATTCTCAAGCTTTGTTCAAACTCTTCCGCACTAATATAAAAATTGATTTAAAATGAATTTAAAACGGTTAAGAATAGAAAATGATTATACATAAAATACAGTGCAATCAGTTCGGACGTAGCACAGTTCTCATTCAACAAATGCACAGCTATGTGTGTATTTATAAAATTTTTTGCAGAAACATAAGAAAAAACGATTTTCAACCCTCATTAATGGGGTGGGTCCTTTAAGGCTTATCAGTAAGCGACTGTTGTTATGATCGGCTAATATAATTGCATAGGAAACCGTATCAATGTCCCCTCGCTATTCCATGTGAGTAAGTGTTATGAAAACCTTATTCATATTAAACCATCATTTACAGACAAAGCATTATGGAATTGGTTACTTACAGTTTGTGATGCAGCTGCTGTCAAATCCAATACGGATGACTGCTTCCAAGTTGAAGGCTTCAACTAGTCTCTTTTGCAAACTCTCTATTAAACTGTGCCTTATTTACAAAGCAATCAGCAGTCAAATGCTCCGAACAAACATACAATCCTCTGAAGAGATTGTTCCTTGTTTCTGACACTAGGATCCTTCTGAAGTCTGTACAGAGTCACAGATGAGCTGTTTAAAATGGACGCATCAAGGTGAACGTTCTTTTGCTCTTCCATTTGTCCTGTTGTCAGCAGACTCAAGCATGTGGAGTACATCAAAAACATCATTTGTATACTGTAACCAATATAGAAAGCGTCAGTGATTTATACTGACGTCAGTGATTGGGTTCTTTTAGCTTTCGATGCAGTTCTTGCATCAGTCAGCTGTTAAGCGTCTGAGTGCCAGTGGGCGGGGCCTATGGTGTGATGTGTATCTATTTGTGAATGTCTTGTTTCGGAGGCAGGCATATGCAATTTTATTTACTCATATGACTTCACAAAACCCTATTTTTGGAGCTTGGTTCAATAAATGCTTTGTTTACAATGATGAGGATGTTTTAATGAAATTTTCAGTATGTATTAATGTTACAACGACATTGTCAAATTATGTCTCAAAAGATCAAGGCAAATTTGATTTCTCATGTCATGACTAATTTAAAGTATAAACACTGTGGCCTTTACTAATAATAATGTGAATAAGGCTAAATGACTCGGGTGGGGGGAAAGTGACACAGATGGAGCCAGTGGGTAGCAGACATGGTGATGAGAAGGAAAACAATGAAGGGTATAGAGATTGTTAAAGCGTATGTTTGGTTTAGTTATCATTGTAGTACGTGTACGGAGGGGCTCGTTAGTATGATTGTGATAAAATCTCACCGGACGTGGTACAGGCTGTCTCGCTGCTTTGATTGCAGTTGTGTGTATGTGTGAGACTCGTTAGTAATGATGCAGGGGCTTAGTGATTAAAATCCCCCTCCAGATCTCCAATGTCCCACAGTCCCACAGCAAATGAACTTCGAGGTTTCAGTTTGACTGCCTTGCACTATAGGTTTCGAGACCACCACGTTTTCAATCTCAAATTCATCTGCAATGCCCAAAAAGACCATTTCAAAACATGTTTATTTCATAAATGCACTAAAATACTCATTTAAGCAACCTTTAATGTAAAGTTTTATTTTTTAAAAGTATACTTTTATTCAGCAAGGACACATTAAATTGATTAAAAGTGACAGTAAAGAGTTACAAAAAATCTTCAAATAAACCGTATGACCATTTCCACAAATATATTAAGCAGCACAACTGGTTTCGACATTGATAATGTTAATAAGAAATGTTTCTTGAGTAGCAAATCATCATATTAGAATGATTTCTGAAGGATCATGTGGCACTGAAGTAATGATGCTGAAAATACAGCTTCGTCATCACAGGAATAAATTACATTTTAAAATATTTTGAAATGGTGCATTAGTATTTTGAATTGTGATATTTCACAACTACCGTTTTACAGTATTTTGATCATTTTGGTGCGCATAAGAGATTTCTTTCAAAAACATTTAAAAACAAATCTTACTGACTCCAAACTATTGAATGTTGTATGCTAAAAAAAAAAAAGTAGTTAAGATGGGCACAAGGTTTCAAGATCCAATATTGGGTTTGGATCCAAATATTCAGATACATGTATGATGTCCAAAAATGTCTCGCTTGGTTATGAGATAGCCATGCATTTAGGGTTTTGTAATGTATGTCATGTTCAATTGTGTTGTCTAGGTAGGTATTACAACAGGTTATGAAATGTGAGTGACAGAACGGTGTGGAATATAGGTAAATTTTGTGAAAAATAATGCATTTTTTTGACAAATGAGGCATTAACACGTTAGACTGCACCCCATAAACACAATCAAGTCAAGAAAAAAAAAGTCAACCACCCCTTTAAATGCACATAAGATGCCCCCAAAATTATTTTAAACAGAATATTAAATGGTGTTTGTTTGTTTTTTTGGAGTGCATGTATTGTATGATGCCCAAAAATGCTCACTAGATTTTGAGACCCAGCCATGACTTTTGAGTGTTAGAATGACTTTTTGATGGCCAAAAATGTTATTCAAGTAGGCAGCTCACTTAATTGAGACACAACCAAGAATTCACAATGTTCAATTACGATACTAAGTCAAACTAATATACACCTTTCGACCATTCCAGAGCCACACTTACACTCTCTTCCTAAGTTAAACCCTTGACTAATGCTGACTTTATCCATCTCGCATACTTCCCTCTATAATGAGGCTGTATCTGAACCACAGCTTGAAAGATGGTGGAAGTGCACTTGTTTAATCTCTCTCACTCCTCATCTCCCTCCATTTTTAACACGTTGGAAGCATTTGGAGCATCAGACTCATTGGTTGCTCTAAAAACTGACTTTGTAACGACTGACAAAATCAAAAAGAGCAACCTTCTTGCTGGTTTTTACATTCTTCGGTGTGTTTTGACTTTATTTGAAGAAAATGTTTTTTTTTGTTTGTTTTCTTTGTCTTTGTTTTTTCTTTTTTTTGGGGGGGGGATTTTGCAGTAGCCACTATATGACAACGCAAACCACTCAATCTCTCTTTCTTTCTGTCCAAGCAGTCTCCAAGTTTATCATTTCAACATATGGTTCATCTCTCCTTTTTGACTCTTTCCTTGGTAAAAATGTGCCTTGGCCTCAACCTCAGTATTTCTCCCTTGCCCTCCTTTCTTCCTCTCTCTTCTGATTTCTGTATGTCTGTCCACTTCTTTTCTTTCTGTACATCTCTCAGTCCAGTTCTTTACTTTTCCTTGCGCTCTCTCTCTCTCTCTCCCCCTCTCTTTCTGGTAGGTCTAGGAGGTGTAATTGGCTGTGCTGCTGTTGGGGTTTTGTATTGAGAAGGGCTTTAATCTTTAGTTTCACTCAAAATGCAAAGTGAAGGCTGGAGGCAGTCAGGGATTTCACTCGCCTGCCTGTTTGCGCGAGTGTGTGTGTGCCTGTCTCACATTCTGCTTTAACAAACTGCACAAGGTCTGAGTGTATTTTAATACATGCTCCTAACAAACTCTACAAGGTGTTTGTGTGGCACAGTCAACTCACTGTGTGTGTGTGTGTGTGTGTGTGTGTGCGGGCGCATGTGTTTTGTGACAAATGAGGACATAAATTTGTATAATGACAAGGGTGACATAGGTATTACAAGGAGAAGGTGACTTTTCAGGACATTACCCCATGTCCCCACTTTTCAAAACGCTTATAAATCACACAGAATGGAGTGTATTGAAAATCTGCAATAGCACAAAGTTTCCTGTAAGGGGTAGGGTTAGGTGTATGGTTGGTGTAGGGCAATAGCACATACAGTAAGTACAGTATAAAAACCATTATGCCTATGGGATGTCCCCACTTTTCACAAAAACAAACGTGTGTGTGTGTGTGTTAGTGTTGAAGCTATTCTGGTAAGTTAAAACTACTCATCATTTTTAACTACAGTCAAGCTGCACTTTAAAAAAAAAAAGTAGTTAGTGACAAAAGTACACTGAAGTTATTTATTTGGGCAGTATATTCAAAATGATTTCTGATAACTATCAAATGATGTAAGATTGCAGGAGACAGCATTTGAACGGAAGGAACATGAGCGGAATTGAAAGTGTGAGAAAAATGTTAATGTTATGAATCTTTGAAAATAAATGACATGAAAATGACACACGGGTAAGTAATTAATGATAGAATTTTCATTTTTGGTTGAACTATCCCTTTAATACATTCATTTTGGTTGATGTCATGAATTTCTGCCCTCTAACAATCTACTTCAATCTGCAATGCCTTTTTTAAAGGATCAGTTCCTTATAGAAAAATCAAGCCCTGTCCTGTATTTATTTATTTATTTTTTCTCTCATTGAAAATTGTTGTACTCCAACAATACAGATTACAGAAGTAAAATATAAACAGTGTTTCACTTTATTATGTTGGAAAAAGTAGCTTTTTATTCGAAAAGTTACATTTTATAAACAGCTGAGATAGTCATGCTACTGAAAAATGTAGTTACACTTTTAGTAAGTTCCCTCACCAGTGTGTGTGTGTGTGTAATGTCCCACATGAGCTGCAGGATCATTCTTGAAATCTGCAGTATTGTCACATGGGTCATTTGTAAAGGATCAATTCCTCACACATCTGTCTGCAGTTGTTCATTAAGTTGTCTGTGCATGTGCACATCTCTTCACACCAGACTAGACAGAAATCCAAATGCCGCCTTTCTATGTTTGCTTGCTACATTTTTGAAGATGATCTGTTTAATATATCCCTGCTCTACTGTCTTCTGAGTGTGTGTTTATGAGTTCTTGTGTGTTAAGTCACTGATTGACAGATGAATCCCACACAAGCTCAGTGCCAAAGGAATCTCCAGACAGAAAGCGTCATGGCAACTTGCAATCGCTCGCGGCGACATGTCTTTAGATGGTCTGCGAAGGAGAGAGTGTGGAAAAGAACTGCAAAAGGGAGGAGAAGGAGTTGAAAGGGGAAAAACAGAGAAATAAATGAGGGAGATAAACAGAAGAGCGGAAGAAAAGAGGTGCAAAACCCATTCATTGTTTTTGACACACAAAGCAGATGAAGTCCAGTGTTCTTCAGAACACACACACACACCTAACTCAAAGGTCACGGCCAATAAATTTATGTTTTTTTGTGTCACTTGAGCTATTATCACTGTAGCACATCCCCCTTTTTTTAATTCATCCAGTATCTTCATGCATCATGTTTTCATTTCATTCTTTTCTCTTTCTTCTCTGCTCATTCTGTTAATCTGGATTCGGTAAGAACTCGTCTTCTCATTGAGGCAGGACTCTCACACATCAGAAATTAAGCAGCTTCCCTGTGAAGGATAACAGCAAACAGATGAAATCATTTACACAAAGCTGGAGCACCGAAGGCTAATGAGAGGACCGTACAGCTGGTCAGTTCTTCTCTCTGAGCAGAGATTTTCATGAGTTATGACAACTCTGACCACATACTGGTAGATAAAAGGCATTTTTCTTGAAGGTGGTGCAAAATAGCTTCTGATACACTTTTACACACTACTACTTTTTTTTTTTTTTTAAACAGATGGTCAGTGAAAACAGGCACTTAACCTCCAGAATGTTCATGGTCAACTTCAGTTAGTCAAACTAAATATAAGAGTTTTCTGCTTTGCAAGCACTGGTACTGTATTTCCTTCAAATGTGGTTGTAAATATAGTTATGTATTTGTCACAGATAACATGTTCCAACATTGTGAAAGAAAAATATTTTCTCTCTCCAAGCACCTGTCTTTATTTTTATTTTTTTTTATGAATTATTTGTTTAAAATGAATCCGGATTTGTTTTGCAGTTCTTCAAAGCTCATAATCATTTCTAGTATTTTTGTGGATAAGTCATCCCTACAGTTTTCTGCTGCAGTAATATTTGCAAGTGAAGAAGTTAAGACATGATTATTGTAATTTTACTACAGTATAAAGTAATAATTATGCTCTCATATTTAATATATATTTCTGCCCTAAGAGATATTTTGATAATGCCAAGAATGATAATGAATTTATTATTTTTAGTTGAGGTTAATTTCAACTTTTATCAACACGTTTAATACAATCTAAAGTTACATATTATCTAATGGACGTGAACTGACATTAACTAACAATGAACAGTTGTATTTGCTTAATGTTAGTTAATGCATTATTGACCGATTGATACATTTGACTTTAAAATGCTTTAAGATTTGCCCACCCACCAAATTATATATATGATGTGTATTATTATTATTATTATTATTATTATATTATTATTATTACTTTTTATGAGCAAATTAGTAAGGTAGTTGTTAATTTTAGGTATTGTGCAGGATTAGGGATGTACACTGTAAAAAGTGATGTTGACTTAAATTAAAAAAAAAATTGAGGAAACCCCGTTGCCTTAAAATTAAGTAAATTTAATATTTTTTTAAAAAGTTAAGTGAACTTGACGACAATTCACTTAACTTATTTTTTTAATTATCACTTAAAAATTTTAAAAGTTAAGTCAACATCACTTTTTACAGTGTAGAATCTGATCATGCAGAATATGTGCTTTACTAATAAACAGCCAGTGTTAATAATTGCCATGCTAATAAGCAACTAGTGAGAATTGGTCCCTATACTAAAGTGTTACCAATCTCTCTCTCTTTTCTATCTCGCCTTATATGCTTGTTGATTGTGTGCGTGTGCGTGTGAGCGAGCGAGCATGTGTTCATCTCTTTTTCGGACTGAATAAGCTAGCTGATAAAAGCTCTAATTAAGGATCTCATCAGAGCAATATTAGTTAATAACATTATAGAGTGGAACACTCCTCCTGCTGCCATGAGATCACACTGTGACTGATTCACACACCAAACCCTCATGTGGTGTGTGTACACACACCAGGGGTACTTGGGAACATTTTGCTTTGATGAACCTATAAAACAGAATATTAAAAAATTAGAGCTGTCAAAAGATAATTTTTTTTTTTCAGAAGTATAATCACATTTAATCTTTTTTATGTTTATTATTATTTTAGTGAATCAACATATTTAATCCTTTTGAGGCGAATTCAGTATAATTTGAAATATAAGCAACACCTATCATAGTTAGTGTCTATGAAGGGTTATATTTTAAACTTCTGTATGTATTTAATATTGTATTGATTTATTATGAATATAATAGTCGGTCAGTATTCAGTACATGAACTAAATCAAGAGGAATGTGAAGCATGGGTTACGTTTCTTGTGTGTATATCTATATATGGTATGTTTGCTCGAACTATACACTTCATGAGAAAATACTAATCACAAAGCAGGAGCTCACGAATGCCATGTGGATCATTTTATATTTTAATTTCCTTTTAGAGCCCAGTCTAAAGTAGCAGAGGATGTTTGGCTTTAATTTAGCTTTGATTTAGTGCATTCTGGATCAAGCACGAGTCTGATATCAGGGGAGTCTACGGGGGGTTCTGATGTTTCTGCATCGGTTTACGGAACTGCAGGAAGTGGAAAAGGCTAGCCGTCCCTGCAGTGCAGTTGAGTTGATTGGGTTTGATTTTGCGCTGTGTTCTGCAGAGCCAGCGTTGTTTAACACACTGCAGAGACGTAGCCGTCTTTAATCTCTCCTGATTCTGCACAAAAATAAAGCACAGATTTACCGGTTTAATGAAATATGTTGGGTTTGGCATAATGGCCTATATACTGTATAGCGTAAGCACTTTGTGCAGATGTGTGCTCTCCAGTATCAGAAACTAACTTACTAAGGGCCAATATTGCTCCTCTGGGTTTTATTTTCAGGGTCTTTTTTTTTCTTTTTTTTTTTAACCTTCATGACCTTTTTCTACCTCCTTTTTCCCCCTGTAAAATGCTCTAGATATTTATATAGTGCTAAACTATTGTTTCTTTTTATAGGTGTAACTGGTATTCTAATGTTCTTCCACTATCTATAAACCAACTCTTCACTCACATTTTGTTGTGTGACAGTAAACCCATGAATTGTATCCTATATGGTGACTCAGGCCTCCATGCAGTTCTGGGGCATATTGATGAGTGAATCATGTAGTTGTGTGTAAGGAAAGGGACATTTTAGGTTTAGGATGCTGGACACAGCTCATACCTGGAAAGGTCGTGAGTTCCGTAAAATGTCCTTCATTTTCTGTTCTTTTCTCCTTTTCCCAAAGGTTCTGAACTGGCAGTGGGACATGGGTATGTGTGTTTGAGTGAATTTTAGTGTGTGTGTGTGCTTTCTACGGTGTTGTTCGTTCATTTTGCCCCCTTTCAATGGGCACTTTAACGGGGGGAACGTTTGGTTGATTCCAAAGGCCCTGATCAGAGGTGTAAGTCACAATATGCATAAGTCACCATATTGGGTAATGCTTTATAATAAGTATGCACATATGTAAAGTACTTACAAATCATTGACAAACTATTAGTTATGGTAAGGTGACCATACGTGCCATTTTATTATCACTGAAATTAACACAATTGATAGTTTAATTAGCTCATATGTTATTTGGTAATAGGAGTGAATAGTTCTCACTTTAGATTAGGTCACAGAAAATAGAAAAAAAGAAATTAAGTGGTTTAAACCAACCTTTATTGAACATGAATTGCATTCACTGTTCCTTAAGATGTTTATAAGTACTTTAAGACACACACACTTGGAATGTGTGGTTTATAGGGATTCTTTACAGGCGTAATGGTTTTTATACTGTACAAACTGTATATTCTATCCCCTAAACCGAACTACTTTTCTCTCTCTCTCTCTCTCACACACACACACACACACACACACACACACACACACACACACTGTATGTGCTTTGCAAAGGTTGGTTTCAAGCACTTAATAATTTTCCCATTTTCTGTGACCTAATCTAAAGTGAGAACTATGGTTAATAAGCTTTTAACAAAGCGTTCTCACACTTTAAATACAGTATGAGCTAATTAAACACAACTTTATTTTAAGTTTTTAACAAAGCAATATCTAAATCTTTACATATGAGCTAATTAAACAATAACTAGGTTAATGACAATGAATGAAGAACTCACTATTTGTATATAATCTATTAATGTATTAACTACAGTTTATAAACTATGAATTAACTAATAGTTTGCAAATCATTTGTAAGTACTTTATTAGTGTATAGGCTACTATTATAAAGTGTTATACTAGTATTACTTACTACTAATTATAACTTACCGTACACACACACACACACACACAAGAAGAGAAAGAAAGAAAAAAGATATGTAAAACTTACTGAAATGCTTATATCTGTGGAAAGACATAAATAAAGCAACTTGTGGACATGTCATCTGATGTTATTATTTACATCATAAAAGTCGTTCAGTGCCCATTGCTCATTAGATCACTAGAGAAAAGGACTTTAGAGAAGATCATATCGCAAATATATGCAGTATATTATAAATCATTGTATTTAAACCTGTCATTGACTTCTTAACTTCATGTACTGTAGGAACAAATCTCTCTTAATTCTGTGAAAATGTCTTTTTTAATATGACAACCATGTTAGAAATTATACTACTACTACTACTACTGTTCAAAAGTTTGAAGATTTTTGGAAAGAAATATTTTTTTATTCAGCAAGGCTACATTCCATTGAACAAAAGTGACAGCAAAGACATTTAGAATGTTACAAAACTTTCTATTTCAAATAAATGCTGTTCTTTTGAACTTTCTATTCATCAAAGAAATCCAGAAAAAATGTATCCACGTTTCCACAAAAATATTAAGCAGCACAACTGTTTTTAACATTGAAGTGTTTATTTAGCGCCAAATCAGTATATTAGAATGATTTATGTGATGCTGAAAATTGAGCATTGCCATCACAGAAATAAATTACATTTTAAAATATATTAAACCTACAACACTCTTAAAAATAAAGGTGCTTCACGATGCCATAGAAGAACCTTTTGGTCTAAATGGTTTCATAAAGAACCTTTAACATCGAAGAACCTTCCTGTTTCACAAAAGGTTCTTTGTGGCGAAAGAAGGTTCTTCAGATTATAAAAAGGTAAGAAAGAGATGGTTCTTTAAAGAACCTTTGACTGAAATTGTTCTTCTATGGCATCGCTGTGAAGCACCTTTATTTTTAAGAGTGAAGAAGTTATTTTAAATTGTAACAGTATTTCACAATAATGCTGTGAATAACACTTCTAACAATTGTACGTCAAACTATTTAGAGCAGGAACTATAGAAATGATATATTCTTGCATTTAGTACAAAGAGCTTAAAGTGCGTTTCTGGATCAAAATGACTGAGTCGGTCTTATGAGCTTCCTTTTCTAAGCAGGTAGTGCTCTTCAACTTCCAAAGATGAGGAAAAACAACACTAATCCTCATGATTGAGTGCTTCAGGCCGAATGGATCTGTAGCCCATGACATACAGTAGAGCTTTTCAGTGTTGCCATTTGGCTTCTTTGTAATAAGATTGTTCTTTCCCAGTCCAAGCAGCCAGCCAATGGGTTCTGGCTGAAAGAGTTCTCGACGTGAAAGGAAACAAGCTTGTAATGGTCCAGGGTTTAATGCCGCTGAGAGGACTCAGATCGCTTACTCAGCAGAGTTCCAGGTGTGCCGTGAACTTTTTGCACATTATTTATTGTTGTTTTGCCGGCCTCCTCCGGTATGGTTCGGCTTGGGTGTGTTTATTGTGATTTACAGTTTTACAGGTTGCAAATATGTAGGAATGAATCACTCTTTAAGGTAAAATTTACATAGGTCCTCAAATGAAGCCAGCTGGGTCTTGTTTCTGGTAAAGTGAGCAATGAGTGGGCTTGTTTGCTCCTGTTCAGCCCTGCCCAGGTTGAATCTCAATTTTTGTAACAAGATGTTATCTTACATTATGGCATACACCTAACAAGGACAAAAATTGCTGAAAATGCACATCTCCATTTCTTTTGCATTATTTTAAAGGTGCATGCCTGTACGAATGTTTCACTAGCTGCAATGTTTCACCATGATTGACATGGTGATGCACTTGAACTGTGTTTCTGAGGCTGAAGGTGTTTTCACATGGCCATTAGCTTTACGCCTGCATCCGTTTTTATAAATATGCATCCATGATTGCTACTCCCCCCATAGCTAGACCTCTGCCGGAGGGGGGTCTATTTTTTCCCAGAGTGCTTTGCTACTCTCTGTGGCCTGTGTTAATATTGATGTGTAAAAATAGGCATGGCAGTGGGCTGATGATATTTGCCCACCTAGCGTGCCATAATAACAGGATGTGTTTGCTCTGTGCTACCGACCGCAGGACACGGGTGGGAGGAGAAAAACGTCTGGAAAAAAGGATATTACAGGGAGAAGCATTTTGTAAGAGCCTCCACCCTGTTCACCCTACAATGTAAATACTGAGGAAAAGAGAGCGATGATTAGATGAGAAAATGAGAGAGGGGGAGATAGACAGACGGAGGTCTGGGCCAAGGGAGTCAGACTCGAGCACGAATGGAGTCCGGAGGATAGAGAGAATTGGATTGTGATCTGCTGGAGGAGAAAATAAGTGAAGAAAAAGAGGGATATGAATCCTGAAGGACAGATGTGGAACTTTATGAGAATGGATGGATGTATCACAGCACAGGAAAGAGAACGAATCAAGAAAGGTGGTGGAAAGAGGCAGGAAACTGTCTGTGTTAAAGGGATAGTTCAACCAAAAATGAAAATTCTGTCATTAATTACTCGCCCTCATTTCGTTCTAAACCTGTAAGGTTTTTGATTTTTTTTTGATGAAATCCAAGAGCTTTCTGGCCCTCAATAGATAGCAATGCAACTACCACTAGACTGACACAAGAGAAGAAATTCAGTAAATTCATTATTTTTGTTTAAAATTAAAGGTTGAGCCACTGATGTTATTAATTTTAGTAAATGTTGCGTGTTTTTACAGAGCTTCCTTGACCAGTTGCACTGAAAAAATGTGGCGTGGAAACCGTTTTCACAAATGAATTGCTAGTAAATTTCACAAGTAATGACAAAGAAATAGAAGGCAACGGAATAACATGTGAAATTTTGAAATGGAATAACTAAAATAGTATTTCCTTTCCTTCCTACAATGTAAAAACAAGTTTTTACATTGTAGCCAGCTGGTCACATAGGGAACCTACTGACTGCTTGATTTGGAAAATATGTAATAGTTTTGAGGACCCAGATGTTCAGTGTGCATATTGTGGGCTGGGACTATATGTTGCGTATTTCAGTTATTGAGTAGGAAAATGGTTTATTCTTTAGCTAGAGACATTCATGCTGCATGTGGCATGGTGCGACAGAAGAGAAAGGAGGAAAAGAGGAAAAAAGAGAGAGAATGTGAAGGTGAAAAGCAAGTGGAAAGTGATGGAGTCCTTCAGGGCGGTGGGGTTATACTGAGACACTGGCATAAGCAGCTGTTGTACTGTAAGTCTTTGAACGTGAGACTGCCTTTCAGATACTCAAGGACATGATTTGAATCCAGCAACAACTGGAAACGAATACCTTAACAGGCTTCGGCAGTATTTTGTTAAATGTTTCATTATAGTTGAGAATTATGCAACGAATCCACTGTCTGTTTACGTAGCAATGATGTCTTCAGATACAAGATGTCAGATGTGGGCAGGAATGTCCATAAAAATATTGATTTTGAGTTTTTCATTACAATAATACTACTAGCATAACAATTTGGGAGAAAAGGTAAGTAAAAAAAAAAACATTTTAGTATGTCTTTGGTGTTGTACTTACCTCTTTTATTTATTGACAACATGCACTCAAGCTGGCAGAAGATCCATAATGTTCATAAATGTTTGTACAAAACTCTCAAACTGTTGTTTAAATTGCGTGTTTCTAGCATAATTCGCCAACATTTAAATTTTGGCTGAATGAAATTATTTACCACAATAGACTCTAGATACCGTTTAATGCATGATCAAAACAAAGCTGTGCAAGGATAGACTTACAATCTTTAAAATGGCACTGTTTAAAGGTCCTAGATCACATTGTAATTTGCCAAACTCACATCTTTCAAAACTGTTTTATGGACTTGTGGTCTACCTAAAAGTGCTTGGGAAAGATGTTTTGTCAGCTGAACAGTCAGCATGATGTTAAACAACACTATAATCCATTGAATACACTACTATCCCTTGCAGCCTTGTTTACATTCCTGTCAAAAATTAAATAGCGTTTTACACTGACTATGACAGCACAAGTGAGTGGTAATCCAGGCAATGTTAGCAGTCTGATTTTTAATAACTATCACCACTTACCATGTCATTGGAATTGGCTTGTTCAGCTCTGGGTTAAGCTGAGCCATTTTCTGTGGATGTTGTTAGCTTTCATTTAAATGACTCTATTAGGCAGATCAAGATGAAGCTTTAGTGTCGGCTATTCCATGGAGAGAACACAGTTGCATTTCTCTAGGCTCAATTTTATTTCATTTTTATCACTCTTTAAAAAACTAGTCTTCCTTTTTGCATCAGGTTTCAAGTCTACTTCATATAAAAATCTTATTTTCTTTTTGTAGCATTTCTGTAAATTTGTCATTTCATAGGCATCGACTAAAGGCACATTTTGCATTTGTCTACTGATTCCTTTTTTCAATTCTTGACTCATTTGTCAACTTAACATTGAGTTGAGACCTAAAGCAGTCCCTGATGCAGTTACTGAGGTCCTCCATTACAGCCAAAGGAGAGTGGTCTTAAGCTTTGTCTTGTTTACCTGTAGCTTTAAACTGATGGTTTTCTTTTTCAGAATCCTGTTGAGAATTTAGCTGCTCAATACATTTGGAAAAACTGTTACTATGATGTTACTGTGACACATCTGTGCGAATGCACTCACGACCCCATTACATTGTCAATATTGACACATTCTCTGCTTTCTTATTTGCAGGATCTTAACATACTATATGTTGCATCCTGCACTCAGCATGAGATATCAAGATGTTTGAATTGATGCCATTTCTAAATTTCAGGAATTATATATTTATGTATACATGGGTATTTAAACTACCGTTTAAATTTTAGGGGTCGTATTTTTATGTTCAAAGGCTGCATTTAAAAAAAACAAAATTATAAATAAGATTTAAAATGTGTTCTATTTCAACATATCTTTTAAATATAATTTATTTCTGTGATGCAAAGCTGAATTTTCAGCATCATTACTCCACGCTTCGGTGTCACATGATCCTTCAGAAATCATTGCTGATTTGGTGCTCAAGAAACAATTATGATTATTAACAGTTGTGCTGCTTAATATTTCTTTGAAAACTTTTTGTGATAACTTTTCAAGTCTTTGAATAAAAAGTTCAAAAGAGCAGCATTTATTTATAAATACATAATAGGCTAAATGTCTTTACTGATCAATTTAATGCATCCTTACTAAATAAAAGTATTAATTTCTTTAAAAACAGTTGTCAGTAACCCTCAGTTTAATAATTGCAGCTATATGTGAAAGTGAAGTGACATACGGTCAAGTATGGTGACCCATACTCGGAATTCGTGCTCTGCATTTAACCCATCCAACGTGCACACACACAGCAGTGAACACACACACACACCGTGAACACACACCCGGAGCAGTGGGCAGCCATTTATGCTGCGGTGCCCGGGGAGCAGTTTAAAGGGATAGTTCACCCAAAAATGAAAATGTGATGTTTATCTGCTTACCCCCAGGGCATCCAAGATGTAGGTGACTTTGTTTCTTCAGTAGAACATATACATAGATGCCTCATTAGCGATGGTTTCTATGAGTCGCAATATGTAAGGATCTACGCATATATCTATGTATATATACATCTATGTTCCAGAGCCGTTGACACGTCACGGGCCGGATGTTGTGGATGAGCTCAGGATGGTTGGATATTGCGGTGTATCCGAGGTAAAAAATTATAAATACTGTTCAGTTTCTCGCACAAACCGATCGTTTCTTGTCTTAGGACATCAATGTATCGTCACGTGCTGCAGGGCTTAATTTGGATTTGTCTGTGCATGGTTTTTTTTTCTCTCAAAGATTCTGTGCCCATTGACTTGCATTATATGACTGACAGACTGCAACGGTTTGAGTTAAAAATCTTCGTTTGTGTTCTACTGAAGAGACAAAGTCACCTACATCTTGGATGCCCTGGGGGTAAGCAGATAAACATCAGATTTTCATTTTTGGGTGAACTATCCATTTAAGTAATATGTATTTATATTGAATATATTGTCATTGTAACATCTTGTTTTCTTCCATCCTAATATTTACTTTACAACCAAACATAGCCTAACAGCATACTCAGGTGTTGAGTAATACATTACATATTGAGTAAAAAGTAGATATATTTTGCTCTCTACTTCTTGTGGAGAGATATGTAAATGTACGTTTTGCTGCACCCAATCTGAAAATACAGTATACACTCCCTTTGAGTGAGAACGTCACTGAACGTGGTTGAGTTCCACTTTGCAGACACTATCGGGCAATTGGAAGATTGATCTGGTTCACTTCATTCCCCGATTCCATTCCGCCATGATCTCCCAATCATTTCCTGTACACTCTATACTCTTTCTATCGATAAAAGTGGCTAAAGGACCAAGAAATTGACTCTTGAGGTATTAGGGCATTTATCGGTGTGCCGACTCTCACCAGCCTCTTGAAGAGTGTGCGCTAATCTCATGTAGTACAGCTGTCTGGGGTTACATCGCTCGGCTTGACAATTGACTCTAGAGAAGAGAACCCTACTCATATAAGTGCAAAACTTCATTGTGTATCCAAACTCTGATAAACAACACGTTGCGTATGAATGGTTTTGGATATCCTGCAGGGCTATTAAACTCAGGCTTGGCGCTGTGAAAAGTACAGAGAGCAAGAGAGAGAGACTGTATGTGACGAAAAGAAATAGAGAAAGCGCATGCTGCTGCAGGATTTCTCAAACTGTGTTGCCCATAGCGACAGTGCTGGCCAGTCGCCGTGGTTCCCTGCGGTTGAAGGTCGATGCTGTAGCGTCCAGGGCTAAAAGCTGCTCGGCCAGTCCCGCACATGCTAATAGAATTAGCGTGCCATCTGTTAGCGAGCAGTGTGCCAGCCTGGACCCCTGCTAATTATGATATAATATCAGGAGCAAGCGGCAGATGACTTTTTAGGGGCTTCGGAGCTGCTAGCAATTAAAAAAAGAGATATCGAGAAATAAGAAAGCAGAAAAAGGGGGTGGAAAGAAAGTTGAGATGAGATGAGCTGAGGACAAATATGTTGCCTTAAACAGTTGGCTGGCTAAAAGAGGATAAAAGAAAACAAATATTTGAGCAGTAGATTTGTGAGGGGAAAATGAGAAAAAGGAAGGATATCATTCTAGAAGGAACCCCAGAACGGATGGGGAGATGTGCCAGTTGTCTTCTAAGCCGATAATGCTCAGTGTCTTTTAAACACATCTTCCTTAAGTCTGGCTTAAATACATTGCCAGGTGATGAAAGCTGAAAATGGCAGTGTGACAGTAGTCCAACAATGACAGTGTTTTAAAAAGCAGGCCTGCAGCCTCACTTCTAGGCACACACACACCCACTCATGCGCTTGAGGTAACTATTCGTGTTTGTCTAATGCTCGAGGCAAGAGAACATTTTACAGTGTAGGTCCAGAGGAAGAGATGAGCAGAAGGAACAGATGACAGCAGCAAATCAGAGGGTTTTGGGCTTTAGTCATCTCATAACAGGCTGAAGCAGTCCAAACAGTGGGCCTATGCCATGAATGCACGAGACAATTAGCTGTGGATGTTGATGATTTTTGAACACGCTTCGATCTCTCCGTCAGGGGAAATGAAGGAAAAATTCACCCCAAAATTTAAGTTTCATTTTCTTTGTTAGGTTGAATATCTGAGCAGCTCTTTTCCATACAGTGGATGTTGACATTTACTGTTAGGATTTGGAGCAACATGAGGGTGAGCAAATGTTTTTCGATTTCCATATGTCAATGACATTTTCCTTTAAACTGATTTATAGAGGTGCCAAGTGTAACCTTACTAATTGTGTGGAATAGATGCAGTATTTCTTGAAAAATAAAAAATAAAAAATCCACTTACACTTTATAACATTTCAAAAACAGAAAGGCAAAAAAAGTCGCATTGGTCAGCACTTCATGACTTTATCCAAAATTGGAAATGATCTTTTTGGATGTTCCTACTATTTCGTACATATAAGAGTGAATGCATTTTTCATTTTGTGGGTACCAGAAAAACTTTTGTGAACAATGCATTTCACCAAATCCCCAAACTTTGAATGAGATGTTACTTTTTTTTTTTTGATCACCAGATGCTTTTTTCCACCAGTTTTTTTTATTTTATTTTATTTTATTTTTTGCGTCCATTCCTTTTCATCATTCAACATGTCACAAAATGTAGTTAGTACAATGACATCTGCTTTCTGATTCACATGAACCCCTGAAAAAATAAATAAATGCATTTTTAATGTTTTAGAAAATAATCTTATGTTCACCAAGGCTGCGTTAATTTGATCAAAAAAATATAGCAAAAACAGTAATATTACCATTTAAAATAACTGTTTTAATATATTTTAAAATGGTTTTTTTTTCTTCCTGTGATTTTGCAAAGCTTATTTTCAGCAGATGTTAGTCCAGTCTTCAGTGTCACATGATCGTTCAGAAATCATTTTGGTGAGTGAGGTTCAGTGAACCTTCTCTTCATTAAAGAATCCTGTTTTATCATGGTTTCCACAAAAATCTTAAACATGGATAATAATAAGAACCATTATTAATAATTGAGCACCAAATCAGCATATGACTTCTGAAGGATTATGTGACACATTCCCACAGTGATGTATTCCTGCAACCTCTTTTTGTTGTATTGACCGAAAATCCATGTTCTCCTTTACCACAGGGAGCTTTTGCTTTCTGGAAGATGTCTGTCACAAAGGTGTTATGCAACATCAACTTAGCTAACTGTGTGTTAGATATATTACATAATAAAATGTCACCGCACACACTATATTCACTTTCTCATTCACACACACACACACACCATGACTTCAATATAATAAGTTTTGTATGAAGTTGTGAACTAAAGCATGACCTTTTCTCCACGTCTTTGTCTAGACGTCTATATGAATCTACTCACCAGAAAACCCCAAGAGACGGAGTTACAAACCGCTCCTACAGACACGCCGGTAATGAAATCCTCCACTTTAATGCCTATAGCTTACATGTTTGCTCTCTCAGATGCTCATTTTCCTCATTTCCTGTATTATATATTTGCTGGTGTCTCATCCCAGCGTGCTTTGTATCCGGCGAGGTGACCTTGCAGTGGCCCGGCGGAGAGCTCTGAAGTGTTCCTCGTTAGATGAGAGTGCTGTCTGTCTCCTTGTGTTTTCGGTTGAAAATGATGCCATTACGCCTGCTCGCCACCTCTCTCTGTCACCCTAACGAAGCATGGGCCGCTGCGTCGCTCACGCTGGCTCGACAGGTGTGCGGCTGCTGCTCGCGCCGGCAGTGACTGAAGACTCTCGGCTCGCTGCGGGCCCCGTATCTTTCCTCAGACTCAGCATGCGAACTGCTCTTTTTTTATGGTCCATGTGTCATACTCTCCTCTAAACAAGGTAAGAATGTACTGTCTATAAGTTATGTTGGGATTGTTTTAGTTTACTACATGGATTCAGGCATGCTTTCCAAGTCAATACTTGAAAATGTCATTAAACTTCATCCGAAGTGTTGTTGCTTTGTGCGCGCGGTGCACTTCAGGTAAGCGAAAGTGAGTTTAGAAGACTTTGTTAAAGCATGACGAATTTCAAAAGAAAACGAAGACCTTGTTGAAGGACTCTCTCTGTCTGTCCGCTAACTTTCTAATCCAATTTACTGTGACGTTTGTGATTCCAGCTCTCTGTTGTGCTGTAAGTGTATTAAAACGCTGCTGTCTGACTGCAGGTACTTCATGATTAGACTACGGTGAATAAGATTGAAGTCGAAAATAAAACAGAGTCCCGGCGGAACCGATCGTGTAAGTGCCGCCACGCTTTTTTCCAGCTGACCGTTCAAGTTGATTCGACTATTCCCCTTGAGGTAAAAGGCCCGTTCGATGGCATCCGAGGCCTTAGCTGTCTGTCAGATGCCTGTCTGTAATTTGTGATTACAGCACAAGCGAAGGAGGTGGCAGAGATTAATTCAATCCAACCCACGAATCTGATTGCCTGCATTTGCATATTAATGAGAAAATCTCCCAAATGTTTTTTTTTTTTTTTTTTTCCTTCAGCGTCCTCTTTAACTTCGGCAGGTGCTGAGGCAGAAGACTGATTTTAAAAATGAGAAGAAAAATCTGATATTTACAGCACTTGCGTCTGGCGATCTGAGGTCAGTGTCTGCTTGCGCATGGATTTGCATAAATCTGCATGTGGAATGAGAGGAGACGCGCTAGCCTATTCCTATTGGATTCCCATCTTCATTTAGTCCCTTTTAAGAATGAGAGCGAGTGAGAGAGAGCGGGAGAGCTCTGGAGGGGGCCGCATGGAGCCTCTCCTGAGCAGATACACATGTAATTGTGCGTTCAAATGGGTGTAAATAAAAGCAAAGCTGAGAGGTAAATACAGACTCTCTCTAATATGCCATCTGCTGTCTGTGGGAGCTTGCAGATAAATCGGGCTTGTGATGGCTGTGCGGGAATGCTGCCGGTGGTCTCCTCTCTATTCCCTCTCTTTCTTGTTTCCCCTACATGCTTTCCTTCTTTTTACAAGAGTGTGCATTCAGAGGGGAAGACTGGAGAGTTGTAACACATTAGCTCTGCTCCAAAACCTAGTGAGCTTTCTCACTGCCGACTACCTAAACTGAAAATTGCCTTCTAAAGGCTGGAATACACTACATGCAGTGGTGTAGTGGTGCCTGGAAAAGTGGGTATACTCTTAATATATGCCCCCAATTTTTTTTTTTTTTTCAAATGACCCGGCAAAGGATGAACCGACCTGTGTCATAAACAGTGACATGTAAAACTAGTTTTTCATATTTAGTTCACTATTGTAATATTTGCACACTGTCACTTAACTTCTGCTGCTTGAGTAAGGATCATATGAAAATAATATTATCCACAGAAGAGGTGCAGATTTAGCAATAAATAATTAAAATAAATAAACAAATATAAATAGACTGCAGCAACTGACATTTTGTCAGAACCTCTAGTAAATTGCATGCTATTTTGTTTAGTTGTCTGTTCAGAATTGTGGGAGAATTATGATCTCCATTTGAAACAAACAAAACAATCGTGATTCTCAATCATTTCAGAAGTGAGGGGACAGAAATGTCAAATATGATAACTTTTTGTCTAATTGACAGGTTTTATTACAATTATTATTATTATTATTCCTCTTGCTTTTAATTGGCTGAGAAATCAAATACACTGCTTGACTATTATATAGTTATATAATATTATATAATTTATAATATTTTTCCTGTATTTTCCTAATGACAATTTTATGATTTGTTTAGCCTATATACTACATTTTTCCCCATGTTTATCACAGAATAAGGCAGAATATATATTTTGTAGCCTAGTAGCCTATCTATTGCCAAGTGTAATAAATGCTATCAATTAGCACTGCATTATTCAGAATCAGATGCTTTTTATTACCTGGAGATGACTTGAAAACACACATAAACCATATAGTTGCAATCATGTGTTTACATTCTTAACGTTTCTTTTTATTCAGCTTTGCAACAGTAGAGATATCTTTGGCTACAGCGATAGCTGGATTCTTGCACGTCGTGACTCGTAAGTTAGTAGCTACTTCTACGAGGCCGATTTGGACTTTCTGCGCGAGAGTGCCATCCGGCTTCGAGTAGCCTATAAATGAAACATACACTGCATGAGAGTGTTTACGTCTCGTTCCTGACCGCATCACTGTCTTTAGAGAATATTTGCATTTATTCACATACGATTGTATTAGTTACTCATATGCTGGACTGTCATGATTTGGCTAGTGCAGGACGTGCACCAGGATTTAGAAGTGGGTATACAGAATCTCGGCTGATAAAGAAGTGGGTATACGCCGTATACCTGCGTATACCCTCCACTACACCACTGACTACATGACTTGAACAGGCATTTAGTTCCGGTCCTTGATTCTGATTGGTTGAGCCAAGTTCGAAGCTGTTGTAAATTACACTATAAACACACACCTTTGTTTACGTTTGTGTGTTGCTCGGCAACCACTTTGTTGGAACCACAACCATTTCTGAAGAACTACTTTGTTTGGCAGAAGAATAATGTTTTTATCAATATCATTACACTTTATTTGCGAAGCGTCGTGCCTAACAAAGCCCCTTAGCTGTTATAAATTCAGTGTAAACCACGGCTTCTTGAGGCTTATTGCTTTATCATACACTTGACTTTGTAAATAGTCACAAGAGGAAAACCCTAAACGACTGAGGATCATACACTACCAGACTTTAAAGTTGTTCCAATCACAACGAACTCGCACAGAAACAACAGCCTTGTTGCTAGGAGACGCGTAACAAATTAAAACAATACTTGTTCCAAAATCGGCTGAAAATATCAAACATGTTTGATCTGTGACCATCATACACTACATGATTTTCTATGAACTGTCAACTCATATCTGAAGACTGGATCTGACTTTTGGCAACTGGCTTTGACTGTAAATCAGGGGAAATAGGGGCAAAAGTTGTGTAGTGTATTCCAGCCTCAAGGCAGCAACCTAACGGGTATGGCACCTTAAAAGTGAGTGACTTAGAAAGCTCTACATAAGCAGCGACTGTGTACTCCTCACGCAGAGATTGCAAGACATTCATTTCACAATTCATGTCAATACAAGCAACGCAAAAGGTAATACTTTGCCAAACATACAGGGAATTCATTATTTTAAATTACTTTTCATCAGTATTTTTGTTATGATCTAATTATCAATGGTTTTCAACGTTTGAATGATTCGGTAACACTTTGCAATAAGGTTTTATGTTACCATTAGTTAATCCAATAGCTAACATGAACTAAAAGTGAACAACAAATTTAAAGGATTTATTAATCTTGATTAATTTTTTTAGTTCAAAGCATATCACAGTTCAGACGTTTAGGTTCAAATGACAGTCAAGACTTTTACATTGTTACGAAGAAAAAAAAAAAAACTAACAAGAAACTTTTAAAGAAATTCTGTTCTTAACCTTCTATTCATCAAAGCTATCCTAGCTATAACAGTAGAGCATGGTGCAAACAATGCCAAGATTTGATTCGGAGAAAAACAAAACGAGATTAAATGTATAAAAAAAGCATACCTTCAATGCAGTTTAAGTCACTTTAGATAAAAGCATCTGCCAAATTAATAAAAAAAGACACATCACAGTTTCCACAAAAATATTAAGCAGACCAAATTACAGCTTTGCCATCACAGGGATGAATTATATTTTAAAATATATTTAAATTAGAAAACAGTTTGTAATAACATATTTGTAATATTTTAATGTTTACTGTAATTGTTATCAAATAAATGCGGCCTTTCTGAGACTTCCCATTGTTCATTCTCTAAGTTGTATAAATGAGCATTACTTAATGTACTATGAACAAACATAAATGAGCAATTAACAATTAGTATATTTATAAGATCAGATAAGATTGTTTTTTTGTTCACTGAGCTTGTTGCATTGCATTCTGGGTTTGCATTCTCTGTGAAGGATGCATGCGATGCTGCCTTACTGTAATTTGTTGAAAATATGGTGTCTTTAAAGGCAGCATATGCCTGTGATGCTTTAAAATGCCTCCCAATAGCTTACTTGGTTCAGTGAGATTAATCCATGTAACCATCCATTAACATGATCACACATATGATAAACACTGAAGTTTCTTTTTAATAACTCAGAATTAATTCAATATAAACACATACACTCTCAGAAATAAAGGTACAAAAGCTGTCACTGGGGCGGTACCTTTTCAAAAGGTACATGTTTGTACCTAAAAGGTCCATTTTGGTACCTTAAAGATACACATTAGTAGCCTACTTAATAGGGGTGTAAGGTTACGTGTATTCGTATTGAACCGTTCGGTATGCATTACAAACCGTACGATTCGTTGGACTAATCCTATTACGTTTGGAAAATAAAAGCTTAAAGTGTGTGAAATATCAGTGCCACTGGCTCAACAAGGCAACCCAAACGAAGTAACAGGCAACCTGCTCTTGTATCGACGACAGCCAGAGATATTGTCAAAAACATCAATTATTGGCAATCTTAAGAGGATTTGACATTTCCAATTAATGTAGGCCTGTTACATTCTTATTTTTATTAGGCCTATTATTATTATTATTATTATTATGAAATAATTTTTAATAGTTAATTAAATGTACAATTAATTCGCCCGGCAATAATTAACGCATAACTGACGCTGCTAGGATAAGATTAGGCTATATTTACTCCTCAATTAAAATGTTTTTAAAAAATGTCTTTTAAAACAGGTCTAGGCTATAGGCTACCTACAATCAATTATAGTCCTATAATTAAAATATTTAACACTGCAGTCATCAATAAAAATCAATGAAATATAAAGCTTTTATTTCAAGCACCGACTTTCAAAAACAAAGTCTGTTTAACACGAAATACGTTTCTTATATTTTTTTTTCAGTATGTATGGGACACAAGAGAAATATAAAGGAAATAACTGAAAACAGCTATACCTTTATCAGCATGTTGAAGTAGATTCGTCTCTCTTTGTATCTGAGAGAATATGCGGCTTCAGATGCCGAAAGCTCCGTCATTACTCCGCCATTCCGTTTTTACTTTCACTTTCTGCTTATAGCTGGTGAATTGACTGAGATTAAGACGTTCACCAGCATAAATCTTGAGCAGAGGTTGCAACCCTGGTGCAAACGAGTGCTAGTGTGATATCCATCGGCTCACTTCATGGTTTAGAATATTTCCAACATTGCGACTTAACCAATTGCCCCCCCCATCGAAAACATACCGAACTGTTACACCACTATGTCGTATCGAACCGAACCCTGAATTTTGTGCACCGTTACACCCCTAGTACTTAAAGTGTATATACTATTTGAACTTAATAGGTACAAAAGTGTACCTTTTGAAAAGGTACTGCCCCAGTGACAGCTTTTGTACCTTTTATTTCTGAGAGTGTAGGGCTGGCTACATACATAAAACAATGATTTTAGCTAATTTCCAATTGGTTGAACTGAAACTGTTACAACTCACCTTGTGTTATAAAACACTGTCTGATCTCTCCTCGTTCAAGACTGGTATTAAATGTTACTTTATTCGCTTATATGTAGGCCTACCATGTTCTCAGGTCATGTGTTGAAGCTCTAGCAGGTGGTTTTTATGTCCAGACACATTGGGCAGTCATGCGACACCTCTCCGATTGTGTCTTGTCATTCCACTCTGGCTTCTGCTGTGTGTTATGACTTTAAACGGCAGCGTCTCATGGGCCGTTGCCTTGTGGCTGTGCTCGCTTGCCACGCTGTTTTACGAGCGCCAATGTCAGGCCGTTAAGCGGGCACGCTCTTTTGTAAAGGTTGTCTGCCTCTTAAATGCTGTCGACTTTATTGATGTGCTTCTCTCCACCTCTCTCTCTCTCTCTCTCTCTCTCTCTCCTTCTCTTCGCACAGAAATATGCTGGATGGCCCTGGTTTAAATTCAATTCTTCAACACAAGCCGTTTATTAAGGAGCGAGGGCAGGCTGAGAGTGGAGACTGAGGCGGGGTGAGATGATAAAGCAAATTAATGTCCTCCTTTCGCCGCTAAACGCACACACACGCGCGCACGCACATAGCGATGCTATTTAGCGAGCTTGGGGGGAGAGTCAGTGGTTGTAAACAGGACTAGTGGCGTGAGTGGGAACACAAATCACTGCGTATGACTGTCTGTACGCTCTGCCCGAAAACACTGCCGAGGACATGGAGTGAAACGGGCTGTCAATCTTCCCTGCCGAGCGGGGAATTAGAGCGCTGCCCTCTCCACTGCTTAACCTTGTGCTGCTGGGCTTATCAGGGAGAAATGCCTTTACGCCGCTGACACCAAGACAAATAACACATCACCTCACGCTAACCATAAAATATCTCGTCAATTATGCTAACAACAAGCCGCCGAGGCCGCAATAGCCTGTTACTTTAGCTCTAGTAATATATGAGGTCACACTTTATATTACAGGGTTCACGGTAATGTGTATGTACAAAAGTGTTCTTGAAATTACACATTGATGTCATTTGTGTAAATTAATCTTTTGAAGGTTGATATTAATGCTGAAATGCTAGAAGTGTTCTATAACACTACACGTGAACACTGAATGTTGTTGTGTTCTATATAATGGGGGACAAAATAATGTCCAGCATGACAAATAAGGTTGGGCATTATGAGTAGGGTAATTTTATTTCACGGTAACAAGATATATATATATATATAGGCAGCTCTTAAAGTGACAGCAGTCTAATATTTCTGCTGTTTGTAGTTCATGTTCATCAAACAACAAAAGAGAAAATCTCTCACTGCTCTTGACTTAATAACTTTTGTAAATTTAATAAGAAGAAATATATATATATATATATATATATATATATATATATATATATATATATATATATATATATATATATATATATATATATGTATATATGTATGTAAGGAATAATCAACGGCTCCGCTGTGCGTCGGGTGGTTCTTCGCCTCCACGTCGTGCATTCAAATCGTTTAATGCACAGCTAGCCGTTGATTATCCCGTTATGCCATGGTCATTTCCCAGCATTCACATATTAAAGATGTTAACAATATTTGTGCTGCAATATTTGACCAGAACGATAAAAATGACGGTTATTTTCGTCTGCATTACTATTCAACTGTAACTGTATGTTACCAATTTTTATAGGAAGCGCATTAATATAGAACGTGATTAAACTGACCTGGAACTACCTGTGCGGTTCAACGAATTTAATCAACACCTGCCAGCCAATCAGAATCGAGTATTCAGACAGACCATGGCATATATATATATATATATATATATATATATATATATATATATATATAAAAATATTTATTTCTTCTTAAAGTTACAAAAGTTATTTAGTCAAGAGCAGTGAGAGATTTTCTCTTTTGTTGTTTGATGAACATGAACTACAGACAGCAGGAATATTAGACTGCTGTAACTTTAAGAGCTGCCCGAGTCCACGTAACACATTTTCTTTCTCAGCTGTTTGCTTCCACTTACAATAAGACCTAAATTACTGTGTTTACGAGGACACTTGCAAAGATGGGCAATTTGACACAAACAAGTGTGTATTTAACCATTCAAGGCCTATAAATCGGCAAAATAACTTCACGTGCACGCGCCACTCTGACAGCACTGACAGAACGCACATTTAGTGAAATGAGTTTTCACTTTTGATTGCATTTCAATGGCTTAAAATCACTTTTTAACCACAATGCTTAAAGCGTGCAAACAAAAAGTTTCAAGACCACGTAGCAAAGCATTGTCACATGCACGCCTAACCACAATAGAAACAATAGTCCAAAATCTCTACCGGTTGACTCTTATGCTTATAAGTTTATTAATCAAGGGTGCATGTATTTGCTTAATACGGTAAAAACAGTAATAGTATAACATATTACAGTAAAAAATTACTTATTTTATTTTAATACAATTTTAAATGTAATTTATTGATGTGATGGCAAAGCTGTGCTTTCAGCAGTCATTACTCCAGTCATCAGTGTCACATGATCCTTCAGAAATCATTCTAATATGCTAATGTAATGCTCAAGACTTATTATATATTTCTTATAACATTATAATTATACTGATTAAATATTATTTACTTAATATTAATATTAATTTAGGTAGTATAAAATAGATGCATTTTCACTAGCGGTCCTAGACATTTGGACTTTGCTCTGTACAACCACCAATTATCATATTACACTAACACCAACATTTGAATCACTTTACATATTTGATGATCAAATAATGCAAACAACAAAACTGGCAGTGAATCACTGAGTCTGCTTTAGGCTGTTTGGCTGTTAGCGTTTGTGTGTTTGTTTTATTTCCTCGCTTGCCAACAATTTAGGCAGATTTATGTTTATGATGGCGGGGGGGGAGTTGATTCAGATGAGAAGAAAAAAAGAAGAGATGAAAACATGATTTATTAACATCACTCCATGACTCACTGCACCCCTCCTCTCCTCTTACACTTTTCCCTCCAAGTAGCTAATAACTGCTAATATAATAATAACAGTAGGAGGGAAGCAGGGGTTTCTAGTGTGCTGGCGTGACAGACAGCTTATGTATGCTTTGGAGTTTGTATTAATTTACTGTAAGTGTATTTATGGAAAAACTACTCGTATGTTTAAAAGATTTGACATTGGTATTTTTGCTGTTGTTTACTATAAGTGTTAGTTAGGTTTTGTTATATTGTGAGTATTGTCACAAAAAAAGGCTATTGTTAGAAATGATACATAAGTGCCTGTGACACGATGCTATGTAGCAGCACTCCCTTAAGTTTGTTATTGCTTTTATAAAGATATTTAAAATATTAAGGATGAAAATAACAATATTAAATATTATAGACAACATTTTATTTTATTTTGCTGCTTTAAAACATGCATTCCTTCTCACTGCACTAATAGACCAATATTGACCCCCTCTTTGCATTTTTTTTTTCTCTCTCTCTCTCTTCAAATCATGTTCAGTTAAAAAGCGGAAAGCGAGGTGAAAGAATAGAGGCACTGGAGCTGAAGGCTGAGAGCAGCTGTTTGCTAGCGGTGCGCTCCTATCAGGACTGTTTCAGAGATGTATCGATTGTTGTCTGCACAACTCTCTCTGTTGCACAACATCACTGCTCATTCATTTATCTTCTGATAAATGAATTGCCTCCTTTTGTTGATCTATTTTCTGATCTCTTCCTGTCTCAATAAATCCCTTGTATCCTGAATATGCTTTTCTCTTCTGTAATAATAGTCTGGAGCTGTTTGCAATCATAGGTCCACGTTCAGTTCAGTGGGTAGAATGAGGCCAGGGTTTATTACTTAAGAAATCTCATAAATATAAATGTAATACAAAAGTTCCAGTGTGTGCAGTGATACATAGCGGTTGATGCTGAATTGGTTTTGTTTGTAATACTGTACTTGTTTTTTTTTTACTTAATTTTTTTGATGGAGATACATGGGGAGAACTGTTGCATACAGACAATATCAAACTAAAAAAATTTTGACCTGAACTTTAATAGTATTTAGTGTTCATTTTGGATTTCATTAACATGAAGGACTGGCCTGCCATTGTTCTATTTGTTGTTTTTTTGTCTGTTATACAGTATGTGAGCGATTGAGGGGAGGGGCTGCAGGACAAATACGGCAAGATGACTTATGTATGCAAAGGCTCTTTGCTGCTTTTCATTTGCGAAGGGATTTACAGAGACAGATTCTGGGAAGTAATATTCCGGTGAAGTGGCCGCTCTGTTTTTCGTCTTGCGGTAACTGGCCTATACATCTCCATCCCTCTATTCCTCTATCTATCTCTACATCGCTCCATTTTTTATTTCCCCCTTGTTTCAAACTCAATTTTCCCCTCCAAAACTCACTTGTCAGCATATGCGCTCTGACTTTCTCGAATGTACCGCACTCTCTCCAATTACACACACGAACACACACACACGCACACAGTACCACCCTCTCCATCTCAATTTTATTTACTCTTTGCCTGTTCGCATTGCTTCCCAGCTGCGTGCGTGCATGTCTCTTTCTGTCTGCCTACTGCGTCTTGTCCCTGTTTCTGTCTCTGTTCTCACCTCCCGCTCTTCCTATCCATATATAACGTGATGACATTAGTATTCATAGGTATTTGTATGTAAAGTAGTTCTAGCACACGTTCATTTTTTGTATGTTTGGACAGATAGACTGAAACAGATTGGAAGCATCTAAAATTCAATCCTTTTTATGCATGAACAACTTTGAGATTTAAATGTTTACAAAATCGTTTGAGGTTCACAGAATACTGAACTCACAGAATGATTAGGTTAATTGATTTTATTGTATTGTATGCATTTAAAATGTATTTTTTAAATATAATTAATTATATTAATTCAGTTTAACTCCATCACATTTAAAAAATGTATACTGTAATATTTTACTCATATTTCATACTTGATGTTATGATATATTAAGCTAAATATAAGTGTATTTAATAAAATATATTTTATTAGGTTTTACATTTACACTTCTGGATTTTTTAAAAAAAAAAATTTTTTATACATTTACTTGAATTCCCAACCCCAAAGAGCACCTTTTGAATCTCATTGAACTCCCTGAGCACCCTGGACTTTTTTTGTCTTTCTAATCAAATATATTTTTGCTTTACATACATAAAATAATACAATTTTGCTATATATACAGTGAGAGAGACAAAAGAGAGAGATTTATTTATTAAAAACTATTTTCCCATCCGTCCATCCATCATCAACATTTTATACATACTGTAATTAACCCTAAAATACTTTTGCAATATTCTTCAATTGAAATGCTTATAAAGCTGAACTAAATCTGAAAATCGGAGAGAAAAGGACTTTCTCAAGCAAAGTTTCTCACGTGCTGTCAGTCCATTGACATCAGTCCATTGTGCGTTTCGTTCTGTCCAAAAAGGTGTGTGTATATTTTGCATACAAACACCTATGAACCAGCTCATCCTGCCTATCCTCCTTCTCTGCACTCTGTCCCGCCTCCTTTTTTTCCTTCCCTCTTTTCCTTGCTCCTGTGCTCCCACGAGCAGATGGTGTGAGGTTGGAGGTGGACAGGTAACAGACGACCCCATGTCCCTACTGATCACACATGCCCTGCCCAGGCCCGTTCTGTCCTCCCTCCTGCTTTCAACGTCTCCAGCCTTTCGACCTCGCTTTCTCTGTCCCTCTCGCTCGCTCTCTCTCACTCACTCTCCTGATGGTGCGCTCTGTCTGGCCAGCAGCAGATGGTGGAATGGATCAGGAGGAGACGTCCTCTAACCCGGGACTGAGTCCAGAGATCATAGACCGTCCCATCACGGCCCAGTGGAGCTGGACCATAGCACTCTGTGTGTGTGTGTGTGCATTTCTATTTTAATCACTGCTGCTATGAGGCTGATGTAATTTGTTTGGCAACATAGAATATTTTGTGAGAAGTTTTGCATGCTTGCTACTTTTTGGTGTGTGAAGACAACATGAAATGAAAATTAGTGTGCAGTGTGTAAATGTTTTGGATATTAAAACAGTTTCTCGTATCCCAGCTGAGAATGCAGATGCAACTATAAGTATTTAATTTCCCTAGAAAGTGCTCTGTTTGTGAGCAACCCGGCACTGCTTAGTTAGTGGAATGAGCTTGGGGTGGGGCTGGGAGGGAGGGGGGGGATTTATTCTTTTTTTTTTTTGCACTTCATGATACACTTATTCAAAGATGACATTGTATCAAACCGAACCATTTTGTAATAAATGTCCCAGGTCTTGTGCATGTTATTAATATATTTATATATATAATTTTTTTATTCAAATATTACTCTTTTTTTTTTTTGTAAGCAGGTCTCAAAAGGTATTTGTGAATAAGTATAACTGCTGTTGAAAAGTCTGATGTGAATTCAACATTTTTAATTTAAGCAATGATACTGATAAATATAGAATACGGCTTCAGCTTTAATTAGTAAAATTTCAATATAGAGACGGGAGAAATTTCAGACAGAGTTACTATATCAATATGTCTAGCCTTACTGTGGTTGAAAATGACTCATATTGTGGTAAAGGTTATGATTATATTGCCCACCTGTAAGTATTTTAAACAGGGAGCTGTTAGAAAGTCACTTCATAATTCTTAAAATCCCCAGTGAGCAACTGTGGCAAGGTACAAAATCTCGAGTTTGGTGACGAAACAAAATTCATATCAAATATTTAAGACAGGACTTTATTTAATCCATTAAGAATTGACCATTTCAAAATGAATGCAGATGGTTGGAGCAGAGTGGGTGAAAAATAAGGATTCATGGCAATGAATTGAAAAGTTATGGTATTAGGTTTTGATTAAACATGATTTTTAATGTGGAACACAAATGAATTGTGCAATAAGACCAGGGAGTGCATTAAAATATGGGTCATATTTTTGATTTCATGTTAAATTTTTAAAATTCAGCCTCGCAGATGAACAACCGAACGCCATTCATCAGCTCAGCAGTTCTTAGTGTTTCTTTCATTTTAATTTCTATTCCCCGCTCATTGACTCACCCTCCCTCTCTTTCACTCGGTAATGACGTTCGAAACGTGATGCTTGTAAGCAGTCTCGACCTCATTCTTATGTGACGTTTGTACACACATACAGTGTTCTTTTGCCTGTCACAGCAACACAAAAACTCCCTCCTCTCACACACACAAACCACCCACACTGACATCTTATCTTTTGATCCTTTTGTTCTACACGCACCTGTATGCATTATTTTCTTCCGGCTTTTATCTCGTTCTCTTCCCCAGAGACTTACAGGAGCAAATTCAATTTTTTTTTTAATTTTCAAAAAATTAATATCACACCCAATAGTGAAAAACAGAGTGAAATGGAAAAAGAAAAGGCAGAATGAGAGACGGACAGATGGAGGGAAACAATAGAGTGGGTGAACGAATGAGATGGAGAGTTTTAATTCACAGGCCTGGTGGGATGTCTTACCTCATTTCCTCTCTCTTGCTGGGTTCTAATAAGAACTATTAGAGCGCTGAATGATATTAAAGGGCTAGACGCGTGTGGTTTTTTTAAAATATATATATATATACTTAGAAGACGTGTGTGTGTGTGTGAGTGTGAAGATGTGTGTGAGAGCTCCTGCTGAGTCGAGATGAGTCTGTGTGCGAGATGTAAGCTGTGCTGGGGTCTGTAGCCCCCCCGCCTGCCCTCTTGTGCTCAGGACCCCTGCCGAGACAACCATCCAAAAGCTGTAAGCGATAATGGGAGATTTGACTGGCCACGCACACCGTGTTCCCATTATATGAAATCTGTTTTTATTCCTCTATATCTGAGAGCCTTCTCCCTCTCTTCTTCATCCTTGTTTTCTTTCCTCAAATCTAATTTCTCTGGGCGTCTCCTCCCCCGTTTCATTTTCTCTCTTGGAAAGTGTAATTATGAATATTTGTCCTTACATGGGCGGGATTCATTTTCTCATTATGAGCTCTAAATAAAATCTTTGTGTGTTTTTGCGAGTCTCGATGCACACTTGTATAACGTAGTGTACTGCTAATATTTGCCGCTTTCATGCGAGTTAAGTGATAGACAATAAGATTTTGAAGCTAAATGTATCTCATTCGTGCATGTATCAAATGTGCGTATTAAATTACCCATCAATGCATTATTTCCGAGGACAAAGAGCTTGTTTTTCTGAGCTTTTTGTGGCTTACAATTAAAAAATATAAAGCTTATGTAAGTTTATCTGTGTTTTCACAGTATACACTCTTAAAAATAAAGGTGCTTAAAAAGACGCCATAGAAGAACCATTTTTGGTTCCACATAGAACCATTCAGTCAAAGGTTCTTTAAAGAACCATCTCTTTCTTACCTTTTTATAATCTGAAGAACCTTCTTTCGCCACAAAGAACATTTTGTGAAACAGAAAGGTTCTTCAGATGTTAAAGGTTCTTTATGGAACCATTTAGACAAAAAAGGTTCTTCTGTGGCATTGTGAAGCACCTTTACTTTTAAGAGTGTATATACTGTACAATGTGCGGATGAGGTTGAACAGTCAGCCATGGTAGATGCCATTCTTGGTTTTAGGATATTAATTCAAGTCCTTAGCCTAACAGATCTTTTCCACCTCTTCAGTAAGTTGTTGGTTGCAAGTTTAAATGTCCTTTAATTTGCTCTTTGACTTGAAATATCTGATATGACGCCATTACTTGTGTCGCATGTTCTGTTCTTTGAATTACCTGATTTATTTCTCTTAGACTCTAGATGTTTTGATGATTCATTCCCTTAATGTCCCAAAGTCTAAAATAACACAAATATGATCTGTGGAGATTTACGTCTTTGCCGTTTTGACTCAGTGATTGTTCCATGCTGGATCCCTGAACAATCAGCGTCATTTAGTCTTGAAAAAGTTTAGTGTGACAATCCCCTAGTTTTGTGAGGTCTGAATTAGTCCCTTTTTGGCTGATTATATCAGTGCTGTTCTCTAATGAGTGTTTAAAGATATTTATGAGTCAGTCTACATGTGACACTTGCCGCAGGAGAGCAGATCACACTACACACACACTTCAGCACTCAAAAACACCAAAACTAAACTGTCTGACCACCCACATCTATCTGTCTGTCTGTCTACACTGTAAAAATATCTATCTATCTATCTATCTATCTATCTATCTATCTATCTATCTATCTATCTATCTATCTATCTATCTATCTATCTATCTATCTATCTATCTATCTATCTATCTATCTATCTATCTATCTATCTATCTATCTATCTATCTATCTATCTATCTATCTGCTGTAAAAAAATTTTGTTTGTCTGTCTATCTATCTACACTGTAAAAATATTTGTAAAATATTCTATCTATCTAGTAAAACATATTGTCTGTGTGTGTATATATCTATCTAGTAAAACATTGTGTATCTATCTATATCGTTCTATCTATCTATCTACACTGTAAAAATATTCTATTTATCTATCTATCTACACTGTAAAAATATTATATCTACACTGTAAGCATATTCTATTTATCTATCTATCTATCTATCTACACTGTAAAATTCTATCTACACTATAAAAATATTCTATCTACACTGTAAAAATATTGTTTTTATCTATCTATCTATCTATCTATCTATCTATCTATCTATCTATCTATCTATCTATCTATCTATCTATCTATCTATCTATCTATCTATCTATCTATCTATCTCTATCTATCTATCTATCTATTCTATCTATCTATCTATCTATCTATCATTCATCTATCTATCTATCTATCTATCTATCTATCTATCTATCTATCTATCTATCTATCTATCTATCTATTCATCTATCTATCTATCTATCTATCTGCTGTAAAAAAATTTTGTTTGTCTGTCTATCTATCTACACTGTAAAAATATTTGTAAAATATTCTATCTATCTAGTAAAACATATTGTCTGTGTGTGTATATATCTATCTAGTAAAACATTGTGTATCTATCTATATCGTTCTATCTATCTATCTACACTGTAAAAATATTCTATTTATCTATCTATCTACACTGTAAAAATATTATATCTACACTGTAAGCATATTCTATTTATCTATCTATCTATCTATCTACACTGTAAAATTCTATCTACACTATAAAAATATTCTATCTACACTGTAAAAATATTGTTTTTATCTATCTATCTATCTATCTATCTATCTATCTATCTATCTATCTATCTATCTATCTATCTATTCTATCTATCTATCTATCTATCTATCTATCTATCTATCTATCTATCTATCTATCTATCTATCTATCTATCTATCTATCTATCTATCTATCTATCTATGCTGTAAAAATATTGTTTTGTCTGTCTGTCTATCTACACTGTAAAAATATTCTATTTATCTATCTATCTACACTATAAAAATATTCTATCTACACTGTAAAAATATTGTTTTTATCTATCTATCTATCTATCTATCTATCTATCTATCTATCTATCTATCTATCTATCTATCTATCTATCTATCTATCTATCTATCTATCATCTATCTATCTATTCATCTATCTATCTATCTATCTATCTATCTATCTATCTATCTATCTATCTATCTACTGTAAAAATATTGTTTTGTCTGTCTATCTACACTGTAAAAATATTCTATTTATCTATCTATCTACACTGTAAATATATTGTTTTTGTATCTCTATCTATCTACACTGTAAAAATATTGTTTCTATCTATCTGTCTGTCTGTTATTCTATCATTATATTGCTCTATCATTCTGTCTATTGATCTATTGATTGATTGATCATTCTGTCTTTCTATGGATAGTTCTACTGAGAGCTGTTGTTCTATCTGTAATTCTGTCTGTCATTCTATCTCAATCATATCTTTCATTCTATTGCTCTATCTATCCTTATGAAGTTCTGTCTATTGAACAATCTATCAATCTATTAGTCTGTTCTTCAGTCTATTATTCTGTCATTCTTCATGCACAAAATCTAAGACTTCAACTGCATCACAGTCACTCTGAAATCCATGTTGGAACTTGGCTGCAAATACAGAAAATTATATTTAACTAATACGGATGCTTTGCTGTCTATGTGTGTGTGTTTGTTTCTAACATATGAGAATGCATTTGTATGTGTGTGTTTAATAAAAAGAGCATTTCTAATGAGCCTGCAGGAATCAGGCATGTCCGCACACAATGAGACAATGAGATTAGAGAGAGCGCACAGCTAATATAGAGGATGTGAGGGGGTGAGTGAGTATATTTGTGCATCCAAGCATCAGGGGTGGATGTCTTCAGATGGTTTTTATATGTGCACTTGAATATTAGAATGACTCAGAGGTGGGAAACCATGTGTGTTGGTCTAATAGAAAAAGAGAGAGACAGGTGCAGTTTGTGGATTGTGTGTGTGTGTGATATTGAGGGAGGCAGTTGGGCTTTGTTGCTGAATGATGAGGCTGGATTGATCATTGCTTCTGGACTCTTACCGTAGAAATCTGACCAGCTGGCTGCTATTCTCTCATCCACACACATGCACGCACGCACACGAGCGGTGCAGGTGGTTAAGAGGCGTAATGCAGAGAGCTGAATGTTTGTGTGGATGCTTTTGATGACAAAAAAGGGTGCCATGGCATTCACACACCATCAAACTCACACACACACTTCCTCTATCAGCATCATTGAGACTCTGCAGGCTTCTCTTGTACACGGTGGGACAAGGGCATGTTACTAATCCATCAATATGTGTCTGTCTTTTTCTTATTTTAACTTTCATGTTCTGTTTCTCGGAAAGACTTCAAGGACATTTTAATAACTAGAAAACATTTCGTAATGTTAATGAGGACTGATTATAAACACATGCAAACGTCCTCCATAAACAAGAAGCATTGCTTCTGTAGTATAAATGCAATTAATTTTCATTTTCTGACAGATTACAGATGCATTCTTTTGTGTGTGTGTGTGTGTGTTGGGGTAGAAAACAGTTACTGTTACAGATGAATATGACACATTTCTTAAAAATGCATGCCTACTTTGCCATCTGTAGGATTAAAGCTTCAATTAATATTCACCTAGTGAGGTTTAAATATTTTATCAAAAATCTTAAATGTAAAATGATGGTTAAATGAATATCAAATGTGTCCCTGAAAGCATCTAAAATGTACTATACTGATGTATGTAATATGATGTATTTCAGGTGAAATGTGAATAATTGCCTGTTTTTCTTTAATAGATTCTTCTTTTCACATGATGAATGCAGAGTAAACTCTTCCCTTTTTTCTTTTCCCTCTTCTCCACCTCAGGGCAAAAACATTCACACCTTTCTCATAGTGTTACTGTGGTGCTGCAATAAAAACTTTCCATTCTGAAAATACAAAACACAGCAGCACGTTAACTGCAAATGCTAGAGCTGTGCTACTATTTCTTGTGCTACTCCTTCCTTTATGAATGAATAATCCAGTGGTATCTTATTTTAAGAAGTCATTACATTCCCTGTATTGATTGACAGGAGTCAATCAATGTGTGATTATTTTTCTCTAAATAATCCGCTTTAATAAACTGCTCTTGGGTGTTAGCTTATTGGACCCAGTATTATCGAACAACGCAATATTCCACAGAATATTACTCTGTAATGTAAACACTGATTGAATGTTTTTCTATTATATCCGCCTTTGGGTAACAATGGAATATTTCCACCATTTTTCCATTGTATTATTTTGTCAATCACTCTCTCGGGGCAATTTGTAAAACACTTCTGCATGCATGTGTATTTCCTATAAGGGAAGAAATTGGAGAGAAATTCAAATATCAGGTGGCTTAAACTTCCTTTTATTGGTTTGATTAAGATTACATGCACAGTTCTTATTCCTAAGATGATGTATTTTTAGTTCAGTGAGGTGGATGAGAGGACAAATCAAATGGCTTGTCCAATCGCCTTTTAGTTTAGAGTTGTGAACCATGATTTACTATTTGCTATTTCTTGTCAGAGGGAGAGACATTCTTGGTCTCGTTCTTGTTCTAGTGGACACATGTGATCCCAAGAGTCATCATATTTTTGGTCCATCAGCGTTCCAATTCATCCCAAAGGTGTTCAGTAGAGTTCAGGTCTGGGCTTTGTGCAGGCCGGTCCCCGTCAGACTCAATAAATCATTTCTTTATGGGCATCTCTTTGTGCAGAGGGACATTGTCATGCTGGAAGAGAAAAGCGCTCGAATGGAGCTACGTGATCATTTCTGAGATTGCTGTACCTGATTTTCTGCACCTGTTAGCAATGGATATAGCTTGAATAGCCAGACTCATTCATTGCAAGTGTGCGTCTACGTACTATTTGCCTCAATCTACTCAACATACTATCTCTCTCTCTCTCTTTTTTTTTGTCTTTGTTTTTGTCCTTGAAGATTAGATATTGTTGATTCGCTTACTTGCATGTGTGATGTGTAAGAAGAGCAGGCGTGTGAGACGCTTCGGTTGCGGTGCTGTCTAAATGAGAGAGGACATCACTCATTTCTAGCCTCAAATTGCCTTGCTCTCATCTGTGACCTTCTGTAAACAGCCTTACAGCATCCACTGGTGCAGACGCCACACACAGCCCAAGAACATGAGAACTGTACATACACACACTCCATTTGACCACATACACCTACTTTTTTTAATTTGCACATACACACTTTCCTCTCTGAAGGCAATCAGGGCCCCTCAGGACCTCTTGTACATATCATAAATGATTCACCAAACTTCAGTCTCCCTCCCCAGAGATCCGGTGACAGTCACTGAGACTCATCCATCATAATCTCCTCTTGTACTCGATGGGCAGATGTATTTAATGCTGTTGTTTACAGTACTAATCCTTTTAGATTCAGCCAATCAAATGTGCTCTTTTGAACATTACAGACATGGGCTGCAATCACACAGATGGTATTCATATTCAGAGCGTTGCATATAATTGTTCACACACATTTGAGTTTTAAATAAGAGTAAGCACTGTATTCTATAAGGTGTCATCAGCATTTTTAAGTGTCAAACCAGTGTGTCATGTTATACAGTAAGATTTGGTGGTAGAATTCACTTGGAGTGCAGTAGTTTCTGTTGTGTTAGTTATGTATGAAAGTCACCATATTTCATACATACTTAATGCCTGCAACCATAATGACTCTGAGGGTAAGACGTCCTGCCCACTTTAATTTCTCTCTTGACCATAAAGGTCACGTTTGATTTTTTTTTTGAAGTCAAGTACTATTTTACAGTAAATTCTGTGAATTAATGATTCCAGTGGCATATTTCTGCTGGTGTTTTTATATACACACACACAAAGTTTAGGGTCGGTAAGACTTTTTTGGTAAAACTTTACTTAAGTCTTTATGCATAATGCATTATAAAAGTAGTTTTAATTCATTGATTATGCCTTTTAATGCACCTTATAATGCATTGCACAATCTCATGAATAATTGTAACCATGGTTAATACATTATAACACTTATCAATTCATTGTGACACTATGCATTTTAAATTCGGTTATAATTATTTACGATAAGATAAAATGTATTACAATGCACATTATGAATAATTATAATGCATTATACATAAAGGCTTTAAAGTGTGACCCTTTTTAATATTTTTGCAAAATGTCTCTTGGCGTTTGAAAAAAAGTTCAAAAAGACTGCATTTATTACATTATTATATTTCATTAAAAACACTTTAAAATTTTCTATTTTAATATATTTTAAACTAAAATTTATTTCTGCAATGGCAAAATTGAATTTCAGTGTCCTCATTTACAGAAATCATTTTAATATGTTGATTTGATGCAAGTAAATCTTAATATTTTTGTGGAAACCACAATGCATTTTTTTCAGGATTCTTTGATTTACAAATTTTAAAAGAACACTTTTTTTTTTTTTTTTTCTTTTGTAATCTTTTGTAACATCATAAATGTCTTTACTGTCACTTTTCATTTAATGCATCCTTGCTGAAGAAAAGTATTTTATTTTAAACAAAAATGTGTTCTGACCCCAAAAGTTTGAAGGGTAGTTTATGAATTAGATTTAAGATTCAAACATCTTGCATTATAAACAACTTACATTATTACATTGTAATAATTAATGTAACAAATAGGCCTATATATTTGACATATTCTGCAAAATAAAGATGCAGCTTGAATGAGTTTACCCTGGAATGCTTCTTGCCCCAGAAAGACGCTTATTTTACCCCAGTAAAGATGCCCCCCATGATTTTAGATTTGGAATTTTGTGCTATAACTATATTTAGCTATAACTAAATTCTCATCATCCTTTAGACTACATGCTAAACTATTGAGTGTTTAAATATATCACAATATATTACTGTCTCTAAATTTGCTACAATTTAGCAGAACATCGACAAGCTGTGAAGGGAACTACCTTCCCCAGTCTTAGCTTGGGGCTTGACTTCAGTAGCTGGTTCATATAGTCAGTATTGTAGCAGCTCCTGTAAGGTGTTGTGTGAGAAGGATGCTATAGTCATAGAGTAATTGCTCTGTCATGGATTGTCTCCAGATCTTCTTCTTGGTTTGCTTTTGTCAAAATGGTTCTTTTCATTCTCAGTTTCTGTTTTTATCTCTCTTTTTCTCTCAGTCTCGATGAACGGTGCGGTGATAAGAAGGTCAGATATACCAATGGGACATCTCTGCTCGTAGAACTTTATGACTTTTTAATGGGACTGCAATCACTCCAGCCTGCTGCAATCACAGCCAATTAGCAGCTCATGCTCGTTAACACTGCTCCCAACACTGCACTAATTCGAGGTTAATTTGGTTTGATTGGGAAATTTTTTGAATCTTTGTGTGATACGAGGGCGTGATGATAGATGACCGCAATCTTAAACATGCTTTAATTCCTTTAGGGAAACGCATGTGGGCGCCATGTTTGCGAAAGCTCGTGTGTTTGGAGGGTATTATGGGAAGATATACTCCCTCAGCTCATGAACCATCAGCCTACCACAGTGGCAGGTGTAAAGAGGTCCAGTCTCTAAATTTTCTTTCCAGCAAAGGTGCGAAAAGTCAATACTTACACCGTTTTCAGAGCCAATATGTCATACGGTCATGAAATGAAATACACAAGATACATTTCACTAATATTCATCGCAGGAGTGATTTCACTTCCAAAAAATGAGATGCAGTGGTCTTAAGGAGTGGTTTTTGATTTTAGATCAGGAGTTTGAGGCTTCAAATTTGGTTTGACTCACAATTGTAGTTAATTTATTTGTTATAATTGAATGTCAGAGTTTTTTTTTTTTGGTGACTTGGTGGCTGTAACCACCATAGTTAAAGGGATAGTTTACCTTCAGTTGATGGTCTCCATTGACTTCCATAGTATGGAGAAAAAAAAAAAAAAACCACTATGCAAGTCAATGGGGACCAACTGATGGTGAACTATCCCTTTAAACCAGGGTTCCTCAAATCTTTCCCTGGAGGGCCAATCTGCTGCATAGTTTAGCTCCAACCCTTATCAAACTCACCTACCTGTGATTTTCTAATGATCTTGTAGACTCTGATTAGCATGCTCAGGTGTGTTTGATTAGGGTTAGAGCTAAACTCTGCAGGAGTGGGCCTGACTTGAGGATGCCTGCTTTAAACTGTTCAGTTTGAGGCTGGCCTGCCTCAGCAGTCTAAAAGCACTCCTCATAGTGTCAAAATGATTGAGATGACCAATCAAATCAAAGAAGACAGGCTTTACTGTTCACAGACGCCAATCATGGATTCCAGCATGACACTTCAGTTTCAACAGTGAAAGAGTGAGTGTTATGACGTAAACAGCAAAATATTGTTTTATGATAGAAATGTTAATTGAAGATTTAATTTTCTTTTTTCTATGCTGCCAATTTCCCATCCTCCAGGTTAATTTAAGGAGATAAATTCCATACTTTCCCAGTTTATATGGAATGGTAAACGACCCAGAATAAAACTTGTCACATTGCAGCGTTCTATACTTTCAGGAGGACTGGCTGTGCCAAATTTTGAATTATATTATTGGTCGTTCCAACTTGAGGCTCTTCATATTTGGGTTGATCCTCAATCTAAAGTTTCATGGAGAGTAATCGAATCTGAAAAGGTTAAACCACATAGGCTCCAATATATTTTATTTGCTGGCATAGGAAATAAAAATGATAAATATAAATTTGGCCCGGTTGTGGGCAATTCTATTAGGATCTGGAAAGGGGTGGAACGTCTGATGAGAGGACCTTTCAAATTTTGTAACACGGACTGGACTGGACTGAGGCTGGGGTCAAGGCATCAAGAGCCACCACACACAGACGTGTCAAGGAATTTGGCTACAGTTGTCGTATTCCTCTTGTTAAGCCACTCCTGAACCACAGACAACGTCAGAGGCGTCTTACCTGGGCTAAGGAGAAGAAGAACTGGACTGTTGCCCAGTGGTCCAAAGTCCTCTTTTCAGATGAGAGCAAGTTTTGTATTTCATTTGGAAACCAAGGTCCTAGAGTCTGGAGGAAGGGTGGAGAAGCTCATAGCCCAAGTTGCTTGAAGTCCAGTGTTAAGTTTCCACAGTCTGTGATGATTTGGGGTGCAATGTCATCTGCTGGTGTTGGTCCATTGTGTTTTTTGAAAACCAAAGTCACTGCACCCGTTTACCAAGAAATTTTGGAGCACTCCATGCTTCCTTCTGATGACCAGCTTTTTAAAGATGCTGATTTCATTTTCCAGCAGGATTTGGCACCTGCCCACACTGCCAAAAGCACCAAAAGTTGGTTAAATGACCATGGTGTTGGTGTGCTTGACTGGCCAGCAAACTCACCAGACCTGAACCCCATAGAGAATCTATAGGGTATTGTCAAGAGGAAAATGAGAAACAAGAGACCAACAAATACAGATGAGCTGAAGGCCACTGTCAAAGAAACCTGGGCTTCCATACCACCTCAGCAGTGCCACAAACTGATCACCTCCATGCCACGCCGAATTGAGGCAGTAATTAAAGCAAAAGGAGCCCCTACCAAGTATTGAGTACATATACAGTAAATGAACATACTTTCCAGAAGGCCAACAATTCACAATTTTTTTTTTGGTCTTATGAAGTATTTTTCATAATTAGTTGTTAAATGTGAGCCAAAATCATCACAATTAAAAGAACCAAAGACTTAACCTACTTCAGTCTGTGTGCACTGAATTTATTTAATACACGAGTTTCACAATTTGAGTTGAATTACTGAAATAAATTAACTTTTCCACGACATTCTAATTTATTGAGATGATAACCAGGGACTCTGCTCACTCCAAGAACTAAGTTTTGTTTACCAGCATCATATTTTGTCTTTTTTCAGTTACGTTCTTCTCTCAAGGCCTATGGAGTTCCCTGGGCATCCCCTATTTCCTCTCATCCTATGTGGGATTGGATCGCACCACCCTCTGGTCGACTATCTGTTTCTTTAATATATAGTAAACTTAATGATCACACTGCAAAGTCTCTTTCTTAAATCTATCTGGAATTGTGAATTAACAGGTTTTGATTTATCGGTCGACTGGGAGAGTGTGTGGTCTAATCTAATCTTAACTTCTAAAAACTTGCCTCATCGTCTTATCCATTTCAAAGTCATCCGTAGAGCATACATAACTCCTTACAAGCAGTTTAAAATGAAACCGCAATCGACCTATAACTGTCATATCTGTAGCACTGTATCAGCAGGTACTTTTCTCCACATGTTTTGGAAATGTCCAATTGTTGTCAATCTATGGAGTCATGTGAATTCTGTTTTGTCCTTTTTACTACAAATTGATTACGTGTCTAATCCAGGTTTATGTCTTCTCAATGACGATTCTAACTTCTGTATAAGTTCATTAAAGAAGAGAATGTTGTTTACTGGTTTTACAGCTGCAAAGGCAGCAATAATACAAAACTGGTTTATTCCGCACACGTGTGCAAAAACATTTTGGATTCATAGCCTCCTTAAAATAGTGGCTTGTGAATGTACAACAGCACGAATTAACAAGGCTAAACCTATCAATGCATGGCAATGTTTTTCTTCCAACATTTGGTACTATATAAAGGAATCATCATATAAAGGTTTTTTTCTTTCAGATTGTGAAATTCTTGGTGGTGTGTCTGTTGTAACGAGGCAAGAAAACTTTTGCCATTGTGTTCATTCATTATTTGGCATACGAGTAGCAGAAAATGTGTGTATATTTTAAAATAAAAATGGACCACTTTACAAAAAAAGTGTATTGATCTTCTTTCTTTCCTTAAAATCCTTCAAATTTTTAATGCAATTTTATTTTAATGCAATGTCTGACGCCCTTATATTTTTGGTGAGCTGAGATTAAATATGGATGCCGAAGACCACATAAATGAGGTCTAGAAATCCCTGTAGATGTTCAGTTTGATAAATACTGAAAAATACTACATTTTTGCAACATTAGATATGAGCAGAACACAATTATTTTTTGTAAATCAGTGTAAATGAAATCTTGCCTCAAACCTTAAATGTTTCATTATCATAATTAATTTAAGTCTTGTTATCTGTTGGCTGTGCATGAGAATCAACAAGCGGCAGCCTCTATAAGCTATCGTGTACAATCATCTGGTCATTATCTAAAAATAAACCCTGGCAGAATGATCAGGAGGGGTCTTGTATCATCCTGAATAGGTTTATATTGTTATAATTACCATGTAACTGTACATTATCCTACTTATTACACGGCTGCTTACCAAATATATAAATAAATAGACATGAAAAATTGATTTGAGCTGAAATGATTTGGTTATGTTAGAAGAAAACACTGAGCGGTGTTGTGAGAAAACTAGCAGAGTGTAAGAAAATGAGTTGTCAGTGGCAGCGGTCAAATACAGAGTTTAGTGGTCATTATAGAAAACATTTGACCATAGAATGTCATGACCAATTAATCAGAAATGAGGATTTTAGAGTAATAAATTGGGCTAAAATTCCTGCAATTGTGAATTTTGTTATATACATTTGCTGCCTCATTATGGTTTATATAATACAGCTACTGTGTCACTTTTGCAGTGTAAAGATTGCTTTACTGTACCACATGGAGAAAGACCACTACGTTTATAATTATGTTAATTTATGAGAAGTGTTTCACGGGCTGGATGGAAGCAATCTGGATGTGCATCGCGGTCCACTAATTGGTGACCTCTGTTCTAAAGGCACACGGCTGAGGCTTGAGTTTTTAAAGGGAGACATCACAGCTGTTATATGAATGAGTCTGGGCTTCTGTTCAGCCCACCGAAAACTGCCTGTGAATGAGACAATGAGCAGGTTCAGCCAACTGTGACAATCACACCAGTTGTTCAGCAGTCTGTCAGATCATAAACTTCATAATTTGTGTTTTCTGACGCGCACACGCGTGCACATGCTCACACGCACCCAGGCTTGGCTTTTCTTTTAGTCGGTCATTTGCGGCAGACAAAAAGGTTGCATAAATCAAAACAGATGAGTATCATAAATGTCACTTTTAAAATGTCAGTGGAAATAATGCACCTTTTCGCAGTGATGCAAGAGATCTGCAACTTCTGAAAGAGCTGAGCTGATATTCCACTGGAGGTCAGAGGTCAAGTTTTTAATTGTATTTTTGATGACAGGTGGGGTTTCTCATATGCAAATTCTCACATTTCTCACTATGAAGTGAGAGATTGACTGGAAATGTGGAGGGAGGCTAGATATCCAGAGTAACAGAAACAATTAATTTGAAAGCATTAATGATGAAGAGTTCAGGCAGATATTTGAAATGAAAGACACAGGTTTCCAGAGAGAGCATTAGAGGGATGCATTTTCATTTAATGTCTGTATGTGCGTGTCGTGATTGGCTGGATTAGATTTGTGTGTCTGAGCTGCTGTGGGGAGATTAGAGAAAATCACAGATTAATATCCTGCTATTGCTGACATTGTTGTAAATTAATTTCCTTTTTATAAGCATTTAAGGTTCACATGCATGCTTGCTGAATAACTGGCAACTCACCAGAGGTTTTTTTTTTTTTTTTAAAAGAGATTTTTAAAAAATCTTACAATACAATTTAGTTTTTAGAGATGCAAGTACATAGCAGTGTTGGGTGTTATCCATTACAAGTAATGCGAGTTATGCAATCAGATTACATTTTCCAAGTAAAAATAACCTACTTTGATTTCCCATTTATTCACTGACACCTCTCCTATCTCTTGTTGAGAGAAATCGGGAGAAAATGTAGAGGTACTTCCCTTAAACCGATGCTTATTCATTTCACTTTTGGTGTAAAAGGGCCTATACAGTTGCCAAAAATATAACTTTTGGGTTTTTTGTTATTAAATATAAATAAGGAAGCCCAGCTCAGGTGACAAAAAGTAATGCAAGAGTAACATAATGCATTACTTTCTATAAAATTAGTTACCTTTTTATGGAGTAATGCTATATTGTAATGCATTACTTTTAAAAGTAACTTCAACCCAACACTGCATAATAGTTAAAAAGAGAAAAGACAACCTATAGCATTCACAAATCGTATAGCATTCACAAATCTTTAACTTCTGTAATGTGACATGAAGCAATAGAGGGTGGGACTTGTTTTTTATTTATTTTATTTTTTTACCCCCAGAGATTTGTTTTTATCTAGAAAAATGAGCATTCATGTTCAACATGGGGGCTATGATATTATTAGTTAATATTATTTTTCTCCACGCTTGCAGCCTTGGTTATGTCAACAAAAAAGGAAAAGTCTTTTTGAGAAGGAGAAAGTCATTACATTTGGATTAAGGATTATGAAAACAAACATTTTCTTCTTCTTCTTCTTCTTCTTCAGAATGGCATGCAGCAAAGGATTTGGAGGCATTTGAGAAATAGAGTATTCATGCATACGAGTGAATCCTCATGCTGTGAAGGATCTTTAATTTGGTCAGCTTGTCCCTTGTTTACCCCCCTGCTGTGACATTACCCAGTTCTTTGACATAGTGTTTCAGTGTAAGCAATGTGTTTACATTTCATGGCCCCTGTAGGCTTCAGTGTGTGTGTGTTTCCAGAAGGCGGGCAACATTTAGAGCAGAAACCTAATCTAAGAGTATGTTTTGCTGACTCATCTAATAAATAACATCCACGCTGATATCTTTTTGCTACTTTTTTCCCTTATTGAATTCTACAGATATTATGTTCTCTTTAACTTTTAAAGAGACCGTTGTTCTTAATCAGAGAGTCCAGAGCTCTGAATCACACACACACTCCTGTGGAGTCGACGGGAGAACTAAAGGTCAGCTTAAACAAGTGTGTCCCTTGCGGTTTCTGATTTTTCCATTTGTGGCAAATTTGGGTCTCTCTTTCATTCCCTTTCTTACTCTGTCTTGTTGTCACTGTCCTCTCTTCGTAAACAGGTTTAATTAATCGTTGGTTAATTATTCAAGTGACCCAGGGGAAGAGAGCACATCTTTTCTGTGTCTGTCTACCCTTTTCCTAGAACATCAGGAGAAGATTCACGGCCTCCATCTCTTTTCCTCTCATTTTGTTCTTTCACACTGATTTGTCTTGTTCATTTCAGATAAGTTTGATGTTCCTTGGATTTTATTCCTAATTTTGCTAAAATTTATTTGGAATAAATCTACATTTTATAAAGCAGGTTCAGATGGAAGCTGTGCATATTTTCCCACAAATTCTGCCCTGATTTTGGGCATTCATATAATTATTACTGCTGAAACTGCTTTTTTATACCGCTTTTTACTTGTACTTTTAAACTTATAATATTTGTATGTAAAATCAGCATCTTTAAATCAACAGGTTTGTATTCCTTTTTTAAATAATCGTCATTAGCAATGCTTAATGTGTTTGCAAATCAATGCTTTGTGTGTTTTTTGAAGCCATCCGCCTGCTTAATTTTAACTTATTAAATAATCGCTTATTTAGATAATCGTATTCAACAGTGGAGTTCTGGCTGAAAAATCTCCACTAATCAGAGAAATGTAACAAGTAAATTGCACCAACAGGACACTTTAGCGTCTCCACCTCTACTCACAAAAAGCACTGCGAATCATGTATTCAACAGTTTTATTATCATTTTTAGTTTAGTTATGTCATTTGTAATGCTTCATGGGATTGTATATTTTGCTCTCATTAGTTAAGTATAAGTCTTGTAGTCTTTTTGTCTGATTTTCAAATACTTTTTTGCTTAAAATCAAAGTTTGTAATGTTGTGATGTCCCCTAATAGTTGGTTGGTTTGGTTCATGGCCTATAACTCTATAATAAAGACACTTCTGGAACCAAGGCCACTAAAACATTAGTGGTCATTGTTACGCACTATTCTACATAGTGTTGTGCAGAATTGTGGCAGTGCAGATCTTGTGAGAGATTTTGCCCGATAACCCTCTGCAGAACATTCCTGTGCAGTGTGTCCGACTCTCGCAGCGATAATAACCAGTCCGTGACACTCCCCGGGGGGTGAGGCTGTTTTCGGGTGGATTGTTTTTCTGCGTGTATTCGTCGGAGGGGGGGTGTTATCGGATCTGTGGGGTACCTGGATCTCTAACAGAACTGCCATTCTTAACATTCCCATAAACCCCTGGGGCCGGAGGAGAGGGTGGCTGTTAGAGACTCATCGATTGAACAAAACCCCCTGATGGGACCGCAAACTAATCAATAAACCACCATGTACCCCCTGTGGAAGGAGGGAACAGAGGAAAGGAGGAGAGGAGTGTGCACTCCCACAGGAGTGTCTGATCTTATTTCTGTCCATTTACATGAGTCACCTGACCTCTCATTGCTTTAATTCAGACTGGTTTGTTATCTTTTACTTTTCTGCCCAACTTTGTTCCCTCCTGAACGACTGGGTGGTAAAATGTGAGCGAGAGAGAGTGTCGTCTAACACTTTTTTCTTTCTTTATCTTTTTTTTTAGCCTTGCTGAAATTGTAGGCCTCAAAAAGTAATGACATTTTGTAGATTGGAAGAAAAGTCACTTGCAGAATGCTGAAAACCTTCTATTGATTTCCATTAAGAATGCAATCAAACATCCCATGATGTCTGATACGTGAGCAAGGGAACTTCTGCAAGGTGAAAAATTATTTAATTTCTCTTATTGGCACTTCTATCTTTTCTTTTTGATTTTGATGAGTTTTGCTGTTTTGAGGAATGGTGAAAGTGATGGGATGTGTGTCTGTAGACATAAGTATATACATAATAGGCTTGTTTTAATGACCCATTCATAGCCTTATAAATTGAATATTTCTTCATTTGAAAGGGATCATTTTGTCCAAATGCATTTGGTTTACTAGAAAATAGTGATTTAAAGATTCCATGAAATCAAAATAGGAGTGTTTTGGCTTTTCAGTACATGTAGGCCCTTTTTCAATGATTTGGGGTCAGAACGATTCTTAAAAGTTTTTGAAAGAGGTATCTCTGTTTCAATATGTTTTAATATATTTTAAAATGTAATTTATTCCTGTGGTGTCATTACTCCAGTCTTCAGTGTCACATGATCCTTCAGAAATCATTCTAATATACTGATTTGATGCATTTCTTCCTATTATCAAAGTTTAAAACAGTTGTGCTGCTTAATATTTTTATGGAAAACTATGATTTTGATTTATTTATTTTTTTTAAATTTCAGGATTCCTTGATGAATGGAAAGTTCAAAAGAACAGCGTTTATTTAAAATAGAAATCTTTTGTAACATTATAAAAGTCTTCACTGTCACTTTTGATCAATTTATTTTAATGCATTAATTTTATGCATCCAGGTTCCTCAAAGATATTATAGGTATATAGATATTCTTACTGACTCCAACCTGTAAGCGTTGAGGCAATCTATAGTGTAATGCTGGAAGTTAACAAAATTGAAAAAAAAAGTATTTTTCTTACAGAAAAATTTGATGACTCATCCTACACTATACAAACTGTGTCTGGTCAAATGGCAGTTTCATTGGATCTTTAATATTAAGTTAGCTTAGTACAAATAACTTAAGGATTTAGAGTCTGTTCACATGTCATCTGTCTTATATGAGTATGAAAAATTAGTATGCAAAAGTAAATCCTAAGAGGAAGAATTGAAGAATGAGGATATGTGTAAACAACATTTATTTTTAACTGTAGATGTTTTATTCAAATTTAAATGACTGAGCGACAGCACAGAAACAGTTGCATTGTCTGTCAGCAGTTTTAAATTCCTCTGTTCGATCTGGCACAGCGCTACTAAATCTTTAGTGTTCTGCTAGCTTGATGTGTGAAAGGGATTTTATTCATGCTAAATCTCTGTCTATGCAACATTTTGAACAGTCTGCAGTTTCCTTTTAGGAAATCACTCTGAATCAACTGGCTAAACCCGTGAATCAAGTCCTGTATCAAGTCTGGACAGTAGGGAGGCATGAATCGATCCTGATATTAGCCCTGAGTCGATGGTTTTAAGCTGTGAATCAACTCTCTGCTTGTTCGCGAGTCGATTGTGTGAACCATGAATCTCCCCGGAGCAAAAGCTCGGCTGGCTGCCTCAGGGCCAAACCCTTCTCGTCCCAGTAAGCCAAGGAAAGAGTTATAGGACGTGACAGAGAGCAGGAGAGAAAGGTATGAAGCGTTGAATATTTTGGCAGGTCGTCTAGAGGTGGAATGGATGATTCTGTTCACGTACGCGCCTCTCTCTTATCCCTCACTCCACGCCTCATTCCTACTCTTGGCAGTCTCACCCTGGCCTGTCCATCAGCATGTCGCTGTGGCGATGGGTGGTGATAAACCTCGTTGGGTTTCCTCCGTGCTCAGGCAATAAAACAGAATTAAAATATTAAATCTGTCCACTGACCCCCCTCATAAATAAAGCCATAAATTACCACTCGTCTCATAAATGAAGGAGAGACAGAAGATGGAGGTTTATGGGGGGGTGGTGCCGATGTGGCAGTTTCGCACCCTGATGGCCATCACTCCTTTCTACATCTCCTTTTCATTTCTCCAGCGACACTTGGCAGACAAGATGCTAATGGGTGAAGGTCATAGTGTTGTGTTGTATGCATTACCAACAGTCTGTCGAGAGCTTTGCTTGTTCTCACTGTGGCTGTAGGATCCACATAACATTGCTACAGTACATTAAAATGCTTCGTATAGTTTATTTGACTTGGTGTTCCCAATTAGAAGTTTTGTTGTTTTACATAATTGTAAAAATTCAAACAAAGTGCCAAACATCCAAAATAACCAACTTCATAAGTGTTCATTCCTCTAAAATCATCTCTAGTGCAACAAAATGAGAAATGGTTAAATGGTGTGTGTTGTGGATTGTAATTGGGTTGTTGTTTATTGGGATGGTAAAAATCTGGATAGTCCATGTTCTGTTCAGTCAATATTATGGAAGTAAAATGAAAACTCCAAGCAACTCAATGAAAAAAGGACTGAAAATGTATTAAAGGTGCTGCATAAAAAATATTTGGTTACACTTTATTTTAAGGTGTCCTTGTTACAGTGTAATTATACATTTAAGTACTGAGTAATATTCATTAACTACATGTAGTTAGGGTTAGGGTTAGGATTAGGGTTTGCCTTAGGGTTACTTGCATGTAATTATGCATAAATTATTGTAATTATAATAGTAAGTACATGTAACGTGTAACAAGGATACCTTAAAATAAAGTGTTGCCAAATATTTTTATTTAACTGAAGATTAAGGAATGAAAAGGGTGCAGCACAGCTATAAATAGAGTCTTGTGAAGGTAGAAAGTAAAATGCATGTGGAAGAATGCAGAAGAAGAGAAACCTGATGGAGTCTGAGAGACTCCAGACACTTGGGAAAAGGTTTGTTTTCCAGCATGACAGCTAGTACAAGCCAAAGATTGGCTTTAAAACAGCAATGCTAATGTTCCTTTTAAACTTGGAAATAAGTTTCATTGTTTAAAAAATATTAAAAAAAAGAAACAAAATGTTATGATGTAAAATATCTGATTCCACCCTATATTTTCTTTGTCAGTATTCCAGTGGCTATATTTGTGACACGAATCATTTGAACTTGAAATATTTTTTTTGCCTGCATGAAAGTTTGGTTTTGATGTGTCTTTGTGTGCTTAAATCTGTCTATGTTTACACTTTTGTCCAGGCGGATTAAAATTACATCACCAAGGACTCTTGTAGACCCTCATGGCTGTGTGTTAAGGCAGGTAAGTTTTTTATGATTTATAATAAAATATATAAATGTGAACATATTAAGATAAGCTTACCCACACATATCCAAGCTGTAAGAATTTTTTGTATTATTTGATTCCCTACTTGACATTTTTAGTCAACATTTTAAATCTGAGTGCTTTTCTCACAACTGTATAAATGGTTTAAAAAAAGAAAAAGTCATTAAACAACTTGAACTGCTAAAAAAAACCAACACATTTAAAACATGATTTTCAAAAGATTTTACCTTGCCATTGTCTCGGACGTCTTTATTTGTCATTGACCCTCTGCTGAAATATTCACTCCCCCAGACACCATCAGCATTTCTGCAAAGGAGACAGCACACACACACACACACACACACACACGCTCTCTGTTTAGTATGCTTGATAGTCTGCCATTGGTGGCAGCACGGTGTCTTGTTCCTGTGAGACCGGCGGAGGGTGGCAGCCCCTCTAAATCTTCCCATCCGCTGGTGCTCCTGTCATCTTTCTCCCTCTCTTTCAGTTGCATCTCTCCATCGAATGGCTTGCTCCCCAGCCTGCATCTCTCCCTCCGTCTTTCACTGACAGTCTGTCCATCCTCTCCTTCTCTCTCTCTTTCTCTGGTTAATTAGAATAGGGGGCAGAGGCACACTTGAGTAAGCTCACTATCAGATGATTAATTGCTGGGGGTAGAGGGATGGAGCAGAGGGACTCACTGCTGAAGAGAACACAAGGTTACTTATTCACACTCTCTCTCTCTTTCTCCGTCTCTCCGTCTCTCGCTCATCTTTTTCAATGCATTTCATTATAGATTTATTTGTGGGGTTGTCGACATAACAGCATTCGCAAAGCAATTAACAAGAGGGGTGTGTGCGTGAATGATAAACTCGAGAAAATGAACTGAAAAAGTTGCACTTGTTCTGTTACTATTGTAAGAATTGGAGAATTCAAGCATCATTTTCCTGTCTCGTTCAGTCTGGCTGTTATTGTGTGTCTCTTTCTTCCTGCTTATTTCTCCCCAGTAACAGTCATCTTCATGTTGTTGTTGCTGTTGTTGTTGTTGTTGTTGTAAGCATCAGAAGGCCCAGTGATGCATTTTACTGCTGATGTTTATAAGTTATGATTTATGACGGTTGAGTTGCTTGGCTAAAAATATATGTGAATATATTGGTTCTTGTTAGTATGAATTTTACAGACACTATATAATTGCATAAAAGATGCAGAGCATTCTGTGGTCATGTGACATTGGTCTTGGCTTTTATATAATGGTCCTGACACCATTGGAAAAATTACTTTGAAAGTTTAAAGGTGAAGTGTGTTTATTTATTCTGTGACTCAATATAAAACGAATTGACATCTGGGCTGTCCATGTCAGTGACTCGATTTTGGGGCAGGGGTACCTGTTTTGAACAGTGGAAAATGGGTGTGTTTGAAATTTGGATAAAATGGTCATTGTTTTTGCAGTTATTTATGGTACCTCTAGTAGTGCAAAAAGTATATTCTACCATTTAAAACTTGGTTAGATTTTTTTAAATGGTTTGAAAGAAGTTTATGCTCACCAAGGCTGACTTTATTTAATCAAAAATATAGTAAAAATAATAATATTATGAAATATTATTCGAATTTGAGATAACTGTATATTACGTTTGTCACATGATTCTTCAGAAATCATTATAATATGCTGATTTGGTGCTCAAGATTCAAGAAACATTTCCTGTTAGTGAAAACAAAAAATAATTGAAAATACTTTTGTGGAACCCGATCAATTTTTTTTCAGGATTCTTTGATGAATAGAAAGTTTAAAAGAACAGTATTTATTTGAAATAGGTGTGTGTGTGTTTGTGTGTGTGTGTGTCTGTATCGTATTGTATATCGTTTGGTCAGTTTAAAAGTAATGAAAGTCTATGGAAAGTCCCCAAAATTGTGTGTGTGTGTGTGTATTTTTCTCCAAAAAAACAAAAAAAACAAGGAGAAGCTGAGTTCATGTTGTGTTAATAAATATTTTTTGTTAACTTTGTACACATCTCATGGCAAACCTACAATAACACTTAACCACAAAATTTCCATCTTCCATATTCCACAAGCATTTCTCTGCCCATCTGCGTTTTTCTCTTCTGAAAGGCAGATTGGTGTTATCTGTCCTTGACATTTCAGGCTCATTTTTCAAACCATTGTCTGTTTCTTTGTGGCATACGCAATGTCTCGGACGCTCCTTGTTTGGAGAGTGTTTTGACTGCTTTTTTGGTCATTCATTGTCACAAAATGCGTATGCAGCCAGACTGCAATTACATTAAAAAATGTCTGTCTGCAAACATGCTCAAAATTTGTCTTGACAACCTGAAAAACACAAGTGAACTCACTCTTGTCTGTTATTGCTCCTCATTTTCACCCTCGTATTGCTATTCATTCTATTCATTCCCACTCTTCCTTTTTTTATATTTCTTTTCTGTAGTTTTTCAAAAATCTTTTTTGTACAGGACCCTTCTGTCCCTCTCTCCACCACCATCACCCCTCTCCCCATCTCTCTATCTCTTTATTATTTGATGGATGATCTGTGTGTAGGAGGATATTCTGGCTGTAATAGACAGACACGGGCAACTAAATGTTAAGGGCCTCATAAAACGTGCTTGGCCTCCCCCAACGCTCTCCATCCTTTAACCCGCTCCCAGCGTCCCTCCATAACTCGTTTTCTCAATTTCTCATCCCTTATTCCTCCTCCTCTTCACTCTTTTGCTTGTTTGTCCATTCTTCACCCTGACTTTTGGATATGTGTGTGCATTTCAGATGATGTTGATTGTCATTGGCCATGTTCACGCTGTACAATTTTAGGAATTAAAACTGCATTTGAATACAGGAACGAATCCCCTAAATTATCAAAAGGTGAATTGAAAGCCGAATTGCTTATGTTTTGAATTTTTAGTATTAAAAAATGTTTATCATCAGTACAAATTTTATCATCAGTACAACAATTTGAGTGACAGGTTGAAATGAAAAATTAACATGAATTTCAGAAAGTCCTAGCATTTGATCTGTCCCACTTTTGCTCAAGAGTCCGTAAAATCCATAAGTTTGTGTAAATTGTGATGATGTGATGTTCTAAGTGCAGCTTGCGCTTCAGTCGAAATAAGAATATCTGACTTTTTCAAATGATCAGTCATTGATTAGTGAAGAGACTGTGAAGAAGACATTTTCCTACATAATATTGCATACATATGCATGGTATAAATATTATACATATTAATAAAAATTATATATTTATATCATATCATATCATTTTTTTTCAGACATTCATTTTCCAATGTAACCATTTGTGTGAAAAGTGAAAGAGTAATGCAACATATAGGGATGGTGTGTGCTGTCAAAATCTCTGTGTGTGTGTGCATGTACGGTGAAGGAGTGCATTATTTGATGTGAATCAGTGATCTCACTATTAATCCCTCAAACTGGAGTGTTTCTGTTTCAGATCACCAGTCTGTGAGTGTATGAGGGATTTATAATGCATGAGCGCTGCTGCATATGTGTGTGTGTGTGTGTGTGTGTGTGTGTGTGGAGTCCAAATGGGTATATGCTTCATATCACTGTGAATATAATTACACTCAACCCTTCTTCACCTCTTTCTCTTATCCTGTCCTCTTCCTCTCTGATCTGTCCTTCTGTCCTTGTTGCATTTTTCTTTAACGTCTTTAGTTGCCTTTAATTCGTTTTCGTTTTCAAATCTTATTGGATAAAGTGGGAAATCTGGGTTTTCCACCAGTATCTATATATCTCTGTGGATCTATTATACTTGATCCTCCACGTCCGATGTGACACTCCACACATAATACTTTAATAATGGCTGCATGCTAAAAAGCTGATGCTGATAAGAGCTGTGACTCATGGGATTGTGTGCACTGAGGATGATGGAATGGAGGGATGAAGCAGGTTTATTTTAGTGAGTCACAAAAAATAAAAGCGTATCTTTGGGGTATTGTATGACCAATATCTCCCTCTCTGTGTTGTCTTTGAGTTTAAAGTAAAAGCATGCCAACATCTGTGACAATTTAACATGATTTATCATTATTCTCACAGAATATTATGCTTTAGTGATAATTCAATTCAATTCAGTTTAATTCAAGATTATTTGTGTACCGCTTTTCAGAATATACATTGTTTCAAAGTAATGTCTATATGGCAGTTAATTTACAACCATAATATATTACATGTTATGTGGTAGTTAAACAGACACATATAACTTGTTAGGCAGAAATTTAAAACATGCTTGTAATGATTACAATAAAAGGATCCAAAGTTAGCATTGTCTGAAATCTTTGCAGGTAGATAGAAACAGGAGAGCAAAGGAGAATTATCATAGCTGCAGTTAAAAGTTTTTCAGGAAAAATATGATCATGCGTATTTGGTATTATTTCATCATGTTAAAGGGATAGTTCACCCAAAAATTATCCCATGATTTACTCACCCTCAAGCCATCCTAGGTGTATATGACTTTCTTCTTTCAGATGGATACAATTGTAGTTATATTTAAAAATGTCCTGGCTCATCCAAGCTTTGTAATGGCAGTGAATTGGGGTCGAGATTTTAAAGCCCAAAAAAGTGCATCCATCCATTATAAAAAGTGCTCCACACGGCTCAGGTGGTTAATAAAGGCCTTCTGAAGTGAATTGATGTGTTTGGTAAAAAAAAGAACCAGGAAAGGAAAGGATGGTACAAGGCCATGGAATCAGAATTTGTGATCTGCATTTCACCTATCCAAGTGCACACACAGAGCAGTGAGTACCTCGCTAATGTTTTCTCACCAGTGAATGAGACATGAGGTAAACTGACAGCGTTACATTCAACCCTTCACCAATGCCGGAGAGTGATTTACAGGGAGGGTGGGATCTTACACTTTCAAAGCTAGCTTGCTATTTCTATCATGTCGTTATAGTGCTTATTTGTATTTGTGAATAACTGTATTTGTGTGCGTGTGTCATTTCGTTAAAGTGCATGGCAAACATTATCAAAGTATTTGTGCATGTGTGTTGCTCATCCGTTGTTGCAAATGTGCTGTGAAAACTCTGCAAGTACATAAATGTATCAAATAACTATTCCGAAACATCCATGTTCATTCTCATAGGTGTTTGTTTTACTGGAGTCTCTTCTTCATCTCTGACTCCGGTTCATACATTTACAGCTGAACACCGGTTCCGTCGCTCTCAGTCACATTGCTTCTACCGGCTGTTTATTGCTGTAGGTATGCAATCAGAGATGTATATGCTGCACCCTCTTCTGATGACATATGCAGCTCATTTGCATTTAAAGTGATACACACCAAAACAGCTCTTTTTTTCAGACACACCCTAAAAATTGCATTTTCCATGTTATAATAAATGGTTTGTTGGGTATTTTGAGCTGAAACTTTCACAGACACATTCTGGGGACACCCAAGACCAACATTACAACTTATAAAAAGGGCCATAATAGGTGCCCTTTAATGTCTTTAGGGCCTTTTGTCTTTCAAAGGTTTATACACACACACACACTCACACACACACACATATATATTAGGGCTGTTAGTCTATTAAAAATTTTAATCTAATTAATTACATGATGTTTCGATTAATTAATCTAATTAATCGCAAAATAAATTTGACTGTGAAAATACCCACAAAAGATTATTTAAAGCTGTTTTTGTGTTAAATGAGAAAGTATCAAGTAGACATTACAAATTGTAGCTTTAGAAATATTTGATTTGATTCAACAACAAAAAAATTATTACACACAAACATTTAGGCTACAACGGCCTAACATAGACTATGGAACATACAGGTGCATCTCAATAAATTAGAATGTCATGAAAAAGTTCATTTATTTTAGTAATTCAACTCAAATTGTGAAACTCGTGTATTAAAAAAATTCAATGCACACAGACTGAAGTAGTTTAAGTCTTTGCTTTTTTTTAATTGTGATGATTTTGGCTCACATTTAACAAAAACCCACCAATTCACTATCTCAACAAATTAGAATACTTCATAAGACCAATAAAAAAAAAATGTTTAGTGAATTGTTGGCCTTCTGGAAAGTATGTTCATTTACTGTATATGTACTCAATACTTGGTAGGGGCTCCTTTTGCTTTAATTACTGCCTCAATTCGGCGTGGCATGGAGGTGATCAGTTTGTGGCACTGCTGAGGTGGTATGGAAGCCCAGGTTTCTTTGACAGTGGCCTTCAGCTCATCTGCATTTGTTGGTCTCTTGTTTCTCATTTTCCTCTTGACAATACCCCATAGATTCTCTATGGAGTTCAGGTCTGGTGAGTTTGCTGGCCAGTCAAGCACACCAACACCATGGTCATTTAACCAACTTTTGGTGCTTTTGGCAGTGTGGGCAGGTGCCAAATCCTGCTGGAAAATGAAATCAGCATCTTTAAAAAGCTGGTCATCAGAAGGAAGCATGAAGTGCTCCAAAATTTCTTGGTAAACGGGTGCAGTGACTTTGGTTTTCAAAAAACACAATGGACCAACACCAGCAGATGACATTGCACCCCAAATCATCACAGACTGTGGAAACTTAACACTGGACTTCAAGCAACTTGGGCTATGAGCTTCTCCACCCTTCCTCCAGACTCTAGGACCTTGGTTTCCAAATGAAATACAAAACTTGCTCTCATCTGAAAAGAGGACTTTGGACCACTGGGCAACAGTCCAGTTCTTCTTCTCCTTAGCCCAGGTAAGACGCCTCTGATGTTGTCTGTGGTTCAGGAGTGGCTTAACAAGAGGAATATGACAACTGTAGCCAAATTCCTTGACACGTCTGTGTGTGGTGGCTCTTGATGCCTTGACCCCAGCCTCAGTCCATTCCTTGTGAAGTTCACCCAAATTCTTGAATCGATTTTGCTTGACAATCCTCATAAGGCTGTGGTTCTCTCGGTTGGTTGTGCATCTTTTTCTTCCACACTTTTTCCTTCCACTCAACTTTCTGTTAACATGCCTGGATACAGCACTCTGTGAACAGCCAGCTTCTTTGGCAATGAATGTTTGTGGCTTACCCTCCTTGTGAAGGGTGTCAATGATTGTCTTCTGGACAACTGTCAGATCAGCAGTCTTCCCCATGATTGTGTAGCCTAGTGAACCAAACTGAGAGACCATTTTGAAGACTCAGGAAACCTTTGCAGGTGTTTTGATTAGCTGATTGGCATGTCACCATATTCTAATTTGTTGAGATAATTTGTGGGTTTTTGTTAAATGTGAGCCAAAATCATCACAATTAAAAGAACCAAAGACTTAAACTACTTCAGTCTGTGTGCATTTAATTTTTTTAATACACGAGTTTCACAATTTGAGTTGAATTACTGAAATAAATGAACTTTTCCACGACATTCTAATTTATTGAGATGCACCTGTAAAAGAAGATAATTTGAGAAAAATCTCAGTATTGTTTGTTCATACAATGAAAGTCATTGGTAACCAGAACAGCTTTGTTACCAACACTCTTCAAAATACCTTCTTTTATGTTCCACAAATGAAAGGTTTGAAATGACATGAGGGTGAGCAAATGATTACAGAATTTTTTGGGTGAACTATCCCTTTAATGTTATTATCATTATCATTATCATTAATTAATTAAATTATACTCTAAATAAGAAACTAAATCTGCCAGCAGGTGGCAGTAAATGTCTTCATTCGATTCGTTCAAACGATTTATTCAGGAATGAAGTAAAGCTGGCCACACACTAGAGGATTTTAAGGCTGATTTTAAGCCCGATTTGCACCAGGCTTATGATCGTTCGGGGGTTGTGGCCCGATTTGCAACTTGTCGCAAGCAATTTTTTTGTCCAAAAATCCTCTATTGTGTTGTGTCATTACGATTATTTATCTGTTCCTGATCGAGACGGAGCTCAAATCGTAAATATCAAACATACGACTCTTCATCGGGCTGCCTCTGACGTGATACCCGCGATAGCCAATGAGAGTGAGCAAGTGTCACCTACCGGATGTTGCGTGCTTCTACAACTGAAACTTGGCAGCCACAAACATGACATGAAAGCAGGGAATATCACTCATATTCTTTTCTATACTTTGTTTTTCACTGTGAATGTGCAGGCAGCTTAAAGGGCTCTCTTTATGAAAGGTCTTTGAATCATTGATTCACACGATTTGTTAAAAACGCGGATTCATTCAGAAACTAAACACCGTGCATGTGTTGCTCGGAGACGCACAACAATTCTGCTATGGCTTTAAAGGTAATATTTTCTCTGCAAAATTGAGCAAAAACCATAGACTGTAAAAAAACATTTTTGAAGCTCAAAGTGTGCGGAGACGGCCGTTGCCATCTTGACTGCACGTCACTCCTGGATAATCGAAAATGGGCAAAAAGGTGGGATGTGGGTGGAGCTGGTTGCTGAAACCACGCCCGCCAAGCTCGACAGTGGTGACAGCAGCGGCAATCCACCTGTCACTCAAGTGGCCACGCCCTTAATTATGCAGAACTTTAAGGCTTGATATAATTTAAACGGATGAGTTATAAAAAAAATTCACTCCCCTCACAGTTGTCATGAAGGGCAAAATTAGCTATATAGACCAAAATCATTTTTGAACCAGGCTGTAAACATTTACATTTTTTTCTGCTGTAAAGTTGGGCATTTTAACATGGGGAGTCTATGGGATTGACTCCCTTTTGCAGCCAGCCTCTAGCGGCCAGTCGATGAAGTAAGGAATAATTGACGACGGGCCGTTGGATTATTAGAAAAATAATGCACACCCGAGGTGGTGATGCAGTCACGACGCTAAGCGGAGTGGCCGTTACACCTCGGGTGTGCATTATTTTTCTAATAATTCAACGGACCGAAGTCAATTATTCCGCTTATACTATGGTTGCCACACCTCAAAACATCGATCAGATTATATATTTCAAGGCATTCATCCGGTATTTCTACTTAAATCGCTATTGTGAGTAGGATTATTTCTTCCGCATTTCATCCAACGCCTCCGTTGCTAATTCCAAAATGTCATTATAAACCTAGTAACGGAGGCTTGAGCCTTTAATAACAGATGAATAATGCAGTTAATACAGTTAATAACTAAGTTATGAGAGAGAGAGAGAGAGAGAGAGAGAGATTACCTCTGTGCATCTCTCAATAGTGTTCGGCAGCAATGTCTCTAGCTATAGTGAAACTTAGTTCCTTTTGTTCACGAACAGCGCCGTTGTTGTTAACACGCTTGTGAGAAGTCATGTAGTTTTTAAGTTGTTTACTGATAAAATCGTCAGAGTAACGCTAACAACATTAGCGCGATGTATGTTAGTGTGTGTGCAAACTGTAACTTGTGTGCGGCTGTGAGGGAGAGAGAGCGGGAGAATTATGTTTTTCAGTACATAATAAAGCGTAATTTTGTGGCAAAAACATGGACATGATCTGTCGGTTTTATCCATTTGTTTACTATATTTATTTGTTTGGCCAGTGTCGTTGTGGGTTTTGGTTATTTTGCTGTTGTAAGACCCTTGAAATAACAGAAATCATTTGGCGAAGTGATATGGTCATGTAATGCGGTCAAGAGCTGCCTGGAACTACGTTCGCCGTGCGTTTCCCTGAAAATAATTCCCTTAGAACGTTCGTCAGCCAATCAGATTCAAGCATTCAATGGCCTGTAGTATAATTGCAGTTTAAGTCACTTGCGTGTTGGTTTCAAGAGAGAGAGCGGGAGGTTGCCGCTTGGCAAAACACATAAAATTGTGTTTAAAATATAACTCAATATCAACTTCCTATTTACTGAAATGTTGTATAAAATCACATTTAAACTCGTGATATTCGGGACAAACAGCACTCCCGTGATATCACTCTCGCTGTTCGTGTGATATCGCTTATCGTATGATATAAATATGAGACAAAAACACACTTAGGGGCATTTTTGCACCAAAATCTTGAATTTTAGGGCCTAACTGCATTTATGGAGTTGTTGCCCTGCATCATACTTGTCAACAGCCAGCTGTATGAAGTGTAAGATGATGTATACACTGTAAAAAAAAAAGAAAGTTGAGCCAACTTAAAATTTTAAGGCAACAAACTTCAGCAGATTTTTGAGTTTTCTCAACTTGTTGTTTTAAGTTTATACAACAAAAATTTGAGAATCTCCCACAAAAACAAGTTGGGCAAACTCAAAAATCTGCTGAAGCTGGTAAAAAATGTTTTTTTTTTTAAGTTCGCTCAATTTTTTTTTTCTTCTTTTTTTACAGTGTAGGTTTGGGGGCGGGGCCAGTGCATTATCTGCATTCAAATATTTTAATCGCGTTACACAGAGAAGAGATGCTGAAAAAATGTATATATATATATATATATATATATATATGTATATACAAATATATCATTAATAATATAATATAATATGAATATATTCTCATTCTCTGTGTCAGGGGAGTCAACATTACCTGAGTTAATATGAAACATTAACACTTAATTTCTTGCAAAGCACTCTCAGACCTCTGAAAGAAAGCGGCTGTGTGAAAACACCTTTAATGTGCTCTTTGATTCTTTCCCACTGTCTTGCTGTCCCAAATGTTCTCTGTTTCTCTCTCTCATTCACACGCATCTCTCCTCGTCCATGTGATTTCACACCTTCACATGAAGCCTATGACAACTCACCTTATTCTCAAAATGAGTCATGTCACTTTCAGAGATTGTCAAGACATTCTGATCCAGGCTGACATTACAGAGCTCAGCATGTGCTGCAGTTTTTTGTGCCCGTCACAGGTGGTGGACCAAAATTTGTGCAGACTGGCATGTTGGTGGTTTCTAATAGCTTCATTAGAAGTTAAAAAGATACATAAGACTGTCGTGAGCATTTTACTTGTACATATCTTTGTATGAATCTTCATATTCTTCCTTCTTTCTCATTCTTACACATTGTGTGGTTAAGACGGAGCCGGCCCTGCATCCCAAGGTATCATGTGAGATCCTGTTTATTAGGAAGGAGGACCAACGGAGAGAATTAATGGGGAAAGACGAGAGAGATAAGACGAGGAGTGTTTTACTTGAGGGATTTTGACGGTCGCCCATTAAAGAGGGGGAAAAATGTTGAGGGAGGACGGGATGTGCAGAGTGAGAGAAAATGAAGATTGATTGAGGGATGTAGAAGGAGGAGAAGGAGGAGGGGAGAGAAAGACAGAGCAGAAGCTGAGTCAGCATATTGAAGAAGCTATGGGGGAAATAATTGAGGGCCCTACTGTGTGCGTAAGTAATAAAATAAACGTGAAAAGTTTGCTTAAGTCATAAAAAAGCACAAAAAAGACACTTTTTCATTTCTTCATGCATTCCTCTCTATTGTCTTTTGTTTTGTCCTGACATTTTTGCTCTGTTCCTAAACTACAGAGGCAGCATTTATAAGGCATCACAGGCATGTTCCCGACGTGACAGCAACAAGGTAGGCAGCTTATTTATCCTGTTTTCTAAGATACTTAATTTTAGCCAAATTCAACATCAGCACTGCATGCATCCTTAGTGGAGAAGGAAATCCCGTTATGGACTATGACAAGCTCAGTTGAAAAATAAGTCCAAAATGAAGGATGAGGCGAGAGAAATGTCGATTATAAATTAACTTGCATTTCGTTCAATACTTAAAAGTATTGATGAACAAACAGTCCAGTGTAATTAAAAATGGATTATTTCACCCAATGTGTGTGACATATTTTATGCTTATTAGAGAATTGTGCTGTTAGCTTAGCAACGTGCTAATGTCAAACTCCTTTGAAATCAATTGTGAGTCGAGTCTCCTGCGTGGCTGTTTGTGCTGAATTAATGCCTATGCAGAGTGTTCAAATCAGGTGCTTGTGAGGTTATGGTGCTGCCTGTGTACTGAGGTTTGGAAGTAAGTAGAAGTTGTATACCACAGAACACACGTATACAGTAGAGAGAGACAGCATGAGGAGTTAGAGACAGACATGAGTGGAGCAAGTGGTGGCCTGAGGAACTGTCACGCGTCTCTCTGAAGGACGGCTTCCCAATAAATGTCACTTCCCATCAGGCAGTAGGGCTGTCACTGTTTCTGACTATTACTGAAACTATGACGCTTTATTTCATGAGAGAGAGAGAGCGAGAGAGAGAGAGAGAGAGGAACAAAAGAGCGGTAAATAAAAAAGGGGTGTCCTGAGGAGGGTGGGGAGAAAATAAGACAGAAGAAACAGGATGTGGCTGACAGATAGAAGAGGATGAGAGAAAGAAAGAAGGGTCACTGTGAATGTATAGTCATTCTGCAGACATTTATTCAAAGAGACACTGAGCTTACAAGAAGGAGAGATGGATGGATTGATGATGAAAAGATCTTATGGAGTATATGGATAGAGGGATGAGGAGGCAGATTCCTCTAAAAAAATAATTTCCTTCTTTTTTTCAGTATGGTGAATGATTTGTCTTTGCTGTTTTTGACTTTTTCCTTCCTACCTTTCTTCTTTTCTCTCTTCTTCCCATTGTCCTTTCTTCTTTCTTTCAGTTTCCCTCCTCCTTCCTTTGTTTCTCTTCTTTCATTCATTCATTCATTTTATTCTTTCATTTGTTTGTTTGTTCTTCCTTTCTGCTGTTCATTTTTATTGCTCTCTCTAATGTTCATTCTTTCTTTACATTCAGGGATGTGCAGAGAATTCCTCGGGGGCAGGGGCTCAAATGTAAAAAATCTATATATGAAGTAATTCCAATTGAACTATTACTATAGTAAAATTATACATATGCAAATTTTCAGTACTTTTGGTTCGGTATGCACATGTACCGAACAAATACAGCATTGTTTTAACCACCGCATTAGTGGAACTTCATTGGAAACTTCCAGTTTTATATATTGTTACTTTTTATAAGAAATAAAGTCTCATCTTTCAAGTTATGTCCTTTTTTTTTAAAAAAAACAATAAATGCCAAATGCCAGTAAAGACGTTTAGAACATATTAGACTGCTTTCTGAAGGATCATATGACATTACAAGAATAAATTACATTTTACAAAAAACTTTAAATGTTGTAATAATATTTTACAATATTACTGCTTCACTATATTTTTGATCAAATAAATGAAGCCTGGGTGAGCATAAGAGGCTTCTTTGAAAACATTAACAAATCTTACCCTCCCCAAACTTTTGAGAGATAGTGAATCTCTTCCCATTTTTCAGTCTAATGAAGCCTTTAGTACAACATGCTGTATACTGCAGGGGCTGCACACACTACAGAGTGATTCACTTACTTACAAACATTCATTCATTATGGAGCACTATATACACACTCACTTCTGCCTATAAACAAGCACATACTCATTGGAAATCCCTTCACTCAGATACAAAATTCATAGTATGTCTCTTTCCACACATTCACTCACTCACACACACACACACCTAGGCTTCTTTTAGTCGAGTGAATAATTACTTTGCCAAAGGGCACGGCTATGATCCCTGGCTGGTATTTAAAGTCCCGTCAGTGAATTTAAATCACTTCCTCTGATTCACGGCACCTCACTCTGAAGTGGAGATGTCCTTTACAGCTGCCCCACTGAGAGAGAGAGAAAGAGATCTCTACTGCTGTCACAATGATCGACTCGTGGTGCCTGTTTTAACTTTGTATGTCTGGAGGCATGTAGGTGTGGGGTGTGAGATCACAGTGCTATCGTAGGTTCTGTCTAACACTTGTCCAGGTGAGTATAAAGGTGGATTGCTTTAAAATAGGTAATACAGTGTCAGGAGACACACTTCAAAATGGATCATTCAAATCCTGAAAATTCAACATTCATTTGTAAAGTAATTTGTCAGCTGTAAAGATCCTATCGTTATGCTAGTGAAGTATAACTTGTTTGAAAAAAAAAACCCATTACTTTTATTATTAAAGTTATAATAATAATAATAATAATAATAATAAATGTAACTACTTTTGATCATTACTGCTGGGATTTTCAATGATTTCACAGTTTTATGGGTTTTAGGCACCTCAGTTTGAATCATGCCCAAGAAACACCCTCTATGTTGTAAAATCACTCACTGTAAAACCTGATAAGTTAAGAGTACTCAAAACATTTGCTTAAACAAACTCAATTTTTTTTTTTTAAGTTAGTAGAGCTTAAAAATGTTTTATGACAAATGGGGCAGGGCTGAGAGCCATGGGAGACAAGCCAAGCCTCTCTTCCTTGATCCCACCCCACTCTTCACAATGATATTTACAAACAACTTGCTTCCATAAACAGCTCATTCATTCTGATCTTTATAATTAAGTGCTAGTTAGCAAAGTCATACTAGCACATGCTAATGTAGTTATCAAAAAGACTCTCACTTTACACTTGCATGTAAATTAAGAAGTCTTTAAGAAGACTTCAACGGACTGTTAGGACAGCAGAAAAGATCATTGGTGTGCACTAGAACATCTAGGCATAAAAACAGTTTTTTCCCCCATGCCATCTCCAGCTTAAATAGCTAACACATGGATCATTACCTGTGTTCTGTAATTCATTCTCCATCTTTAATTATTGCCTCTTTCTCAAGTATTATGTAAATACATATACATATCTGTTTATTTATACAGCTGTATATAGAGTAAATGATGCACAAATCTGTACATAAATCTACTGTTCCAGATTCATACTTATTATTATTATTATTATTATTATTATTATTATCTATTACTATTTAAATGTTTTTTTCTGTTCTCATGTCAGATGTGTATGTATGTATGTACCAGGAGCACCTTAAAAAAAACCACAACAAATTCCTCGTGTGTTTGCGCACACCTGGCAAATAAATGGCTAATTCTGATTCTGATTCTGAAATAGTCTCCCTATGTTAATCTTGTGCAAAACACACAAAATAACACTTAATTTCAACATTTATTTTCCTTGTTGTCTGATGCAAAGCATGCTGGGAACTAGAAAACTCAAATAGTTTATGTTCAGCTTACTACACAGACATTTTGAGCTTACAGAACTTATTTCAATTAAGTCTTATGAAATTTCATTAATATTTGAGTGCAATTAACTCATTTAATTTAATTCATTTCACTGTTTGGTTTTACAGTGCTGTAATCTGTAGCCTCTCATTGCTGTTTTTGTTTACTTACTTATTATTTTTCAATAACAGAATGATTTCACATGTATTGTCTTTTCAGCATGTGGACTATGACCAAAATAAAGCCCTTAGTTATTTGAAAGTTTCGGAGTTGGATGCAGGAATTGTTCAAGGCTTTGTTATGTGTTTGGTTGGCTTCCTCTGTAGTCTCTGGAGGAGATTTTGTCAAGCCAGATCATTAAGAACAAACCAAGTCATTGATTCAAGGTGAAAGGTAGTGTAACACTGCATGGAGACGAACACACATTTGCTGTAACAAAAGAAAGAATGAAACCTTTGAGGAGTCAGTCAAGCATCTCTCAATTGAGCTATATAATCTCAGTCTACTCTACGTTTCTACCAAGAGTCAACCTCTTTTTGGACCAGTGCGATATCTACAAATCTAGGTCCTTTGGCCAATATAATGCTAATAAATACATCTAATGAGATTATTATTATATAAAATAAGAAATTATCCATTAACAAGGCTGTTGGAAGAAACTAATATGTGCTGTTCTGAACCATCTGTTAAAAGACTCGCGCCTTTTTTTAAGGTTTAAAGTGGTTTCAGATCTTTTGACAGCATGATTAAAATCTTCATCATTACAATTTGATTCATCCTATACATCCACTGAGAGGTCGAGTTTTCAGAGCTATGGAGTATTGTTCTCACACTGTATAATCCAGCCATTAATTTAATTTGGCAAGGTCTGTGGGAGATTATTCTAATTAAATTACAATGATTAGTTTATTCATGTCATCTTATTCTGGCCCCTGGGGCTGTTTCTCTTCTTTTATTCCTAACAGCCTCGCAGATGCTCTTTCATTTTGTTTTCTCACACCAGATCTCTCTCTCTCTCGGCCTGTCATATTTTTTTCATCAAGTCTTTGGTCATTCTCACCTTCTATTCCTCTTCCTGGCCAACTAAAACATAGCCTGTGCTTTCTCTCTCTTTCTCCATCTTCTGGTGTGTGTTTGAGTAAATATTGAGTATCGAGGAATGGTTTTGAGTTGTGTGCTAGAGACTTTATCTTTATAAGCCCAGGCTGTGCTAATCTCTGTTGTTGACGTCACGGTCACCTATCCCTGCCTCGACACTTTCCCGGCGTCACGGCGATCTGGAGAAGCTATTAAAATGCCTATACATGGAAACCCTTCCCGAAATGTTTGTGCTCAAGTTTTTGTTGTCTGCTCACAATTCTGAGGCGAAATATTATTACAGAAAGAACAAGACAGAAAAAAAATATTCACACATATTTGAATTTGATGAGCAGAGCTATGCTAATGACTAGCCTCTGGACTCTTTTGGTTTCCAGGTAACCGGTCTCCTAATTGGTTTTCATAGGCATGGAGGTCTTCGTCTTCCTACTTATCCTCTCTCATGCTCACTCTCTCCTTCTTTGGTTTTTTTTCTGCATTGGACTGCTTTTCGTTTGATGCCTTTTTTCTTAGAGTATTCGGGAACCTTTTTGTGGATCCTTGAGGTTGGATCATAAACTAGAGAGAGCACATCAATATTGATGATTCGTTATGAAAATCAGGCCAACAGCTCATGGCAAAGGAAAAATAGCACTCGGCCCACCAGTGCTGGATTCTGCGTTCTCAAGGCTGCTGTTAATGCCAGATTTGTCAATCTATTCCATCGGGTCACAATTCAAAACAGACTAGACTAGTCTGTCGTTTTCATCTGAATATTTACAAATATTAGCACTTGCTAGCTTCTGGCATGGTCTTATATTAAGTTGCCCCAAACCTGTATGAGTTTCTTTTTTCTCCTGAATACAAAAGAAGGTATTTTGAACATCTTCCAAACAGTTTACGGTAGCCATTGGTGGTAACACTTTCTATGAAGCCCATAGTTATAATACATTATAAGGGTATTTTTAAGGCATTATAATGAATGCATAATGCATTATAAAAAACCGTATTATATGTTATATCATCTTATGAATATTCATGAGAACAGTTTTAATGTACAAACCCGATTCCAAAAAAGTTGGGACACTGTACAAATTGTGAATAAAAACAGAATGCAATGATGTGGAAGTTTCAAATTTCAATATTTTATTCAGAATACAACATAGATGACCTATCAAATGTTTAAAGTGAGAAAATGTATCATTTTAAGGGAAAAATAAGTTGATTTTAAATTTCATGGCATCAACACATCTCAAAAAAGTTGGGACAAGGCCATGTTTACCACTGTGTGGCATCCCCTCTTCTTTTTTATAACAGTCTGCAAACATCTGGGGACTGAGGAGACAAGTTGCTCAAGTTTAGGAATAGGAATGTTGTCCCATTCTTGTCTAATACAGGCTTCTAGTTGCTCAACTGTCTTAGGTCTTCTTTGTCGCATCTTCCTCTTTATGATGCGCCAAATGTTTTCTATGGGTGAAAGATCTGGACTGCAGGCTGGCCATTTCAGTACCCGGATCCTTCTTCTACGCAGCCATGATGTTGTAATTGATGCAGTATGTGGTCTGGCATTGTCATGTTGGAAAATGCAAGGTCTTCCCTGAAAGAGACGACGTCTGGATGGGAGCATATGTTGTTCTAGAACTTGGATATACCTTTCAGCATTGATGGTGCCTTTCCAGATGTGTAAGCTGCCCATGCCACACGCACTCATGCAACCCCATACCATCAGAGATGCAGGCTTCTGAACTGAGCGCTGATAACAACTTGGGTTGTCCTTGTCCTCTTTAGTCCGGATGACATGGCGTCCCAGTTTTCCAAAAGAACTTCAAATTTTGATTCGTCTGACCACAGAACAGTTTTCCACTTTGCCACAGTCCATTTTAAATGAGCCTTGGCCCAGAGAAAACGCCTGCGCTTCTGGATCATGTTTAGATATGGCTTCTTTTTTGACCTATAGAGTTTTAGCCGGCAACAGCGAATGGCACGGTGGATTGTGTTCACCGACAATGTTTTCTGGAAGTATTCCTGAGCCCATGTTGTGATTTCCATTACAGTAGCATTCCTGTATGTGATGCAGTGCCGTCTAAGGGCCCGAAGATCACGGGCATCCAGTATGGTTTTCCGGCCTTGACCCTTACGCACAGAGATTGTTCCAGATTCTCGGAATCTTTGGATGATATTATGCACTGTAGATGACGATAACATCAAACTCTTTGCAATTTTTCGCTGAGAAAGTCCTTTCTGATATTGCTCCACTATTTTTCGCCGCAGCATTGAGGGAATTGGTGATCCTCTTCCCATCTTGACATCTGAGAGACACTGCCACTCTGAGAGGCTCTTTTTATACCCAATCATGTTGCCAATTGACCTAATAAGTTGCAAATTGGTCCTCCAGCTGTTCCTTATATGTACATTTAACTTTTCCGGCCTCTTATTGCTACCTGTCCCAACTTTTTTGGAATGTGTAGCTCTCATGAAATCCAAAATGAGCCAATATTTGGCATGACATTTCAAAATGTCTCACTTTCAACATTTGATATGTTACCTATATTCTATTGTGAATAAAATATAAGTTTATAAGATTTGTAAATTATTGCATTCCTTTTTTTATTCACAATTTGTACAGTGTCCCAACTTTTTTGGAATCGGGTTTGTATTATAATATTTACTTATTAGTGGTTATAGCTTTTAAGAGTATGATGATTTATAACACACAGTGAACACGTTGCATTCGCTTAAGTTACAATGGATTATATTTCTCATATCTTGCCACCTTTCTTATGCTACTTTACTTAAAGCCATCAATGACCACTTATAAATATAGTAATAATAATAGTATTTATTTATTTTTTTTTCAAACAGCCATAAGACCAGATATCAGATCAGATTGCTTTGAACTATTTTTATTTTAATATCGGTTTGATTATTTTGATGGTACCCTTTAGACAGCTGTTGATAAGTAACTCTGCAACTACATGTCAACTAGCAGTCACTGGAGTATTATGTCTATATGAGTATTAGTATTATGTCTGCTAAATATATGCTAACACTTTATTTTGATGGTTCCCCAACAGACTTTGAAGTATGTCAACATTCTACCTACCCTATCTTTAATCTAAGCCTACTAATACTCTAATGAGAGTTGGTTGACATGTAGTTGCAAAGTTGCTTATAGTCAATAGACTAAGGGGACCATCAAAATAAAATGTAACCTAACATATATATATATATATAATTTTTTTTTTTTTTTTTTTTCAGTTCAAATTATTAACTAGCTCACATCAATATTAGCCTCACAGGGAACACTCAAATAACACTCCACACCTAACCACTTACAAGATGTACTGTAGTAAGATACTATGCAGATCTTAAATAATGTCAAGATAGTCCCATTATCAATGTAAAAGTAGATTTAATATGGTGTTCATATAAAGAATCATAATCTTAAAAGTTATAAGCGCAAATGCGTAAGCATTATAATGTATTATAACGTTTGTTATGATTATTTATAAGACGATATAACATATTATAAGGTTTTTATAATGCATTATGCATTCATTATAATGCCTTAAGAATACCCTTATAATGTATTATAAATATGTACTTCATAGAAAGCGTTACCCCATTGGTTTCCATAAGAAAATACTATGGAAGTCAATGGCTACCGTCAACTGTTTGGTTAACATTTTTCTAAATATCTTCTTTTGTGCTCAGGAGGAAAGAAACTCATAGGTTTCAGACAACTTGAGGATGACAGAATTTTCAGTTTTAGGTGAACTATCCCTTTAAAAGGGGTGGTTGATTGGCTATTTTCGAAGGCTTGATTGTGTTTATGGGATGCAGTGTAGCATGTGCTCATGCTTTGTTTTTAAAAAACACATTTTCACACTTTATTCTACACCTCTATTTCCGTTCTCCTAAAAACGGTCTGTTGAGTATTTGGAAATAACACAATCAGGCTTAGATTGGTTAGCTGGCTCCAGGGTGTTGTGATTCGCTAACCTCCCATAGCAAGTTGTCTGGAAACGTCACGCCCCCTTACCATTACAGGTAGTTGCATGTTCCTGGGGGCAGGGTTTAACATCAGGGTTAGTGATGTCACAAACCCAGGAGGAAGCTTGTTGTAGTCCGTACCTGCCTTTTTTGTAGTCCTTAAATGGTGATTTCTTTAAAAGAAAATATCTTACTTTGCATAGAACTTTGAGTGTCTTAACTTTGCAGACATTGTTCATAGTCAACCACCGCTTTAAAGAATTATTCCGGGTTGAATATAAGTTCATCTTTATCGACAGCATTTGTATCATAATGTCTATTACCACAAGAAATAATTTTAACACATGTCCCAGAGTGTAGACAGATCCGAACCAAAAGATTCTCACAATGAGAATGATCTAGGCCAGTGATTCTAGCATAAATGTGAAGCTTTTATATTTGTACATGCTTCAGTGAATTATTCATCAAAATCTGTTTATTGTTTGAAATTATTATTTAATTGTTTGAGTCAAACTTTTTGAGTTGGCAGCATTTTACACTTTTTGATGGTTATGCATTATCAAATGCTAAGTGAAGACTGGATGGAGTTCCACACAGTCAAGGTCAGTAAGCAATTCTGTCTCCTGCCAACATGCATAAGTTTAATCTTGTGATTGTACTTTTCAAACTGTGCATTCTAATGTTTAATGTTTATTCTGTTCGCTTAAGTTTTGTCATCTGTCACTTTAAATGCTCAAGCTCTTTACAGCAGGATGAATTCTGATTGGCTATCAATGTGTTTATCGTTCATCAGCTGAAGAAATAATTGTTCTGAAAGTGGTTCCAATAATATTATTCCTCTATGCTGTTATCATTATAGCTGTGATGTGGACTCTGTTGTTCTTTGAAAATCAGAATGATTTTTTACTGTAGTTATCATCCTAGGTGTGAACGTGACTTTATTTAAATTTTTTTGTTGTTGTTAACATGCATTTTTTCCACAGATGCGGTCAATAGGGCTTAACTTTTAACCCAGGAGATTACATTATGTAGTGGACATACCAACCATTATCATCCTCTGCATCAACTGCATCAACACATTTTTGTATTACAATCAGTACTAATGTTTTAGTTTACTGAGCATCTGTGTTATGATTGTCTGAAAGTGCTTCTCACACGTCTTCTATCATAAATAAGGCCTGCCTGTAACTGTTGTTGTGGGCTTCCTCTCGGTGCACTCCAGAGGGTGTAGTGTTATTCCTGATTTCACACCTCACAGCGCATTTATTAAAACTCCCAAAAGAAGTGTTGGTGTTTTGCTTCATGCTGCATTGACAGGTTTTATGGTTTGTAGTATTATTTATTTAAATGTCAAAGTTATAAATGTTTCTAGATGAACTTCAAAATCATAATCAGTTGCTTAAAGGCCCGGTACATTTCTCCAGTGGCACAGCAGACCATTTTATTATTATTATTATTATTATTATTATTATTATAAAACATATCATCTTTGCTAAAGAACATTAATTGCATAATAAAATATTTGTAATTTATATGTTGCTTGCAAAAAAACTTATTTAATCAATATATGCATATACAGTTTACAGAAGCCCTTAGAGGAAATGTATTATTATTATTATTATCTTTTTTTCTTGTGATAGCAATATAACAAAAGTTGTTTGGGATTGTGATCGGGATTTTCTCATGATTTTCTTGATTTTCTCCCAGTTTTTCTGGTCGGTTGCAAACCATTTAGTCTCTTGAGTTGACTGGCAGTAAAACTGACCACTTGTTCAGGGTCACTGTAGTGTCCACGATGATAAAGTTGTAGCCTCCTCCTCAAGTATCGGACACAGAATTTGAAGTGGTTTATCACTGACAGACATGAAGCAGCTTTTATACTGCACTTAGAAATGGCTTTTGTGACCTCCAGAACAAGAGAAAACTAGATCGTAAGGAGTAACAACTTGAGACCAAATCCACTAAAAAAGTTTGCTAAGTGCTAAGAAAAAAATCTTATATTGAAATCAAAAGAAAACAAATAATACGACAGAAATGAATAATAATGCAAAGCTTCTGCATTAGGAATCCTTTATGCCAATTAATGGTTGATGAATAGTTGCAATTTAATAACAGCTTATTGATCAAGTTTCTTAAATGGATGTTTTAAAAATAAAAATAAAATAATTGTAAAATTATAAAAATATTGTATTGCATCAAATTCAGTTTCTGAAGGCTGATCATACAGTTGCTCTGTTATCATCAGATTGCATGTGGATTCATTTAATGACATACAGGCTAAATTTTAGGTGATCGCAGGCCAAGTTTATGAAAACACAATAACCCAAAGCAGTGGTCTGATACTCTGTTATTTATTAACTGTGAAGATTTCTCAGAAACATTTCAACTATGTACTTTTTTTTTTTATATTCACCTCCTGTATTTGTTGTACTCCTGCCCACTTAAACTTGTTTATCTCCTCTTATCTTTCACTCCTTTCGTCAGTCTTTATTTATGCTTTTCTCTCTGTTCTGTTCTCGCTTGCTGTGTAATGTGCTGTGGGGCGCCACCGCTGGTTTGTTTTGAATTATGTTATTAACGTTGGGTTGAGCGGGAGCACACAGCCCAAATTAGAGCGGTTTCATCACTCTCTCCAAGGTTATCCTCAGGCAGGCTGTGCAAGAGGCCGGATTGGGAGAAGAGAGGAAAGAGAGAAAAAGAGGAGAGAGCGGAGGGTGGTTAGGGATGTGAAATAATATATATAAAGACTAAAAGAACAGAAGGGGGAGCTGAAGTTGCTGTCAGATACGACATTATAATTGATCTGCTTAATGAGAACATAATTTAAGCTCACTTGCATGCTATGAAATGTCAGGTTTAATCGCGATGCTGAACAGATTTAATGCCAATTATGTCCAAGAAAGTAAGAGAAACTTTGTAGACGTTTTGAGTTCACGGTGACACTGTTTAAGTGCAATTTATTGTATAGTTCCACTGTCTAAGTAATTCTGTCATCGCTTTCCCTGTGTCCCTGTGGACCATTGCCTCCTGTTTTCCCCGCTTCTTGCCATGGGCACTGAATACAAGTATGCAAATAAAGCGATAACATAGACTTTCATGTCGTGCTCATGTCATCCCCTCTGTCAATCAGCAGTCAAAACAAGACAAGACCTGAGACGACAGTCACTTTAGCCCTCTGAGCTCAGGAGCCAAACTCAGTGCTTTCCTTCTAATTTATTCAGATTTTTTTTTTTTTTTGTCAGATGTCAGAAAACCACAATAAATGCCACCATTGTCATCCATACACTATATCAATATGACACACGTAAAATAAACAATGTAAAAATAGAGAAATAAACGGTAAACCTCAAATGAACCAGAGAAGAGTCCACTGTATGTCTGACATGTAATACAGCTTCATCCAGTTCCCGGGAGTTGGATTATTGTATATATCTGTATTCATATATATATATATTCATATATATATTTATAAATATTCATTTATTTATATATTTATGTGCAGTATATGTCTGTTCAGTACATGTTGTACCACATTTCATTGTACAATTTGTTGCTTACAGAGGCTGCTAGCTCAGTTCTGGTTCTCCGGATTGACCAGGTGTCCGATGCTCCGTCCAAGTCCAACAGGCCAGCCAAGTAGCCTGTCGCTATGACAACTGAAGAGTTCCTCCACTTCAACTTTTATCCTTGCCTTGGCAACGCCCAGCAGTGCGTGACAGTGTAGTCTCCTTATCCCTCTTCTGCAGTCAGAGGGAGATTCAGAGTTGTTTTGGAGACATTTCCCCTGAATATAATGGTATCTGTTCCTGTAGGGGACTGCGTTGTGTATGGGTATAAACAGATTTGCAGTCAGCTTTTTGTGGGTAAGTAGCATTCAGAGTGCTACTATTACCTGAAAGCAATTAGAAGCAAATTAGGATTGATTTCTAAACTGTACGTTTTAATGCAGCCCACTTGTGCTCATGTTCAGTGGTTTAATAAAGACACACTATAGTCAGCGAACTCTCGTACGAAATCCCCAGGGGAACACTTAATGTTCTGTTGTTAGCTAAGTGTGAGATCGGCATAAAGGAGGGCTTCAAAACATCCCGTGACCATGAGAAGAGCGAAGGGAACCACTAGGGGTTTGCTGAAGATGTTTCTTGAGGATCAGACCAGAAAGAGAGCGAGAGAAAGTGAGTGGGAAGAAAGAGTGAATGGAAGAAGAAAGTGAAAAAAAGATGGAAAGAATGGAAGAAAGACGGAATGAATGAAGAAGGAAGTGAACAAAAAAGAATGACAGAAAAAGAAAAAAAAAAAAGAAAGATTATCTCAGAAGAAAGCGCAAAAGGGACGCTAGGAAGAAAGACTTTGAAAGAAAGACAAAAATGATTAAAAAAAAGAAAACGAAAGGAAGTGAACAAACAACAACAACAAAATGAACAAGAGAAACAACAAATGAAAACAATTCATTTTGAAGAAAGTGCAAAAAGGCTGAAAGGAAGAAAGAAATAAAAAGGAACCATACAAATGAAAGTAAGTGAACAAACAAAAGAACAAATGAAATGTAAAAAAAGACAGATTCTCTATATTTCAGATAGAAAGAGAGAGAATTACAGTAAGAAAGATAGAAAGAAGGGAGAATGAAAAGGAGTGAGAAAAATGTAGGAAGATTGAATGAAAACAAATGAATGTAACTGAACAAATAATACAAACAAAAGAAAGAATGAATGAATGAAAAAGAAAGTGAATGAACAAATAAAAGACAGAAGGAGCAAAAATGAATGTCAAAAAGCAAACAAAAACAAGAATGACTGAAATGAAGTTGAACAAATGAAAGAGAACAAACAAACAAAAGGACTGAATGGAAAAAGTGACATCAACAAAATGAAGTTGAACCACTGAAAGAGAACGAACAAAATAGAATCAATAATAAAATAATGAAAAAGTCCTGCAAGTTGAGCAATTACGCCATTACGTATGTGTGTGTGTGTGTGCAGGCGGTAGTGTAGTTAAGCTGCAGGAGATTAGGAAGCTCAGACCAGACCAGCGCCTGAGGGAGAAGAGAGCAGAGAGCTGTGAGCCCCGGCACTCAGTTCACCAGCAGGGCAGACGAGACATGCTGCACTGGGCAAAGCCTGGAGCACTGACAGAGGTGTTTTATTTTCACGTGTCTGTTCTGAGAATTAGACTGAGGCAAATTTGATATGACCAGACTGGCCAAACATTTCGACACGGTTTAGAAAGCAACAGAGACGGATCAAAGCAACACAGTCTGGATCAAACGTTCATTTACACAGATCAGACACAGACCTGTTGGAGCAGTCACAGGTGACTCTTCTTCTACGTTCTTTAGCAATTACAGGCTGCAAAATGAGCACTGAGAAGGAATCGCAACATGGTTTAAGTGGGATTGTATGAATGATAGCTGTAAGTGATATAAAATCCAGACATCTACTAAGCTTTGCCTGTATGTAAAACAATACATTTCAGTTTAGAGGGAGATAAATTGTATGCCTTTTAAGAACATGGATAAACTGATCTATCCAGCAGGATATTTCCGTCTTCGTTACTCTCTAAATTGCGTCGAAACCCACAGGGGTGTATTCACCGTACTGAATTTAACTTCAGGCAAAGAGGGTTTTTTTTCCCTTTGTGGGCTCATAAAAAGCTTCTTCCCTCCAACTCTCTCGGTGAGACGACACTTTGATGTTCCATATTGTGCTTTTATGTTACTCTATTTAGCATCCTGAGTTTGTTTTTCAGTCTATTTCCACGATTCTCTCCTCTTCCCCTCCCCAATATTCATTCTCTCTTTCTCATCTGTTTGTTCCCGGTCCATCTCCTGTTCATTTTCTCATGTTGTGCATCACCTTTTTCCCCTTTCATATCCTCTTTCATTCTCCTCTTTACTCTGTCATGTAAACCTGCTCGTCACTGCAGACGTCATCACTCCCACTGTTGTCTTTTATTTTCCGTCCTTCCTCTCTGTCTTTCCTCTTCCATCATTTCTCCCCTGACGACTTAAGTTCACCTGGCCTGTTTTTGTCTTGTAACATAAAAGGTCTGCCCATCTTTTATCTAAATCCACTTGAATTTTATATAACTGATTTTCCTTCACAACAATTATCAATAAACAGTGTGTTCATTGAAGGTCAGCTTGAATGCCGTTCATCTAATGTGGTAATTTTACATCCAGAGAAGGCCTTGGCCAGGTAAATCTCATAATGTAATGCAAGCTCTCCCAGTGCAGTGTGATTAAATTATGCAAAATTAACATAATGATATTTCTCGTTTTTTTCTCAACGATAAACCGGCTGACTGTAAGGGAATATTCAGACAAGGACGAAGCAATCGTGCGTTCAGCAGAACAGTTATCACAGCACAAAGTCAGGAATCCTGACCAAACAAAACGTCTTTTCTGCTTTTCCCTAACAGTCAGAACAATAGAGAGATTGGGTTCAATGCAGACTTAACATCTCTTTTTCGGTGCTGTATTTTTAATTAAAGTGCTTTCTATCCTGCTTTCATTCTTTCTCATTGATATTAGGGAGGGGGAGGCTTTTATCTTTTTGTGAAATCTGGTCATTTTGCTCTTAGACTTTTGCATTCTGCATGTACAGCACTGGCTTTCTTTTTAGTCTTCTTTTTGTGTCATCCTTTGTTTTTGTGTTTAATATACAGAGGTGAAAGAAGTGTCAGTGAGTCATGCTGTGTTCATTTTGTGTGTTAGGTTGTGTTATCTGTGTTTGTTTTTGGAAAAACAAGCTACACTCTTAAAAGTAAAGGTTTAGCGATGTCATGGATCCACAGTTTTTGGTTCCCCAAAGAACCTTTCAGTGAATTAATCATTTAAAGAACCATTTTCCACTCTAAAGAACCTTTTGTGCAATGGGAAGGTTCCATTGATATTAAAGAACCATAGATGCTAATAAAAGAACCGTTATTTTTAAGAGTGTACACCAAATCAGCAATGTCTTCCACCTCTGCATAGCAGCTTGTGGTGACCATCATATTTTCTTGTTCCTATGTGTTAATTAGAAGATCATAACCCTGGACACTGATGAGCGCAGCCAATCAGGGACTCGGACTGATGTAGCGGACACTTCCACCCTGAGCTCCTGGGCCTGACCATTTGGTTTTGCATATATGTGTTTTTGCAGGTCACATTTGCCAGGTTGCTTAAGAGGTTCTTCAAGACATCAACTGCAGCACATCGAATACTGTACATTCACCTTTTAGAGAACCACCTGTGATGTTCAGGTCATGAGGGGGTGTTCCATATCAGCTCAGTGATAAGTTTCTGAAGAGTCTTTAGAAAAGGACTTCTGTGTCCTTTAAAAAACCCCCTCCCATATTAGCATTGCACATTCATCTTCACATCCGTAATAGAACTGTTCCTTTGTATACCAACTCCTTCCCCCCCAACCAGCCCTCCTTGCCCCAGACCATTGCTCCACAAAGCTCTAGCCTGAGGGTAGGTAGGGCATCTCGTTGTGGTAATTATAGTCTGGACAGACCTTCTGCACCAGTCGGTAGTCTGTGCTGTAGAAGGAAATGTAGATACAAATGACCTTAAAGGGTTTGGAGCAGATCCAGGACACGTGGCTTTGTGTCTGCTCCTGGAAGCAGGTCTTGGAGGGGTCATAGTTGCAGAGTGAGGTGCGTTTGCTGCGGTCCACCTTCTCGTAGTCTACGCGACAGTTGAAGATCTTCGAGTCTTTAGGGTAGACCACGCTCTGGCGCTCCAAGTCGAACTCCACAGCCTTCACCGGAGGTACCAGGCTGACTGAGATGTTCCCCTGGCCGGTGGAATTGTGACGGAAGTAGACGCTGAAGGTACCATTCCCGTGATCCACGATCTTACCCGTGATGAGCAGGTTGAGGCGCACTGTCTTGATGTTGGAGTAGAAGTCGCCCCAGCCGAACATCTTCTTAAATTTGCCAGTTTTGACGATTGGTGGGCGGCGCTTGACACGCGAGTTCCCCGATGCGTCCGTGTCTGATTTGAAAAGATCGCTCCCCAGCATCTCCCAAAATTCCTGTTTGGAAAAGGGCACTGGCGAACGATAGGGCAGCTCCATTGTGGAAGTGTTGGCGGCACGTCCGCGGCTGTGCATCACCCAGCGACTCAGGGGTGAAATCGAACCCTGAGATCCCAGAACCCCCAGAGTTTTGGAGGAGTCTGCTGAGGAGGAGGACTTAGACGTAGACGAGGGGAAGGAAGAAGATGACGAGTGGGTATCTTCCTGTCCTAGAGCCAGCTGGAGGAAAGAAAACAGGAGCAAGAGTGAGCCGGTGAATGAAATTAAAATAAAGAGGATGAAAAATGTGACATTTAAAGAGAGAGGAGGTTACACAGACAGGAATTTAAATAGGAACTAGATTTGCATTTCCTAAAGGAAATACTGGTGTTTGAACGGCAGCAAAAGAATAGTCTTACAGTTTATGTAGGCTTAGGTTTTAAACTTCATTTCTGCATAAATTTGCAGTTGTCATGATGTTCAGCATCTACCTTGTTTTCTGTTGACTGTGAATGAGAATTAACACGTGTGTCTGTTGTGCTTCTTTTGCAGATGTGGAAATATGAATCAATTACTTGTCCAAACAAATGCAAAGAAAGAGCACTTGCAATTCAGTAAGCAAATAATGCAATAAAGTCATTGCTGTCTGAGTTTTGAATGGATTCAAATAAATTCAGAATCTCGGACAGTGATGATGTTATTGTTGTTTGCATACTGAATACTGCAAAGGGAGGCTTTTGAACTGAATTTTAAATTTTAAAAAAATTGTTCGGTTTATAAAAGCCAAAATGGATAGAGCGCCCAAGGCTAAAATCAACAAAACAAAGTTTGAATGGTGTCAAATTATTGAATTCTGTTAAATGGTTCAAGCTGAATTGATTGCATAAAATTATCGAGAAATAGGATGTTTGAGGAATGTCAGTACAGGTCTGCCTTGTAAATACTGTGATTAAAAAAAGAGGAATGTTAATGCAGTGCTCGCCTTGCAATAGAGCATAATTTGAAGGATTGAATTGAAAGGAGGAAAAAAGAACAGCTAAAAGGGAAACATCATCAGCACTTGAATCAAACATTCACCCACGGCAAAGCGTCATTGACACCTCACTAAAACGTCCAAGCCACATTAGACTCCCGTCAACACAAATTAATCTCTGTGGTCTGACCTGTACTCTACACTCACTGGTTCACAATATTGCTTTAGATATTGCGTGGGAATGATTTGATCCCTTTATGGCTTATCTATTTTTTACAGAAGATCTCACTAAGACTCCCAGAGCTAATAATAATAATTTGACTAAGAGAGAGAGTGAGAAAGATCGTGAGATTTGAACTCCTTCACTCTCAAGAAACACCTACATTGTTATTCAAATGAACATTAATCAATTCATTTTAATGTATTTTAACATTTTTATTTATTAAGGACCTGCTAAACAGGAACAGATACAGAAAACATAAAATAGAGGGAGAGCTCTGGATGGAGGTAGTGCAGAAAGCGAGATGGATGTTGTTCGATAAAATAGTGTGTGTTTGCCTCATTGTTTGTATATAGAGAGCTGTGGAGGTGGATGAGATGCCTCTCTACGTGGGCTCATGGATGGGTGAAGAGCCCCAGAGTGGGTGTAACTGGTAATTACTAGATGGTAATGATCTATTTGAAACACCTCATATACAGGTAATCCAACAAGAGCTCTCATACCTTGGATCAAACAGTTGGATATGACTCTTCACAGGTTTGTGTGTGTGTGTTGTGGAGTGTCAGAGAACAATGATGCTTTTTGATGTATTGTTTATTATCTGATGAGCTCTAAATTCTGTTTGGTCTGTTTCTCTGAGCCATGGGCCTGAGCTGCATTGTATCCGCACGGTCAGGTTCAAAGCTGAAACGCACCCAAAAGACACATTCGCTTCTAGGAAACAGTCTCATGCTGTACAGAAGCTCTCTGAATTCGCCAGACACAGAACTCACTTCCAGGTTTATGGATTGCAGAGACCTTGTGAGTTGTGGCGACATGGACCACAACCAAGAAAATTAATTCCCACTTTCAGTGGTGTCCAAGTCAACTGATGCCATCTCACACTACCTATAGTCATGTGACCTTTTGTCTTCACCTCCGTCTGTTCCAGGGCATAAAAATATAACTGAGACTTGACTCTGGAGTGCCAAATGTCTCTGAACCTGAGGTAGGTTCAAAGAGAGGACAGATTAAGTTAGCCTGTTTATGTATGTATGTATTTTTTCATTCTCTAAACTGGTTTTATATATTCATTTTAGCGAACCAAATTTGTTTATGCAATGAATTTCATTTGATGAAAAATGTAATCTAACTGTCATTACTTGTTTTACATGCTTTTTTGTAGTGAAAAAATAGTAAAGTTAAATGCCAAATAAATTAGCATTTATGTTTTTGAATAAAATACATAAATTGTGTGAAGTGTTGTTTATAGTTCCACCTGATCTCTGCAAAAAAGTCCATAAAAATAGGGCACAATGTACTGTGTTAAAGTAATTTTACATATTGTGTTTTGACAGGTGTTTACCTCTATTATGCATTGTATTGTTTTTTAGGATTAGAATTAGGATTAGGGGAAATGTCTGTAAATTTAAAGGATAATGTTCTGGCAGAAACTTTTTTTTTTTCCTTCTTAGTGTGTTGACACTCCTACTCCTACATAACATTTTTCTTTCACAGTCTTTGCAAAAATTTAGTAAATCAATTAATCTCATTTGAATTATTAAAAAGAACTAGTTCTAAAGAATGATTTTGCTTGTTAATTGGTTAATGGGATTTCTAGTTTTGTAATGTTTTACCAACCATAATGTAACTACAAAATATCACTGCTCATACATTGATCCTTCATTGCTTAGGAGACTTTACGGACATTAAAGTATCAAAAATCCTTAGGATACATAGACATGAATGAAATTAAATGCAGCCTTTACTCATAAATTACCGATAAATCACCGTTAAGAGATCATGTGTGAACAGGACCTTTTTAAAAATACCAGTAAATTTGTTCTGGCAATTTACTTGTATGAGAAGTTGTAACATTACCAGTAAATTACCGGTAATGTGCTCTGTGTAAACACAGAACCAGATTACCGGTATGAGCACATGTGAGTTCAGAACGTGGTGACGTAAGACGTCTCCTCCGGGCCAATCATAACATTCTGGCGCAGATAACGCATTTACTCCGCGCTGTGTAGTTCGGTTTTAATCTATACAATGGCTCTGGGCCAAAAGCAGCTGCAAGATTGTGAACGTTTGACAAAAAAAATTAAAACATCAACAAAAACACTGACCACATATATCCCTCCACGTTTACAAACACAACACCGGGAGGCACAGACATTTAAGCCCCGTTCTGATAACTATAAAGATAACTATAAAAATAACGATATTAGCGTCCACACCAGCGGACAATATCGTTTGTATATTCTAAGCGCACGAGCGTCTACCGCTTTAAATTTTGCAGCTCGTTATCGTTATCCCTAAAGCCCCGTTCACACCAAGGACAATAGCTATAAAGATAATGATAAAGATATAGTTCTAAAAATCATTCTCAATATTAAAGAGTCCACACCACAACTATTTCCGGTTAATTATGTCACAGAATTAATGTGTGAATGGCGCTTTAAAATGATGGAACATCATTGTCTGTGTGAACAGCACATTTTTGTATTTGCCAGTAAAGTCGTTCTGGTAATTTTACAGCAATTTACTGGCATTACTGTGTGAAAGGGGCTATTGTCGAGATCCCTAGAGAAATCACTGGTGTGTGTGTTTTGTTTTTTTTCTTTTTTCAGGATTAAAATTGTATTGCTATTATGACCCCCATTTATTCTTGTTGTCTACTAAAGCGATTGAGATATTAAAGAGATATTAAAGGGATGTGTGATTTTTCTTCAGTATGGGTAAGAGTATGATGGTGGTTTTTAAATGTAGAGCATGAAAAGGAAAAGCATAGCAGGAAAGAAAGAAGAGAATAAGGAAGTGCCTTAAGAGACCTTATTTGAAACCTGCCTTTATTTCTCAGTGGGTTGGATTTAGTATATTCCAACCAGAATATATGCCAGTCCACCCTCGGAGTAAATGTATGCAGTCATAGTCAGTGTTTGAGGATTCTGCCTATCTTTGTGTGTGTGAGAGAGAGATCCCTGGCAGACTATATAAGCATGTATATTCACACAGTGTGTAAGTGTATGCTGTGTGTGTGTGGATATGAGTCTGTTCTCGCTGTCAGGGCAGGCCTGATCCACTGAGCTAAAGGATCTCTCTCCTCCATAATGCATGCTGCCCTGTCTCAACCCTGATCCTTCAGCCCACTCTGATGCTTCACGCCCATCTCATCTCGTCTTTTGCAGGCTTATTCCGGCTTAATCAGGCTTACTCATGCCTGATGCTCATTTTACTTTACTCTAAGTGCCTATCTCCGATCTTGATAAGACAGACTCCATTTTATACAGTATGGATTAGCGCAACACGCTCTGGCTAATTCAGTCTTCTGTAGTCGTGCTGGTTTTCCTCCGGGCTCTCAGTCGCTTTGCTTGGATCTTGCGTGGACTTCTTTGTGCCTCTATAAAAGAACGTGTGGATTAATAACTGGCCTTGACGAGCGTGTAACACCTCTACAGACTGAATAATTCTACATTATCCCGTTGCAGATCTGCTAATCTGCACAGCAGCTATGCAGAACAGGTCCTGCACGAATGTCATACCAGCTAATTGGGGGTATAAATATTAAATTGCATTATTCTTAGAAATACCTGTCTTGTAGAGCCTTTCTATTCAATGCACATACAGTCGGTTGAGATTCTGGGATTAGTATAGGCTTCAAGTGTTATATCAGATTCTACTAAAAATTTATGAAAGAGACATTTTACTGTGTATATTATACTACATTATGCCAATATGTTTGTATAATGTCCACTGAACTGCATAATTGACTGTTGTTCCAGGTAACTGATATCCTACATTGCTGTAGACAGTTTTTTATTATATTAGATTATTTATTATATAATTTTATTATATTTTTAATCAATGAAATCTTTTTTTTCAGCACATCCCGATTGCCCTATCAGGGTTTTGTTTTGTTTTGTTTTGTTTTAATTCAAATTTATTTTAATGACCAGTTACATTATCCCATGTCTGAATGAAGGGTTTCATAGCATTGATTGTGAATAGCATTGTCATTTGTGTAACCGCAGTGTAATGAGTCTATATTGCAGTCTAGTTTACAGCCTCCAGTTCATCTCAGATCTGTTTGCAAGAACTTCTTAAAAACGCTCATCTCTTTTTATATCTAATTCTGTATTGGGTTAAAAACAACTACTGCTTATAAATGGCACGCACACACACAGTCACTCACGCTCTTTGCTGTGTCCCTGTGCTGAATGATGCAATGTTGTTTTCACCAACTAAAAGCTTTGTTCTTCATCCTATCTTCCTCTGAGGAGTAAACACTCCAGTCTGGATACACTATTCTGATCACTCAAGTGTTGTCACTTTCTTCCAGAAGGCAGAAGTAATTCCATAATGTCCTGTAAGAGCAATTAATCAATCAATCAGGTCCCAGTTCTTCATGTGTATTCATCCTTTTCTTTTTCAGTGCTTTCTTCCCTTGTTCTGCTAAAACCACCTTCAGAAACGGCACAGAGAAGGCCATGCAAGTAAATCCCATTTCTCCCATATCTCCCTGGAGAAGCATCTTGGCCCCAGATTAATAATGAACAAAAATAAAAAGCAGGTAGACATATTGATTTTAATCTATTCAGACTTCACTCTCATTTTCTTTCTCTCTTTTTTTCTCACAGAAAAGAGGATGAATGTGAAGCGGGTTCAAGAGAGGAGGGGTGAGGAGGACCAACCGCACCATTACCCCCTGTTCTTATAACCTGATCTCAATTTCAGTCTTCATCTCTCTCTCTCTCTCTCTCCTTTACTCCCCATATGTTGGGAAATGGTTGACTTCGCATATTGATCTGTGGCCAGTATTCTCCAACAAGCTTGCAAGCTTTGACCTCATCAAGAGCAAGTGGAAAGCTGAACAAGACAGAAAGATTTTAGAAATGTCACCAAAGTAAAATGGGAACAATTAATAACTTATCACTTCATATTTACAGTACACAATGCCAAGTTTAGAAGACTAGATTAGTACACAGGAATTAAATGCTAAAAAGATTAGAAAGAGTGAATTTGTCTTTTTGAAGGTGTTTAATACTGCACAAAAAAGTGGTGCAACTGTTTATTGAAGTGACAGGTATTAAAAGGGCTTAAAAAGGAGATTCCTTGATCATTTTTGGTCAAGGAAACTTAATTTCAAGGTTTCTGTTGACACATTTCCATCTGTAAATAAATAACAAGGAGCGGACTGTTGGGAATTGACGCGATATTATAATCCACACTATGTATCAAGTAACAAAAAGAAAGCATCTCTGAATGAGATGAATTGGATTTTATAACTTCTTTGCCCTTCATGTGAAATTAAGGACATGATTCATCCAATATCACTGTAATTTTCTGCACCTCTTGACAGGGATGTTCCTCTGCCTTTCATTAATAAGATCTGTAACTAAATCAACCATTTCATCTCCCTGCAGACTTGATGTGGTACTGACTTCATTCGCTTCCTTATACCACTTAAAAGTAAACGGTGCAAGGCAGCCCAGCCATGCTAAACACTGCGGGTGGAATAACACAATATGTTTTTTGCCAGATGAAACACTCATGGGAGGGGAAGAACGCAGCTGGAGGTGTTGGTCGCATAAGCAGGATTGAAAGTGTAATGGTTGTCTAGACTGTCCAGCTCTCTAATCCTACACTCAACTTTCATGTGGATTACGGTGGGTTGAGAAAGAAGAAAAGGCTAGATGTGATAAACAGAGGCGGGGAAAGACAAGACAATAAGGAAGAAAAATAGCTGTGCAGCGAGGCTCAATTAGGGAAGAGAGACTCTCTTTAATATAACAATGTGTGGTAAAAGCACACTGGGCTGAGTGCAGTAAATCCCATTTATTCATAGAGTATTAATTTGTATGAGTTCTTTACGCACCAGTGACTTGTTTATGGGATCTCAAGTAAATTTGGACTTTAATGAGTATATGGCGATGATACTTGCTTTGAGCTGCAGAACTCATTTCCTAAGAACTCAAAACCTCTACTGTTACGCACAAGGACTAAAAGCACAAATATTTAAACACTGAAATAAATGTTAACATATAATGGGCAGTGAGCACTGATGCCAGGAATAGAAAAGAGTTAAAACAGAATAGCTTGAGCCTGGCGGCTAGTGAACGTGCTTCAACGTGGAAAAAGGGCATACTGTTGCTTCATGCTACTGTATTGTTAGGACACTGTAAAAAATATAGCCTATATTTGAAGTTGTAAATAACGATAATTGAAGAATTTTACCAGAAAATTCATTGCATTTCAGTATTTATACTTCCAAATTTCACATTTAATTAGTTACCAGTTCTTTATAATTATTTGTAAAATTCACAAATAAGTCAAAATTGTTTCTACACCATTTTTTTTTCAGTATATACTGTATGTCCATGTGGACAAAGCAGCAGAAAAATTCTTCAAAATGTCTTTTTTGTGTGTTTCACAGGAATAAGAAGGGAATGTAAATGAAGACAGGGTTTTAAACTGTTTTAGTGCTATAACACATTTAGCTTTGGTGCTCATGTGGGCAGAGAGAGTTCGAGTCCAGCTTACATCATGTCTTTTCAATTATTTCTTGTTTTTCCTTATATGGCTATGAATTAAATATGGCAAAAAGACAGAACAAAAACAGAAATGTGAAATACAAAACTAATTGATTAAAAGTGGAGACCACTGGGAAGAAAAACATTCAGGGACTGAAGTCACTCAGGGACCAAAACATAAATAGTTTTAATAGATTTAACAGTGAATAGGCCTAGAGACAGCAATCAGAATGAGAAGGCTGTTATAGACTGTGTAATGGGGCATTCACTGTGAATTTATTGCTGGGGGTCACCGAACGGCTGTATTGTTTGTTGAAGTGTGCCATCTTACTGTTGAATGCGCTTATGCTATTAGTGGACTGCAAAATTGGCCATTTCTTTTGAAAATTTGATCACAAATGCAATCTTTTCTCAGTAAAATATGATGTATAACAAGGAGTGAGAGGCATATATGGATAAAAGTACTGGGACACCTAACCATTACACCAACAGGGGCTTTAATAGGGTGACCATACGGGCCATTTTTACGGGACACGTCCTTGCCAGGATTTCTATATTGCCTAAAATGTCCAGGTTTTGGCTGTTTGCTCTGTGCAGATCGATTGTTGTATGACATCCGCGAGAGCTATTGAGAGCAGAGCAGATGGCTCCTTATGCTTTCGTATCGCACTCGCTGTACTTTGAGGTCATACAACAATTGTTCTGCGCAGTGGCGCTTGAATGAATGAAAGTTGAACGAACGAACAAACGAACACACCTAACATGTGCACGTATTTGCATCACTTTGAACGCTGTCTGTAGATCCCACCTTCTCACATGCCATGATTGGTCGATTATGTACAATGCCAGCACGTTACTGGTCAATCATTATCTTCAGCAAGTATGACAACAGGAAAACAGAGCCAAATGCAGAAATCCTGGCAAGGACATGTCCTGTAAAAATGGCACGTATGGCCACTCTAGGCTTTAATGACATTGCATTCTAAATACACATCACATTCTAAGACATTAATATGAAGTTGTTCCCCCTTTGCGACTATAACAGCTTTCAATCTTCTGGGAAGGCTTTCCACAAGATTTTGGAGTGTTTGTGGCAGTTTTGACCAATTTTACTCGTTCATCCAGTAAAGCATTTTGTGAGGTCAGGCACTGAAGTTGGACAAGAAACCCTGGCTCACAAACTTTTTTCCAGTTCATCTCAAAGGCATTTGATGGGCTTGTGGTTAGAGTTCTGTGCAGACTAGTCAAGTTCTTCTTTACCAAACTCATCCAATCAGGTCTTTATGGACCTTGCTTTATGCACAAGGCCAAAGTCATGCTGGAATAAAAAAGGGCCTTTCCTAAACGGTTCCCACATTGTTGGAAGAATAGTATTGCCAAAAATGTCTTGGTATGCTGAAGATTTCCCTTCACTGGAAGTAAGGGGTATAACCCAACCCCTGAAAAACAGCCCTATACCATTATGCCTCCTCAACCACCAAACTTTACAGCTGGCACAATGCAGCCAGGCAGGCAACATTCTCCTGGTATCCGCCAAACCCAGACTCACCCATTAGACTGCTAAACAGAGAAACGTGATTAGTCACCCCACAGAACAGGTTTCCACTGCTCCAGAGTCCAGTGTCGGTGTGCTTTACATCTCTCCATTTGGCGCTTGGCACTGTACTTGTGATGTAAGGCTTGCATGCAGCTGCTTGACCATGGAAACTGATTCCATGATAATCCTGCTGTTTTTGTATTTATATTTATACCAGTGAACCTTTGGAACTCAGCTTCAGAATCAACAGAACATTGGTGACTTTAAAACATGCACCTCAGCAGTCAATGACCACTCTGTGACTGTTTGTGGTCTTCAGCTTTCCAACAGTACCACTTACAGTTGACCATGGATGAATATCTATCAGGGATGAAATTTCATTAACTGACTTATGGTAAAGGTGGCATCCTATCACAGTACCACACTTGAATTCACTGAGTTCTTCAGAATGACCCATTTTTCCCCACAAATATTTGTAAAAGCAGACTGCATGGCTAGGTGCTTGATTTTATACACCTGTGGTAGTGGGTCTAATCGAAACAGCTGAATTAAATCATTAAGAAGTGTGTCCCAATACCTTTGTCAATATGGTGTATATTGCAAGAGTGCTGAAGAGACAGTGGTCATACAGAATTTGCAGTGCATAAGATGAAAGATTATAATGCATGAATGAAGCTCACTTCGAGCGAGTGAATGAAACTGTGAACGTTTATCAAGGGGTCTGGGTTTGGCTGGTTATCATGGTTCAATTAGTCTCTGCTGGTACATTCTGTAACTACACCATGTTTCTTTTGTGCTGTTAGCAATGTAAGCGTCTGGCCAGTCTGAGTGTTTAAGGAGACCTAATGGATGATTAGCAGGGTGATAAAACAAAAATGGACAAGAGCACTGCTTTAGGCAGCAGATGGCAAATAGCTGAGCAGAAGAAGGAAAAAAGAACGAAAGAAGGAACTTAGCAACTGAGTCATAGAGCTAAAGGTTGCATAAGGAGGAATGGACGGGAGGGAAGAGAAGTAGAGAGTGAATGCGAGAGCTTCTTTGGAGGTGAGCCCACGTGGGCTTTGTGATTTGAAAAGATCTGCTATGATGTTGACAAGTGCAGAGCCAGATCAGGACAGGTAACACCTTGGAATCTTATTACACAGAACAAATCCAAGCACAGAGGCCAGCAGTGCAGGACGTGATGATGTAACATCAAAATAAAGGAAAAGATTAGACTCCACAAATTATTTACATTTTTTTATCCAAATCGACTAACCATGCATTTAAAGACTGCATTTTTTTTTGATCATTTCTTGCTTTCTCTGGCTTCCTTCTGTCATGCTCTACTTTTTGAGCTACATGAATGCTATTTCATAATTTATGTTTTGTGGCTGTTAGTCTATGTTTGTTAACTTGAAGTCATCTATGTGCTACATGGAAAATTAACTAGCCATAATCTACTGTAAAAGAGAGATTGGATATGTCCCACCCCAACTGGTAATAGAAAATACATCAGGAAAGTAAACTGCACCCGTCAAGCAATTTTATGGGGCGTTTATGGTACACACTATATGAATAATCAAAAACTGAGCCAGTTGGCTGAAACCGAGTTATGTTTTTACCGTCTGGTGTGTATCATGTGAGTCAATGAGGATGGAGGCAATGGGGTGGGGGGTTTTGTCATTGTGGTAATTGTGACTCATTTAGAGTTATTGACAACAAGCCTTAGGTTCTTCTCCAGGCAACAGAAAGAGAAGATGGTTTTTATGGTTTCGTGCTTTGGAAGCAGGGATGAAGAAAGACAATGAAATTGAAAGGAGGTGAAGAAACAAAAATATGTTGATCTAATGAAATGATAGATAGAATGGTATATGATAGTTTTGCACATTACAGTGTGTACACTAGTGTTCAAAAGTTTGTGCTCAAAAAGATTTTTTTTAATGTTTTGAAACAAGTCTCTTATGCTCTCCAAGGCTTCATTTATTTGATTAAAAATACAGCAAAAAAACAGTAATATTCTAAAATATTATTACAATTTAAAAACCTGTGTATTTACAGCTCCAGAGGCACCTGTTGTAATGTATTTTAATATATAATGTATTCCTCTGATGGCAAAATTTAATTTTCAGAAGCCATTACTCTAGCCTTCAGTGCCACATGATCCCCCAGAAATCGTTTTGATATTTCTAATATCAGTGTTGAAAACAGTTGTGCTCCTTAATATTTTTGTGAAAACCATAATGCATTTTTGAAAAATAAATATTTTGTAACAATGTAAAAATCTTTACTGTCACTTTTAATAAATTAACTGCTTCCTTGCTGAAGTCATTTTCCGGTCCCTTACTCATTTAGCTTTCCTTTCCTATCAATGTCCTCTTATAAAAAGTGGATTAATTGCGTCATTGTATTCACTATTTGTAAGGCACTCTGGATAAAACATCTGTTCAATGAATAAATGTACAGAAAAAAAAATCTGAAGCAAAACTGGAAAAAGTTCACCCAAAAATAATATAGTGAAGAAAAAGTAATGCAATTGCAAATAGTCTACTCTAGTTTTGTACTGCACAGTTTGCACATCAGAAAATTTGTATACTGTACACATACTGCAAAGACAGTATAGTGTGGCTTCTGAACATAGCCAGAGGGAGCGAAAAAGTGGAGAGAAGGTGGGATGAGCTGGAGGTACAGCTTCTCCGATAATGAAGAAGGCATCTGGAGAGCAGGCAGATGACATTCAAAGCCAGAATGAGACAGACAAGTGTAGAAGAGAGAGTGGGAGCTGGGAGAAAAAGAACAATGCAGGCAGTTTAGAGAAGAGTAGGGAGATGACCGGTGTGGGCCTGTCAGCTCCAGAGGCAATAAACAGGCATTTAAAGAGACAGGTACACAGTTTCACCCCAGCCAATTAAAAACAGACTGGCACAACATTCTACCCGAGTCTCTTAAAGGGACAGCTACAGTGCTCTTCCGAGGCCAATTAAAGAGACGACAGCACCATTTTGCTCAGCAGAGCTCAAGCGACTGCATCTGGGAATATATCACTGATTCTGCTGATTTATCCGGAGGAGAATCTGTGACTGTTCTCAGTGCCATGAGGACCTGTATTCCTTGGGCTCTTGTCTGAAAAGGTTGGATAATGCCTTCCATAATCGCTTTACAATTGAGTAATGGGGTTTACTATAGCTTTCTAATTGAATATATGTCACAGACTAAGGTGTCATGAATGAAAAAAAGTGTGTGTAAAAACTGTGTAAAATGTAGAAAATAGCAAACCTAACTTTTGGATTCTGGTTAACACTGTACTTAAATATATGATCACATTCTAGATAAAATATATGCAAGCTCTTTTTCATTTCCCCCAATATTAATAATGATAATGCTTTAGGGTCTAATTTTCTCCATACTGCATGCTTTTTCAGTTTTTTATTGTGAAATACTGAAACAGTTTTTAATTAAATGTGTATGCTTATTTTCATATTGTTATGAAAAATGATTGTTTGAGGAGAAAACACACTCAGCATATAATAACTTGTCTTTGAAGTGAATTTTTCAATATGGATTTAAATTAAGCTCCTATCAGAGGTAGGATTGCAGTCTGTGGGTAACCTTTTAAAACAGCAACCTTATGGCCTCAGAGGGCTGAAATATTCCATAACGAGTGTGTGAGAGTGTGTAGCCGGCTCTGGCCCTTCGAATCACATCTCCCCTGGGCAATGGTAGAACAGACAGATACACTATTACAGAATTTCAGACTGATAGCACTGGAGAAAGAGGTGCATGTTTGTGCCTAGTCGTTTTAAGAAACAGGCACTGCAATTAATGTAAACCTTCCTGAAGGGAAGAGCCTGTGTCCACTGAGTGAAATGTCGTTCTGAAACAAAGAATATGGCAGTTTACTTCAATGTCCTCTAAAAGAGTAGCTTTGCAACTTTTGTTATATACTTTTTTCAGAAGGCAACTTGGAATTGAGGTTTACTGTAGAAATGCCTCTGGTCTTACAGAGCACAATATACCAGAGCATGTTATTTTTCTCCTAATATAACCACTGCTGGTGAAGAATGATATTGACCAGTAATTTCATAGCTTTCTTTTCACAAACCAGTCACCTAACTGATCAAATCAAGGCTCACTCTGCATTTTTAATTTAATCAACCAGTAATATTCTGTGGTAACACTTTATTTTGGTAGTCTTTTTTGTTTAATTCAAAAATACATCACATTCTGGAAATTAAATTTGTTGCAATTCCATTTTATATAGTATGTCGTCTTCTAAACCCTAATGGTCCTACTTTTTTTTTCTTTTAAAATATCAGAATCAGTAACCTCCATCACATTTGTATGTTTTTTTTTGTGGAAAAAGTCTCAACAAATTAATTATTTTGTGACTGTCTTATTATTATTTTATAATTAGACGTATTAATTTATTTTAAAAAATCTTTTGAATGGTAGTGTATTTAAAATGACAACATTTATTAATCTAAGTTTGTTTAATGTACTATTTTAGTAAATAAAAATGTGTTAGTCTATGTAGAAATTAGCATTAATAAATTAAGTAACACATATTATTAACATTATTGTAAATTCTTACTATTTTACCATATTGTGCCAAACTGTGATAGAAATGTGAAATGTGATTTGTGTTTTCCTAGATGTCCTCTTTTTAACAAAACTATTTACTGTGTATAAAACAGTGCATTTCTGACATGCGCCAAGCTTAGGAAGTTAAAGTGGACACAACACACAGTTTCTGCCAAACTCACAGAATTGAGAATGAATTAACGAATGAAGCGCATTTTCTGGGAGAAATGCCCATACATGGAATTCCGCCCATTATGATGTTATACAGGGCCATACTCGCAAAAAAATCCCTGAGGGAGTGTCTTTGGCACAGAAATACTTCAATACTTCCAACTCAATTTTTGAGACTTCGGTTATGTTTAGCATGAGAATCCAACTCTTTAACAGTGTAAATATGAATGCATGAAATGGCATTAGACCTCCCCTTTAAGGACTACTGTCAACCAGAAAGAGTAACACCAGCCACAGCATTTGAATCCTAGAAAGAAAGATATTGACAAGTCAGACTCACGCTCTTTACAAATCTCCGAAGAGGAAGGTAGAAAATGAATCAAGGTAACTGACAAGTGTATATCAATATGTCTTTAATTTAGTTCTATGACTCAGATGATAACCTCCTCTGAGCCTCTGAGTGTTCAGGTACTGCGCACCGACAAACACGCACACAGTGTATTATGTCCCGGCGGAAACGCACTGTGCTGTTAACCTGAGTGTCAAATTAAGTTTGAATATTATGCAGAAAACAATGTATGAGATGAGATTTTCATTTTCTAAATCACTCCATATAATTGAGGGAGAGGACGGGAAGCAGACAGGGTGCAATGAAAACTACCTCTCTCTCACTCTCCGTCTCTCTCTCACTGCCTCTCAATAAGAGCCTTGCGCTCCTGTGTTTCCTCAGGCTGTTGGATTGAAATCTCCATCTCTAATATGACATCAATTTTTAATTAAAGGCCCCAGATCCCACTCAGATTCCTGAGTGTTCGCCGACACATTTATTTCTCTCACTCTCTGCAACAGACCTCATCCGCTCACGCTGGGAGATTTCTCCTTCTGTTACATGATTAAAATCTGCAAACGGCTCTGCCCTTAGAACTAATTATTCCACACCAAGACAAGAGGCGCAAGGGAGGGAGAGAACACAAAGGAGAGAGAAAGGTAATTTCACAAGAAACAAGCCGTTTGACTCTTAATGAATAATTTATGCCGGCTTCAATGGGGTCACAAGAGCCCAATAAGCAGAACCTTACGCCCACCCACGACCTCAGCCCCGGCTACTGGACAAACATCAGTCTCTTCCTTCCTCCTCCTCACTTTTGCCTCTGTGTCCCTTTTTACCACGGGCCATCCCACTTGAACTGACCATCTGAAATGATTAGGATGGGTTCAGTTCAGCGCTGCTTGTGGACCGAGGGATGATTCAGTATTCACAGTGAGATGGTGGTGCCTGAATTGGCTATCAAATTTTTGCATTATGCCGTATTGACAGAGTGAACGTGTGTATGGGTGCAAATCAGCACAATCTGGTCTGTGATAGGTGAGGCAGGTATAGATGAGCCGGGAAGAGTGAGGTGGGCTGGGAATGGTGAGAGAAATAGTTTGTGTTAGCAGAGCCATAATTGTTAGGCTCTTTGATTAGGGGGCTGTTGGTGGGTTGTGACACTTTTTGATTGGGTTGTGAACAACAAAACAGTGCTAAATGAAAAAAAAATATAATGAATCATTCTGTTTTTGATGCCTAAGGTTGTGCATCTAATTAAACTCAAACAGGTTCTGTAGCATCCTCAGAAAACAGGAAGAAGAAAAAAACATAAAGAAAAGAAAAGAGAAAGAAAATATAATGTGTTCACTTGATGACAGACCAAAAACAGACCACATTGTATTTTGTGCTATTTAATTATTGTCTGCTGCTGAAAGCAGTAAGACAATCAAACCTGTATATTGTCATATGTAGTCTATGTTAAGTTTGCACATTGTTGGGCCTATTCCGTCTGATTCCTGAAGCAAAGCCAGTTGAGAGGCACTGTTCATTGTACCTATAAACATTTTGCCCCGGGCCCTATGGATTTTAGCGACGGCCCTGTGAGTGAAGTAGGGTGAAGGCTGGGTGATAAAGGGTGACACTGTTAAGATCCGACAAGGCTATGTGTGGTAGTGGCGCAAGACAGTCTAATGGGAGAGGTTTGATTCTATGTCATCGACACAAACACCATCCTAAACTACATCTGTTCTCTCTCCCTTCCTCCATGGCTGAGAGCACAGCTGATGCCCAGAGTAATGGGATTCTCCATAGCACTATAGGACAGGCTCTAACAGGCAGTTTAGATCTCATCTATTTGACCCCATTTGCACTTGTTAGGATCATTCATGGAACGCACTGAGAATCAGAGAGGGAGAGAGAGACACAGAGAGCAGGAGAAAAAGAAGGGTGGGGAATGAAATTGTTGAACTGACTCCTTTGATAAATTCTCTAGTAAGAAAAGTCATGTCTGGTATTAAGGGATGACTCTCAGAGTGATACCATTTCAAAGGAAAAGTATGGTGAACATGATCATTTTAGTGCTGTTACAACGTTTTATATCATTCAGGAAAGCCTGAAGAACATCAACCACTTTCTGCTCTATGAATGAGACCACGTTCTCCACATCTAATAGCAAAAATCGAGGCTGAATTTAAACTTATTTCTGAACTACAGTATGTCATATGCTATATTTTTAAGCAATTTCTATTTAAAATTAATTCTAAAAAAAAACAAGTTTCAATTAAGCAATTCTGTGTACATCTTTTTTCAATTAATTCAGCCATCAGTATACACTGCTTTCGAGACATCAGCTATTAAAAAAAACCATACTAATCTTAATATTTTCAAACAGTCTTTGTTAGTGGCCTCAGAGCTATTTCCTTGAATTGACAGCTCACTTAGTAATTAAGGATTTTAGGTTTCAAGAATCAAAATTGAAGTGGACACCATGGAGGAACAATAAGCTATATAACCGTTTTCATCCAGCCTTGAAGGATTCGCCAACAGATGCCTATGTTACACCCTAATGATGTCAGCAGATGCCTTTGTCACACCCTGATGAGGTCACTGCAATGCTCTGCTAGTACAATAACCATCTGTCTACTCTCACAGATGGTGACAGATGTCCATGCTTCAAATAAACTGGATGTAGCACTGCGTCCATGAAGAAACTCATCTTTGCCCCTCTCTACCAGTCTGTTTCTGCTTGGGGAAACTTTGAAGTGCAAAACCTCCTCAGACACAAACAAATCTGTCCTGCTTTCCAAGTCCATTATTGGTCCAGCAGTTCATTTCTTTTAGATGAAAACTGATTGCTCTGTGTATTGATTAAAATCCACACTGGAGGTAAACCTTGAAGCATAATTTGAAGGTGTTTTTGAATCAGCAATACCATTAAAAGACTGAAAAGTGTAAAAAAAAATATATATATATATATATATCTTCTTTAATGCATGAAAAAAGACTGTGTCAAGTTCTTGTAGTTGAACACAATGCATTTACAGCATTTATTAATCTTGGTTAATGGTAATTTTGTTCATGTAAACTGTATTTTAAAAGTTGTATACGTTAACATTTATTAACAATTTGAACTAACATTAACACTAAGCAAAATGGAATAAACTGACATTTAATTTAAGTATAATATATAATTTAACATTTAAATAAAATTAATAAATACTGTAAAGTTATTCATTGACAGTTAATATGATTCATATAATTACAGTTCACATAATTCATAATGCACAAACCAATGTTAATGTAAAGAACATTATTGTTACTGAAATTATGAATATTTGTATGTGCGCAGACACTTTTATTCTCTTTCTTACGGAGCCCCGCACATGACATGCAGGAAAAAAATAGTAGGCTAAATCGTGTGCACGATTTACTATTTCGTTCCCTTGATTTGCTAAATCGGGCACACGATTTATAAATCGAGGGAACGAAATAGTAATCGTGTGCACAATTTATTATTTTTTTCTTGCATGTCATGTGCGGGGCTCTGTACTTTCTCTACTTGTCATCCATGTGTAATTTCTGTCTGGTTATGTTTATCTGTGAGGGAACACATCAGGGGCCTGTACCATGATGGTAGATGAACAAATTCAGAGTTATAGGATTAGTTTCGAGTTGACAAAACCAAACCACTCCAATCTGGCTTTTTTTGTACCATGATGCTGATCATCAATTTTCTTTGTCAACTCAGGCTTTGATGCTGAGTTTGTGAAGCACGTGCACATGAATGTGTGACATCACTGGCGAACAGTCAATCACGAGCCTTGGTTAAAAGTTAAAGGTTTTACTAAAGGTTAAGAGATTGAAGAATATGATGAATTTAAATACATTTACAATGAAAAAAGTACTTGTTCATGAAAGAGGACAAATAAAAGAAATTACCTCGCTCTATCAGTGCAGTCGCAAGTGAAACTTGTTAAATTAGTTTATATAGTTGGAAATATACAGCGATAGAGACTCGAATATAGTCACATGTAGTCATTTTTAAAGCATTATCTATTGATTCTACAACTTATTTATATTACATACAATCTGTATATATTAACATTCATTTAAAATAAATGATTTATAATAACTGTTAAACTAAAATTGTGTGTGTAATGTATTAATAATAATATGAATCGTATAATTATATAAATCATATAAAATAACTATAAGTAATTATCATTAAAGCCAGACAATATTTTTTTTTTTTTTTAGTACTAGTCACCTTTAATTTGGAGCAAGATAAACTGGGGGAGTGACTTTTTTGTGTCAGACATGTCACTTTGCTCACATCTGATTGGTCCATGATTGGCCGTGGAGTGTAAGTTACTATGGCAATGAACGCAGCTAAACGCCAAATCACTTGGATTGGTGCAAACTAAACTGAAATTTACCTGGCTAGCCAGCTAATCCGGCTTCATGGTACAGGCCCCTGATAGAAACTGTAAACTGTATATGCTTGTGATATCAGTGATTTTCTGACAATGATATTCAAATTTTAAATGCTTGCTATTTAAAGCAGATAGTTCTCTTTTAGGCCAGAAACATATTTGAGTACATGAACACAGACATTTTCAGGTATCACTCTATTTCAAAACAATACAATTTATATGCAATACGAATACATGTTGTATTCTCAGCGTTGTTGCAATGGGCATAAATCAGGCTTTACCATAAACAGCCAGTTTGCTATGTCATGATATAACTGTCTGCCTGAACAACAACACATCTGGTTTAATGTCACAGACATGAAATGACAAAGGTAACTCTGTCGCCCCCTTGAGTACTGAGGATCTTTTTTTTTGCCACCACAGTAACCCAAGAGCACATGCACTTGCAGTGCATTGTCTGTGTTGTGTGTTTCTGGCCTTAATGCCATAGCCTTATAATCAGAATAAAGTGAGATCACTGCAAAATCCACCTCTTGCCTTTTATGCTTAGTGTAATGTAAGCACGCTCACTACCATAGAGTTAGTGTCAATTAAGCAGTGCTTCAATATTTATATAATGGCATTTAACTGAGATATAATTGGATGTTGACAGTAGGGCTTAATAATCTATGCATAGAAGCTGTGCTAGTTTAGTTGTCCTGTGCTTTTCTCTAGCTTATCTTCAATGGGGAAATCCTGCCATGTCAATGATGCCCATTTCTGGGACAGATGAGGCAGATGGGAAACCTACAGTACATGAGCTCCAACAGGGGCCAGTCAGTCTGTGATAATGCATAAAATCATCAGTGCTTAACACATGCCACACAGGTAGACAGCAGTGATTAAAATGTGTATGTCGCAGTGCCCTTTGGTAATGTACTTTTTCTGTCTTGTTTGTCTGAGTGACTAACAAGCCCTACTGTCTCAAGATGAACTGTGGGTCAATCTAGGGGAGAGTTTACAGTAAATCTGAACAGACAAGGCAGCAGACCATGAGGGACAGAAGAGACGAGTCATTGGACAGGTGAGTCATAGAATATTTGTCCGTTTATGGCACGCAAACAGATTTTTTAAGAGCATAAAATCAAGCGACACTGTTAAAGCGACACAGTCACACTTGAAACACTTTCCCTAATGGCTTCAGGTCTATTCTGTCCTGGCTTTTTTCATGATTTAGCTTAAAGGGGTGGTTTACTGTTTTTTTTTCTAGGCTTGATTGTGTTTATGGGGTGCAGTCTAACATGTGTTCATGCTTCATTTTTTTTAAAAATGCATTATTTTTCATATAATTTACCTTAATTCCACACCGCTCTGTCCCTTCTCTGACAAACCCCTCGATTATTTCCTGTTTTTATGAAGCCCCTCCCTCAGAAATACGTGATGGACTCTGATTGGTTAGCTGGCTCAGTGTGTTGTGATTCACTAAACCGCCGAGCGTACGTCTAAATGTCCCGCCCCTCAGCTCAGCGGCATGTGCTCCAGTTGTATTGTAAACAATGATTTATAACAATATAGAAACGTCTATATTTCTTATCAATTTGAGCCCGATTGAGACGCAGAGGATATTAGTGAAGAGGATCGCGCAGAACCTGTGCAAGCACAGCTCTTAATGGTATGTTTGTTTGTTGTCTCATACGTTTAGATACGTTGTTATTATGCTACTGCTTATGTTAGCTTTTAATATACGGTTTTATTCTGATTAAAGCTTTAATACAGTACGGCAACCGCACACGCGTCCATGTATAATGCTTCTCATTGTTATGTGAAAATGTATAATTGGAACAGTTTGTTGGAGCTGATCTGACGATCTGAATGAGAGAGAGAGAGATGCAGAGCAGGGCGACGCGAGGAACAGTATTAAGAACCGCTGTTTTAGAACATTGATTTTGAAACTTGTGAATCCATTAGAATCGAAAGAAGACAGAATCGCGATTCATATATGAATAGATTTTTACGTGCACCCCTAGTTTTCTCTTCCTCTTCTCTAAAGCAGCACAGCATGGGCTCGCCCCCTTCCTTACATGTTCCCGAGGGTGGGGTTTATCTGGGTCAGTGACGTATCAGACCCGGGAAGTAACTTGTTGTAGTCCCTTACCAGCCGTTTTTTGTAGGCATTAAACTTCCAGAATTTTAAAAGACGATATCTCTGTTTGCATTGAACTTTCAGCGCTGCAACTTTGCAGATGTTGTTTATGCTCAAACAGCAACATTACACACTAACTAACGTTAAAAAAGTGAAATTGCAATAAACCACCCCTTTAATAAGTATGATTATCCAATCAGAAATGTCCCTCTGAACTGAATGAACCTGAAAACACAAACAACTTTCATCAATATTGGTCACATGCATTTAACGAAAAGTGTGTGAATTGGTGTTTTGCGCTCAAACAAATGCATAGACTTTAACAAACTTTTTGATCATTTCTGTGTATGCCAAAACCAAAGATTACTGCACACGCCCAGACAGATGGACCGGAGTTGTCTGATTTTAATGTCGTGTGTAGTTTATTTTCCCTCATGACTGTGTGGAAAGTGGACTGCCTGCTCTGAAAAATTACATCTTGTAACTGTATTAATTTAATGAGCTCATAATGAGAATGATGCTGGGCCAATATCATCAGCATAAACACGTTTAACACGGTAATTGCCTGCAATAAGCTCTTGACTGCATGACATTGTTCTTTGGAGAAATCGCTTAAATCATCACAATCAGGAGAGAAAGAGGGTGCAAAGGATGACCGTTGATTCTGTGAGTATTTCAAGAACAGGAATTAATTGGCTGAAGTATTGTGTGTATGTTTTTTTTTTTGTTTTTTTTTACTTTATATTATTATTATTATATTATTTTGTTGTATTATTTTATATAGTTTCATATTTTAGTGTGTTAACTGAGATGTGTGCATTATAGATCTGTTCAGTGTACGTTCACACTGCAGCAAAATACTCCCTATCTGAGTTCTTATTCCTGTTCTTTATGCACAGAATTTGGTTTTTTTTTTTTTCAATCTGTCTTTCAATCTATCAGTCGTTGATTGGATGGAGGCAGATTTGAATGTGAGCTTGGGGCTTAAAAGAGGTAGGGTTTATAAGGACTGAATGATTGGAGAAATCAGACATACTGCAAAAGAGAGAAATGTGTCATTTCACTTCATGAAAAACAGTTAAAAATGGAGCATATCATTCACAATAAGATTAATAAGATTAATTAATCTTTTCTATTTTTAGAATTTCTATTTAATGGCGACTTTAAATCTATATAGTGTGTACAGAACCGAACAACTACTAGTCAAAAACATTGCTATGGTTTCAAGAGTGATTTCTTTATTCAGTACACACACAAAATGATCATTTAGTGGATTCGCTCCTATAACTCTGCAATGTATATGCGGCCAGGTTTTAGATGTTTCTAACCTCATAAGCATCAGTTGATCAGTGGATTTTCTTAGATGCTAAATTCAGTCAGCTCATGGCACAAGCCATAGATTTAATGAAAGCTCCTGAGTTTAACAAGGCAAAAGCTTGAAGGCTTTATTAAAGCAGGCCCTTTAGTTTCAATAAAGCTGATGAAAATTAAGGTTGATTATTAATGTGCTCTACATGTCTATTAATAATAACGGCATAATAGTGTTTAATAAGGGATAATTCATGGATTGCTCTATAATTTATCACTGTCACACAGCAAATGAATTACCCATGATACCCAATTGAGGTGTGTGAACGCGTAAGCCATTTTCTCGCGTCTGACTCTCCCTCAGGTTTTAAGTAATGTGGCAGATAAATGACCTAATGCCGTAAGCTAAATTGGATAATTACATTATTAGTGTCTTCCTGATGTTATATATCTAAAGGTATGCACTGACAGCATTCTGCAAGTCGCACAAGGCAGACCGTGTATGGTATTTTAATTAAATTCCTTATAACCTTCACCTGTAATTTTATGAGTCTGCTCTTTTCAGCCTGTTTCTTTTCTTGGCAGTGTTTTTTCATATCACTAAGAAAAAAATACTGATACATTTCTGTAAGATTGAGTTTGTTCTTTATTAAAATGTGTCAAGCCGTAAGATTGGTGATGCCCTGGTATGTGCGCATTTCTCTCAGGACTGCCCTCCTTCAAATCCAAACTTGGGTTAGAGATTTAAGGGTATGTGACCTTATTAAATTTCTTCTCACTGGCAGCCCCTTCTCAGTTAATTACAAGTAGGTGTTTTGTAATTAATCTAGGGAAGATTTGTCACGGTTATTAGTTGTCCGCCCCCTTTCGAATGGACAAATGTTAGTAGCCGAATGAAATGCTTTAGAGCAGGAAGCTGGATTTGTACTAATGCAACATCCTACCGAAAGTTCCAGTATGTGGCATAATTAAACTGCAAATAAAGCAATGCTTGTTTGTTGTTTTGATTTTTAATTCTGATATGCTTCTCTTTTTTTTGCCACTTTAATGACAGCATTTTGTATCCCTGGAGAATACAAGAGGATTAAAACGTGTCAAAGAAGAAGTCATGAATTATTCCAGCTACACAGCAGATAATTGTAACACAGAGACTGCTAGAGGGGGATTAAATTTAGACTGCGGGTGTTAAGCAATAACACCCTCACAGCAGGTGCATGAAAAACAGGCATCCGTACACAACCTTTACTCTAAAGTTAAACTTTGGATACCCTGGTATATTTTATATCAGTCATAGGTACACCAAGGTCAATGTAAACTCTGTACAGTGTACCAAGACAACAACTGACACCGAGGACAGCTTACTCCTACAGGTATTCTTCATTCTTCAATAAAACTTGGTCTAGGATTGTTAGAGTACCATCCGTCTTATTCTCGAAAGTGCCATGCAGGAGTGCCATGAATATTAATAGTAATATTATTCATAAAAGTTGATTTTTTTTTAATTGCTTTTCCTATTGTAGGGACAAAAAAATAAAAATGTGTAAATGTTGTTTCAGAAATCATCCATTCACACATCCAAAAACTTTTCATTTGAGTTATGCCTCCCACAAATGATTTGCCTTAGTTCACTTAAAACTATTAAAAATAGTTTTTAATTTACATACAACCCAGAAATCTTATTTCTAGAAATGGAAACATTTTCGACATATCAGTTTGTGACACACCACTTGTCTGTGGTCTTTTCGATGCCTATGTGAGTGGTACAGAGTTAAGTTTTCATTAGTCTTTATAAGTTTTTATAATAACTAGAGTTTATATTATAATTTTTTTTTTTTTACATGATCGTTTGAAGCGGCAAAATGGAAAACCTGTGGAGTTTGTGGAATGATCACAGACTCTCAGGTGCTCCGTTCCACTCACACACACAGTTCCAGGCCAGCTTTCAATCTGTGATTTGCTTATTGATAGACAACTAACTTCTTATGGTCTTTAGGTGTGAAACTCAAGCTATTTTTGAATTACTTGTATTAAAGCTGTTGTATAATTAGCAATATCACACTCACAGTTGTGCTGTAGAAATGAATATCAGTACTCTCGCTAATGTGATACTAGGCTACTGTTAAAATATTTTGCACAAAAAGTTTTTAGAAATGTTTACATACATTGTGTGTTCGTTTCAGCCTCTCTTTCTGGGTCCTGTCATATCTACCTAGGGCACCAGGGCACAAGGGATCTCTCCTCTTCCCCTCTCTTTCCTCCACACACTCACACAGAACAGGCATGGGACCCCTTGCGCGCGAAACGAACCGTGACGCTCAAAAAACAGTCAATACGCGCTCGAGCGAGTCCATCCTAAACTCCCGACCTCAGCTGTAAAGCGCGAGCGCACGGCGGGACGACGTTAACGGTCACCCCTTGACGCGCAGGTGACGGCTACTCGAAGCGCACCACTCAACCGTTGACAGAGACGCCGTTCGGTTCAATAAACGCAAAACTGAAACTTAACATCACCCCTTAGACCTCAAATCACCCCCCTGGCCGCTCACCAAGCACGCTGTCCCGTTGAGGAGCAGCATGATGAAGCCGTGGTCGGAGCGCATCTCGTCGGTGTCCTGCTGTCGACAGCTCTCCGTTCAAGAAGACGCGGTTCCTCCGGTACCGTATCCAAAACAGCCGAGACCCGGTCCCATGTCCAACAAAAAGTCAAGCCCGAGCTCTCCTCTTACGGGAATCCCACCTGCGGTCTGTCACGGTAAACTCCCGCTACTTGGAGCGCGTCACATCCAGAGGTGTGTGGAAACTGACAGGACACTTCTTCGCTGCCATCTGCGTACACTTTGCTCCGTTTCGTGTTGCTGTGTGAGGGGAATCATCTCCGTTATCCGCGCTTTTATGTGCAGGTGACGGTTAGGATCCCAGTGCGCGAGCCTGACCGGAGCGCAAACTCCTCGAGTGTCGCACATATCAGTGCGTGCAGACTGGCAGCTGGGCTCCCACACGCGCTGACGTTTTAAACCCCCCTCTCTCCTTCTCTCTCCCTCGCCAGAGCCCCCAATCTTCCTCTTGCACTCTTTTCCTCATTCTTCCCCATACTCTCTCTCTCTCTCTCTCTCTCAATACTCAATTCAATTCAAGTGAGCTTTATTGGCATGCCAGTATTGCCAAAGCATTGACCATTGCATGAACAAAGAACAAATAATGATTATATAATTCATAAATAAAACAAGAATGGATCTTGTAGATAATTACCCTATTTCTTTTTTTCTCTCTCTCTCTCTCTTCAAAGCATCCCTCATCTATCTTTCGTTTTCACCTACAGTACTCTTATCCTTTCTTTCCTCCCTTCCTTTCTTCACCCGGTCAGTCCCCTTCTTTTCATCTTGTTCCTAAACCAAAAGCTACTGGGCCACCAAAACAACTACGATTATGTCACAATAATCAGCTTTAGTCTTCCACAATTATTATTTATAATTGCAACGATGCATTGCTTGGTAAATACACCAGGATCAGAATTTTTCACGACAGCCTTCCTATTAATCAATCATTAGCTATTATGTTTTAGGGTTAAGGTTAAAAGAATGGGTCACCCAAAAACTCAAATTTAGTTTTTTGTTGTCATGTCGTTTCAAAACTTTCTTTCACCCTCAGTCACCATTCACTTTCATTGCATTTTTTCCCCCCTGCACTGAGAGTCAATGTTTACTGAGCCTTTTTACCGAAAAACAAAATAAACATGCATGGGTTTTGAACAACGTTAAGGTGAATAAATTGTTGTTTTGAATGTTTTTGGATAACATATCTCTGTAAATGTATGATTGGTTGATAATTGACTGATATGCACCTTGTTCCAGGAACATGTCCTTCTCTCAGTGTGCTGACGGCAGGAGCGTCACAGGTTATTAAACCTGATGCCAGCGGTACCTTGCCACAAGGTACAGGCTATTCTTATTAGTTTGTCTGCATCGATGCACCTCAGTTATCTGTTTTGGGTTATTTGTCTCTTTTTTGTCACCGAAGATGCTTTCCCCTTCACCTAACTGGTAATTGGCCCTAGGAGAGGCCTACTGTGCGTATTGCAATGCGATTTGTTTAGCTTTATTGATTAGAAACAGCTCAGTATCCTCTGCCTTACTATGTGAGTCTAATATGAAATCAGATCACTTGCGCTAGAGCCAACTGAGAGCACTTGCTTGATTGCCACACTTTTGTTATGAGCCATAATTAATTTTCTCGTCTTGTTTTTTTGGGGGGACTCAAGGATGATAATTTCCCTCTTTTTAAACATCATTAATTCTCATTGTCTTTTTTTTCTCTTTCTATTTCTGTGCTTTCTTGCTTTTCGATCTTAACATTTTGTGACACAATCTCCAGGGTTTCAATCATTTTTTGCACAAGAATTTGACCCTTTGCCCTCTTGCCATTCCATTACCAAGAAAACACACTTCCACTTAATCATTCACGCACACACTGCTTTAATGCCCAATATTAATATCTGACAGGGGATGTACAGTGACCTCAGAGGGTCAAAGGTCACTCTCCTGCTGTTTCTAAGCATGCACAGAGAAGATTAAAGCAACAGACTTAAGCCATTTCTTCCCCAAATCAGATGTTTCCACACAAAATATGTTTAACAGAGAATGATAAAACATACGCATGCTATATGCAGTGAGATATTTTTGAGTGACTGTTATGAAACCTGTCAAGAACATGTCCAGGTTATCTTTCACCCCAAAATCATAACTAAATAATAAAATGATTTGCATCATGGTAGTATTGGCTGTATTTGCCTTTAATATATGCTGATTAAAATAAAACACTTTTACATTCAGGCTATTGAAAATAATGGGGATTATTAAAAAAAAAAAAAAAAAAAAGTTTAAATACATTACTGTATTGAGAATTTGAAGAGGAAGATTTGCTTAATCTTCATGAAAATGTCACATTTTCAAATGTTCTATCCATTTTATTGGCCATTAAACATGCTTGATTGTGTTATGCAGGAGAAATGCAGTTTACATATATTATAGTTGTCTATTGATAGATTTATGGGGGAAATGTGAACTAGAATTTTTTTATTTTTTTTATTTTTTTTTATAAATGTGACTCATTCTGTGTTACTAAACAAACCTCTTCTGCAGTCTTCAAAAGTAATTATGCATAAGGATGATGTTACAAGCCATGCAGATTGTGTACATGTGTATCAGTGATTGAAAGAGATAGTGTGTCTGTTAGTGTATGTCTGTGAGCCTGCATTAGCGTAGGGATCAGGACTGAGGGCGTTAGTGGCTTTATCTTGTTTCACATTGCTAATGTCATTTGAGTGAGCTGTGTAGGAGACAGCGGGTTATCCAATGAGGAGACACTGTGCAATGCGAGTTATGAACATGTTAGAAAGGACACTGGCTCCATCTTGTGTTGAGTTTTGTTAATACATCCATTGTGGAGAAAATTGTCCAATTGATCTTCAATGGATGTGTTTGAAATGACTAACAGCTGCTACTGCTTCACTGCTCAGCACTCTTAAAGGTTTCAGGCTGCCTTCTAAAAAGCCACTGAGCTTTAGAGATGACACTAGTAAATATTTTATGAATACTATGCATATATCTCTATAGAAATTAATTCACGACCATTTTATCAGATGTCATTTTTATAGTTTTAACCAAAAGTACACTCAGAATTGTGAGATGTAAGCCAGTGTATATATGTGCTGCTTTCAAACAGCATCCAGATGAAGGCATCTTAATAGGCGGGATGTTATGTGAACATTAAGATCAGATGTCTTGATGTTTCCCTTATTTTCTGAGAAGGCAGCATTTTTATTTCTCAGGATTGGTTGGCATTTAATTTTTGTAAAGTTACGAGTACATTTATACATGCATTTATAGCATCCTGGTTTTATTTCAGAAGAGACATATTTCACTTTTTGAGTAAGAAGGTGTGTTTAACCAATAGCATCTGAAGAGGGCACCATTGTTTTAAGGAAAATAGTCCAGCATGTTCTCCATATGTTCTCCATATTCTCCATGTCACTGTGTGTGCTGTGTAAGTGGCTTGAAAGTTTAGTTTAATTTCATTCTCAGCAGTTGAGACAGCATGGGCTTTTTAAAGGTGGTTTGACATCAAACTGTAAGTGACATTCACTCAGTTATTCCAGCTCAAATGATCCTCACCAGAGAAATATGAATGATAGGATTTCACTCCCACTGATTTGTCCCCCATGGCTGTTTTTGTTGTTTTTTCCTCAGGGGGGAGATTGAGAGAGCAAAAGAACAAGAGACTGAAGCACAGAGAAACAGGATATAAATGAGAAAGGCAACCTGTCTGGGAGAATCAGGGTGGCCAAACCGCCATCAGTTCCAGAAACATAATCACAGCTGCCTCTTACAATTCAGGCAAGTTCAATTTACCATCATCGCTAAATCTACAGTGATACACACTCGTTATGAATCTAAACAGTGCAAGATGAGGAGAGGAAAAATGTAGATCACAAATGTAAACATAATCAGTGAGGGAAAAAAATGCATATAATTGGTGTTTTTTTTGAGCTGTTGCAAATCATGCTGAAATATACGATGCAATCCCCCAACGTCCAATTCTCTACATGACCAGCATTTACTCAGCTTGAGTACTGTTTGTGAAATGTCAAAATTATGCTTGAGAATTTAGACGAATATAGGAGGAAATAGATAACATCGAGAAGGGGACAGATGGGACAAAAAAAAAAAGAATACAAATCAAACCCTCAGCATGAAAGACGTGAGTGATGTGAAGATGAAGGATGAAAGCATTGCAGTGTCAGTAAGAGGAGAGCAGGGAAGAAGGTACTAGAGAGAGCAGGCCTGCAGAGGTCGAGTTCACTTTCTCTGAGCTCTAGAGGATCAGGCTTCATCAGTGCCTTATTCATGCTTCTTTTCTTTGTTTCATCTGCTGCCCCTTTTCTGAACGATGGCACGGAATGAAAAGAAATGCAAGCATCCAGTTTTTCTCTTTTTCACAAATAGTTTCATTGAGGTTCATCCATTTGGCTGCTTTAAATAGACAGGCTCATTACAGGTGTATGTATGAGAGAGCTGATTGTCAGACCGTAATGATTGTAGGAATGATTTGCCCTGGTGGGAGTCTGGCTACATTAACTTTACAATGCAATTTGAACTTTCGACAAACACTACTGTTCAAATGTTTGGTGCCATTAATATATTTTCAAGAAAATAATATTTTAGCAAGGCTGCATTAAATTGATCAAAAGAGACAGTTAAAACTTTTACAGTTCATTATTAAAAAAGTTATTATTTCATAAAAATGCAGGTCTTTTTTACTTTCTGTTCATCAAAGTATTATGAAAAAAAATTCAGGGTTTCCACATAATTATTAAGCAGTTTTCAACACTGCAAATAATAAAAAATGTCGATAACTCTTTAGTTAATGCATTAACTAACATTAACAATGAGCAAGACATTTCTTACAGTATTTATTATTCTTTGTTAATGTTATTTGTAAAATAAAATACAGCTGTTAGTTCAGGTCCATTAAATAATGTTGATATTTCTTTAACTAGGATTAATAAATGCTTTAGAAATATTTTTCATCGTTAGTTCATGTTAACTAATGTAAAAAATAGAACCTTACTGTAAAGTTTTACCAAAATGTTTCTTGAGCAGCAAATCAGTGTATTAGAATGACTTCTGTAGGATCACGTGACACTGAATACTAGAGAAATGGCTGATGAAAATTCAGCTTTGACATTTTTGGAAGAAATTACATTTTAGAAATGTATTAAAATAGACAACAGTTGCTTTTTAAAATGTAATAATATTTCACAACATTACAGTTGTACTGTATTTTTGATTAAATAAATGCAGTCTTGGTCAGCATAACAGAGTTCATTCAGAAACAAAATCTTATAGACAGTCTTTTGAACAATAATATATTCACATTTACTTAAAACACAACAGACTACATTAATCCCAGATTAAGATGCATTTGGTATTGTTAAATATCTTTTTAGTAGTAGCTCACATAAACACCACCTAGATATGTCTTTTTTAATATGATAAAAGCTGAGGTGTTTAATTATTGCAATGCTACTGTAACCAAATGCCATAGGTTTTCCAAACACTCCTTCTGTCTGAAAATACTGTCTGAAATCTTTTAGATCTGAGAATTACTTATTTTGTCCTTTGTTGCATGAAATAGATTTTTCTCTCTTTAATATACAGAATATCGGGCGCCTGACCAGCCTGACCAGCGAAAGCTACAGGGGACCAGCATGGAATGGGTGTGTATTTTGTCTTCCTCCTGTCTCTTTCGTTTTGAAGGAATTGTTTCCAGACGTCATCAAAGCCAAGCTCTCAACTCAGCAGTGTCCTCACCTTTTCACTTGCACCACATTATCTTTCTCTCGCTCTTTTCTCGTCTCTTCTTCAAAAATACCCTTCTTTTAGTTTCTCTGGTGGCTGTCATTTAAAGAGCACCAAATAACGTAATCAATATGACAATGAGCCATTAGACTCCAGCATTTATTTCAATGACTGTCTGTTGCTTGAGTCTGAATCCGACTGTGGGTTTGATGATGGGATGGGGCCAGAGGGGCAAGCAGGTCTGTCCTCTATGGCCTCTATTGATCTGAGCCTTAAATGGACTTCATCAGACTGCATCAGCATGCTTAATATAAGCCCACATATGCCTGCAGAAGACATAAAAACATGGAGATAAAACTGCATTGTCGCCATACTTATTTCATTTGTGTCTGCCTGTCTCTGTCGCTGTTTATATGTATTCTCTCCATTTCATTATGTGCTTGTTTGAAAAGCCTTTGAGTTATCTAGAAATAATGTCTATCATCTGTCCTCCTCGAGTGAACTTTGTTCTTGATATCAAAGTTGACAGAGCTAGTGGGCCGCTTATATAATTTTGTCATTACTTTAACAATAAAAAGATGGATAAAATTGAATGGAGCGCTTTAATGGCCTTACGGTTCTTTTGCATCCTGTTTGATGCTTAAAACACTTCAGGTCCAATTCATTGTGCTAAACATGTTCTCCTTTTGTGTTTTGCAGAAGAGATCGGAAGAACATTAAGGTGAGTAAATGATTTTCATTTTTAGATGCACTAACCTTTGAAGTTAAAACTGTTCTGCTAGCATTTTGTTTTGTTGGCATTTTTAACAAAAGTAATAGGATCTCATGGGAGAGAGGCAGTCCGCAGGTGTTTTGCTATGCTGACAGAGACACACACATGAAGAGTAGCCGTTAGACATGCTTCGCTCTGTTGAAAGAGGATGAGAATCCTTTGATAAAGGTGAATGCGGAGTCTATTGAAAGAGTTCAGACCCCTGCCACAGACATACACACACAGACTACGGGCCTCTGTGGAAGTGTAATTTGAGAGGTTTATGTGTATGTGTGTGTTTGTGTGCATTGGTCCCGCATCGCCCTTTTGCCATGATCAGGTCGAAACAGGAAGCAGCCATGACCTTCTAAAAAGGGTTAGACACAACCTAAAATTCTGACAATTGAATTAGTGTTTTCATATGTCTAGGAGAAAGCAGAAACCACTGGGCTTGTGATGGTTTGGTTATATATATGTTCAAACATATCCAAGAGTCCAGACCCCGGTAATTTTCTCTGGAAATTTTACCAAGATCCTTTAAACATGAAGGTCACCCCTGTTCTTCATTTTCTGACTCGGTTATACTGTCAAAGATGTGGAACCAGACACAGTAGTCCTCATTAATACAGCAGTGATGCATGTTTAATGTCTGTCGATGAGGATAAATGGCTTTAAGAGACTTTGGTTAAAAGCGAGTGAATACACTTCATATAAAAATCAATAATCCCAGCTACTTATCTCCATCTGATGTGACTCATGCTGTTAAGGGCTATGGAGCCTATTCTGGTGTTATCTCTAAATGATGCAGTTTGTTTATTTATTTAAAGATGGATACTTTGGACAGGAGCATCTTCACAGACATTTGGGTGCTTTATTATTAAGAAGCTTTTTTTAGTATTTAATTATTATTATTTTATGTTATGTGCATTTATGTACTTGTGTGTTTCAGATTGGTTAGTGTGCACAGTTGGGTTTAGGTGCTGGGGTGTACAGGGTGGGGAAAGAGAGAGAGATAGAGAGACTAATGGAATTCATAATTAAAAAAGCTTTTAGTGCAAGGAGGACCTCTGAGGTTGAGTGATCAGGGCAAAGCCGTTTCACACACACTCACTTTCTCATTCATCCAGGCAGTGGATATAAGTGTCCATTCATTGTATATGCAGGTCTAAACAGAATCTGCATGCAGAACTTCTTGTCTGTTCGCTTAGTATTTTGAATAATTGATTATAAGGTTAGTTACAACAGCCTTTTGTAGTATTCTGCTCCATTTAATGCACATTCAAATCTGTTCCACAGAATTCTGCAGATTTTCCTCCAAATTCTGTACAGATAATGCAAAAAAGTCAGCAGATTTGTCTGGGTCTGAGTTTGTGGGCTTGAAAATAAAAGTCAAAATAGTGGCATTTTGCTAACTACACAGTTCTGTTGTTTAAAAGGTACTCTTTATTAGGTTTTGTTTACATTGCACTGGCTTTTGTTCATCCTAGTAGTCGTGGACTTTACACTTATCAATGTGAATGTGAATACATTAAGTTTGCTTTTCTGTTTATCTTTGTGTCTGTGTGTGTGTGTGTGTCTGTGTGTGTGTGCATGTTTATGTGGTTTACGGGGACACAAATTTGTATAATGACATGGGTATGACAGAGGTATTACAATTTGAAGGTGGTTTATGAGGACACTGCCTATGTCCCCGTAAATCAAAAGGCTTAAAAAACATACTAAATGGTGTTTTTTTTTTAATCTAAAAATGCAGACAGCCTCCTGTAAGGGGTAGGTTTAGGTGTAGGGTTGGTGTAGGACAATAGCACATACAGTTTGTACAGTATAAAAACCATTACGCCTATGGAGAGTCCCCGTAAACCACATAAACCAACATGTGTGTGTGTGTGTGTTTGTGTGTGTGTATTTGCCTGTTTGTTGTGGTGCAGATTTCTCCTGAACAGAATCATTTTGGGGTGTGGTAGCTATGGTCCTTGTTTGAGTTTGTGATCATTTGTCCTTGTTTCAATGTAGGAGCTGCGTGTCGTTTGGGCCATAAAAAACTAAAATGACCATTTTGTCTATATACTGTAGTCTGTCATTTCAACAGTCAATTTAGCATGTTGGCCATAAATTGTTTAGAAAGAGTCAATTACATTATTTCCAAATGCAATTCTTAGAGTGAGTTTCTCCAGCTTTTCATTAATGCCACACTGTGACTGCAAAAACAGACGGTGGAAAATGTAAATATTTAGCATGCTGCTGTGTGTGCTTGTGAGTAGGTTTGTTCTTTTTTGTAACAATACATCTTCAGATGCCTGGTATACTGGTGCAAATTTGCGAAGTTAACATTTTCCCATGAAAGTTCCACATATATGCAAAGTGTGGCTTTCCGTGCCTTATAAGTATAACTGCTAGAAATTATGTTAAAACTCTTGTATGTCATTAGCCAGAAATATTTTAAACCACTAACAAAGAGGCACTGTTTATTTGGGGATGAGTGCATGGTTTGAACAACTGTGTGTTCAGAGTCCCCCTACCTGATTTTCTAGCCAGGTTTCAGCCATAAACCTCATTTGGAAAATCATTAGAGAATCAGGAGGAAGTCGGTATACAGTAGCAGTGGGGGAGCATGAACAGCCCCAGCAGCTCATTCCCTGCTAAAGCAAAAATTTATGATGGCATTGTTGTCTGATTTTATTGCTGACTTGAAATATGTTATTGAAACAGAATTGTGACAATCCGTTTTGGAGATTTTGGTCTTTCCCCATTACTGTAGGAGGTTGTACTCAAGGGCACAACTATTGATTTGTTAAAGGGGATGCAAACATTGTTGCCAACCTTTGATGATATGATACACTATAAAGCATTTTACTGAAAAAACTTGAAACATTACATCAACAATGATTTTGCAATGAATGAACGAATGAACAAATGAATGAATAGCCATGTGTAATCCTAGTTTATAGTTTAAAAATGTGATTTTGATCATTATTTTTATGTGATGCATGTGCTCTCCTTTTTGCACCAAATGTTGTACATGCATGTATGCCTATTACTTATACATAGAAAATAGCTGCCTGGGTGGTTTCCAATAAATTCCTGAGTGAACTGACTTGCCTCTCTGATTGTGTACCCAAGTGTTTTACTGGGGATTCTCCTATCCTTTAATGACTAATAAAACAAGAAAGCAAAGATAGAATAGCTTGTGTTTATTCATTGTAAATCTTTTCCACAGAAGCTGTGCCTGAATATAGTTTCTATGACATTCCCTGAAGGGACAAACACATTGCCAGCGCAACGTTATTCCATGAATTTGCATGCCAAAACGTGGCGCTACATGACAGGGAGAGAATGTCGGAGAGAAATGTCAGAGACAGTCCTTTAATCTGTCATCCCTCCTCTATTCTTAATTGGTGAGTGTGACAAACCACTGACAGAAGAGACAGAGATTTCAGTAAAAACAGTCAGCAGATGTTGTTTTGAGTAGTCTAGTGGGATGCTGACTTATATTAAGTCAAGATAACTGATTTTCAGTACATACTCCACAAGTACAGGTGCATCTCAATAAATTAGAATGTCGTGGAAAAGTTCATTTATTTCAGTAATTCAACTCAAATTGTGAAACTTGTGTATTAAATCAATTCAATGCACACAGACTGAAGTAGTTTAAGTCTTTGGTTCTTTTAATTGTGATGATTCTGGCTCACATTTAACAAAAACCCACCAATTCACTATCTCAACAAATTAGAATACTTCATAAGACCAATAAAAAATAAAATAAAAATTTAGTGAATTGTTGGCCTTCTGGAAAGTATGTTCATTTACTGTATATGTACTCAATACTTGGTAGGGGCTCCTTTTGCTTTAATTACTGCTTCAGTTCGGCGTGGCATGGAGGTGATCAGTTTGTGGCACTGCTGAGGTGGTATGGAAGCCCAGGTTTCTTTGACAGTGGCCTTCAGCTCATCTGTATTTGTTGGTCTCTTGTTTCTCATTTTCCTCTTGACAGTATCTCATAGATTCTCTATGGGGTTCAGGTCTGGTGAGTTTGCTGGCCAGTCAAGCACACCAACACCATGGTCATTTAACCAACTTTTGGTGCGTTTGGCAGTGTGGGCAGGTGCCAAATGCTGCTGGAAAATGAAATCAGCATCTTTAAAAGGCTGGTCAGCAGAAGGAAGCATGAAGTGCTCCAAAATGTCTTGGTAAACGGGTGCAGTGACTTTGGTTTTCAAAAAACACAATGGACCAACACAAGCAGATGACATTGCACCCCAAATCATCACAGACTGTGGAAACTTAACACTGGACTTCAAGCAACTTGGGCTATGAGCTTCTCCACCCTTCCTCCAGACTCTAGGACCTTGGTTTCCAAATGAAATACAAAACTTGCTCTCATCTGAAAAGAGGACTTTGGACCACTGGGCAACAGTCCAGTTCTTCTTCTCCTTAGCCCAGGTAAGACGCCTTTGACGTTGTCTGTGGTTCAGGAGTGGCTTAACAAGAGGAATATGACAACTGTAGCCAAATTCCTTGACACGTCTGTGTGTGGTGGCTCTTTGACCCCATCCTCAGTCCATTCCTTGTGAAGTTCACCCAAATTCTTGAATCGATTTTGCTTGACAATCCTCATAAGGCTGTGGTTCTCTCGGTTGGTTGTGCATCTTTTTCTTCCACACTTTTTCCTTCCACTCAACTTTCTGTTAACATGCTTGGATACAGCACTCTGTGAACAGCCAGCTTCTTTGGCAATGAATGTTTGTGGCTTACCCTCCTTGTGAAGGGTGTCAATGATTGTCTTCTGGACAACTGTCAGATCAGCAGTCTTCCCCATGATTGTGTAGCCTAGTGAACCAAACTGAGAGACCATTTTGAAGGCTCAAGAAACCTTTGCAGGTGTTTTGAGTTGATTAGCTGATTGGCATGTCACCATATTCTAATTTGTTGAGAGAGTGAATTGGTGGGTTTTTGTTAAATGTGAGCCAAAATCATCACAATTAAAAGAACCAAAGACTTAAACTACTTCAGTCTGTGTGCATTGAATTTATTTAATACACGAGTTTCACAATTTGAGTTGAATTACTGAACTTTTCCACGACATTCTAATTTATTGAGATGCACCTGTAAATGTTGTACCTTAACTTTGTACTCCACAAGTAAATGCACCTTAACTTTGTACGCGTTTCAACCCATAGCTGTTCACGCACATACCATACATTTTCTAACAGTCCAAAGTAACCTGTAGGCTTTCTTTTCTCCTTCTGTGCTGCTGATCATGGCTCTTTTCTTCTCTCCAGCAATGCAAAGATCACCTCTGCTGGACCTGTCATTTTTATGGCAGCTCTCACCTGTAGACTGTTGTGGAAGTTTCATGTCTTCCAAATCTGTGCTGGAATATCTGCTTTTCTCTATCCTTCCTCCAACATATGTTTGCACTTATTCTGCATTGTGCTTAAATTGCATCAATTATGTTTTTGCAAGTGAACAGTTTGTGAGCTTCTAGAAATATCATGGATAGAAAGTGAAACACAAGAGTATGGAAGACAAATTTTCTGAACTGTTTGACCGCTTTAAATTGAATAAATCTATAAAGCATCAATGGCCACAGAAAGAACATGTTGTTACGCCTTGAATTCAATTTTAAATAAATTGCGGTCTTTTGAACATTTAATCAAGGAATCCTGAAAAAAAAAATTATCGTGGTGTTCACTAATACATTAAGCAGCATTACTGTTTTCAACAGTGATGATAAAATAAATGTTTTATGATAAGCAAATCAGCATATTAGAATGATTTCTGAAGACTGGAGTAATGGCTGCTGAAAATTCAGCTTTTCTAAATGTGATAAATTATATTTCAAAACATATTAGAATAAAAAAGCTATTTTGAATTGTAATACAATTTCAAAATATTACTGTTTTACTGTATCTTTTGATCAAATAAATGTAGGCTTGGTGAGCATGAGAATTCTTTCCCCCAAAATTTTAAATTCTAGTGTAAATAAAAATCTAAATGATTCTATTTTATAACTATTTGTATTCTTATCTTACCATACCTAAATGTATCCATCATGCATAATTTGAGATTTTACATGGCCTGTTGTGCATATGTGTATATGTATGCCTATGCTTGTTTATTCAAGAGGTATCAAGTGGTGTATATTACCAGTGTGGTTATGATTAGCAGACTCTCTAACTCACTCAAGCTGTCAAAACATTTAAAATGACTTTTCATTTCTTCCAGATGAATGCAACAGACGTACAAACACACATAGTTGCATACATCTACTGTAAAATGTAAACAAAGATTCGTTCAGTGACCCAGGTCAGAGATCACACATGGGGGACAAAATTCCATCTCAGGTCATATTTTGCAGTATTTTACTAGCACTAACAGCACCCCAAACGTTCTCCCAGGGGGTACACAATGTTTTCATAACATGCAAGGTACACCTAGATCACCTCAGCTAGCCCAGCATGCTCCAGCACCACATGCTGCAAAGGAGAAGGGTTGATGTAGAGTTAAGGTGGACATGGGAAAGGTAAGACTCCCCTGGGCAGTTAGGGCTGAAATCATGGACAGAAACCTCTTCAGGTGCCGTCTACTGACTACTCGGGGGTCGAGTGATCCACTGCCAGATCGAATTTTTATGAAAACTGAATTGACTGATGACTGGCTGCGCTCTATGTGTCAAAACAGTTAACCTTCATCACGTAGATGCGAAGAGCAAAACAAGAAGTAAAACCAAAAAGCGAAACCAGCTTTGCACTTTGGTCTTTCTCTCCAGGCACTGAGTGGAATACCTAAGTCCCATGGCAGAGAGTCCTTAGGGGGTCCTCATGTTCAGGAAGAGGGGTTTAGGCTCTCAGGATCTGTGTAATTACTTTGTTTTGGTTCCAGTGGAGCTATTTATTTATGAGGCTTTGATATGATTTTGACAGCTCAAGCTGTATGAACTCTATGGAAAATACACTGAGGACAGCTAAAACGGTAGTTAAACAGAGAATAAGGGGAAGGCAAGAAAAAGAGTTTTAAAGACTGCAAAAAGATGTATTACAGTAGAGTTATGACTGTGGTTGCATGCGAAAAGAAACTGTCAAATTCTTTTTTTCCCCTCTATGGGATCAATATGATGCTGCCATATAATTTAGCTAAAATGAAGAGTCTTAGGAGGTGTTTCAAGGTGCCCACTTTTTGGAACAGACTTTAAATGCATGCCTTGAAATGCTGCCTTCATGACAGAGAGAAAGAGAGAAGTGATTAGCAAATAAGCATGTTGAAATGTCTGTATGGTCTGTAACTGATTAGTCTTCTATCAGTGTTACACTACTGAGGGTTTCAAGTTTTCAGCACTAAAGCATGTAGGTGGTCATGCTGATCTATACAAAGTGAGCATGTGGAAGTTTGGTTTGGTGTTTTAGTTGAAGTATCTCTTTGTTAAATGCATGTAATGTACACTGAAAGTCTGCCTATCTTTGCCATTGAGTTTGTCTTTGGTTTCCTCTTGTACAGTCATCTATGAGCGGGCATGAGCTGTGACAATGTGACGCATTCATCTCATCACATGCTTTTTCTGTTCACTCTCATGCTTGCTTTAAACGGCCTTTGAGCTGCACTTAAAAACTGCTCTAATAATACAGTGTGCTCTGTTCATGTGCCACTGAGACGTATTGAAGTGAGCTTGTTGAGTTTGGATAGCCTCTGTCATCCAGGCAGAGTGAGATACAGTGTATTTTCTCTCACACTTTATATCAGCAAAACACATTTGAGATTTATTTTTTTTCTAGGTGAAAGATGCATTCAAATGGAGTTTTTCACAACTCTTATGCATGCACAGAGTTGAACTCTCATGCACTCCACTTGTCATGTCAGGCAAGTGATTAATGTGAGCAGCAGTACAAGGTATTAAAGAAGTGTGCTTGACTAAGCCCACCGTAACCAAGGTTGTCTTGCAGACGTTTCAGAGAGAACAACTTCATTGCTTCCAGAGCTGGATTATTGACGTATGTCTACAGTTGATCCTATGCAGGATATGAGACGGACTAATTGTTCTATTGACTTTTTCTTAGATCTCTTGCCACGAGTTACACATGCTACTTCTGACTACACACATGTTGCTTTTTGGATATATATGTCACTCTTTCCAACAGATTATTCTGTTTGTGCTGTTATTTTAGTTTATTTATTTATTTTTTTGGCATTTGCTTCACTTATGTTGAGTGAAGAATTAAAATCTCAAAAATAGAGAGACAGTAATCGTCAAATTTCTTGACACATTCTAACATGTGCAGAAACATTTGCTCCTTTTTGGAAAGTGGTTTTCTGTGGTGTTCTGTGATAGTCTCTAAAGTACAAGCAATTATGTTTTTTTTTTTTTTTTTTCTTTTTTTTACAATATCATAATGTCTTCATGCTTTTTTTGGACGATAGTTCCCCTAGACAATTCAATTGGCATCACTGAAATTGTCTAACCAATTACAAATTACAATCTTCATCATTTTCACATCTCCACTTATCTCCACGCATTGTGTTCTGACGAAGACTGATGCGCACTTTTTGTGCTTTCAGACTGGTCCAGACAGTTTCGTCTTCATCTGCTGTTCGTGGGCTTGGTAAATGAAGCTTTAGGTATCCGCTTTAAAAGGTGTGACGTGCATGTAAAATGTCAGTGATGACTGCTAGTCCTCTATTAATCAGAGAATCCCTCAGGGGGCAGATGATGAACAGCCCATTCGAGCATGATTACACTAATTTATTCCACCATTAGAGGATGTAATTTGATTTTTGTAATAATGAAAAATGATCAGCTTTGTCGTCTTGGTCCATTATGTAGCCCTTCCCTATTTTCCTTGACAGTTCAGACTTTTCGGAGTGCTAAGCCTCAAGGTTTTCTTTTTAATTCTTGACATTTTTCTTCATTCATCCAGTCCATCTTCCCTTTGCTTTTTTTTGTATCAAATATCTAATACAGAGAGAGAAGCAGAAAAAAAAAGAGAAGAAAAAATGAGTTTTTTTTTTTTTTTTTTGATAGAAAGCAGTCTGCAGTTTTGTTCCCCATGATTGAATACAGGCTTCTGCCACCCTCACAGTCGCACTTTAGCTGACCAGAATTACACTGATTGCCACTTATTACCGCGGTGACAGATTGGTGACAGATATTGAGGAAGTCGAGGCATATCCGGCCTAGTTGAATTATGGGAATTGAAGTTCACCTTGAACATATAAACAAAAGCATCCCATCAAACCCAGCATTCCCCGTGGCTAGTAATAGGAGACATCCTTTCAGTTTGGGAGCTTTTATTATAATTAGAAAACGCTTTAAGCCATTGACATAAAAAATTTTGACTTTATGTTGTACTGTATGATAAGATGAACCATTTTATTCTTCTCTAAAGACTTTCATGTGTCCAAAGGTTATTAAAAAACACGTCTCCAGTTTTTCCATTCCTCAAACTGCACAACAAGTGAGTGAGGTCTGAAGAGTGATGCCAGCAATACTCTCCAATCTGTATACATTTGAGAATACTGCAGCTTTATTTACACAATCAGTACCCTTCTCCTAGTGTTACCCACTGAGAGCTTCTGGGCGTCTATCTGAGAGACTGATGGACTGATCTGAGAGGGTGTTTTTACCTCAACTTACCCCACTTTTACTTGATCCACTTGGGATTTGAACTTAGCCGCCATCCCTGTGGCAATGGAGGTTCAGGCTTTCTCAACCTTTGCCCTCAAGTGAAAATGGATGTAGATTTTTTCATCCTTCCACCTCTGATATATTACTTACAACAAATCCCCATCTGTTTCAATACTCAGTTTAAACAAAAGGTCTAGATTTATAAAAGTATAGACTGACAAATAGTACTTTTTCTGTGAAAAATAGGCCTACATATACTGTGTGTCCAATAACCAAAATACGCAACCAATTTATGGTAATTTAACTTACCATAATTAAAGGTAATTAAACCTTTATGTATAATGCATTATAAAGGGTTATTAAAGGGTATAATGCATTATAATTATTATTATTATTTTTTTTTTTTGTTAACAACTGTTTATTGAATTTTTTTTTTTTTCAGGGAACAGTAATATAAAACAAAAAGCAGCTGTACAAATTTAGAACCCACCCCAACCCATCCTGCCCCCTGGTAAACTTAAAAAAATAAATAAATAAATAAAGTAAAATAAAATAAATAAATAAAATAAAATAAAATAATTTATATGAATAGATAAATAAATAACAATAAAATAATTTTTACAAAGATTTTAGAAAAGATGACATTAAACATTAACATTAAAAACTGAATGCCGTGAATTTACAGTTTTCACATTAGATCCATGCACACAAGAAGTTGAGAGTTCCATCGAGATAATGTCCAACAAATACACCGTCCAGGTTCGTCTGTCCATTGTGTGAGGAGGATTCCAACGGTTGACTAGCAGTTTTTTTTGCTGCTGTGAGAACAGCTAACAGTAAGCATCTTTGTTGGACAGACAAGGTGAAGTCCCAAAAGTCATTCATGAAAAAATGACGCGGAGTCAAACATATCTCAGTACCCAACAAATATGATAGGTCCTGTGAGAGCTGAGTCCAAAAAGGTGAGAGAGAGGGGCAAAACCGTGCCTAAAACTCCTTGGGAACAGAGATTACACTTAGGAGAAGATGCCAGATTCATATAAAAACGTTTCATTGAAGTCAAGTAAACCCTATGCAGCAAGGTTTTTTAGAAGACAATTTAAACATACCCCATACCTGATCCGAAAATAAAACTTGCACATCCTCATTAAGATCCTTAGCCCAAACAGTTGTAATAGATAAAGGTTTGTATGAATGCTCAAGAAGAAAGAGATAGATGACTGAAGCAGAGGAGGGAGATTCCTCAGAAGGAAGGATTTGTTTGCGCAAAGGGTGAACAGGCAGTTGAGAGTTCGAAGGCACCCCATACGCCCATAGGGCCAATCTAATGCACAAATACACAAAGAAGGAGGTGCCTGGCAGATTATATTGAGTTTTGAGATTCTGGAAGGATTTTAAACCACTATCATCATAGATATCTCCTAGAATGTTTACTTTATTATGAGTCCATTGCGGACAACGAAATGGAGTACTGCCTGACAAAAGGTTTTTATTGTGGAAAATAGGCGAATGTCTATGCCATATTGTAACTGGTTGTGAACGTCTTTCAACATCCCTCCATGTGAAGTGGAGGTGAGTTACAATGGGACCAAACCGAGATTTACACTGCCTAAGCGGAACCCCTGAAAAAACAAGATGATTCTATTTATACAGGTAAACAATCGATTCATCAATTGCTTTCCAAGACACAGAAGCGTCAGGATCAAACCAAACTGATAAAGGGCGAAGGGAAAAGGCTTGAGCATACAGTCTAAAATTAGGGAAAGGAAGACCTCCATGTAATCTACATCGTTGTAAGGTAGTCAGTTTAATGCGAGGACGTTTCCCATCCCATATATACCGTGAAACACATGCATCTAGTTTGTTCCAGTAGCCAATCGGTGGAGTGAGAGGAATCATGGAAGAAAAGAAATTAATACGTGAGAGAACATTCATTTTAATCACCGATGTACAAGCCTGAATAGAAGTAGGAAGACGAGACAAATTTTCCAAATCTGAAGATACTTTGGCTGGAATACTATTATAGTTTTTTGAGACCATTTCCTGCAGGGAAGGAAAAACTTTAAAGTACTTAAAGTTTTGAACCAATGGAATAGACATAGAAAGGGACATGGAATCAATTTTAGAATTGAGGGGAAATAAACATGACTTAGTCCAATTAATTTTAAACCCAGAGAGAGATCCAAAATGGTCAAATAAATTCAACACATGAGGAACATAATGTGATGGCTTCTCCAAAAACAATAAGATATCATCAGCGAACAGAGAAATATGATGATGAGTATTCCGTTTATTTATGGGAGAAATAGTATCAGATTGTCGAACCGCTTGAGCTAAGGGTTCCAAGGATAGGGCCAATAACAGAGGAGATAGCGGGCAACCCTGACGAGTACCTCGATGTATAAAGAATGGGTTAGAGGGAACTGCACCTGTGAGAACAGTGGCTGCTGGATTGGCGTACAGAACTTTTATCATATTTATGAAACTCGATCCTAGACCCAGATGCTGTAGAACCGCCCATAAATAGTTCCATTCTAGCTGGTCGAAAGCTTTCATCGCATCGAGAGATAATACTGCACAAGGGGAGGACGAAATATTAGTTGAATTAATAATATGATATAACCTGCTCAAGTTACCTGAAGCTGAGCGAGATTTAATAAATCCTGTTTGGTCACGATGAACTAGCCTATTCATAAATTTCTCTAGACGACGAGATGGTACTTTAGCATATAATTTAACATAAGTCCCTATCAAAGAAAGCGGCCGGTAACTAGAACAGGAAGTCGGCTCTTTATCTTTTTTTAACAAGAGAGAAATAACAGCTATATTAATAGATGGGTGAAATGAGCCTTGAGTAACTGAAAAATGTATCATATCTAACATGAGGGGGCCTAAATCCGACCAAAAAGTAGTATACAATTCGATTGGAATACCATCTATGCCTGCGGATTTCCCCTTGTTCATAGATCGGATTGCTGACTGCAGCTCCTGAAGAGTGATTGGTTCAGCCAGGTATTCCAAATCTGAATCTGACAGCCTAGGTAAATCAAGGTTGGACAGAAAAGATGCAAAAGAGTCAGGGTCACCATCAGCAGAAGAAGTATAGAGATTAGAGTAAAAAGAGTGGAAGGCGATATTAATGTCTTTTGGGTCTGTCATAATGAGCCCAGATTGGGATTTCTCTGCTGAAATATTAGCAAATTTTTCACTGTTGCGTAATCTTAGAGCTAAAAGGTGACTTGGTCTACTCCCTTGAAAATAATAATTCTGCCTGGATCTTTGAATCATGAATTCTGCCCTGGATCTCAGTAGTTAGTTCGGACCTAACTGCCATGATTTTACTGAGTGTATTGTCTGAGAGACAACGTTGATTATCTCTAGTCAGATTCTGGAGCTGTGATTGCAGTTCAACTATCTTTTTGTGTCGGTTTTTCTGAAGGAAAGAGGCATATGAAATTGAGTTATTCCTTATAAATCCTTTAACTGCATTCCAAAGTGTTTGAGGATCATCCACTGAACCTTGGTTAATTTCAGTAAACTCAGCAAATTTATTTCTGAATTGACTGCAAAAGTTTTCATCCTGTAACAATTTAGGGCTAAATTGCCATCTAGTGGCACGAGATGGCCGAGGGATCAAAGATAATCTGCAAAAATTTGCATCATGATCCGACAGAGGAACAGATATCACGAACAGCTGAAGATAAAGAAGTCGAAATTAAAATATAGTCAATTCGCAAATAGGATTTATGAGTGGCAAAAAAGAAAGTGAAAGACTTAGAAGGATTTAATAAACGCCAACTATCCACCAATGAGGATGAGGTTACACATTGCTGAAGTTTGTCTGAACAAAAAGCTTGAGAGTGTGATTCCTTTGGTCCAGATCTATCTAGGATATGCGACATTAAAGAATTCGTATCTGCACACAATACAATTTCAAAATCTGAAAATTTCAAGAGATAGGTTGACAAAACAGAGAAAAAAGTAGGGTCAGGAGTGCATGGGGCATAAACTGAAAGAAATATTCCTATTCTCCACTATTGTTTTTATATGTGTTATTCTACCGTCTGTATCACAACCTATCTAAAATAGTCCTCCGCACCAATATTAGGACCCCCTTGGTTTTAGTATCCGGAGATGAGTGAGATACCACTTCATAAATCTTATTATTACACCTGCGTATATCCTCCTCTTTCAAATGGGATTCTTGAACTGACTCTATATCAATCTTTCTTCTTCGCAAAAAATCCAGAAAACCTGTACGTTTGTGAGGGCCATTTAGGCCATTAAAATTACAACTCAGAATATTAAGGTCAGTCATAGGTATCAAACAAAATTACTGCACAATAAGACAAAATACAAGTTTGAAAATAAAACCAGTTGAGTCTACCATTAAACCACCCCAACCCTTCCCATCACTATTCAAAAAAACATAGACACATTCCCATGAACTATGGCAGATCAAACCAAGAACAAACCTTGATCTGCCATGTAGTACGAATGAGCTCCCTGTCCGTGTACCGTAACAGTTGAAAACCCGTGGTTTAGCGCGATCTGAGGAGAGCCTTGTGGACACGCGATGCGCTCGCTCCACTTCAATCTCTTTGACCACCAGAGACTGGAGCCACGTCGGTAGCGATCTTTTCAAAAAGCCCATAAAGCCCTTTTCAGAACCTTCAGGCAATCCGACCAGACGCAGATTGCTGCGCCTATTGCAATCCTGTAAGTCCACAACCTGTTGCTTGAGCACGGATACTCGCCTATCGTGATCTGTGACAACTTTCGGTCACACTTTATATTAAGTGGCCTTAACTACTATGTACTTACATCAAAAAATAAGTACAACGTACTTATTGTGTTTATATTGTATTGCAAATCACTTTTACTCCTATTGAGGTGTTATATGGGTAAGGTTAGGGACAGGTTTGGTGGTATGGGTAGGTTTAAGGGTGGGTTAAGGTGTAAGGGATGGGTCAACAGTGTAATTCTAAATGTAATGACAGAAATTAATTACAGATGTAATTACATATAGGTATTTTAAAAAATATAAGTACAATGTAAACACATGTATGTACACAATAAGTGCATTGTACCAAATGATTAATTTAAATGTAAGTACATAGTAATTAAGGCCACCTAATATAAAGTGGGACCCAACTTTCTTTTGTTCTCTCATCTCCCCTGTAAGAAGAACAACTGACATGTGAGAACGAACTCGTTCAAAGTATTATTAATGAATAAAACTTAAAATAAAACAAAAAAATCCAGACGTACAGAGCTCAACTCAAGTGTGACTAGGTTCATGAGCGCATCACGTGACTCCCATTATAATTATTCTTGTGCATCAGGGTTAGGCGTTGTGCGTTGTAATACATTATATCTTGTCATAAATAATTATAAGCAAATTTAAAATGCATAGTGTAACAGTGAATAGATAAGTGTTATAATGTATTAACTGTGGTTACAATTATTCACGAGCAGCGTTGGGGGTAACGCATTACAAGTAACGCGAGTTACGTAATCAGATTACTTTTTTCAAGTAACTAGTAAAGTAACGCATTACTTTTTCAAAAAAGTAACGCCAGTTACTTTGTTTTCCCATTTATTGACTGACAAGTCTCCTGTCCGCATATTGGGAGAAATCGGAAGTACAGAGGCGTTGTGTGTGAACATGATGTTACTGTAGTTCTAGACTAAATGTGAATGTGCATTAATTCATCCCACTCGCAAAAAAATCCCCTCATATAATCAAATTATAGGTCCTCCCTAAAAATATGATTAAAAAACCACACTTAAACATCGGATGAAGTGATTATTTTCTCTTTGCGAGAGCAGCGTGTTTCTGAGAGCGTGCGTCCGGTTTTGCACGAGAGCAAAGAAAATCTGCGTGCGAGGGAAGAGATTTGCTCTCGCACATTGTATTAAAGTGCTTTCGCACTACAATAATACGCTCTCGACATTTGTCTTTAAAATAACGCCTTGGTCTCCCTGCTACACTAATAGTAGTAGCTTTCCTCTGTGTATACATTACATATCCTTACGAGTACAATTTTAGCTGTATTATTTGTGTCCCTTTCAAAAACTGCTCTTGAAAAATTTTATGTATATTGTTACTGTTAGATGAAATTTACGCCCCTGAAGTGAAGTGTTACCTAATTTATCTTTAACTGTGAATAACAGCATTGTTTACTTTTCTTATATGGTACCATCAAATCAATGTAATCTGTATTCAATAACTGATAATCAAAAGTGTGAATATTGCTTATACTCAAACCAATTATCTATTTATAGCTACAAGAAGTGAAAATAGTATTATGTCACAAGTTTAAGAGCACATTCTCTGACCCCAAATGTATGAAAAATTGTCAAATATTTCAATATTTATAAATATGTCAAATATTCCCTGTAATTTGTTGCTTTTTATATTAAGCACTTAAGTCCTCAGCATCTGGTATAGCAGCTGCTTTCAAACACCATAATATTAAATATGAAGAAATCTGTTACTTTAGATTGCATTGTAAAGTCATCACACAATTGGATATACACACGAGCACTCAGCCACATGCTGCTGCCTTCAGCTGATTGCATTATTTCCTTCACTGGCTTTTTTAAAGTAAAATAAAGCAACTTGCACTGAACATTAAACATCTAAACCACTGGTAGATTCTTGAGCCAGCAGGTAATGCTCACACATTTGTTTATTTTCCTGCTTTATCGCGATGGCAGCCATCTTGAGTTCTGTTTGTTTTTATGGCACATGAAATGGAGGGAACAAAAGACCTTGACTCCAGAGTTGGTGCCTGCTCAGACGGAAGAGAAATGAAGAGAAAAACCAATAGAGAAACATGCCGGTGAAGATTGATATGGTGCTGCTGAGGCTGGGTGGCCTGGGAGGCTTCAGAGGAACGGGACATCAAGTGACTTATGTTTAGAGAAAGTAAGGAGGTGTATTTTCCTGCCGTTGTTGAAGTGCTAAGACCTAATTTTGTGTAGTTACTGTGCTTACTTTGCTTTTGGTGTCGGTGTGGGTATTGTGCTGTCCCCTGATGATCTCCAGACACATGCTTTAAGGGAAAATCACGTCTACACTAACCTGTTTATCAAGGCTCACAGGATTCAGTTAGAAAAGAAAACAGTCTGAGGTAACTGACAGTATAATGGACAGTAGCAGTGGACAACAATTAGCATAGATTTTGATGGTCGCTCATTCACACACACACACACACACATACACACATACACGCATACATACACTTGGGTGCATAAGCAGTTTCACTTCTGTGCTTGGAAAGGCAATATATATCTAGTGAGCCAAAAATAATTTTTTTAAGTCACACCTAAAATTGTATGTATTTTGTATGAACAGTTTGCAAATAAATAATCCTAGAACATTTCTCAAAGCAATTTTTTAGCCTTTGTATTTGCACAAGGTTTTCTTGTAGAAATATCACAGGTGTAATTCATTACATTATTTTACATTATTGGACATGTGCCTCCAAGTTTGACAACTATAAAGCACCCAAAACTTTTTTTTTTTTTTATAAATTATTAATATATAAATTAAATGTATTGTTTATATGTGTTTTCTAATGTTGAGACATTCTTTCATTTTAAGTGGCTGAAGTGTAAAAATATATTTTGGGGTTTCTGTACCTCAAAAAATGCATTTATTTACTTTTTATCTGAGATTGCAATTTGTTTTCATTAAAGTTTAAGAGGCTATCTTGCAACATTACACAGAATTTGATCAACTCAGAGCATCTGGACACTCACTGTTCAGTTAAGCACCTTAGAGCAGTAAGACGAGAAGAAGGCTAGACTGTGGTGGTTTGGGACTGAAGTGCCAGTGTAAAAACAGACATTTAATACAAATCGTCCAGTGTTTTAAGATAATAAACAGATACAGTAGTTAGTTATATAATTAGTAGTTTAGTAGTAGTCTGACCTTTCATTGGTGCACGTATACATAGCTACACAGACCACAGAACAGCATCTACATTTATGCTAGCTTTTCACATTTGACTTAAGAAACATGCACTCATACACTCACAAATATGAGTAGAGCGCCCAAACCATACAAAAGAGTGTGAAAATCCTCCTGTCAGCAGCTCATGTTAAATAGCCAGGTGTGGGAGGACAAGAGAACATTTCTCCATGCAAGCGGACTCGTACTCGAGTTAATCTCATCCCCATGTGGGGGAATTTTATTATCAGCCTCTGCTTCAGTTTAAAGTCAGATCTGTGTTGCCTCTCTAAGACTAGGCAGAGCCAATGAGATCGTGCCGCTGCTGTCCGAGCAGGCACCGGATAATGAACAACATAAGCTGTAGCTCTGAACTTAGTCACCCTCTATGCTGAAGCGAGACTCGATATGTTAAAGGAAGTGTTTATTTGTGGCTGTGCTGGTTTTCCCATCAGCTTGTGTGTCAATACACAGATAAAAATTTAGTTTATTACAAAAAACAGATAATGCAAGAAAAACTTGTTTACATGTAATGGAAATTCTCTGGATTTTTTCTCCATTCGTGACATTAAAACACAAACTGACATGCACATTGAATAACCAAGCAGAATGATTATAAAGGTGTTTACATTCATTCTCAAATCGAGGGTTAAGGGGCAAAAGTGCAAGATGGATGTTTATAAGGTTTTGCTCAAACTGCTTATGAACTGTCCCAGAAATGGATTTAAGTGTTTGGGTTTTTATTGCAAGTATAATCAAGTAAGGTTAAGTTGGAATAAGAAAGTTGTTCATCTGAATAAGAAGATCTGATATTTTTTTCAGGTTTTATTTATTTATATTTACCATTTTAATGTAATTGTGCACGGTTCAGAAAAGATTACAAACCATTTAATCTAGCATTAAAGGCACAGTTCAACTGAAATTAAAACTTACTATAGAATATAGAAGAAAACAGAAGATTTTTTTGTAAAATGTTTTATTTGTTGTTTGTTTGCCCATATATTTGTATATATATAGTTGTGTGTGTGTGCGTGTGCGCCATGGAATAAAGAAATGTATACAGGTTTAGAGCATTAATTTTAAAGCGGTAATCGGATGTCCATTTTCCACAAGTTGATGTGAGTCTTTAGGGTCTTAATGAAAAATCTATAAGATACTTTGGTTAAAATTTCTCAATAGTAGTGTAAAAAACACCCTTTTTACCCTGTCAAAATCAGCTCTGTTTTCAGCAAGCTGTTTTTTTAGTCCTTGTCGCTTTAAATGCTAATGAGTTCTGCTGACCCTGTCCCTCTCTTCCATGGAGTGACGAGCAAACTGTAAACTCCAGCCGTGAAACTGGCTAACTAGCACATTATTAGGAAAGACGATTTGCAAAGATTCATAAAAAAAAACCTTATACTCACTTCTTCTGTAGATGAAGCTGGATCACGAATGATTCGCCCGAACATAAAGTAGATGCATGTAGTCAGATCGGGATCGGCGCATTCCCTTCAAAAACGGAAGTAACGTTAATCCTCTGCGTCTTCAGTGGCTGAGATGTCGGGAGTAAATGACGACCGCTATATTCATTATTACATCCAACAACAAAACGCCTCAATCGCTTAATCGGAGACATCTTGTCTTCCCTTGCACCAGAGTTGACACAATGGCAGACAGCTCTCAGCTCACTCAGGGCGGGTCTAAGGTAAGACGGCCTTGTCAATCAGCTATCGTGGGACGGGCCTGTACAGAACTACGTCATTCTGACAGGAGTCTCAGAACAACCTGATTTGAGAAAGGGGATTTTAAAATAGAGATTTTAAAAAACCACTGGGTGGATTTATTATAGGATGAATATATACACACACTTCCAACACACATTTATGCTCAAACAACTTGTAAAGTGAATGTTGCATCCGATGACCCCTTTAAGAGTGACCTGTAAACTATCCCTTTAAAATCTACTTGACATTGGATGGTTTACTGTTTATTCTATTTAATTAACAACTCATTGATAATGATATAACATTGCTGACAATATTGCTGACAAATAAATTATATTAATAATGCCTAAATAATTTAGCAAAATAGTTAAAAAAATGTAAAAAAATAAAATAAAATTACTTTATCACTTATACGTGATTCTCCAGACTAGTCAAAGGTCAAAAATAAACCAAGAAAAATAGATTTATATCTTTGATACACAACACATTTGCTTTAACCTTAATCATACTACTGTTGAGTTTACTATGCCAATTAAATCTGGATCAGGGTGGAACTGCATACTGTGAAAGAGACGTTAGCGGGCCAGATTCTGGCAGTGATGGGACACAGCTCATGGATAAGTTAAGAACAGGGTTATCATCTTTCAAAAACCATCGTTTGTTAAGAACTGAATAGTTTTATCAGATCTAAACATTGCACTACATTGATATGAAAAACAACATGCATCCTGCTTCCTCCAGCTCTGTTCTTTCATATCACACATGAAGTTTGTTAGAGCATATGTTGGTCATTTGGTGTTTGTGACAGTAACATGGTGTGTATTTTGTAGTTTGATATGCGGTGGTTTAAGTGATGTGGTGGCCCTGTCTAGTTTGTATTTTGTTCATGTACAAGTGTGTGTTTTCTAAAGACAATATAGTAGATTAGGTCAAATTAGATTAGTCCAGATTACAGCAATACTGACCCCATGTATGTGCATGCATACACACAGATGTCTTCTACGAGACCACCCCGAACTTTGAAGTTTTCACAGAGCATGGGTTACCAAACACACAAACACACATGTTGGTGGGCACTTTTCATTGAGTGTGTTTACATGTTCAACAAAACGCTGATAGCTATCAAAAATCAGCTCATTATAGCAACCAAACATCAAAAGAAAACAGTGTTTACATCAGATTTGGAATTTGCAACACGATGAATAACCTGAAATAATACATTCTCATTCAAAAATCAGAATGCCATTAAGCCTAATTGGCCAATATATTGGTTTTATATTGAGATAATGACATTTTTCATCCCCAAACCCCTTCAACTAAATATTGAAGATTTGTATCAATAAGAAAGATTTGGTATCAATAAGAAAAACAAGATGCATTAAATTGATTAAAAGTAACAGTAAAGACATTTTAATGTTACAAAAAATATTTAAAATAAATGCTGCTCATTTTAACTTTCTATTCATCAAAGAATCCTAAACAAATCACAGTTTCTACAAAAATATTAAGCAACACAGCTGTTTTCAACATTGATATAGTAAGAAAGGTTTCTTGAGCATCAAATCAGCATATTAGAAAGATTTCTGAAGGATCATGTGACACTAAACACCGAAGTAATGATACTGAAAATTTAGCTTTGCATCACAGAAATAAAATAAATGGAAAACACTTATTTTAAATTGTAATCATATTTCACAATATTACTGTTTTTACTATGTTTTTGAACAAATTAAATGCAGCCTTGGTGAGCAAACAGATTCTTTCACAAATGTTAAAAAGTCTTACCGACCCCAAACTTTTGATCAGAAGTGTATACATTTTTTTTCCCATTAAGACACTTAGTATACTTATTATTTTCTTGTGAAAAACATTGGCCTGTACTTTTTTCAGGACCCACCTTCTTTCTTTCTTTCTGTAATGACTGTAATAATCCTTCCTGGGGCTCAGATCAGGGCCCTATTCTTTCTTTACTCCACTCATTGCCACAGTACTCTCTATTTAACCGACACATCTTGTCCCACAGCCTTCACTTTCCTTTCTCTTCCATTATTCTCTTTCCTCAGGAGAGCTAAAAATCCATTTCACCTGCACACTTCCGGCGGTGACACAGTTTTGTTCTACGTCAGATGCAGCTGATGATGATGAATGTTAATTACACTATAATATGTTTGGCCTACATCTCTCTCACTCTTGTTCTCACTCAGAGGTATTGGACTGGCCATAGGGAGCACATGTACACATTCATTTATCCTTTTGCACTCTAAATAAAATATTCATTTGTATGCTCATGGATTTATAACAGAAGCAGGAAAACATTTGGTTTCATTTTAGTTACATTTGGCAAAATACATTGCCAGAGCAGTTGCGACAGATAATGAAAAACACTGCAAAATAAACATCTTACAAATCACAGAAAGCTCTGTAGATTTCTGCAGACCTGGAGCTCTCATTATTCATAATAGCCTGCAGATCCCCTTGTGCGTTCACTTATTTAGTATTGTGCCTAATTTGATTGTGATTTCAGCTACTAATAAGAGTATAATTCTCTCAGCTCTGTGTGACACTTTTTATTGTCTTTAAACCTGCAGATCTTCAGTCAAAATCATGGCAGAAATAGTCTGCAGATTCCCGCTGGGCCTGGTTATTGCTTATGTCAGTGGTGACTGTCTGAATGTCATCAGCAGTGTGGTGTAAATGCTTTTCGTGAAGCTTATTGACTTTTAAACCCTCGGATGGCACCTATCTGAACAGCGTTTGACTTTAGGAAGGAAAAGGTCAGGTGATCTAACCTTTTAAAGTCAGCTTTTGGTAGCTTAAGACTGTGTGGTCTCTTAAGTCAAGCTGTGATCCTATCAACTTATCCCATTGAAATCTATTTCTGTCTGTCTATCCGTGTGAAATGTTAGTATTTCAAACATACACAGACACTCTTTTCTGACCTTTAACCTTTAAACTCTCTCGCCTGAGTTGTTAAAAGCAGAAAGGCTGTGGAGGTTTAGTCTCTATGTATTTGCTAGCAATACTCAGACGCTGTAGACGCCTATAGACGCTGGCCATCTGGTTTTAATCAGGAACGATGGCTAAACAGTTTTAATAATGGTTCTATCTTCTAATTTTCTCACAGTCTGGGTTTTTACTCTGAATTTGTCTTCGAAGAAGAGCAGAGAACAGAGACATCTGTCTTATACATTGTGTTTGACCTTCACTCCCATGTTACTTTTACTTGTACCTCTAAACTCTTAAATACATGCAGACAGAAACATTCAGATCAAATAGACATTACAGAAAGTTGCATAGAATTTATTAAAAAAACATTTAGGCTACAACAACCTAAAATAAACAGTGAAACATAAAATAATATAATTTAAGAAATGTCTCTTTTTTTTTTTTTTTTCAATTCAAGTCAGTGGTAACCAAAACAGAAAGTAAGTCTTAACAGTTTGAAATGACATACGGGTGAGTAAATGATGACAGAATTTAAATTTTTGGGTGACTTATCCCTGTTTTTTATTAATATGGAAATATTAGAAAATAAAATATATATGGAAGTATGGATGGAGTGTGGAGCATTGATGTTGATGGGAAACAAAATAAAATAAATAAATAAATAATAAATAAATACATTTAAATAAATAATAATAAATAAATAAACAAAATAACATTCTTTCTTAAATCCTGCTTGAATTGTTGTCTAATATCATTATCAAATTTGCACTTATGATATTCAGGATGCAAACAGCACTTGTGTGATATTGCTTATCTGTATCATATGATATGAACATGAGACAAAATCTCATACAAGGGCATTTTGTATATATATATATATATATATATATATATATATATGTGTGTGTGTGTGTGTGTGTGTGTGTGTGTGTGTTGCTCAACTGTTTAGCATAATCAGTGTTTCTTGAACAATTGGTTGAGTTAATTATCCAATAATTCATCTAAAAAATGTTACATATTAGGTCAGATTTTCAATATGCATGTCCTTATATGCCCCAACAAACCTTTTGTGCTTTATGAGATTGGCAAACAAACTGATAATCTGTAAATTTTGCCTGGGTAGTTATTAACACAAATAACATTTGTTATTTATAATATAAAACATTTACAGCAACACCAATCAACACAGGCAGCTCTGTATATTTTCATTTATAATCTACTTATACCAACAATGGTTTGGATTGGATGTCGCTGACCTTAAAGTAATTTAGAGAACTTGAAATGGTGACATTATAAACGGTGTTTTTGATCAGATAACCTACAGTTATATGTAATGGCCCAGTGACTCCAGCGGGAAACATATAATTATTGGAGTCTAGAAATGCAAAGTATTTCCATCAGTTTCACACAGTTTTTTTTATTTTTTTTTTATTGGCATTTAATTAACCTTAATTAACCTTAATAGACCTGTGCTGTATTTGAATGCCAAAGTCGCATATTTCCTGTAAAGCTTGTGGCAGATTGAGGATGTGGGTGTCTCGTTTCACAGTGACGGCTTGTTTAAATTGGTTAGTGAGACTTAAACCTCAGTCTTTTAATTTAAAAAGGCCGAGAATTACAGCTGCAGTAGTGGCTGTCGGTGACATTTTACTTTTTTTGGGCCATTAATACTGACAAGAATACTAAACTCTTTAGAATCAAATAAACACCACAAATATTCACCAAATCAGCTTGAGTCAGGAATCAGTTTGAGAGGACGACGGAAGATCGAGTGGCAACAATTAAGACCAGACTTGCTTTGCCATTTACTTATGTGTCCTCAGAGAATAAAGAGCTAAACTGGATCCAAATGTAGATAAGTTCAAACTCATTTTGTCTCCAAATTTTAATGAAAAGAGGGTATGATTAAATGTTTGGCTTTAGTTTTTTTCTTTTTTTCTTTTCAAGTCCTGTCAGAATGTTTTTTTGTTTTTTTTTTTTTTGTTTTGTTTTGTTTGTTTTAAATACCTTTTACTCAAATTTGATTGCAAAATTTACGTTTAAGGTATAAAAATAAAGGATTGCATCTTTAACTTCCATAATTATTGTTATCATGGGCTCAGATCACACCATTTCTTCCTTATTGATCCTTAAGGGATCAGCATTGATTAATGGCTATTGGTTTGAGGAAGGGAAGGAGATCCCAATACATTATGTTTGAAGTGGCCTTTATGACAGCGGTGTATTGGAATATGCAGGAGTGAGCTCTCTGGACAGAGGACCATTAGTGATTTCGGCTTTAAAGTGCATTAAAAAAAATAAAAACTGATCATCTAATTATGATCAAAGTAACTTATTGATCGGTTGAGTGGCCTAGGAGAGCGATAAAGGAGTCAGCCCCCTCCCCCATTTCTGTCCATTTCACCATCTAACACTGATTGATTAGGTGAAGTAGAGAAACTCCCTTACTAATGACTAAATTTAGGCCATTTACGGTCAGGGCCTCCAGACCAGGAGGCCCCAGTGATTAACCTACCTAGACCAAGGCCACAAAGAGAAGTACTGAAATGAAGCTGGAGCATTTTAAACTTGTTTACAGTGAATAATTGTGCTCCTAGGGTTGATGAAAGCGAGGGAAGTGTCATATTTCAGCATGCGACAAACACAGAAATACTGTATTATCTTTCTACTCCTTAAAGGGGCAGCCTTGGACTGGAATAAAATACAAAAGTGTTTAGTGCTTATCCTAATGTCGTTCCTTAGATCTTCATCCTCGCCATCACCCTATCTCTGTTCCCTGTGCCTCTGTGTTATAGGACTGAGGAGTGCTGTCAGCCCCCTCACTGATGCTTGAGGTCTCTAGGGGCCCAGGATTCTTTGTGAAGGGCGAAGAGGCACCCTAGAGCAGGACAGAGATCATCAGTAGTTCCCTGTTTGATCTGAACAGCACTGACACATGATACTGAGACCACCGTCGCCCATCAACCCACACCAATCTGTCCTTCCCAGGGGAGGAGAGAGGAAAAGAGCTGGGTACGTTAATAGGAGGAATAATTTGTGTTTAGACATAGACTGAGAGAGTATTATGGATACATAGCAGCAGTGTCAGTGTTTGGACCATAGTCAGTCATGCATCTGTCTTTTTGTTTTTGATCACTGTTAAAAAAATGACCTTATAGGCAGTGTTGGGAAGGTTACTTTGGAAATGTAATAAGTTACAGATTACAAGTTACCCTTTTTAAAAAGTAATAAAGTGTAACTATTTCAATTACTTTATTAAAGTAATGTAACTGATTACATCTGGTTACTTTTTGATTATTTTTCTACATTTCTATAGAATGTTTTCAACTGTTAATCATTTTCAAACATTTAAAGCCGGCAGGGTTAACATTACAGTAGTACTCAACACTGATTACTGTCAGACTTTCAAAATCCTTCAACTCTTGAATTGTAATTATAATAATTTATTTTCAAAGCACAGCCACCATAAAATCAGACTTTAGCACCTCTTTTTTTACTTTTACTGAGATCGTTCTGAGGTAGATTTAGAACCATTAACAAGAAATAGTAAATATTAATATAAGAAATATCCAAATGTAACCCCCTTTGTAATCATTAAGATTTTCATAAGTAACTGTAATTTAATTACACATTTCTTCACAATAACTGTAACAGATTACAGTTACATTTATTTTGTAATTAAATTGCGTAACCCTGTTACATGTTACTTCCCAACACTGCTTATAGCCATCCACTTCGTATGTTTATATACACTACCATTCAAAAGAGTTTTAAAGTTTTTGAAAGAAGTCTCTTATGCTTACCAAGGCTGCATTTATTTTACAGGTTTTACTGTATATCATATATTTATTATTAAATCAATGTTGAAAACAGTTGTGCTACTTAATATTTTTGTCTAAACAATGATGCATTTATAAATATAACAAACAGCGTAACACAATATCCAGAACACTAAAATGTTCTGGCAATGTTGTAATTGTGTAAATAAATAAAACCTTTTATTTCATTTATACACCTTACATGCAAATATTTACAACCAGACTTCTCAAATGTGAATGAAACTGAAATTGAGCATGGTTGATCATTTCATTTAAAACACATACTGCACATCACTTTGTGATAATGGAAGTTTTCTGACTTCTTTTTGGTGTTCAAGGTTGGCTAAAACACAGTTCTACTGTTTTATTCTCACAGTGTTTGTTACATGATTGGAAATGATTATCTTTGAATCAGTCATAATATTTTACAGGGTAAGTGGGATGGGGGGCATGTCCAGTGCTAACATGACACCTACACAGCCGGGTTGATATTGGGAAATAAAAGAGAAAAAGACAAAGAAAATCAGAGGGTGGCCCTTTGGGGCCAAATTTGGGTGTTTTTTGGAAACCAGCAGAGCCAAAAACAACCTAATCTCTCAGTTTTCAGTACGGAAGTCTTGATCTAACAGAGACTGTGAGAATTCTCAAGCTCAATGTCCCCATTAACATGTTTTTAAGACAATCCGAAGTGTAAAAAGGTTGTGTCACTCAGGAAATTGGCCCACACATCTGTGTGTGTTCATATGCACATATGTGCGCACATGTACTGTTCAAAATATTCAAACCACCCAACACGCAGGATGTTCATACTCTTTTTCTCAGTGCAATAATAATAAAACACATACGCACACACTATTCAGTGTCAAGCATCCAAAACCATAAGGGAAAAAAAGAACTGTTCTATTGAGGCCTCATAGTAAATTAGATCCAGTTAAGATGAAATTAAGCTTCGAAAACATTAATTCTAGTTAAGACCACACTGAAAATCCCCTGACCTCTCACTGGACCTTCGTCTTCAGTGGAGCCCTGAACTAGAACGAATGTTTATGTAGTTCAATTGAGCGCTGGATGTTATCTTGTTTGGAGGATTTCACTCATTGTAAGGCAATAGAACATTTCCATTAGAAAAGCATGTTAGCTCTCTCCTCTCAAAGGCTAATAAAATTACTCATAAATGTCCATAGTTTTATGATGTAGCCTTTCCTTCACCTTCTAAAAGGCTTTTTGCTATTCTGTCTTTTTATTCACTTTTAATGGTTTGATGCCTTAAGAGCTTGACACCGTATTGCCTGACCTTCCCTGTACAAGGGAACTGACCCAAGAATGCTGCGACACAATTGGCTGACCTCTGTGCTGAATGTGTATTCTTATTGGCCGCTTAGCATAACCCACGCTCCCTCTATAGCCTAGTGAGACTGAAAGGAGAGCCAATCACACCTGACCCTCGTGTTATGATTTTATTAAATACAGACAGACAGAGAGAGAGAGCTGCGGTGATATGATTTTCAGCTGTTGATTGGTTCCACATGTTTGGGGTTCGGCTTTAGGGATATGAGGCTGAAGTGGATTGATCCCAACAGTCTGGCTGCTAAAACCTTTCCCCTGGTTTCTCTCTCGCGCTTTTCTCTGTGCTTTCTATGTTTCTAACATTCTTTCCTTTTCCTTCCCCTCTATTACATTAATCATCAAACCACCCAGACAGACTCTCACAACTCCTAATGCGCTGAAGTATAGGATTAGTTTGGTTTAACTTTAGTAAGATCCTGTCGGTACGGCCAAGACTATTAGGCTGACATCTCAATACCCAGGAATCTCCCAGATCCTAATGTGGATGAAGCCGTTTTCAGACATAGATGAAGATCACGTGCAGTATGATGACATGAAGCTGACCTGTAGCTCGATGTGGATCAGTCATTATTCATTTCCATGACGACAGTGGTTGTATTTTCTCCTACTGTAATTGATGGTCTGTGTTTAGAATGAAAAAGTTGCTAATTTATGCAGAATACAGACGTGCTTTTTCCTGATACAGTCATTTCCTCTGTGTCCTTGCCTTTGTGTTTTTTCTGACCTCATAGTACACTTCTGTGGTGCCAGTTGTCTGTAATGCATATGATTCACATTTACTGTAATTTCGCACAATAAAAACAGGGCCGTCATCAGAGACATTCTGGCTGAATACGGTGAGCTCCCCGCTGTGTGAGGTTGCAGAAAAAGAAAGAGCAGTTTGGTGATTTAGTGTTGGTTTATTTTTACTGGAGGTGGAAGAGAGGCTGAGACCTGGGTTGAAGAGGGAAATCAACAGCTCTGATCCAAAACCTAGTGGGCTGCTTAGGGAAGCAGCATTTTTATGCATTGTTACATAAGCATCACGTGTATCCTTTGGGGAAAGACAATCCCATAATGCACTGTGATGAACTCACTGAAAAGATGAATCCAAGATGATGGGTGAGGTGAAAGAAGTGTTGACTTTAAATAAACTCATAATTAATTTGATACTATTAATTCAATTTTTTTAATTATTGTATGATTAAAATGTGTATGGACTATGGACTATTTAACCTGGTTTTCACTTATGAGATTCAATGATTGTTAAGATGCTGCCTAGGAAGTGAGGCAGCTCACTAGGTGTTGGAACAGGACTAATCAATTATCCAGCATAACAAATTAACAGAACATGCTGTCCCTCATGCACACAGACAGTGCTGAGCTAGGATCATGCATTATGAACTAGAACTATTTCTCATAAGTTTTAACTTGTATGTAAACAAATGCCTCAATGCGTCGTGATACTCTCCAAAATGGCACTAGGATGACGGGGAGGAGAAGAATTGTTGAATAAAGTTATTTTAGTTTTCTTTTCGCATAAAAAGTATTCTCGTAGCTTCATAAAATTATGGTTGAACCACCGATGTCACATAAAAAAATTTTCATCAAAAATATCTTAATTTGTGTTTTGAAGATGAATGGAGGTCTAAGATGAATGGAGGTCGTTTGGAACGACATAAGGTTGAGTAATTAATGACAGAATTTTTTGGGGTGAACAAAGCCTTTAATGTGTTTATTCATGGAGGAATAGATCTGCTACGCTGCTGCTGCTGCTGAGGCAGATCAAGTACCGAGACTTGCTACTGCCAATGCATCCACAACATGCTGCTGTGAGCATGTAAGAAATACTGCTGCTGCACATATAACATATATGAAATAACCAGTATATATATATATATATATATATATATATATATATATATATAGTCATGTCCAAAAATATTGGCACCCTTGGTAAATATGATCAAAGAAGGCTGTGAAAATTAATCTGCATTGTTAATCCTTTTGATCTTTTATTAAAAAAATGCACAAAAATCTAACCTTTCATTGGAGAATAAGAATTTAAAATGGGGGGAAATATCATTATGAAATAAATGTTTTTGTCAAATACACGTTGGACACAATTACTGGCACCCCTAGAAATCAACCTGTCCTCCAACCAATACGCCCGTATAGGTCATTTGTCCAAATCCCTGAAATACGACCCATCAGAGCGTATGCTACAATTACGCCCCTATCGGCAACAGGACATTTTCATATTAATGTTTTGTACTCTTTTATCGGCGTCATAGTTCGGGTTTCGTGTAGCTCGGTTGGTAGAGCATTGCGTTATATGACGATATGTAATTACGTGATCATGCGATCATGGGTTCGATCCCAGAGAATGCGCGCGCTCATAAAATGTGCACTAAAAAATCATGATTTTGCATGATTCCTGTAAGGGGTAGGTTTAGGGGTAGGGTTAGGTGTGGTCATTTGTAGAGTGATGACAGGAAAGCATTGGGTGGAGAGAGGGGGGCAGGATCGTACTAACCACGAGGCTATTGCTGCCGACGTTACTTAATCATTTTAACAGTATTTTATGTTAAATCATTATGTATCATCTTGTCATTTTTATTTTTTTGACCCATTCCACAAATAAGTGGATTGACCCCATAATTAGTCCAAAACTGTGTAAAAACAATGCAAATTGCGAGTAGATCCATATGTCACCTTCTAGTCATGTATTGAGCAATATATCTGTACATCAAACCACACATCCGTAATGAAAAATACCACACAGCGTGTCATTCCGCACACGAGTTTGCCAGGAAAGTGTGAGATCTTTTTTGTAGCAGGTTTAGTCTGATTTTTGGTCAGAGGACACAGGTGTTTCACATTAGTCTTCGACCCCTCTGTCTCAAAACCTTGCAAGAGTTCAATATTCATGCCTTCTCATGATCTCTCTCTCCCTCTTCAAGTGTTGATCTGTTCATCTTTTCTCTGATGTGCTTGAAACAATTGACATAGCTGGGGGAAACACCTGTCAGCAACAACAACAAAAAAAATCTCCCATTCCTTGGTGGAGATTAAAAAACGCTAAATGAAATCAGATCCTGCCTTAAAGGATGAATCTGACCTTGAGGGGCTGAAGAAAGTGTTCTGTTATTAAACCTGCCTCTACTCCTCCCGCTTTTCTCTCCTTCTCTGCTATTATTTCATTTTTTCCCCCTGATTTATTTTATTTCTCACGTGGCTTTACACTTTCTTCTTTTCATGCTCCGTTTTTTTTTTCTTTTTTTTCTTTTTTCTTTTCTCTCTCTCTCTCCTCTCATAGCTGTGTTCTCATCTTGCTTATTTGGTACAATACAAGTACATCTCTCTCTCTCTGACTCACATCTCCTCTATGTCTAGAGGATGCTTGCTTACTGAGGGGTGGGTGGCTGCTGGCACAGCGCCAGTCTCAGAATATGGCGTGAGTCATATATTGCTGCTGGCACCCTGTGACAACGGGCACCGGTTCCTCTTCATCACCACATGACAGAGACGCAGGCACACGGCCAGTTACCGACGGCAACAGCGGTGTGAGCTCACCCAGGCTCAGCTGCTTTTTCATAATAACAGCCGTAATGCAACATCAGTGTGCATTAGCTGCTGTATGTGTGCACGTGTCCTTGTGTGATTTCTGTAACTCGTTATGAGTGCTACAGCTTGTGTGTACTTAAAGGGATATTTCAAACAAAATAGACATGCATGAGTGCAATTATCCAGTAGTTAATCTACATGAGTTGCCCTGAAGAGCATAACGGTTGCACTTTTACATTGAATAAAAGTGGATAGTGGCTGTAAAGCCCAAAAAAGAACAACAAAAGTACAGAGTCCAAAACTGAGATAAATGTGACAAAAACATTTACTTGGGCACATTTGGGAACGCTCTCAAATGGATAGTTGATTTATACTGTATAGAAAATACATTCGGTTAATCAAAGGTGACATATTAAAATAGAAAATAGATATTTTAAATTCTAATAATATTTCACTGTTATGTTTTAACTGTATTTTTTGATCAAATAAATGCTGTATTCACTTTAAAATGTTTTTTTTTTTAGACAATAGTATACTGTAGAATTACAAACAGCAAAATAATTATCAACTTATCAGTATAATGGTTAGAATTTTAATATTGTTGCATCCCTATTTAAAATGAATTTCATAGTAAAATCACATTAGGTAATCACAAAATATAGCAACATTAAAATCAGAACATTTTATTTATCTGTTTAATTGGTCATTCGGTTAATCAAAGGTGACAGTGAAGACATTTATAATGTTACAAGAGATTTCTATTCAAATATTTTTTTAAACTTTTATTCATCACAAAAAAAAATGTATTATGGAATTTCAGCTTTGACATCACAGGAATAAAGTACATTTTAACATATATTAGATATTTTCAATTGTAATAATATTTCACTATATTATGTTTTTTTGATCAAATAAATGCAGCCTCGGTGAGTATAAGAGGCTTTAAAAACAACAAAAAAACATTTTGAACATTAGTGTATAAAAATTATTTTACCAAAAATAAGAGTCTTTTCTAGTCTGCTATGAAACATATATCGCACAAATGTGTCAGAAAGAGACCGATGTTTGAGTACAGATATGCTTGTCTGACTGAAGGAGACAGATGTTTATTTGTTTGTGAGTTAGGGCAGATGTCCTTGCACAAACACAAAAACACCTCTGTAATTCTGCCAGTTATTGCCAGCGCAGGCTGAATCTAATGATAATTTAATGGCATGTTGAGTGGAAGTGATGTAAACAGAGTGACAGAGGAAGTTGTGTTCAGTCTCACACTCTTAATGAGTGGTAAGGAGAGCTCTTCTTGTCAGTATTAATGAGCGCTGCGTGAGGAATCAAGCGTTCCTGTTTCTTGTTCTTCACACACTCGTAAGGTGACACATATGTTTATAGGCATTCACTCTGCATGCCCAATGTCAAACAAACACACAAATACTGGGATGCTGGGAAAGAGAGTGTTAACAGTGAGATATGGAGATCCATGTGTGCTATAAACATGCACACGTGTTTGTTATTTAAAAGTAATTGAAATCAATCTAGTAAATACATGGGTGCAGTTTAAAGTCTTTTGACCTAATGTGTTTTGAACAAATACATGTATTAAGAATTTTACTTTTTTATTATAATTTTTTATTAGGGATACATAATGCATTATTTAAGTTTATGTTGTTGCTGTTGCTTATCAGTATCAGTCAATATTATAGTTTTTAAATAGGCCTAATTGTTCATGCAGATCATTAGATTACCTTTGTTGTCGACAAATACTCTTTTAAATTTCATCTTTAAATTTTTTTTTTATTATTATTGCATAACACTGAATTATCATGTTATATTATCTTATCATATCATATGACATTATCACAATGCTGTATTCACTTGTAGCCTTTAAAATGTTTTTTTAGACAATATTGTATAGTGTAGAATTACAAACAGCAAAATAATTATCAGTTTATCAGTACAATGGTTAGAATTTTAATATTGTTGCATCCCTTTTTAAAATGAATTTCATAGTGAAATCACATTAGGTAATCACAAAATATAGCAACATTGAAATCAAAACATATTATTTATGGTCCAAATATTATTTAATTGGTCCAATTCTTGCTATTAACGAACCATTAACTACGACCTTTGCCTCAATAAACTTCTAATTTGCTGCTTATTAATAGTTAGTAAGGTAGTTGTTAAATTTAGGTATTGGGCAGAATTAGGGATGTAGAATATGGTCATGCAGAATATGTGCTTTATGAGCACTAATAAGCAGTATGTTAATAATAGGCATGCTAATAACTTAATAGTCAGAATTGGTCCCTATACTAAAGTGTTACCTAATTATCACTTTATTATTATCTGTACATACTGAGATGAAAATTAAAGACTTAAGATAGAGACCTTCATGTTTTATAGCAGTGTGTTACTTAAAATAAATGCTTGCACTATCCATTTAATCGGCATGGCCTTTCTGTTGAAACAGATTTAGCAAGGAAGTCCTGCTGGTGAAGCTAGTTGAGAATCCTGGTAGAGATCAACAAACACAGTAGTGGCCAACTATGTTACAGTCACTGAAAGGGAGGTTATGAGAGGAGAACACATGATTTTGTTCTTGTAAAATAAATGAACTCCCATAAAAAAGAGGGGCGAAGGCTCGTAATGTATCAAAATCTCCCATATATTCATTTACAGTGAGTCACAGGTCCATGAGAGCGGGAATCCAGCAGAGAGCAACTCTACACTGATGACTGTGCTGTGGTGGCCACTAACCACACTCTGGGTGACCACACCTGGCCATTATCTCCCTCCCTGCGCTCTGAGACCCGGGTGCCTGTGATGGAGGCCCTAATGGCTTTCTCACACACACACACACACACACACACACACACACTGAGGTTTGTCAGTGTAAGTTCATAGCTGCTCCTATCACTGTAGTCCGGGCGGTAATTTCATAAAAGTGGATTTTTAATAAGAGGCTTTTAAGAGAACACCGGTCCAGCCTCTCAACCGGCAGGCTGCAGGTGTGGGTGTCGATGAGTGATTAATGGGATCGGGGGGGACTTCCTGTAATACTTCCAACCTCCCCACATTCACACACATTCCGCAATATGCATGGCCCGTACTGTGCTGAGTGTATTAAGACAAGTTTATGACGAGAGATATCAATGTGTGTGTGTGTGTGTGTGTGTGTGTGTGTGGTGAAGAAGAGAGAGACACTAAGAGCAGCTGGTTATTTAGACCTATTGATCTGTTTCTCTCAATCTATCTCTATTACAGGAGCAATTCAGAGTAAAGTCTCTTTCACTCTCTCCTGCTGTTCTTTTACTCAACTGTATGTAGCTATGAAAATCAGATTCATGTTAATGTTCCTGAAGTCTCTCAAGCACCTAATGGTACGGAGGTCTGGAGTCTGAGGGTCTTCTCTCCTTTCTCCTTTACCTCCTCAGTTCATGTGCAAGTAAAGAGTGATGATTTTTAGAAATATTTTGAGCATGTTTGACTCTAAGGTTAAGCTACTTGGTGTAATTCATGTTTGCAGCTTTAAATCTCATTTCTCACATCAGTCTGTCATTAACTAAGACTCTTTGCCGTGAACTTAGAACTCCTGTGACTAGTTGTTACCCAGTGTCTCAAAAGACTAGATTTTTTCCAGTCACAGAGATTGAGAGGTTATGAGAAGTTATATGAGGAAAGATAGTAATCCCAGAGCTCCCACAGCGAACGGAGCAGCTCCATAGTGTGTGGCCTGAAGTTCATAATGTAGCGCTTGGAAGAGCGATGCGTAAACAGTCATTTGTCTTACAGGGATGCAGTGTGCACTCCAACAATAAACAGCACAGTTATTATAAAAAAAACTAACAGAAAACAAGTTTTGCATTGTTTATTTGATATTGGCCTGAGTGTGGTCGTTGTCTTGGGTTATACCGGATAGTTTAAACCGAGGTGGCCTGACACGAGGGGGTAGCTATAAATGTCATGGTTCTTGGACATAAATGTTCACAGATGCTTGAGTGAAGGAATTTAAAGGCTGATAAAGAGCCACACCTAGACAGATGGACTAAACACACACATGACCTGATGTATGGATTAATGCTGGATCTTTAAAATCTACACTATTTGTGTAACACGTTTTTTTAGTTAGAAGTGGTTATAAATGAGAAGTAAACTAAAATGAAAAAATAAAAATAAAACACAGATATACTGTATACTTTTCATTTCTAATTTGTTTCATTTTTGCTTTCAAATTTTAATTTAGTTTTCATTTAGTTTTTTCCAAAATTATTTTTTATTTTAATTAAAATTTTAGTATTTTAGCACTGTCAAAGGTAGTGGGTAATAATAATAATTAACAATTTTAAAAAATAATAATTAATTTTATAATTATTTAACTGTGATTAAATTTCTCAGCACAGTCCAGTGTTATTTTATGTTTATGTTTAATGCAGTCAGGATGTAAACTTTTTTAGCTAAGTTTTATACCATGTAAAGCTAAAATTATTATTGTTGTATTTTGGGGTCATAAAAAATTATGTAAATGTTCTAATGTTTTTTATTTTGTTGTTTTTGTTTTTTTCTAATTAATTTTTTTTTTTTTTTTTTCTGTTCTTGAAAATATTTTTATAAATTTTTGTTTTAGTTCTTAGCAATATGGTGAGTCTGGTGTATACTCTTGTGTATCTTTAAGGAAGTGTAAGGAAGGTTTGGGTGTCCCAAAAGACCCTATGTAATCAATACTTGAGTTTTGTGGCTTACAGTCTACGTCTGTTAGGTTTTAGGTCATCTAAATGCTAGTGCACTCTTCAGACACACATAATTAAGTTTTTCTCTTCTGGAAAAACAGACCACAAATATTGACGAATCAGGCTGGATACGTTTGTTCAGTTACTGTAAGTTTCACCTTTCATAAAGTGCACCAGTGAATTTCATGCCACATTAAATGTGAGCTTTGATGACTGTTGTTTCACATAAATGGCTGAGCTTGCTTTGGAAACACCTCAGTTGGTCTTAATTGCAGGTCCTCTTTGGAAGCTCCGACTCTGTTGTGCTTTAGGGAAATTCGGTACATATGGTTTCCTCTTAGCTGCTCTAACCCAATCAGACACGCTCCATTTGGATCATTTAGGCAGCCAAACCCAAGTGCAGAACAAAGCTGATTTCACACACCAGCCAATAACAGATGGAGGCGACATTGAGGTCACAGGAAGTGGCATAAGGTGAGGTGAGCCAAATTAGGTGACCCAGTGAGTGATAATTGAATAATTGTGATTGAAAGAGTGTGTTGAGTCGAGTGGAGTAAGGGTATATAAATGATGATACACAAATCTGGTCTGCTAAGAGCTTCTTTTGATTGAGTAAGGTAAGAAAATTAACGTTACTATATTTTGGGTCTGGGTCAGTGCTCAAATAACACATTGATAACTCTTATTTGGACTGTGTGTGTATACAAGATATTACCTCTTGGGCATCCCATGAACATGTGCACATAAACACAAAGACATGCAGGAAATGATTTGACATACCTCCACTAAACCAATCAAGGAGCGTATCTCCACTGTGTTGCTTTCCTTACGGTTGTTGGACTCATGTCATGTGATTGGTGAGGACATGTTTGACGTGTACTTACAACCTCCGTGCTGATGTGCTCTTTCATCATCATGTGGTCTTGTATAGTTAATGCAAAGACTTACAATCCTCCGTGTCATTTAGATTGTGTTGCTCAACTCTCTGAAGCATGAAATCTTTAAAAGCATTTGTAAGGAGACAGCGAACACAAATTGGTGTCAAAGTGGAGGTTGTTTAATTTAAGTCTATACATCAGAGGTTTTTTTTAAAACTGGGGTCCGTGGACCCTGAGGACCGAAAGGGGTTTTAGGGAGTCCGTGGAAAATTTGAGCGTAACTTTTACAAAATGACAAAACGACAAAATTTACAAAATGTATTTTAACAGTATGTAATAATACTAATAAAATAAGTCTCTCCTTCCTTGGAACATATGTTCAAAAATAGTTTGTTGTAGTTTTCCAGGCAGTTTTACATTCAGTTAAGAGTGTGCACTGGTTGTATGAGACTATTTTGTGTAAAGCTATTTTGGAATTATTTTAAAAATGCCATATCCAAATATTGGTAACACGTAGTATAGGGACCAATTCTCACTATTAACTAGTTGTTTATTAGAATGCCTATTATTAACATATTGGCTGTTTATTAGTACTTATAAAGCACATATTCTGCATGAGCATATTCTACATCCCTAATCCCACCCAATACATAAATTTAACAACTACCTTACTAACTATTAATAAGCAGCAAATTAGGAGTTTATCGAGGCAAAAAAGTAGTTAATGATGTGTTAATAGCAAGAATTGGATATCAAATATCAAATTGAAAATGTATCTCTGATATCTATTTTATGTTTTGAGAAGAAACTCATCTATAGATTAAGTAAATATTTAAAGAATTTAATAAAATGATAAAACTCAATTTAATTTTGGAAACAACATGTTTGTGTTTTTTTTTTAATATCACATGTTATATAGTATAAATGGGTGTAAATATATGCCTTTATATTATTGTTTTATATCCCACTGATAAAAGTTGATTCTGAAAAGCTACATATGTCAGCCCACATGTTTCAAGTTGTGGTTTCTGTAAAAATACAGTCTTTTGGATATTTAATTTTAAAGAAAATACTGTCTCCACTGGAGCACTTACATGTCTGTCAGCTGGGATTTAAATATTGTTCTGAGGCTAGGCTTAGAAAAACAATTCTATGTGTCTGTCTATTTATTTTATTTTTTTTAAACTTGGCCTTTTGCCCTTGCCATTCCTGGGAGGCATGAGAGCATAAAACCACTTCCGTATGATTTGAAAGGGAAATGTGGATATGTTGATACTGTATCCCGCAGTCTTAATGATGCGTGTATGATTGGAAAGGACATCACTGAACCCTCTGAAATCGGTAGGAGTAGAGATATCAGAAACCCCTGAAGTACCTCATGTGGTTTTAATCTTCTCTTAGACGGTTAGACAGTTAGTGCTCTCCTGTCTCAAGGAAGTACACAGTAGTCCAACATTATCCAGGGTTTTTGGCATACGGGATTCTTCCTCTGTCTCACTTCTTCATTCTCTTTCTGTCCGTTCTCCCAAAATCCCTCAAAAGAATTTGAGCGAGGGTGTCCGTTTACTCTTTTAGTAGAGAGGTCAGTGAGGGCAGGTTTGGATGGTTAGCAAGCGCATATCCGCTCAGAAAGTGAGTCTTTGAGCGGAAGCAGGAAGCACTGACTCTTCACCTGAATTTGATTTTGATGGCTCCTTCTGAGAAGGATCAGACTGGAAGTGGTTTGTTTGTGTTACGCCAAAATGTCCCGCCCTCAACAATCAAATAATTAGCTCCTGAGTCCATCAATCTAGACATCAATCAGCCAGTTGGAGGGTCAGCTAAACAAATTATCGCTAAATTAGGCCACCCTTCGGGCTATTTTCTCTAGCAACATCTGTGATGAGATTAGATCTCGAGAAGACATTGTTTGTTGAATATAGAGGCTTGATTAAAGCAAGCAAACAATGCCACTACTGTAAGATGGATCACACAAGGCCATAGTAACAACTTAGTCAGCAACTATCCAAACCCTACACAAAGGTGTTTATTTAATCTACACTTTCAGAGCACCTGTTCCTGGTTGGCATTAAGATGAGATCATTTTCAGTCTTTGAAAGATTGAGGGTCATAAGATTTCAGAAAGGTCCACCAGCATAGACTAGCATCAATTTTGGCTCTCTTTATGTTGTTTAGGCTGACTTCAAGGCATTTTTTTTTTTTTTTTAGCCAGTCTTGAGTGCCAGAATCAACACAACATGTGCTGGTGACCAGAAAGGCCTTTATTTCAACATGAGAGAGCAAGGCAAGAAATGCAATGAGATAATATAGGACATCTGCTATTAATTTAACAGCATCAATACAAATGGGAAAACATCTGAACTTTGTGATTTTGAAGAGAAAAAAAACAAACATATTTTGTGATGTGAAAAAAAAAAAAAAAAAAACATATGCTGTGATGTAACACTAATCATCTGTATTATGTTTGGTGAATCATGCAGATGGAAGGAGAAGAAGGAATGTACCATTTCATACAAAGATATCAGCAGTGAGCTTATGTAATTTTGCCGTATGGATGTGTCTTAATACCTCAAACTCTTTTCAAATAAATCCTAGCCAGAAGAGTGAAGACATTGAATCTTAACATAATATTAGCTTTTTATGCAGGACTCAACAATAGGGATTTTTCTGCTGGCCCGACTATAGTTGTCACGGTGCACACAGCAGGGAGGAACGAGGAACACGCAGACGAGGATAAACTTCAAAATAATAGGCAAGGCAAGGCAGAAACACTGGGGAGTAACGAGTACACCAGACAAAAACTAACTAAACAGGCAGGAACTAAATACACATGACAATTACTGATAATGACTAAAACACAGCTGGACAAGACTTAACTAATAATCACACTTAACAAGGACAGGAACAAGACCAAATATGGACACAAGAGGCGGGAAAACATGACACACACGACAGAGGACTGACAATAGTCACGTAGTTCAGATTTTTAATTGTGTTAGAAAAGTTACGTTTGTTAACTTTAAGGTTTTTAATAATCAGTTTAATTTGTAATTATTTTTAAAGTTATTTTTATAGGAAATTTTCATTGAAAAATGTTTTTCCTAATTGTATTGTTGTTGTTACTATTTGTTTAATAATTTTATTATTGTTTTTTGTTGTTGTTGTTGTTGTTATAATGTCACTCTAGAACAGTTATGAATTCATAACGAAATGTTTAAGTTTGAGTGGCATAAAAACACATGTACATGGTCAACGAACATAACACGTGGTGACAACGCAGCACTATCCTTGTTGATCCCTGAAATGTTATATGTTACATATATCGTTCTGATGAAAGCATTCCACTGACATATAAATGATTTATGTATACCATAATCCATAATCGTATACATGGCTCATAAACTTGAAGCCAATTTTACAAATCCCCTGCAGCCTGAGTCTGAACTCAAACCCAAATGTTAGTCATCTAAAGATTTTTTTTTGTTTTGTTAATTTTTTTTTTTAAGAGCAAAAAATATGGTCAGTATTAAAATCTCGTTTTTCATGCCTGAAAAAAAAAAAAGAGGTTAAAGAAGTTAATAAATTCTTCATAATGCAGATTTATTACCTCTGCATCTTTCTCTCGCTCTCTTTTACTGTACCTTTATGGCTGGCATCTCTCACAAACACCTACTAATGATTTTACCAGAGAGACGCTGACGCTACAGAACACACATGTAACTTAAAACCTCTTTGTTTTTATAGGGTTAAACCTTGTAAGTTCTTGTTCACCTATTCACACACTACAAAAATATCCTGCCTGCTTGTTGAGGGGTATTTGCTTCTGGCCGTATAATAACAAATCAGCTGTATTGGCTTCTATTAGATTCAGTGTTGCAGCCATAGTCCCTAAAGTGCCAGGTACAATTTCACAGAACGTCAAAGCCACGTTTGATTTTACAGTAAAGCCCTCACTGGTGGGAAAATGTTCCTCTGAGGTCCAGATCGTGCTTACCAGAACACAGCACAGAGTCCTTAATGACCCTAAAGGCCCGAATTAAAATTCTGTTTAATTTCAACCTTATGCAATCAACTGTTCACATTGATTGAGTCAATTAGAGGAAAGCTCTTATTCTTCCTGACTAAATCGGGACCGTTGACTTGTCATTTGGCTAACAAAGCCCTGCTCTCACATTGTTGCAGATTTGTCTCAAATCAGTGCTAGTTGTCATAAAGGCTACACTGCAATAAAAATAGTGTTGAAACATTTTTCACTCAGAATTAAAGTTAGTAAATTTCACAATTAATAACAAATAATTGGCAAGTAACTTTTAATTAAACATAACATTTTAAAAGCAGAACTACTGAAATAGTATTTTCTTGTAAAACTTACTCCAGTTAGTCTTGTTTTAAAACTTTGGAAAATCTTATTAATTATAAGGTTAATAGTCAAAAAAATACAAACACTTGTTGTTTGTTTAGCAAACTGTGAATGTAAAAATCTCGAAAAATAGTCTTTTTCTGTGCCACAAATCAAACGTTTTCTTTGAATAGATATTATGAACAAATTCCGATCCATTTCTTTAATGGTCTTATTCCAGAAAGCACCCTAACTCATCCTAATGGACTTTCAAAAGGGAGCCCTCTCACAGTAATCTCAGTCTTGTGGTCACTGATGGGTTACGGCTGTCATCACTTCTTCACAGACTGAAGAGAGCCGTGTGGTTTTGAGGGAATGTTATGATCCCCCTGTGATGATGAGAAATGAGGTAGAGGTGATCTGTGTCTTTTAAGTTGGGAAAACACATTCTCTTCTCATCTGAAACACACACGGTTTAGATCCATCTAGCTTCTGAAGGTACTTTCCATAAATATAATACAGTTTGGTGTCGCATTACTTTATAATATTATCAAATTTATTTAAATTTGCAACCATGTTGCTTATTATGCTGTTTAATTGTTGCCCAGCACGATGTGATTTATATATACACACACACACACACACACACACAATTACTAAATTAACTATATATACTTACTATATAAACTATACAGTATACTATACTGTATACTTACTGTTAGATTTTTCTGTATTTGGCTGAGCAGTAGTTTGGGTGGCTCGCCAATGTACTAGATTTCTCTAATACATAAGTAAGCAAGTTCTTGTGGCGAGAATAATTTATTGAAGGTAGCAGTGTAGCAGATCTTCAGCAGTGATGTTAGCAGGTCATCCTTCAAACAATCTTAACCCTTGTAAGAGTCCTAGCTTCTTCCAAAGTTCTCCATAACTTCTCCGTGAGTTCTGTCTGTGAGACAGAACTTTATACCTGAAGACAAAAGGGCTACACAAACAACAGATACTGTGATGACCTCCTGCTGGAGATCCTGTTATCTACAAGAAGTTCCTGAGGAGTACTGTTCTTTTGTTATTCTAAATATATGGACCATTTGGTTCACACACACACTATCGTACAAAACTTTGTAAGTATTTTGTAGTTTTTTTAAGTATATTTTGTATTTTTTTATTTTTTAAAGAAAACTCTTATGCTCACCAAGGCTGCATCTATTGAACAGTAAAACACTAATATTGTGAATTTTTTTGTTAAATGTATAACATTTATGTCATTTATTCCTGTGATGGCAAAGCTAAATTTTCAGCATCACTACTCCAGTCTTCAGCTTCACATGATCCTTCAGAAATCATACTGATTTGATGCTCTAGAAACATTTATTATTAGTATCAATATCGAAAATAGTTGTGCTAATATTGTTTCTGTAATCTGACATTATTTTTCCCCAAACTTTTTGAGCATTTATTTGAAATAGAAATATTTTGAAACATTGTTTTTACGGACATGTTCAAACGTGTGTGTGTGCACATAAACATATACATAGAACAGCTATTTATAAAATATACATATTATTAACATATAAATAGAATGCCTAATATGACACAATATGACATACACATTTCTTTCTCTTTCTCATTTGCTCTCAGGCACTTACTGTATATTCCAGAAGGTGTTGCTAACATGCCGTTAACTATTCACCCTGATGACCAAAATGCAATGAAATGAAATCTAATTACTATTGATCAACAACAAAGCTGATTTGTGCACATGTTCTTTGTCTCCTTGACCCACTGCCTTCCCCATAGTCCATCAGTCAGTCAGACTAGAAAAGGACACCACTGCAGATAGAGGGAGCGAGGGAAATTTTGATGGATGGGCCAAAGGAGAAAAGTGAAGGAGCTTATATTTGATAGATGTTGTGGAGGTACACATATCTGCAGAAGAGGGTGCGTATCATGTGTCCCTGTTTGGGTGGAGGGTCTCTTCTCTGTTAAAGAACTGGGCCACAATCTTGAAGGTTGTCACTTCAGTTATTAGTTTTGGATTCATGCATGTCAGCCAGTACAATTCTGCTAAAACTATTGCCATTGTGTCCTTGAGGAAGGAGCTTTACATCAATCCAGAGGGCCGAAGTAACTCTGACCTCTCAGTCAGTCTGAGGGCAGTTCAGTGTAACTAAAAAGTCACAGTATACTGACTAAGGCCCAGTTTACACTAGTGCGTTTTCGTTTTAAAACGGCATTTTACAATGAAAATGATCCTCGTCTACACTGCCATTTTCACTGCATTTCAGAAATGATCTCCGTCTACACAACTGAAAATGCATGTCACATGACCATTCATGCAGGTACAACCATAGATACGTATAGGAAGACTCCATATTATTTAGATGGCAGATGCGTTTGCGTGCTTGGAGCGGTCGAATGGGGAATCTACCTATACATATCTATGGGTACAACAATGAGCATGATGTTATTGTTTACACGGTCATCAAGGATACGCAGAGCGAATGTGGGCAGCCACACCATCGTTTTCAAAAGTCTCCGTTTTGATCCGTTTATACTGAAATGCAACCCCAGCGTTTTCAAACTAAAACAGGGTCTGCAGCGTTTTCAAAAGTCTAAGTTGGATCCAGCTGAACTGGTGTCTTCTTACTCATCAACAAACAGGAAATAAACACTGTCTGGCCATCCTTTGAGTTTGAGTTGAGGTGCAAGTTGTCATGAAAAGTGTCTCGGAAAACACTCAACCATGTGCCCCCTTGAATACATATTCATTTGTGGTTGATGCAAAATAGTTTCCATTCAAGATGCTGGTGATATTTGAATAAAGTCAACATCATGGTACTGTGGGTGATCTGGAGCGCAGTTTTCCCACCATAATGAGTTTATTCACCTTGATCTTCTCAAATGGTTTCCTTTAATTACAGCAGACAGAGGTGTTAGGTGTGGGGGAGTTTTTAGAGATTTGAGCTCATTTCCAACACCGCATTCCCTGCTGGGACTTTATATCATCATGAGATCAGCATTTTTCACACGGGTGGCGTGTGGTTGACATTACATGTGCACAGACTTAGTGCTATGTTAACAGAGCAATTGAAATGGGATTAAATTAGGGGTTTTATTGCTTTTACTCAAAGGAAATGAATAGCAGTGACCTCTAGTGTGAAGGTTTGGTCTCTTTGTAGTTAGTTTAACATCTGCATTTCAACATTTATTATTTTTTTTTTTTTTCTTGTTTGGCATGCGAAAAGTGCAATACTTAAAAGTACAATAATTCTTTGAGATTTGTATTTATTTATTTATTTTCAGATTCCGATTTCTTTCAAAACATTTTTTACACAGTTTAAACATCTGTTCAAGATCATGTGCACATTAAGCCAAGTCTAATTTTAGTAAAGGTTTAAACATACTTCAATAACAAATTGCAAAGTTTGCGTTGCGTTGTGATAGATTCATGAAACAATTCTTGCAGAAATGTTCAATTTAAACCATTAAGATCAGACTGAAATTTTAAGGGACGTTGTTTATTTAAAACCATTCATCTGCTCATTTCAAATGTAGGGATCCTTCAGAAGGAACGGCAGGTGCTAGACAGCCAGGAGCGGCACAAGGTTTGACAGACTGACATTTTACTTAACTCCTGTTGCACACTGCACGCACAATGGTTATTAATTCAGTGTTCAATAAATGGGAGGATGTTTTGTGTTCTAGAAGTTACAATGTGTTTTCATAGTACAATTAACTCCCTTATCTCAAAAGATGAAGAACAGCTTGATTCCTCATGAAGTGACCCCTTTGAACACCAGTACAACAGCTCTTCTGTATACTTCAGATGAGAGTCACAGCCAACACACTATACATGTTTAATCAGAGAAGCTCAAACAATTTATCACAACGAGGGCTATTCTGCTGCCAGAATCCGATTCGCTCTTGAGGGCCACTGCGGTCCTGATTAGTAAAATGGAGGGGAGGAGATGGACTATTATTAGAGTGACTACAAGCTGTCAAACCCCAGATATCTCTGTCACGACTGAGTCATGCACGCCGGAGGCGAAATGTCATTCAACATTTCATTTTGCGGAGACTTCGCTCTCTTTAGACTGCATTAGCGGACAGTGCAGGGCTTGATGGGGCAACTATATAGGGGCCTTTTAGTTTAAATATCAAATGGAGGCAGCATTCAAACTAATGAAAAAGTGAAAGGCTCATGTGATTGGCATTTTTGCCTGAGGGACACTCCCTTTCGTGGGGACAAATTAGATTTGTTCCCTTAATGCCTCTCGTCCTCTCGCTCTCCTGCTTTGTTTCTCTCTATCTGTCTCTTTCTATGCATCTCTTTCCCTTCAGGCTCGGCTGGCTTCAGATCAGACCTATTAAGCTATCAGAAAAACAAATTATGGATTTAAAGAGCAATTTTATTCTTTTGAGAAAATAGAGAATTATTCTAAATTATGGTTTGTCCGGGTCAATATAAACTACATCTCTTTGTCCATGCTAAGAGCATACTGTACTGGTCAGGGTGGTCTGAACTTTTATCTGTGTATTGTGAATAACTGGTTGGATTTATTTGTAATGCGTATAAAGCCGTGGTGTTTGGGTGACATCTGAGATTTGGAGTCAAAGTCCCCTCTCTGATTTGGATTTTTTGGGGTCCATTAATTTTCCATTTATAAGATCAGTTTGTTTTTCCAGGTTCAAAGTGTTAGTTCATCCAAAAATGAAATTTTGCTTTTAATTTATTTACATTCAGGCCATCCAAGATGGAGGTGACTTTTTTTCTTCAGTAGAAAAGTAAAGAAGATGTTTAACTGAAACTGTGGTCCTTAGTGATTTACACATTGCAAGTCAGTGGCTGGACGTTTTTGAGAATATTGTGGAAATTGCAATAATTCGCAAGTGACAACTTCTCACTTTGAGCACACGAATGCGTGTGTCTTTTATTTAGCAGGTAAACACAGGAAGACCTATGGCGCTGAACCGCGTCCCACGTCATCACGCAATTTAAAGGGACCGCGATCCCTGTAGTCATGAATAAACACACTAAGAACAAAGTGCTGCGTTTATAATCAACAGTGTGTAGAACTACGCTTAACAACAAAGGTGAATTATGTATGTCATATTCACTACACACGTCCCCCCAGAATTCACCATATCAGAAGAGAGAAAAAAAAAAACAGTCAACGGGGAGGTGGGCGTATCAGTCGGCCACAACGGCTGCGCTGTACCGGAGGTCGAGGAGACCCCACTGCAGGCGGAGTCCCGTCATTACACGTGTGTGGGGCATGGAGTGTGGATGGCTTGGGAGTGAGGGGTGCAAGGGGTGGGCGCAAAACAGGAGGTCGGCCGCGTCGTGGGGGCTGAGCCAGGTCAATGGGCCTAGCCACGTCCAAGTGAGCCGGTTTAAGGCAGTCAATGGAGAGTCGCTCCGGTTTGCTGCCCCTGTCCACCACAAAATGTTTGTCCCCTGTCTCCAGAACCCGAAATGGGGCGGGTGTAGCGGCCCCCTGTGGGCGTCGTGGTGAATTAAAACATAGTCAACCGCCTGAAGACCAGCGGGGATGTGCGACTGAGGGAGGCCATGACGGGAAGTAGGGACAGGTGCGAAAAGCCTCGCATTGTCCAGTAGAGCAGAACGCTGGAGAGTAGCAGACCAGGGAACCGTAATGCTAGGGACAAAATCCCCTGGAACCCGCAGCGGCTGTCCATAAACCAGCTCCGCGGATGAGGACTGAAGATCCTCCTTTGGTGCAGTCCTGATGCCCAGCATCACCCATGGGAGCTTGTCGACCCAGTTACCGTCTTTGAGGCTGGCATGCAGGGCAGCCTTCATCGACCTATGAAAACGTTCACAGAGTCCGTTAGCCTGCGGGTGATATGCGGTTGTGCGGTGGAGTTTCACGCCGAGGCTCTGTGCGATGGCATTCCATAGCTCAGACGTAAACTGCGCACCTCGTTCAGAGGATATGTCCGAAGGGGTGCCGAAACGGGCAACCCAGGTGCCAATAAATGCCCGTGTCATTTCGACAGATGCCACTGACGTCAGCGGCACAGCCTCAGGCCAGCGGGTGGTCCTGTCAACCATGGTTAACAGATATGTGAAACCGTGAGAGGAAGGCAGAGGACCGACTAGGTCCACGTTTACATGGTCAAAACCCCTCTCAGGAACAGGGAACAACTCTAATGGAGCTTTAGTCAATAGTGGAGAGACCGAACTGGCACTTGGCGGGGTTGACAATTAATCCATGTTGGCTAAGCCGCTCAAAAAGTGTTCGAAGGTGCACCAGGTGCTGAGACTTGGACATGCTCGCTACAAGGATGTCATCCAAGTACACAAAAAGGAAAGGCAGCTCCCGCAAAACAGAGTCCATGAGGCGCTGAAAAGATTGGGCGGCATTTTTCAGGCCGAACGGCATACGCAGAAACTCAAATAGACCAAACGGCGTGATCACTGCCGTTTTGGGAATGTCCAGTGGGTGTACCGGCACCTGATGATATCCCCGGACGAGGTCCACCTTGGAAAAAATCACCTTGCCAGCCAGGTGTGCTGAAAAGTCCTGTATGTTTGGGACAGGGTATCTGTCAGGTGCCGTTGCCTCATTAAGCCGCCGGTAGTCACCACACGGGCGCCAGCCGCCACCAGGTTTGGGGACGATGTGGAGGGGTGATGCCCACGGGCTGTCGGATCGGCGTACTATGCCCAGGCGTTCCATGTTGGCAAACTCAGCGTTTGCCACGGCAAGCTTGGTTGGGTCGAGGCGCCAAGCTCGGGCGAAGACAGGAGGACCAGTAGTGGCGAGATGGTGCTCCACACCATGCTTCACGGCAGATGCCGAGAAAGTGGGCTGAGTGAGGGCTGGGAACATGGCAAGTAGACGGTGGAAATCATCAGACGTTGAGAGCATGCTAGACATGCTAGGGTCGGCCTCGCTGAGCGTGCACATATAAGAACAAAACGTGACGGCGTCAATCAGACTGCGGTTGTTTACATCCACCAACAGTCCATGTGCACATAAAAAATCAGCGACGAGGAGGGGGACGGGCGACCTTTGCTGTAACAAAGTCCCAACCGAACTGCTGTCCTCCGAAACACAATTCGACATACCTCGTTCCATATGTGCGGATGGGGCTACCATTGGCAGCTTCCATAGGGGGGCCGTGGCTGTCGGTCACCATGTCCAAACGGGATGCAGGCAGGACGCTCCTTTGTGCCCCCGTGTCGCACAGAAAACGGCGTCCGGAGATGCTGTCGCGGATGAGAAGCAGCCTGCCTACGCGGCCGACGCTCATGGCCACTGCTGAGCGCCGGCCCTGACATTTCCCGAACCGCCGAAATTGCATGGTGAACTGCATTTGGTAGCTTTGGTTCCAAACTTTGCATGGTAGAAACACAAGCCTGAAGGCTGTTGGGGGCCAGAAGGCTGCTGCCGACGAGAAGTGGTTGCCGCGACGAGTGTGGAGTCATCCCGTGTCGCCATAGCGATGTGCGCGGGAAAAAGCGCGGCCGCACAATGTTCCTGACTCGCCAGGAAAAATTTATCAGCCTCTTCAGCCAGTCTCCGACAGTCGGTGATTGTGGTGTTGGCCAATGCAGCTCTCACTTGAGAAGGCAGCTGACGCAGGAAAAGCTGGATGAAAAGAAAATCTGGTCTGTGCTCGCCCAGAAGATCCAGCATACGGTCCATGAGTTCGGACGGTTTGCTGTCACCCAGTCCTTGAAGTGAAAAAAGCCTGCTGGCTCTCTCAGCGTCCGACAGTTCAAACGTTTTTAACAGGTGGGCTTTGAGCGCTGTATACTTCTCAGTTGCCGGAGGATTTGTTAGAAGGCTCACCACTCTGGATGCCGTTGAATTTCCGAGAGCCGACACAACATAGTAGAATTTTGTTGTATCCGTGGTGATCTCACGCAACGCGAACTGCGCTTCAGTCTGGGCGAACCATGCCGATGCCGACGATTCCCAGAATTTGGGGAGTTTGAGGGTGACAGCGTTTGCGGTCATGGTCGTGTCGTGTCTCTGGATACGTCCAGCAGACTAACGTCGGGGTCACCAGTGTGGAAATTGCAATAATTCGCAAGTGACAACTTCTCACTTTGAGCACACAAATGCGTGTGTCTTTTATTTAGCAGGTAAACACAGGAAGACCTATGGCGCTGAACCGCGTCCCACGTCATCACGCAATTTAAAGGGACCGCGATCCCTGTAGTCATGAATAAACACACTAAGAACAAAGTGCTGCGTTTATAATCAACAGTGTGTAGAACTACGCTTAACAACAAAGGTGAATTATGTATGTCACATTCACTACAATATCAAGGATGTTGTAAAGTTGTTGTTGTAGTTTCTTGCACAGACTGAATGTTTTGCTTCGTAAGACCTTAATATATAGCCAGGAGCCATGGGTATTAATTTTGTGTTCCTTGACATGCTTTTTTTATTCTCAAAAACAGCCAGTCGCAGACCTGCCTTTTATGAATCACCAATGACCATGGTTTCAGCTAAAAATCTTCTTTACTGTTTTATTGAAGAAAAAAAGTCACCTACATCATGGATGGCCTGAGGTTGAGTAAATTCGCAGCAAAATTTCATTTTTGGGTGAACTGACTGGCTGAACATGTTGCATGATACAATTTATTGATTTTTAAAATATTTTACCAATTTATTTATTTATTTATTTTACAGTATTTACAATAGCATATTTCGGGATGGGAGGCCTTTCTGTGTGGAGTGTGCATGTTCTCCCTGTGACAGCGTGGGTTTACTCCGGGTACTCCGGTTTCCTCCCACAGCCCAAAGACATGCAGGTTAGGTGAACTGAAGATTCTAAATAGTCCCTCCCCAACTTCTGTGTCTTGCTTATGGATTAACTGGTTCTCGCCATGAATATAGCCATAGATGCTGGAATAGTGTTAAGAAGAAAATAAACAGACAAACAACAGCATATTTCATAGTATTTAATTATTTCACAGTATTACTTTAGAAAACTTTTTAAAAGTATTTCATTGCATATATCAGAATATTTCTCTCTTTTTTTTCTTTTTGTTTCTTTCACTCTTGATTAATTTCTAATGCAAATGTTTCCTTGGATGCTTTGTAAAAGCGTGTAACCTGAAGTCTTTGAACTATGTAATTTATTGTGATACACCAAAACTAGCTAAAGGGTGAAAAAAGAGAAGAAACCATGTTTGTTAAATAAATGAGAAAGAAAACCACATCTATTCTTAAAGGGATAGTTCACCTAAAAATTCAAATTCAAGTCATCACCCTTGTGTCTTTCCAAACCCATATGAATTTCTTCCTTCCACGGAACACAAAAAGGACATTTTTTTAAATTTGGTATTTATTGTCAATGCATTTGCATTGAAAAGAGTCTGGAGCATTCAAAGTAAATATGGAGAATCACTATAAAATGATCATTAAAGTAGTTCTTAAGAGTTGTGCACTGTTATTCCAAGTGTTCTGAGGCCTTACGCTTGTATTTTTAAGGTGCTTTGTGGTCATTTTCGATGCTTGATGGCCCAAGTTCTCATTGACTTTTGTTATATCGGAGAAAAGTAGCCAGGAGATCCTTTTAGAGCTCACCTTTTGTGTTTCACAGAAGCAAGCAAGCCATACGACATGAGAACATTCGGAGCGACATGACAGTGAGTAAATAATGACATAATTTTCATTTCTGGGTGAACTCTCTCTTTAATGATCCTACACATTTGGTGTCGTCTTTCCCTTCTGAGGCCTAGACTTTGTTCCCGTGAAACATTACAGTTGTGTATCATTTCCTGATGTCCTCCTCAGGCTGAAGGACAGAGAATGGCTCTTACAGAGCAGAGAGTTGGCATCACAGCTACTGGATCTGCCGCACATGTAACAAAGACATCTGGCAGAGGCACAAAACGTATATTTAGTCTCAGTAATGGATCTAAGCCGTGATATAATAGCGCGCTGCAGTTATTGACCTGATGCTGCTTCTCTTGTACCCCTCTTCTTTTCTCTCTCGGAGGCAACGGGGCATTCAGACAGTCCTGCAACCTGATCCGCCCTGACTTGTATTGACCCTGATGTGCAGACATCTCTTTTCTTTTCTCCCCCTTCCTCTCCTCTGCTCCTTTCTTCCATGTTGCTCGTGTTTCTGCCGAAGTATGGAGGGCCTATTGATCCCATCCCTTTAAGTGTTGCCATAAATTTCACCCTCATTATGAAGAGCGACCTAGACTCCCTCCTTCTCCTCATCACTCATGTCAAACGCTAAGATTGCCCAGCTAGTCACCATGTAAGCCCATCTCACACTCTTCCCACTCCTCCCCGCTGCTCACTTGTACTTGATAACCGCTGAGTATGTAACGGCGAGTGCCTTTGAGTGCCTTTAGGAGGTGGATTGAGTTTTCTTTAATGTAGTTACGATCGTATCCAGCGTTTGTTTTTTTCCACCGCTAATGCTGTTAGCAGTTGGCAAAGTGGCATCACACGCTACTCGGCAGAGGCTTCCCGGAGTTTGTGGAGGGGGGAGAAATGAGATCTGTGATTTATGGCTCTCATTTTCAGATGGTTTAACATATTGATAAAGCAAACCGGGAAAAAAAACAATGCTTATGTGTATAAAAGTACTTCCCAGTTTAGCTATGTTCTCCCGTTTGCCAATATCGATATAACAAATGTGGTTTAAACCATCATCAAAATATCCTTGAACAAAACATAAACTGCCTGTTTGCAAATGCCTTATCAGTTTGCATATAGAGCTAGTTAGAAATACTTTAACCCAACCCTATATATATACATTTTTTACAAATGAGATTGTCCCCAAAAGGAGGTTATGGGAGGTTTTGTCAGATTTAACTCAGAGTACAAATTTGTCTCCAAAATATGGTTAAGAAAGTACACACACAGTCTTTATAAGCATAAATCCACAAGATTTATGAGTGTGACTTACTTTTTTTTTTATATTAACATTGGTGATCATGAATTTTTAATACCCCCTATTTACATGTGAATGATATCCACAGATAATCCAGTGGTGATCTGAATAATAATGGAGCTATGGACACTAAAGAAGTCATTTTCTGATATGTATATATATATATATATATATATATATATATATATATATATATATACAGTACATAATAAAAAATATGTGAAATATGAAAGCTTGAGCATTTGTAATACCGCTTGAGACACCTCCTGACACATACACACACACATACTTCATCAAGCAGTTAGCTGATTAAAGACGCCTCCCTGTTCTTTATTGCTGTAAATTGAATGAATAAAGCAGGGCAGACCTCAGATGCACTCCAATATAATGACCCCACGGCCTCATGGGCATTGTAGTTAATTATATTCCTGATTTACAGTCTTGAGTCAAGAGATCAAAACATGCTTTTAATTTTTTACAGTACCTTGGCAAAATGTAAGAACAAAATGGAAATTCCGGTGCAGCATTTTGAATATCTTGATTTTAATTAATATTCTGACTGAGGTGTCTCTGTGTTGTGATGAGAAGACACACCTGCTGGCTCACTTAAAGGCGTTAGCGCAGCTCTCGTAGACTAAACACACCTCTCAGGTTTCATTAAGCGTTCCCTAATAAGTTATTTCAAATTCCTGTTCCGGACATGGCATTCCAGAGAGCTGTAAACATTTACAGTCCAGCCAGTGTTTGAGGTAGATGGAGAGGAGGAGATCATTTTTATGGGACATAATGGTTCGGTTTAAGAGCAGCTGCCACAGTTTCACGTGTAAAACGCAGAAACCATGCTTTTTATGTAGTCTATTTGAATTTAATGCTTGCCAATCATGACCAGGGACTCTTTTGTTGGACATCACTGGCAACTGAACAGACTGCAGTAGCAGAGTTTCACATGTCCCTTTTAAAATTGATTTTAATGATTGATTTTAGTGTAAGACAGACTTACAATGACCTCCAATGTTATGCAGTGGTATATGCTTATGTAGAAGTCATGTCATATGTCAGCTTTATTTATTCTTAAAATTCTTATGTACGGTAATTGCTGAATTCTTGGTGATGTACTGAACTACCTCAATCTTGTACTAAACTGTTGCGCTAGCTTTGTTGTTCTTTGTAATATTAGCTCACATTAACTAGTGAGGACACCAGTGAGGAAGTTTTTGAAATGCCTTTGGTGAAAATGAATAGGGGAAAAAATCTTCCAGAAACTACTAAAAAAGTGCCTGATTCTAACAGCTGCCTGATTGACATGAAATTGAGCCCTTGACTGTCTGGTCACTAATCAGAATGGCATCTGGCCAGTGAACATTAGTGGGGTGATGACACTTGAATAATGCCACATGATGTAAAATTGGCGTCATCCACAGAGTATCATTAGTATTTGAATTTGTTCTAGTCATTATACAAAATAGTTAAGATAGTCTACTTCAGCAGGAGGATGACACTTAATGAATTTGCTTGATTAATTAACGTTTTAATGAAAGTAAAACATTAAAGGCCTAAATTGTGCAGTAATCATTTTATAGAAGCAATTAGGCACTCAAGCTGTGATGTATTGGGAATATAATCAAAGCTAAAGGGTTGTTTCCTTTATTTGTGTTTACATTTACAGTTTAGAATAGCTTCTTTTACCTTATTGTTTATGCACGTTTACATAACTGCAAATTGCAGATTGTTTAATGGCATCAAGCATCGGTGTGTGTGTGTGTGTGTGTGTGTCCAAGGGTCTATCAGGGATCAAGACCTTGCACCTGTTGCCTGCTGACTGAAGTCTTTGATAACTGTGACGTTTTTCTTTGTGTGTTTGGGTGTGAGTGTATGTGAATAACAGGTGTGACTCTAGAGTGTGCATAGATTGGAGAGGAACTCATGCACCATCTGTCTTTAACCTCTGCCCTGCAGTCTTGGTCTTCCTCTCTGAACAATGAAGAGGCCCTTGATCTTCTTGTACGGTGGCAGGTGTAGAGTGTGTGTTTATAATGTATAAATTATGAGATGGGACTGCTGATTTGCAGATGTGTTGAGTGTCCCTCTTTATGTTGGTCAGGTTTCTCACCCTATCTTCTTCCGTTCAAGGCACATGCCATATTCACACTCACATCAAACTGGACCTAAATTTGGTTCCCCTCGGCTATACGCTGTAATCCTAACCAGATGAGTCCTTCTCAAACCACAGCCAAACAACTTACTTCCTGGAAGCTAACTAGGCAAACCTCTCCTCTCAGAACCAGACCAGCTGAAGGTAAAACTTACAACCTGGTGATCAAAGCTGCATATTTCTATAGCACACAGAAATAAACAGGAGAAGTCCTTTCATTACGTTTTAGGTCAAAGGCAGGCCCACGTGGAATCTGTTCATGCAGAACTGTTCATTTCCACAGGATTGGAAAGCACATCATTTATAACGTTTTTTACATCTCCTTCTGACAGGCTTAACTATAAGGATTTTTGGTAACACTTTATTTTAAGGTGTTCTTGTTACATATGTTACATGTACTTACTATTATAATAACAATAAATTATGCATAATTACATGCAAGTAACCCTAAGCCAAACCCTAACCATAACCATATAGTAAGTGCATGTAGTTAATTACACTGTAACAAGGACACTTTAAAATAAAGTGTAACCGATTTTTTTATTATTATTATTTAATTGTATGTGCTAAAAATAGATGGAAATTGGGCAGCTATTATTCATTCATTTTCATTTTACTATAAAATATTTTAAACTATACACATTAGTGCTGAACATGGTAATAAACAAAGGCATATAAAACAATCAAAACAATCATAAAAAAATGTAACTCCGTAATTTTATAATTTTGCTGGAAAACAGTGACAATATGCAAACATTACTGATTAGTTTGCTGTTTTTTTAAAGACTTCCACATTAATATATATATATATATATATATATAAACCAACAGGATTTGCAACAATGATGTAAAACAAAAATAAATAAAAACAAAAATTTTTACTTTTAAGAGTGCAAGGAAAAGTGTGCGTATACAAGATCAAAGCAAAGTAAAATTGTCATTGTTGAGTAATATTTTGACTAATTTGATTGTTCTTTCAGCTGCTGATAAAAATATTGTGCTCTCAGATCCATTTACCATGTTTAAATCCATTTCTGCAGAACCTTTCATCAAACAATGTCTGCAGAATCCATTTGGGCCTGGTGTTCAGGTCCAAAGTTTACAATTCATGTGTTTCAGAGTTTTTTTATCACTGGAAATTTGTGGAAAGACATTTTCACTCAGGCCTTTAAAGACGGGGCAGAAGTCCGTGTGATGGACAGCAACAGAAAGAGAGAAACTGGTGTGTTTGTTGGCTGCACTTAGCACTATATATCCTCCTGTCTGCATTGATTATGTGTGAATGCTGATCATAATAGCCCTGTCCTGCTCTAAGAGGAATATTACACAAAATCATCATTCTTTTTAAGAGCCGACATCACCCACAGGATTGGGGGCTGTAAAAACCTCTGTTAGATTTACACTGGGCCGTAGGGAGTAAGGAGGAGAGTATGCGTATCTGTGTTCTCTGTCTTTTTAACTGTGTTTTCCCCCCTACGCTATCAGTCTCCCACCTCATATTTCTCTTGCTCTCTTTTCTCACTCTTTCCAATGTGGGCTCATCAAATACCTATGAGCTTTCAGTCTTGTGCAGTGACGTCAAACTCCTTCCCTCTAATCACGCTCTTCTTCTGTTCATTCTTTCTCAGCTTTGTGTCTTTCTCTCCCTCGCTCATGACCTTACAAATTACAGGCCATTTTCATTGAAGAGAGCCACTGTCTGTTTAGGAGACTGATGTGCCATAGGACTCTTTGCTGGGCAGGAAGGGTGGACAGACAGACACACACACTATAAGCTGGTGAATAAAAGCTTTGACATTTCCCCTTGCCCTGAGCTCAGTGTTGTTTCGGGTAAGAGGGAGAACAGATGTAGGGGACGATAAAGCAGCCTTAATGAAATTATGGTTGTTGCTGCAGTAGATGGCTATTTGGTGCCCTTTGGCACCAATCTTAGCTCATTTTTGTAGACTTAACTGTAATTGGTAAGGTTATGATTTAAACCTCACTGTTGGCCATTTTGGAGGGTGTGTTTGAAATCGAGGAGGACTACAGCATAATACCAAGAGAAAGCTATCCGTTAGTATTCACATTCATCCCAATGGCACATGCTCAGTCGGTGCATTAACAATGGCGCCAAATCAAAACAGTTTGGTTACCAACAAAAATACCTTCTTTTGTGTTCAACAGAATAAAGAAATTCATATAGTTTTGGAACATGAGTGTGAATAAATGATGACAGATCTTTCATTTGGAGTGAACTATCCCTTTAAATTTGCCATGTTTACAGAATAAAGACTCACTTGTGTTGTCATGCTGTTTGAGCTGTACTTAATTTGACCCTAGTCTGTTTACAGTATGACAAATGACTTGTAAGTTATATCAATTGCAATTTTGAATGCTTTCTTTGGAAGACTGGACTGCCAAATGAAGTTATTTTTTACAACAAAAAAAATAAGTTTTTTTAAAAAGTCATTTTAGTTTCAAAATGATAACTGGATGCTACAACATTGTATAATACTATTGTTTAAAATATGCTATCAAAGATCAAGTCTCTGAATAATGCATCCTGTTTCTGGATACTTTGTTTTTCTCTGCTGTTTATAATTGCAATTTATTTGCAAAAGTATCTATGCAACCCTAATATGTCTTCTGAAAATGACATGCAAAGCCATTTAAAGTCATTTGTAATTCTACCCACCTCTACAGTCATTTGCAACAGATTATTCTGTAGTTCAGGATTTGGAAGGGGAAAAGGGATTTTAAGTAAAGCACTGGAGTTTTTTTTTTTTTTTTTTAAACACAGATATAGAGGATATGTGCTTGCCTGCATTAGGAGAAATACTACAGCAAAATCAGTCCTTCTCAAAAACATTGCACAGCTTTTAGCTGCATGGCTACATATCCTAATGCTTAATGCACATTTCTATATACATATTTTAATAATTCAGCCTGGCATACGTTTAAGTGCTCCTGTGGCCTTAGATGGAGGCCTTTGTGCGTGATAATTAGGTCAGGCACTTATCCGGACAACCAGGCAAAGCTTTATGCTTTGTTTTTTTGATCCATCAAGGCCTATCTGGTGCATTAAGTTATAGACGGAGGACTACTCCTTTATGTGGTGTATGAAAGAGCTGAGCGAGAGAATAAGAGCATGATGTGCTCTCTGTAAGGTGTGGGATTTCAGAATAGACCACAGGACACTTCAAAATAACTCTCAGGCTGGTCAGCAAAAGATAAAGAGAGGCTAAAGGTCCCTGGGGCCAAAAACAGGTCGAACTGGTTATTTGACACACAGTCACCATTATGTAGACTAAAGTGTTACAATAATTAAGTTACTGTACTGAAAAAAGTGTGTGTCATGTTTCATTTTAATGTTGGGGTCAACTCAAAACAGCTGAGCTGACAGCAAACGGTCTAGTGTTGGGAAGTGCTGTGTTGTTGTTGTTTTTTACACAGCTTCATACAGACATTTCATGTGAATCAAGCAATTCAAAATAACTATTCAGCAATTTATTTGATTGATAGATGCACAGAAGTCACTGTGGTACATTTATTACATCAGTGTTGTTGCAGCTAATGCTACTGTTCATCACTATGTTTTTTGTATTAGAAAGAATGTACTGTCTACAGTTCTGCCTGAAAGTTTGTGAACCCTTCAGAATTTACATAAATATGACCTAAAAGATCATCAGATTTTCACACAAGAGAATCCAATCAAACAAATGAGACGAAAATATACTTTGTCATTTATATATACTTTGCCATTTATTTATTGAGAAAAATGATTCAGTGTTAGATTTTTGTCTTTGCTTTCAATATCTGGTCTTACCCGCTTTTGCAAAAATAACCACAGCTAAACATTTCTTGTAACTGCTGATCAGTCCTGCACAACATCTTGTAGGAGTTTTAGCCCATGCCTCAGTACAGAACTGCTTCAACTCTGTGATGTTTTTGGGTTTCCTCCTATGAATTTGCTTCAGGTCTTTCAACAACATTTCAATAGAATTAAGGCCTGGACTTTGACTCGTCCAATTCAAAACATTAACTGTTCTTCTTTAACTATTCTTTGGTAGAATGACTTTTGTGCTTGGGATCTGCACAGCCCACTCTGTTGAGACTCAGTTCTTGGACAGATGTCCTGATGTTTTCCTTTAGAATTTGCTGGTATAATTCAGAGTACATCATTCCATCAATGATGTCAAGCTGTCCTGACCCAGATGCAGAAAACCAGGCCCAAACCATGATACTACCACCATGGTTCACGGATGGGATAATGTTCTTAAGCTGGAATGCAGTATTTTTCTTTCTCCAAACATAACAATTCTCATTTAAACCAAAAAGCTCTATTTTGGTGTCATCCACAAAACATTTATCTTAAAGACATCTGGCTTGTCCACGTGATCTTTATCAAGCTGCAGACGGGCTGCAATGTTCTTTTTGGAGAGCAGTGGCTTTCTTCTTGCAACTCTGCCATGCACGCAATGGTTGTTCAGTGTTCTGCTGATGGTGGACTCCTGGGGTCCTTTGCAACCTCACAGACTATTACTTGTCTTACTTTTAGAGTGATGTTTGTTGATCAACCACTCCTGGTGAGGGTAACAACACTCTTACAAATAAAGGTGCTTAAAAGGTTCTTCACAGTGATGCCATAGCAGAACCATTTTTGGTTCCACAAAGAATCATTCAGTCAAAGGATCTTTAAAGAACCATCACTTTCTTACCGTTTTATAATCTATCGCCACAAAAAACTTTTTGTGAAACAGAAAGGTTCTTCAGATGTTAAAGGTTCTTCTTGGAACCATTTAGACAAAAAAGGTTCTTCTATAGCATCGTGAAGCACCTTTATTTTTAAAAGTGAATGGTCTTGAATTTCCTCTATTTGTACACAATCTGTCTGACTGTGAATTTGAACTCTTTAGAGGTTTTGTAACCTTTTCCAGCTAATAGCAGCTCTTTTTCTGAGATCCTCGGAGATCTCCTTTGTTTGTGCCATGATACACTTCCACAAACATGGGAAGACTTTGATAGATCCTTGTTCTTTAAATAAAATAGGGCAGGAACTGACACCTGATAGTCACCCCATTGATTGAAAACACCTCTGGACAGATGAACTCTAATTTCACCTTCAAATTGTAATCCTAGAGATTCACATACTTTTGCCACTCACAGATATGTAACACCGGATCATTTTTCTCAATAAATAAAAGACAATATATTTTTGTCTCATTTGTTTGATTGTATTTTGTTTGTCAACTTTCAGGACTTTCAGAAAAATCTGATGATCTTTTGGGTCATATTTATGCCAAATTACAGAAAATTCTGAAGGGTTCACAAACTTTCAAGCAGCACTGTATATTCAAATTTAATGCTGTTACTGTTATTGAGATCCTTGTTGTCTTAGTGCCATATACTGTAGGTATTGCTCTGTTTGCAAAAAAATAAATACTTGTATATTACAAGTAGCTTGTAGTTCAGGCAGCTACAGTTTCAAGTTTCAGGATTATCGGTTTACAGTATGTTTCAATGCTAGTTGAGTGCACATGAATGCCACCAAGTTCAAATTACCATGAGGAAACATTACTTTTTTAAACCTTGGCTTTCTAGGTTATGGGCATGTCCATTTAAGAATTATGATGGACACAAATATGAAGAGAGATGTGTGTGTGCGTGCGTGCGTGCGTGCGTGCGTGCGTGTGTGTGTGTGTGTGTGTGTGTGTGTGTGTGTGTACATTTCCCATTATTCTCTGGCAGCACATGAATGATAAAAGCATATAAAGCATAAATTACATAAATAGATTTCAAAATGGATTAATATTTTCTGAATTATGTAACATTATGGCAACAATTTAAAGTCAAAATTTTCACTTTATTTAAAATCATTTTATATATAGTTTTATACTTCTGTACCTTCTCTTCTCAACACTAAAAAATTACCTTTTATTTTGGCCTTTAAAAACGTAATGTGTTTTTTTAACTTCACATTATTTACTCTTTTTGTTTTATTTGTTTGTTTGCTTGTTTGTTAATCCATATCATTATGTTATTAGTTCTAAGTTCCAGGATTATTGGAATTATTATTATAAGTCATATTGTAATGCTACTCTAAAAAAAAACTGTGTTTGCTGGTGGGGGAAGGGGAGAAGAGAGGAAATTGTTTAGTGAGTCAACCAAAATGACTTGAATCCAGATCATGTTATAAAATAGATTGCCTTAATGTTACATAAAATAAAGATATCGGTCAATGCTGAAATAAGTATGTTGTTTCCTGTGAGGTGACTGTGACCTACACATACAGTATGCAACATCTGCGCAGAGTTTAATTTTAGCTCGCAGTGACTGCAGTATTGATTTCCACTGTGTGTACAACGCCTCTCGGAGTAGGAGTACAGGTCTTGGATCTGTTTTTGCCTTTCATGTCCTAATTAGAGTAATTTCAGAAACATGAGGTCTTTATTCTCTATCATCAGACCACAACATCCTTTTAAACAGGGAAATTTCCATCCTCTTAAGGTTTATATTAAGACTTATACCTTCAAAGTTTGTTGTTTCTTGGCTAAAATGTAGTTAGGCAATAAGGACTTGAAGAAGGGATCATTTCCCTTGATCCAATTAAAAACTCTATTGAGGGAGCTGACATTATGAGAAACAGCCTCCAATAGTCTATTAGGCTCTGCAATTACACAAGCCACTTCGGACTAGAAACAGTCAATGCAGACTCTGATTGGACAAATGAATCGATGCTCTGCTTTGTTGTCAATTCGTTTACTGTTGATCCGTTTACTCTTGTCTCTTGAGGTCAACGCTAGGGCAACGCATTGTAAATATTTACTGCATATCTGATGATTGTCTTATGCAATTGGGTTGGACAGCTGTTTACAGGAAGTAAGCTTTGAAGCTTAGCGTTGAAGAGATGTAGCCAAGGAGGCCTGAAAGTAGAACATAGACTCAATGAAACAACAAACCACAGCAGTACGGCTTAAATAAGGTATAAATAAAATAATATATATATTTTTTTTTTATTTATGATATTGTGTTAGGCCTAGTGTGAGGCACAATGATTTTCAAATTTGTTTCAAATCTGGCCAATCAGTTGAGCAGCAGCCAAAGAAATTAAGAGAGAGCAAACATAGTCTTAATGTTACGTTTTTGACTTTGTGTGAGGTGCTTTTAGGTTGTTGTTCTGTTTTTAAGTACTTTTGTTTATTTCTTTTTTATGATGATATGTTTTATATTATGGATGTATCATTTCCTCTCTGTAATTTCCTGTAGCTCTTGTGTAATTTTTCCATGTGTGTCTCACTATTTAGCCCGGTTAAACCCTTTATCCTTTTGTATTTCAAATCCTCTTGTTTGCTTGTTGCTTGTCTGGTCTGGATGTACGTATGTTGGGGAGTCTTGAATTTGGATTAAGATCCTCACAGCATCCTGCTCCTTGAGTTCAACACAACAGCAGACCAGGGGCCAGTTGCATGAACTGCTTTGATAAGTCTTAAAAAGTTAGTCATCTAATTTTTTCTTCAAGACTGGTCATAACTTTTAAAGTCAGTACCATAAAACGGTAAACTAGGCTAATTTCGGATCTGAAAACTAAGACTGATTTCCAAACTAACTCTTTAAACACAGACTTAATGTTTATGCATCTGGCCGCTGATCTTTAAATATGGCTCAAATAAGAACAGGGGCAAGCTGCATAAAAGAATTAGACTAGTCTTACAAGTTAGTCATATACATTTTTTTCTATAAAAGGATAGTTTACCCAAAAATGAACATTCTGTCATTAATTACTCATACATATAAGATCTTCGTTCATTTTCGGAACACAAATTAAGATATTTTTGATGAAATCCGGGAGCTTTCTGGCCCTTTGTAGACAGCATGTAACTGACACATTCAAGGCACAGAAAGGTAGTAAAGACATTGTTAAAATAGATCATGTGACATCAGTGCTTCAACCGTAATGTTATGAAGCTACGAGAATAATTTTAGTGCAGGTGTGCTGTCCTGAATGCGTGTCGAGCAGTAGAAATTGTTGAATAAAGTTATTTTTGTTTTCTTGGTAACACTTTATTTTAAGGTGTCCTTGATACACATTATATGTACTTGCCATTATAATAAAAATTAAGTATGCATAATTACATGCAAGTAACCCTAAGCCAAACCCTAACCCTAACCATATAGTAAGTACGTTTTTTTCCCCTAAAATGTTCCTAATTTTTTTATGTTGAATCCAAAAAATAAAACTAATTACCCCTTGGCTAACTGCTAGTTGGTCAGATTAGTTCTTAAGTCACAGTCTTAATGTAAAGTCTAAGTTCATGCAACTGGCCACGTGAATCTTCTCTCTCCAGCAGCTCTGTAGAATATTACTGTAGACTGAAGCATTTGATTGTCTGAGCAATTACACTTGCTGCATCTACTGTTCTTCTGGATGACATGTTTTTCCTTGTTTCCTTGTTGCAACGTGTCTGCACTGAGGCAAGTCTCTCCTCTTATTTAGTTGGGTACATGGTGTGCTGTGGTGTCCCCCTTTTTCTAGAATAAACATTTAGTCATCTTTTGGAGCATCAGGAGCACCCCTGTAATAGCACAATGTTTGTTGTTTTATGTTTGTGTTTTTGTTTTTGTTTTCCTGGTTCTGTTTCTTTCACATATACTTCTTTTTTCACTCAGGTCCTGAAAGCTCCCTACTCCTTGAGTCCAATATTACGGTTACCTAACCGTTAACAGCCCTTGAAATCAAATGGAAATGATGGGCCACAACTGCAGCACTAAGTCTAACCCTAAAATTGCATTGGTTAATGTGCCTGTTTCCTGGAGCAACATTCTCATTCACTATCCAGTAAAATCAGAGAAAGCTCTGCTTCAGAATATGTTTAAATGATGTTAGACTTCATTGGGATCTGAAAAGTCACCAGCAGGCTTTATTTGAGGCAGTGGAATGTTTTATAAAGAACACATTTAAAACAGACATAGTTAAACAGAATATATGCAACAGATATGCTGAAAAACCACAAAAAGTTTGGGAGCTGTCAGCACTGACCCACTATACAAAACTCATTGCTGTGTTTTATTACACAGTCAAGCTCAGTTTACCTTTTTTAATGTATATTTTATTTTAATACCTTTTTATGTCAGCTTTCAAAGAGGACAATTTAAATATTGTTTATTTGCAATTCAATTTTATTTTTTTCAGTGAACTATTGAGTTATACATACTCTTCAATTAACATTACTTTTTTGTATCTTTTCACTTGCACAGCACTTTGAGCTACAATCTTGTATTGAAAGATCTAAATGAAAAAGTTTCTGATTTATTTTTCACTGTTGTTGCACTCATCTGAGAGATGAAGAGGTCATCTGGGTATTCGCTCCTGATTGCCTTGTGGTTTTTAATGGGAATGTGGCTCATTTTCCTGGTTTGGAAATACTCAGGTTAGCTTCACTTTTAAAACTCTGGAGACGCCAATTGTGCCGCAAATACACACATACTCACATACATTTGTGATGATTGTGGTTTTTATATTGGCATCATTTATTGCAAAGCGGCATAAATCAAAATCACTTTGTCATTATGCCCATTACCGTAGTGGTGTGTTCGTGTATACAGTGGTATTATAATGAGGTTTGGTGTATGTTGTAAAATGTGTGCTTGTGAGTGACAGTGATGTGTGGAGTGTTAACAGCATTTCGTGTGCATGTGTGTCTGGATTTAAGAGGTTGTTATTAGTGCTAAAGTGAGGGTATTTCTTTCAGGAACCTGGTTCTGATTGTCAGTAATTCAACACAGAGACAAACTCGTCTACTGTACAAGGGAAGCTTTTACTCTTTCAACCTTTTTTTCCCTTGTAAACACACAAATGTCACTCATGTGTCATATGTTTCTCTCCATGCCTCTGTCTTGTCATAATATGCAGTGATCCACATCACAGGTTCTGGTTTCTGCATGTTTTTTAGACTTTTAAGGAAAGATCTTTTCATGAAGACCTAGGGAAAACACTGTGCGAGAAAGTTATTGATAATTATCAAATTATAGTGATATTTTTAATCTTTCCTCTTTAGTTTTCTCAATTGCTAAGACACATTTCTTGAAACTTGAATCATTTGTCAAAATGATAACCATTTATGCAGAACATAAACATACTATGGAAAGCTTTTTTTTACTAATCCATCTCTTCTTTTTCCACCTCAATCACTGCCTACTTTTCCATTTCTATCACCCCTAGCTCTTTATCTTTATCCCCTAACTCTCCTGAGCATATGGCGTAGAATGCTGAATTTGTATGCTTAAAAAAAAGAAAAGGTTTAGCAGGTTTGCAACTTCTCAAAAACATGGGAATAATGTTCATAGTTTTGAGAATCAGTGTTTCTTGTACAAATGCTTGGCTAATATGGATATTAGAGAGAAAGCAATTGAGAAAAACTGCAATATTATAATAATCACGATTACAAACAAAACAAAATAAAATTAGATGTGTATGCAAAAATGTGACAGAAAATGCATTAAAAAAATCTTTAAGTATCTTTAAGGAGCAGATAGTTTGCACACATAAGAGCTCTCCATCTCTCTCCTTCCCTCTATTTCTCGCCCTCCCTCTCTGTAATAATTGAATAATATCCTGCTCTTGTTATCGTCAGCTTGCAGAAGGAAGGGATGGTAAATTACCTAAATGTTTATGAGCAGGCTGTAGGTTAATGATTAGTTAGCACAATACAGTATGAAGATTACGGTGAGGTTTGGGTGGAAGGATGACCTGAGGTGAAGAGATGCTTATCTTGCAGCTTAGTGGCTTTGGCAGACGTCTTATTCTTCAGTTTTCACTGGAAAATATATAAACACGATTTTATTAAGGTGGAACGGAATGGTTTGGTCAGGCTAGACAAACTGTGACGCTGTAAATATAAGATATAATCTCTAAGGAAAACAACTATTCTACTGTGATCTTTGACAATCATGTAAATTATTACATTTCATGTTTCTATTGCAAACACATATTGTATACAGTACACGCATGTAGTATATACTTGCCAATTCACTTATGTACAATCGGATTGTGTGTAGCACTGCATTTGCCAAAGCAAATGTTCACTCTGTTCCAAAACATTGTGATCTGTATTTGTAGGCATTCTAAAGGTGTTTCAAATCATAACTGCTAAAGGCTGGAATACACTGCTGATTTACTGTTACAGTTACTGTAGCATTACTGAAGTTGACGCTAGTTGCTGAAAGTTAGAGCCAGATTTCATAGAATATTGCGTAGTGTGTGATGGTCACAGATTTTTCAGCTGTAGACTTTGATTCCATCCAATCAGAGGAGATCAAACATGTTTGCTAATTTCAGCCAATTTATTTCGTTTGATGATGGCCAGTTTTTCCTTTGTGACTGTTTGCAATGTCAGAAAGTGTATGATGCCCAGTATTTTAAAATCTATTCAGATTTTAAAAGTCATGTAGTTCTGATCTCAGCGGTCAGAATGAAACCACATATGAATGTAGCAACTGGTCATTTAATTTTATAAAGTGTTATAAGCAACGTAAAATCATTTTGTAGAAAGGCGGGTAACGGTTCATTTTAAGGTCTCCTTGTTACCCATTTTACATGTACTTACTATTATAATAAAAATTAATTATGCATAATAACATGCAAGTAACCCTAACCATATAGTAAGAATATGTAGTTAAGTAATATTACCCAGTACTTAAATGTATAATTACACTATAACAAGGACACCTTAAAATAAACCTAGGCATTTTTCCAGCCTAGGTTGAGAATGTTCCAAATCATCTAAAAGCTTCATTCTGAGCAATGAAATGACAGCTGTCTATATAGCATTTTTTCCTAAATTCCTTTTTATTTGTTCCAAATTACGAAACATTCATTCACACAGAGACACGCAGAACATGCAGGATTCATATATAAATAGTATTTTTGCTGCTTAATATTCACAGACACTAGTCAATATCGCGTTTTGATTTAAGTGTGCTGACCTACTTTTGATTTATCCATCCAAAATTTTGCAAATTCCATGACATTCCGCTATTTACAGTAAATTCCGTATTTGTAACTGGATTCCGCAATTCCGCATCACGGAAATCATAGGGCCCTAATATAGGCAGCGGAACGCAAGGCAGCTTACTAGGTTTCAGAACAGAGTCATTTGAAAGACAGAGATTAGCGCATTTTACTGCAGTACATGGGCTACTTGTAACTGTATATAGAGCTTAGAACATCACCTCTTGGCTGCCCTGTCGAGCCTTGTTAACATATGAACAGTTCATTAACTTTCACGCTTTGTTAATGTAGTTCATAAATGTGTTGGTTTGGTCCACAGTTGCGTTTAGCGCCTTGAAGGGCAGGCTGACGTTATGTCCAGCTGGGGCTCTTTAGTTTCACAGGCCTGTGTTGTAGGAGCAGCCCGGGGGGCACAGGGGTGGATGCGCTAAGCTCCAGTAACATGTTAGCAAAACAGCAGCCGAAAATAGATGAGACCTGTAACTCTCACAGACAGATGTGAGGATAGCAAGCCAAAGAGGAAACGTCTCACATAAGACAGACAGAGAAGGGGAGGGAGAGAGAGAACAAGGAAGTGGTTTTAAAATCAGTGAACGGAGTCAGGAGAGAAACATAATATAAAGAGATAGAGAGATATAATCAAAGCGAAGGAAAGCAGAAATATGGCAACCAAACACAGAAGGTTAGAAGTAGCAAACGCAGTAAAACAGATAAGTTTTCGTTCTCTCACCTCTTGCTCTTTCCCACACTTTGCGGTGTAGTGCTAGCTGTCAGACCGCCTCCCAGACTGGCGCTGATTGATGACCTCGTCAGGGAATTAATGTGACAAACACTGCATGAAGTTTTGAAACTTCTCCTCACTTGTAGGTCTGTTAGACAGGTCTCCTGGCTGCCTGTCCTGAACACATCTCTTTCTTCTCTCTTGTGTCAGTGTATGTTGTCCTATAATGTTATTATCCTGCTTACATTCAGGATTATCCTACTTTGTGTGCATTGATTACAGACTTTGTCCAAATAAAATTTATTTTTAATAAATACATGTTAAACAATATTAGGTCCCACTTTATATTACGTGGTCTTATACTGTAAGTACAATGTAATTATTATGTTCATATTGTATTGCAAAACATGTTTGCTGCTATTGAGGTGTGACATGGCTAAGGTTAAGGGCAGGTGTATGGTGGCGAGTTTAAGGGTTAGGGTTAAGGTGTAAGGAATGAGTCAACAGAGTAATTATAAATGTAATTACATGGAGGTATTTTTTTAAATATATAACTACAATGTTAAAACATGTATGTACACAATAAGTGCATGATATAAATATTTTAAGTATTGCAATTTACTATTATTTTTTTTAACTTTCTAAACAATGTTTTTGAAGTTTAGTTTTCAGTTTGACAAGATTAAATTTAGTTTAAAAGGGAATATACAGTGCCTAGAAAGTGGTTAAACCATTCCATTTTGAAATGATGCATAAGCCATATAAACTACAGATGTTCTAAATGTTAATGTTTTAATGTTTTTCTCTTGTAAAAATGTAATTAGTTTTCATTCTCATATGATAATCAACTAATTTACCCAGTTCACTTGAAAGAAAAACAGCTGAAAACCTAAGCCTAACTCAGCTCTATTATTTTATTTTATTTTTTAATTGTGGTGTAGTTCTGTGTTTGTTTTGTTTTTTCTAATAGATTGGAAATATAGTTAACACATACATTTGAGTTAAATATCCTTTTGTGTGATTGTTCTAAACTAAAATTGGATAATGATGCATAGACAAAACAGACCAGCACTCCTATCAACCACTCAGTCCCCTTGCTTTCAGGGATGGGGTTGTGGTTATGCTTATGATTGTTTACTATTTGTTCCAGTAACAGCAAAGGATGTTGATCCAGGAGCATGTCCTTACTGTAAATCACATTAATCTTTGTTGTGTCTCTCTCGTGTGTCTTGTTCCTCCAGTCACATTTTTGAAAATTAACCAGTTAGAGGATATATAGGACCTGTATAAGCAAGATTACAAGTTCACTTGATTTGTGTTTACAGTATTCGAATAGGACTTCATGTGTCCAAGATATTCTTTTCCCACCATATTCCATTTCCTACCACCTGTCTTTCCTTATAGTTTTATTCTTTTCCTACTTGTACACGCACTGCACATGTGGTTTGCAGATTGTATGCACCATCTCAGAGTACAACAGACAGCCATGTACAGTTATAGACTGTCTAACTTTTGACCTTGTGCTAATGCACAGGGCAAAATATCTTTTTCAATAATAATGAAATACCTGCACCTAAAATGGCACAAACTGTGTCATGCTCAGATGATAAGCAGAGCATAGTAATAGCAATGTCAAAGTCATGGGTTCATGGACTCACAGAGAATGCATAGCATTCAATGCAGTGCAAGTCGCTTTGGATAAAGCTAGCGGTCCTTTGCCAGAATGAGCAGTAATATTGACCAGACTTTTTGCTTAAAGTCAAAAGTCCAAAGATTCTGTGAGCTTTGCAAAATAGCACAAGATGTTTTCTATTTATCTTGAAGCACCAGTTATGTTGCCAGGTTGGAGTTTATCAACATCCCTGTCAAATGATGTTTGGGTTGCATGCACACAGTCAAACTGCATAAACTATTGCGGTTGTATTTTTCCCGAATGTTTTAAAATGTAAATAGGATATCATAGGATGGGTACTTTATTAATCCCTGCAGGGAAGTGGTGTTATCCATGATGACTAGCAATTTGCATCATTCTCTTCTCATTAACCACGTCCAGAGGAACCAGATCCTGTCCTATGACAGAACTTGCTTAAATGTGATAATAAAGAGTAGACTAACTTGGATTCAACTTTAAGGTTAAACTAAGCTAAAGTGCCTTTACATTTCTTTTATAAAACAACTTGTTAATGAGACAACATCTTGTGAAACTGCTGCTGTACAGATTGTCTTTTTCCGAACTTTTCGAAGCTTGTTGTGGTTGGAGTGTGATTTTCGGCTATAGGCAGACTCCTGCAGTAAACATATGTGGCTTTAATTAGCAGCAGACTGAGCCGAGCTGAGCTGATGATGGCAGGGCAGGGCTGCTCGTTAGAGTCTACATGATGGCTATTAGGACAGACCGTGGACTATGATGTTTCATTAAAGCTATAGTGTTCCATTATCATAATGCATTCTGAGTTGCAGTTAACACTTTATGTTTCATTTGTTAACATTGCATTAGGTATCATGAACTATTTTCATACCATTTCATAATGTAAGTTAATGTTTATTTCATGTTTGTTCATAATAATGTTAATGTTAATTTGTACAACTTGAAATTTTAAAAATGTATTACTATAGAAATTAACATTAATCTACAGCAATAATGCTACTGTACACAAGTAATTTTCCTTATTCCATGATACCTAACGCATTAACCACTGTTAACAAATTTAACCTTATAATAAATTATTGCATAAGTTGCAAAATTGCAAACTGCCAGGAGTTCAGAAGACCCGTGTCAGAACTACACCTTTATTGTGGCAAAAAAGAAAAGAAAAGAAGAAGATCAAGAAAAGGCTGAGATGACATCTGTTAGACTTTGGTTTGTTGTTTTCAGAAAAAAAAAAAATCAAAGAATAACATGTTGGAGCCATATTGCTGTGCTGGAGCCAAGGCCTGTGTCATATTTTCCTATTTCCCCCTTTCTCTACCTAATAATTTCCTGTTCCTTTTCACTGTCCTGTTATATAAAAGCATTAAAAAATGCCATTCAAACACTAGCATGAAACTGTAACTCACCATCATGCTTTTTCCAGAATCTGATCTTGGTATTTATTAAATTATCTAATGCACTTCATTCCAAACACCCTATTGATATTCAGCTGTCCCTGTGGCTCATCAGAAGTGCCACCAATTTGGGCTCAATATGCTGGCTCGTGGAGTTTTAAATTTGTTTAATAGCACTTGTAAATGTCACGGCTCTTACATGAGCCCTGTGTCATACACAGTGAAGGAGATGTTTTTGTCTTCTGTGAGAGCTCAAGGACCTGAGGGAGCTCCTTTTTAACTATTCATAAAACAATACACGCTGAGCCCACGGCAATTAGAAAGCACTTAATAGACTTCGATGGCACTCACAGGGTCGTGGCCTCACTCTAAGGAGGCCGAATCAGACGGGTACTCTGTGTTTATTGTTCATGTTTCTTTTTTTTAAAATGTCATCTATAAATAATGCGGACATTTAAATGAAGGTGCATCATCATAAGTACGCCATTATTTTAATTTCAGCTGCGTTTGTGGTTGTGTTCCCTGTGCTCCTGCATGTGATATGAGCACTCATCTCCAAAAAACACCAGCACTCAGGAGATACTGAGAGGATTTTGTGATCGATTAAAGAGAAACCAAAACAATTTTAGTCACACTTTATATTAGGTGGCCTTAACTACTATGTACTTACATCAGAAAATAAGTACAATGTACTTATTGTGATCATATTGTATTGCAAAACACTTTTGCTGCTATTGAGGTGGGATGGGGTAAGGTTAGGGACAGGTTTGGTGGTATGGGTAGGTTTAAGGGTGGGTTAAGGTAAGGGATGGGTCAACAGTGTAATTATAAATGTAATTACATAAATTAATTGCAGATGTAATTACATATAGGTATTTTTAAAAATATATGTACAATGTAAAAACATGTATGTACACTGTGACGACCCCTGTTGTCTGTTCGTGGAATTGCCGCTGAGCCCGCAAATCACCTTGATTGGCAGCCGTTTGAAACACCTGTTCTCTATCAGACGCTTTGTTAAAAGAGGCCTCCGCTTGGGTCAGGGAGGTGGCTTTGGTTTTGGACATTTGGTTTGGTTGGTTTTTGCTTTGGCACCTCAACACTGCAGTACACTACATTTCCTTACATCCATGCATTTTACATTACACTCTGACATTACTGACGTTTTCCAATTTATAGTTGCTTTCTTATGGTTTCTTTATTACTTCTATGTGACTCCAGTCCTTAAATAAATTATATTTTGAGTCAACCCCTTGGTTTGCCGTGTATCCTCTGTTTGTTGTTTCCCTTGAGCCATGGGTCGTAACATACACGATAAGTGCATTGTACCAAATTATTAATTCAAATGTAAGTACATAGTAGTTAAGGCCACCTGATATAAAGTGGGACCACAATTTTCAACCAAAAAGACAATAAATTATAATTCTAACTCAAACTGCTTTTACAACTGTCTTAGGTATTCTGTGTATTTTTAGATTTTATACTCGAGATTAAAATCCCTCAGTTACTTACACTTTTATATCATTAGGTATTCAGAGTGTGTCAAGGATGATGTAATATCTACTTTCAGAATTTTTTCTGTTTTCTGCTCCTTTTTTGATCACTTTCCCAAAAAACTTCAAAACTATTATTTTGCAGTCTTGCAAGCGCTATACATTTTTTCTTTCAGGAAATGAAAATTTAGACTTTCTAAATATAAATTTGATGATTCTGCACTATGCTACACTGATAGGTTTAAGATTATATACCTGTCTAATTGGAAAAACATGCCTCTACCTACATTTTTGCAAAACTTATAAAATGTTCCTACACAATACAATTCACTGCAATTTCCGGCTGAAATGAAAATGAATGGCAGTAAAACATCAACAACTTTTATTCCATTTGACATAAATTATGACTATATTGGCAGATTATCGATTATAGAATATAGACTTAATTTCACATAGTTACTTGAACAATACTAAGTTACTGTATGACCGCAAAACACTTTTACCATAGTGTATGATTTGTACACTAATACATTTTGACGTGTATCAAATGACCATATCTACAGCTTTTCCAATGTAAAATTGCTTGGTTACCCACCTGGTACAGCATTGCACTTATAATGCAGAGTGCTCGGGTACACAGCACCCTCCATACTTCCACTCACTCTTACATATCTACATCCCCCCATGAAGCCTGAGATCTATAAGTGAGCACAAAATCACTTTTCAGAACGTTTTCATTCACTGTTCCTGGCTGGTGGAATGAACTTCCCACCCCCATCCAGAAACTTTGCTTTCTCTTTCTTTAATCCTTCCCTGTCTAGCTTGTACTAATCTGAGCAAAGTCTGAAATTTCCTTCCTGTGTTTATTTGCCTCTTTATGATAAATTGCTTCTTGTATTCCTCAATTGTAAGTCGCTTTGGATAAAAGCGTCTGCTAAATGAATAAATGTAAATGTAAATAAATGTACTGTAATACACCAATTCCAAATAAAGGAGCTTAAAGACTTGCTGGCATGGCTTCTTCAGCAAATGCATTTTTATCTCATGTTTGCTTTTAACACTATTGGTTAGATTTAGGGTTTAGTGTAGGTGAAAAATAATTTTAAACACAATAGAGCTTTAAAATCTTAGTGTCATTCACGGACATTTAATTTCCGAACTGCCACGATTTGTACAACAACCAGCATAATAATCGTTGCCAGATTCGCATTCTTCTGTTTCAGATAAAACTTAACACACACTTTTTGTGGACATTTCACTTTGAAAGAGAAGAGTAAAATATCCTTGTGCTAAAATTTTGCAATAGGCACGTTTTTCAAATGAACCTGGCTTGGTATCTGTCTATCTGTTTGTTTGTTTGTTTTGTGTGTGTGTGTGTGTGTGTGTGCGTGTGTGTGTGTGTGTACTGGTTTTTGTGGTTTACGGGGACAAAATTTGTATAATAACATGGGTATGACAGAGGTATTACAATTTGAAGGTGGTTTATGAGGACACTGCCTATGTCCCCGTAAAACAAAAGGCTTAAAAAACATACTAAATGGTGTTTTTTATTTTTTTAATCTAAAAATGCAGACAGTCTCCTGTAAGGGGTAGGTTTAGGTGTAGGGTTGGTGTAGGGCAATAGCACATATAGTTTGTACAGTATAAAAACCATTACGCCTATGGAGAGTCCCCGTAAACCACTAAAACAAACATGTGTGTGTGTGTGCGTGAGTGTGAATGTCTGTCCCTGATTGAGGCGGTGAATTCAACATCTGTTGTTCCATTTCTCCAGCCAAAGCTATTCATCAAAATGGGAGTGAATGGAATTCCTAAACCCTTTAAAATCAAACAAACAAATAAAGCTTAAGAATAGATGATTTGCATCCTTCCATTTTCTTCCGGTTTATTTCAGTGAGCCTCACGCAGCTGCAGCCAATGATAGGCACAACTAAGAGTATTATGATATGAATAATAAATTTCCATATCTCATATAAATATTGATTATGTCAGCAGGCATGATGCCTAGATTAACTCCATCCGAATAGAATGGTTTAAGCAAGGCGGGCCATACACAATGAGTGTAATGCAGAAAAGGTCCGCAAAGGCCAGACCCTATCAATGGGGAGAATTGGGAAGAAATGCCTCTGCAGTTTTTCTCCATCTGCTGTTAGTCTCTCACACACAAACACATACAGCGGGACCAGGATGGTGACTCACTCTCAAGCTGATGGTGGTTTGGTATTCGTGTGGCATGTAGCCAATAGCCAACAGCAACACTGCAGCATACACACACACACACATATACACTGTACTCATACAGTTTTTGTTTTGTATAACAACTGACCAGGTAGATTCATATGTGTTTGCTTAGACTGCTCTGCCTCTTATGTTCACCAAGGCTGCATTTATTTGATCAAAACACAGTAAGACAGAAATATTATTACAAATTAAAATAAAACAATTTTAAATTATTTTGATATACAGTATATTTAAAAAGTTATTTATTCCTGTGATGCCAAAGCTTAATTTTCAGCATCATTACTCAAGTCTTCAGTGTCACATGATCCTTCAGAAATCATTCTAATATGATGATTTGCTGCTCAAAAAACAGCTATGCTGCCTAATATTTGTAAAATGTGGAAACAGTCATACTTTTTTACAGGATTTGTTGATTAATAGAAAGTTTTAAAAACAGCATTCATTTATAATGGAAATATATATTAACAATATGAAAGTCTTTACTCTCAGTTTTGATCAATTGAATGCACCTTTACTGAATAAAAGTAATCATTTATTTCAAAAAAGAAAGAGCTACTGTTCTGTATATCTGGATTTACATTTATTGATTTGGCAGGCATTTTTATCCAAAGTTAATCGAAACTGTGAACTTGTGTTGCTAGTGTCATACTGGTTGAGCTATGAAAAAAAAACATCTATAAATATATCTACATCTATGTATATTTCTTTATCGATCTGACTGATCTGTTTTTGTACTATCTAGTAGTAAATTTTTTAACATACTCATTCAAGTAATACTACAATAATCATGGACTAATTCCTAAATTAGAGATTACTTTAATATGAACTAATGATGAGTTAAGGCATGTACTAATCAATGTTAGTTAATGCAGTAATTAACACTTTGGGGTAAGTTTTCAGACATGAATACATATGACTCATGTCATAGTGAAGGTTAGTACATGCCTTAACTCATCATTAGTTCATATTAAAGTAATATTTAATTTAGGTATTAGTACATGACTATTCATGTACTGTTATTACAGTAAAGTGTTTCCCAAGTTCCTCGGTGTCTGTTCAGACAGGAAGAGAATCAGAGGGACAGTATGTGTTTGTGTGCGCTCATCATTTGCTGGGTGTTGCTTCCACATGAACAGATGGTAGAATCATGTCATGGCAGTCGCTGTTTAAAGTGTGCCAATAGAATGCTCTGATTGAGACAATGACAGAGTAATAACCCGCTGATTGTGTGTGTGTGTGTGTGTGTGTGTGTGGTCATCTGAGCGTGGGTGGGCAAAAACTGTGTTAGCATGCAGGGTTTCGTGTCTGTATGTGACTCTGCTAATATTAAGCATGAGTGTGTTACAGAGTGGTATGTGGTGTGGGGTCTACATATGTGTGTGTGATGGAAGGTATTGATTTGTAGATGTGTTAATGGCTTTGGTGAGCTGGATGTCTTTCCCCGTCCCAAAGAACTTACCAAAGATATTTGGATAAGGAAAAAAAAAAAAAAAGAGTTCACTACATCATGAAAACATAGTGTCATCTTTACAACACAAAATATTTTCTTCAATTAAGTAAAAAAAAAAAAAAAAAAAGTTAGTTGTTGAAACAATGCAGACTTGTTGCGCACCAAGGCTGCATTTGTCTGATCAGAATCGTTGAACAAACAGTAATATTGTGAAATATTATTACAATTTCAAATAACTGTTTTTTACTGTTTATTTCTTAAATAATTTATTCCTGCGATGCCAAATCTGAATTTTCAGCAGCCATTACTTTAAGTCTTCTGATTTGTTGATGAATATAAAGTTTAAAAGAACAGCATTAATTCAAAATATAGAAATCTTTTCTACCATGATACGTCTTTACTATCACTTTTGATCAATTTGATGCATGCTTACTGAATAAAAGTATTAATTTCCTTCAAAAAAAAAAACAACCCAAACTTTTGAACAGTATATAACGCATTTAAAGAAATGATGTAATAATAATAATAATAATTATTATTATTATTATTATTATGTAATAATAATAAGATATTAGTATTCAATTATCCATAATAATGGAGAATCTGACAAATTCGTTTTTTTTTTTTTTCATATTTGATTACATAAAAATTGCATGACAAATAATTGATGGTGCTATTATGACATCACAGAGCTTAGATTTGTACTGTGACCTGAAAATGTGATAGGTTCAGCCTACAGGTCCTGGCACACTGAGTCCGAAATTTTACAGGCGTTCCATATTCGTCATCCTTTCTTATCAAAATGCTTGCTACAGATGTGAAAATGCAGAAAATCGAACCTGATCCAAATTTTTTTATGACGGATGAAAGTTTCGGAGGCAGTGTGTAAACGTAATTGACACAAAGTAAGGTTGTATTTATTTTTTAATGTGAGAACATTTCGGACGAGAATTTCAGAGTGTGCAAAGAGCTAGCCTCTTAACAGCAGAACAATGAATTGTTCGAGCTAAGATCTCACAGAGCTCATAGTTGTGACTGGACTGACAGAGAAATAAAAGCTAATCATTGACAAATCTGTGTAAAATTACCTATGGTTACACTTTATTTCTATAGTCCACTTTAGACATTCGGTAACACTTTAGATTAGGGAACACATATTCACTATTGACTAAGAGTTTTCCCTCAATAAACTCCTAATTTGCTGTTTATTAATAGTTAGTAAGGTTGTTGTTAAGTTTAGGTGTGGGGTAGGATGAAGGGATCAAGAATATGGTCATACAGATTAAAGCATTAAAGGAGTAGTTTACTTCCAGAGTAAAAATTTCCTGAACTCACCACCATGTCATCCATGATGCTCATGCACTGTTAGACATTTCAAAGGGTTTTTACAGTAACTTACTGGCAACACTGTTGCCAGTAAGTTACTGTAATTAAGATTTTACAGTAGCAAACTAATGTAATGTAATTCATTCATTTTAATATAGATTTCATTAGATTTTATAATTTTTATATAGAATTCATTTTATTTTTACTCTACATGGGTACTACTGGCATTCAATTAAAACAGACACAATAACTACAAAATATCAAATTCTTTATTTAAAACATTGCATGTATAACACTTAAAAATATAGTCTTCCAATGCTGGAACAGTGCATCTTCACCATTTCTCCTGTCTTAGGATGTTTTGCAGTGCATTATGTTGTATCCTCTGGATTCATCCTCACAAAGAATCTTTAGGCAACAGAAACATAATGGGGAAAAAAGACAAGCAGCCAAAGAATAAATAGCTATCTGCAAACCCCAGGTGCTGCTCCAACACGTGGCCACCATCTTTGCTCACCATCCACTTTGACAGAAATGTCTTCTCTGAAAAACAAGTAGAAGAAATAGCACACTTTTAAAAGGCAAACCTCATATAGAATACACAAATCTCTCAAAACCATAGTTGTTCTCTTACCATGAATTATCAGCCTCAGGGTGGCTGGCTTGCTCATGTCTTTCTTGATGCTTCATTGCAGTTGCCTTTAAAACACAAATACAAAAAAATGCAGTAAATCTTAAATTCCATTAAAAACTATAACAAACTAATTCTAAAACTAGAAAGGCAGCTAGCCATAAAACTTGTTTAACCTAGCTAACATACGATTTTATTTTCTCAGGCTACTGGCCAACATTAACTACTAACACCTGAACTAAATTTCACATTAGTTAACCTAATGTTAATATAAGATAAGCGTTGCTCGTTAAAAACCATTTTAATTCGGTAACTTAATTCAATAAGCTGACAAAAGTCGTTTGAAACGACAGCTCAGTTTACCATGGTAAAGTTCTGTAACCGCCATGTTGACGAGTAAATGTTACTATGGGTTAAACTGGTGTGCAAAAATCTGACACAAACACACAGACAAACGTACATATATTTTTACCTTGCTTGCTGGTCTTATTCTCTCATAAGGTGCATTGACACACAGCGCAGATGTTCTCCGGAGCTCTTCCACTCTCGCGGGTTCATCCCCGGCAAAACCCGCGGCGCTGCCCCGCTGCTTCCGTGTCTTCCTCGGACACGAGTGGCGCAGCGAGGCGCGACTCGATAAAAAACAATATAGAACCCATTATATATACTATCTACAGTGGATGCGGACAGTAAAGTGATGCCCCGGTATATTTCTGATGTACAGATGTATTTTTCTCCATATAGTGAACATCGATGGGAGCCAAATCTCAGTTACAGTGTAGCTTCAAAGGGCTCTACACAGCCGAGTAACGAGTGTTTTATCTAGCAAAACATTTTCTTAAAAAAATACAAATGTATATACTTTTTGACCACAAATGCTCGTCTTGCACTAGCGTGACCTCACGCATCACGTAATCACGTTGGAAAGGTCGCACATGACGTAGACAGAAGAACTGACCCAGTGTTTACAAAGGTGAAACAATGATGTTGGACAGTTTTGAAGTTGGAGGAGAAAATGAGATGGAGATTTTTGCCCTACCCTACCTATTTGAACCAAAGTACGCAGATGAAGAACTAACCATGTGTGACTTTTCCAGCGTGATTATGTAGCATGTGCATCGCAGAGCTAGTGCAAAACGAGCATTTGTGGTTAAAAAGTATATCATTTGTTTTTGTTTTTTATTTTTTTAGAAAATGACCGATTGTTTCACTAGATAAGCTTATTCCTCAGCTGGGATCGTGTAGAGCCCTTTGAAACAGCGTTAAAACTGCGATTTGGACCTTCAACCCTTTGGCCGCCATTAAAGTCCATTATATGGAGCAAAACCTGGAATGTTTTCCTCAAAAAACGTAATTTCTTTTCGACCGAAAAAAGAAAGACATGAACATCTTAGATGCCATGGGGGTGTCAGGAAATTTGTATTCTGAATTAGTGAATTAATCCTTTAAAATATGCTTTATAAGTACTAATGAAACACCCATATGCTAGTAATATGCATGCTAATAAGCAAGTTTCCTAATATAAAGTTACCAAACATTCTACTAACTATGAGTAACTTTGCAACCACATATCTACTGACTTTCATTAGAGAATTAGAAAACTGTTAGATTAGGCTTAAAATTACGTATAGAATGTCTTTTGAAGGACCATCAAAATAAAGTGCTAGCAGATTTTAAGCAGACGGTCTACTAACACCCTAATGACTGGTAGCTAACTTGTAAAATTACTTATAGTTAGGAGAATGTCTAAAGTGGACTATCAAAATAAAGTGTTACCAGATTTTTATTTACCTTCTACCTTTCCACTTCTCTGCATATCTCCACCTCTGTCTGTCTCTTTCTCTCTTTCGCTTCCTCTCACTGATATCGGCAGTAGTTTGTCTGTGTGTTTCTATGGACAGATTCAATGACGTCATTATTCACTTTGCAAGTCTTTGCTTTGTCAAAAATGAATATAATTCAGCATCATTAATGCCCCTTTATGACAGCTTTTAATCTTTTAATCTCAAGTTTTAGCTGACTCATGGTCATTCTTAAGTATATGAGGGTTAAGGACAAAAAAGGGATGAATTATTCGATTAGGGACTACATTTTGCTGTGGTAGTTGGTTTGTCTGGCTAATCTAATTGAAAGTGAAGGCAGTGACAGTGGAGCTTATCTCGTACACCCTGCTGCTCATCACTGTCTACAAGCCTGCTGACAAGCATCAGCGGGTAAAGGCTCTGATGTAAGGCTTTGTAAAGCGCTGGTTCTTGAGCAAGCATTGTTCTCTCAAGCGGTTTTCACACACAGTGGTTATGTGGCTGTGTAGGTGGTGTATGAGCGTCATTAAGTATATTAATTAACTAATTAATTGGACTGTGTGTACAAATAAATACATATACTGTATATACTGTATATACACTGTAAAAAGTGAAAGTTGACTTAACTTAAAAAAATTGAGGAAACCCGTTGCCTTAAAATTATTAAGTACATATTTTTATTTTTATTTTTAAAGTTAATTGAACTTGACAATTCAATTAACTTATTTTTTTTAAATTATCATTTACTTAAAAATTTTAAGGCAACGGGTTTCCTCAATTTTTTTAAGTTAAGTCAACTTATCACTTTTTACAGTGTAGTATACACAAAAGTATTACTTTTATTTCACCATCTGATCCAATTCATTTGTTAATGTATATATTGTAGATATTATAATTATTGTTGTTGTTGTTGTTACTATTATTAAAAATAACAATAATAGTGCCTTTAATATTAAAAAAATGTGTGCCCAATCATTTGGTGGTGTAGGTACCCACAGTTTATGTGAAAGTGCATGACAGATATTTTTATTATTATTATTATTATTTATTTATATATTTTTATTAAAAAAAATTATATATGTTTTTGCAATAAAAATGTGCTTTCTTTGGGTTTTTGCGTAAATGCAAACAGCGTTGCAATTGCAGTGACTCAAAGGCTGGTTCTAATGAAGCACATGGATGTGCTTTGTGCTGTGGTTTGGCAAACACTTGGTCCAAACATATTTTGTGGTCTATGCTTTTCTGCCACTTTCAAACTTTTTTTGACAGAATTTAAATAGTTCTCACTTCTCATAGAGATGAAGTGACATGGCCAACTTTTTTTTGTCAAAGGTCTTTTTAGAAAAGTGAAAGACTAGTGAATTATTTAATAATCATACATCTGGAATTGCTTCTTTCAATTTATTTGTTGCCTTTACACTGAAAGAACAATGCAAAAATAAACATCAAACGTGCGTCTGCTAAAAGGCCAATAAAGCTGTGCTGTGTAATTCTTCATGCCTGCTTGAATTCTCAGGACAGCAAATTTCACATAGTTTTACAGAAGGAATCTGATGCTCGGCACATGTTGTTACTGGGGTGCAGATCTTAAGGGCTTTGTTTTGGTTCATGTGTATTGGGTGAGGTCTGGATTTGGGGCTAATATTAGTTGTGAAGCCTCTAAGGGCCATATAGAGGTTGAACCACTGAATAACTTCAACCATGGATCATGAGTTTGGTGCCTTATTCATGTTTCCCAGGGTGTTCACATGTCAAATCAAAACAGGGTGTCTAAAAATTTAATTATGGGTATTTTTCCTTCAGACGACATCAGTCTTTGGTCAGAACAATCTGAGTTATAAGGGTCAGACTCACTCACCAGTATGACCACACTGAAGCCATTAGTATTTAGATGCTGGATGTTTTATATAAGCCAATGTTCATGATATTGGCATAACCTCTTGTCGATTTTGCCAGGTGAAGCTTTTTTTTTTTTTAATCCTGTATGCTGGGAAAATCACAGCTAATAATGGAAACAGACTGTGTTGTAGCAGTCATATTTGGTTTTTATTTCATAGAATTCTAATGGTTTCATTTCTTGTTTACATAAGTGTACTGTTATAACAACTCCAGGAAACAATTTACACAATGTAGTGTACAGCATGGATTACGTACAGAGAACATTCAGCTCTATTGGAGGCTGAACAGGGGAATTGATTTTCTAAAGCATCGTGTGGAGGTTCTTCCTAATATCCTAAGTCGAGTCTCTTAAATGTGATATAGTCTATATTTGAACTAACAGTTAATGTACAATCCCTTTTTATATCAACATATCTGTAAAACACAAAATTGATCAAATATTGCCAATTTTTTAGGCTTATGGATGAAGAGCTCAAAGATTTGTAAATTAGGTTGAGCTGTGAGGTGAATTCATAGAGTAGTTTAATGTGAATTACCAGTGACATTTATATGATACTTTCAGTTTTTTGGGGAGGGTGTGTCATCTGTTCCCACAATGGGATGGACATAACACATACGGTATTTGTCTTTTTACACTGCATTTCTCAGAAACAGAACAATAGATAAAATTCACCTGGATGTATTTTACCTGGATAATGACATACTATTTTGAAATCCTCAACTACATTTTCTTATAACTAAAGATTAACGAGATAAAAAACAAAGGCAAAACACTATCAAATACACTTAACACAGAAACAGGCAAAATAGGTAACATAAACATTTTACATGAAATCAAACTTGTTGAACACTGCTCAAAGACACCTGACAAAATCCACAGGCACTTTCTGGTGATGGACACTCTTTGAGTGTTCAAATTCAATCTGTTTTAAGTGCTACGAAAGTAAACTGTCTCTATAAAATACTGCTCTCAAAGAATAAATCTATTTGAAATTTTAAAAAAAACATCTGCTTATAAAAAAATAAAGAATTACTGAAGTAAAAATGAAGAAAGATGGAGGGACAAGGATGGAGTTTTTTTAGTATGTGAATATATTGCAAACAAGTTTTGTTTTCATCTGACACTTTCTGGCTGACAAATGGATTTATAACCATTTAAGTGGACATTGTAATGTGGAGGTGTTTTATTTATGGCAACTTTGGCACATTCCAGGGAACTGATTCAAGACTCCATCCACCCGTTAACTTTAATTGTTTTAGATGCTTACTGATTGATTGATGCATAGACGCCTTGTAGATGCCAAGCACAAGGCATCTGGTTTATATGTGAAACACATGGTAAATGGCTTTCCCTCACACTTATATTCTCAGAACACATTACGACAACCAATCAATTTAACATTCTATGAAAATATAGCCATATTTTCGATATATTATACTCACATCACCACCCCCTGAGAAGCATCAATCACTCAGAATTCTATTGTATTGTCATAACAACTCTCTCTATTTGATGTCTGCCAACTTCTCTGCTCTGTGTTAAGAATCAAAGCATGGGATAAACACAAGCCAGTCTGTTCTCAGCGCATTCCCGCAGACAGACAGAGATCTTATCTTGATCTCATCAGGTTCTCTCAAGTAGGCTAATATCAGAACAAACATCAGCAAAGTGCCCCGTGAGTGAACGTTCAACCCATGATGTGCATTAAACACTAGCATGCGAGCAACTCCAGAAGCCAATGATATGCTTCGCTGCCTGATTTAATGGAAAGTGCAGCTCCAGGGGAGATGCACGCTACTAAAGCCATATAAAAGCTGATGGAGCCGACAACCTGCCTGCCAAAAAAGCAGGAGGCAGCGATGTTCCACCAACTCATACATCAAACTTTAAGGTAATGCATGACTTCAAGTAGGAACTGAATTAGAGTCTAATAGTTTAAACCAGTCAGTAACTTGCATTGAGTACAGGAATAATGGCCCTGCTGGAAAATCCAGCTTAAGCTGGTGGCTTTTTTTTTTTTTAACATGGTAGTCAGAAAACCACCAGGAAACAGCTACCAGCATACCATTTTAAGGTGGTCAAGTTGGTTTGAACAAAGCTGGCAGGTCAACCAGCTAAAGACTGGCAATGTTCCAAAAAACAGCTACCTGCTTAAGATGGATTTTGCATGGTCTTGTTGTATCAAAATGTGATTTCCTGTAGATTAATCACTGATGTACACTCTTAAAAATAAAGGTTCTTTAATGGTTCCATTAAGAACCTGTAACATGCATGGAACCTTTCCATTGCACAAAAGGTTATTTTAAGTGGGAAGAGGTTCTTTAGAAATTTAGAGTGTTCTTAACACTAAAAGGTTCTTTGGGGAACCCAAAATGGTTCTTCAGTTGCATCACTATGAAAACATCTTTTGGAACCTTTATTTTTAAGAGTGTAGGAATATTAGTGGAGCTGAGAGCAGAAAAGTTGGATGGTGAGTCCCAGAATGGAGAGGCAGAGCTCCAGGGAAGGGAATCCGAGCAGTGCGGATCCCCGGGAGAGTGAACTGACTGTGGGGAAGAAAAATGGAAAGCTTCAGGGGTAATTACGACCTGCCTGACAGGAATGTCTCACTAATGCCTCTCATGTTTATTCCAGGGCCTGACGGTGAGCGCATTAGAAATGCAACGAAAGACAGTCCATTAGATACTGTGTGTGTGTGTGTGTGTGTGTGTGTGCACGCTGTGGAATATCTGTGTTAGGTCCCTAACGTCTATTTACGAGTGCAATAGCCATTGGATGGATAGAAAACAGAAAGCAAAGACTATTTTTAGTTGTTCTGTTTTTTGTTGCGTGTTAACTTGTTTGTTTGGTTAGACCATTCCGATTTACTCTAAAGCTTATGTAATAATGTTAAGGTACTTTTTATTGCCCCTTAGTACAGGTCAGTGATGCATCCTTAGACCAGCTCTCTTTCTCGCGGCTTCCAGCTCATGACTGCTGAGATAGTTGAGTAATTCAAACCACATTATATGATCTGAATCTGCATCAGCATTCATGGAATGAATCATGTAACCAAGACAAAGAGTGAGAAAGAAAGAGCAAATGTGGCAACAAAAGATAACTTAGACAGATGACTCATCAAGAGCTACAGTAAGAATCGTTGACTGCAGAGTCTAAGAAAAAAAAAGATAGTTTTTTTTTTTTTTAGTTTAAGGCTTGTGAGACAGTGTAGTTACTGGTTATTCATATGACAATATGTAGTTAAAGATACACATTTGGAGTTTTAAGCTTTCAACTTAAAGTAAATATATATTAGCAAAATATTATAGTTTTTGTTTAGTAAATAGTTAAGACAAATTATTAAGGTGGTCGATAAGGTTTCCTTAAAAGTACTCAAAGAATCATTACTGGAATCATTAACGAACCTGTGCTGCTAAGTTGAATTTTGAAACCAAATCCCTATCAAACCTGAATTAATGGTAGGACATAAACATAGTGGTTACATCTAGGAGTGCATGATGGCATGAAAATAGTTGTGTAGCTCTTTGAGTTCTGGTTTCTCTTTGCATTGTGACTCAGATTTCTGAAGAGGTAAGGCGAGAAGATCTAGGTAACAAAACCTAAACTGCAGTAACTAGAGGAAGGCAGGGAATATGACACGCTATGTGTGTTTTTTATAGAGAAAAGGTTGTGAAAGAGAGAAAAAGAAAGGCAAGCTAAGTATAGATCTGAGTCATTACATTATTAAAGGTCAGCAAATGTCACAGTCGTGAGTTGTTGCCCATAAACGCTGACCTGCGATCAGCCGCTTTGAAAGTAGACGCCGACTGGTAGTTCTGCGCTAACTGCATACAACCCCCCAAAGTTTTAACACACACCTGAAAATGTGTACAATTCTGATTAAATAAAGGGCCTTGATGTTATAGACAAAATCTATTAATACTTGAAAGATAAGGCAAAAAACGAAATCCTTATTAGATCAGGCAGAAGGCTCCAGGTGGAGGAACCATGGTGCGGCTGCTAAATTGCGCGATATCCGTGAAGCCTGTGATAGCGCCTCTTTGCGTCCTCTTGTGAAGCCCGGGACATCCAGAGTTTGTGTCACAAGGTGTGCATTGATACATCTGAGCAACCCAGTATGTGTTACACATTCATCAGAGTTTATGGTGGGCTTCAGTATACATTATGGTGAACTTTCTTCAGGGTAATAGGCTTATGTTTATTTAGAAGTAGCTATTTTAAGCCAGTGAGTCTGATTGCTGATGTGGATCCATTGGTGCTGTTGAACCAGCTCATCAACGAATCGTCCGTGCTGGGTTCAAAAGGATCAAAGGTCTTGTCCCTGCGTCCCTTGCTGGATGGCCATCATGGCTTCGCTCCTCCATTCTCCTCTTTCTGCTTCCTTGTTTCCTTCACTCCAACCTCTCATCCCCTCTTTATTGTTATATTGATAACATAGCGTCCTCTTCCTCACTGGTTAGGCCTGAGGTGGGGGGGAGTCAGGCTGAGCCCCTCCATCCACTCTCACCACTAGAGGAATAGAGAGAATGAAAACGTTAGTGGTTCATGGTTACATGCAGTAATGTTTGCAAGTCAGTGACTATACAAATTTATTATTGACTAATTTAGGTCCCACTTTATATTAGGTTGCCTTAACTACTATGTACTTACATTTAAATTAATCATTTGGTACAATGCACTTATTGTGTACATACATGTTTTTACATTGTACTTATATTTTTAAAATACCTATGTAATTACATCTGTAATTAATTTCTGTAATTAAATTTAAACCTGCCCATACCACCAAACCTGTCCCTAACCTTACCCGTATCCCACCTCAATAGCAGCAAAAGTGTTTTGCAAAACAATATGAATACAATAAGTACATTGTACTTATTTTTTGATGTAAGTACATAGTAGTTAAGGCCACTTAATATAAAGTGTGACCAACACTTGTTCCTGAAACGGCATTTTAGTTAAATAGTGCTGATTTGTCCCAAATTACTTAATTGACTGCATAAAATTTCTCTATACAGGATTAATAGTGCACACCAATAATTTTTTGTAATTACACACACGCACACAACTATCAAACATGTTTAGGTCAGTCATTTGTTCGTTCATATGTTAGTTTGTTCGTTCGTTCGTTCATTTGTTTGTTTGTTTGTTTATTCTTCCATTCACTCATTTATTTATTTATTTAAATGTTTCAGAACGAAGTCTCTTATGCTAACCAAGCCTGTATTTATTTAATAAAAAATACTGTAAAACAGTAATATTGTGAAATTATTATTATTAAAATTTGCTCAAGAAACATTTATTGTCATTATCAATGCTGAAAACAGTTGTGCTGATTAATATATGTGTGTAAACAGTGATACTTTTTTCAGAGTTCTTTGATAAATAGAAAGTTTTAGATAAGTTTTAATTTAGAAAAAGAAAAAGAAAAAAAAAAAAAAAAAAATATATATATATAGTAAGTGTAGAAATTGCAATTTTATGTTGTCACCCTAATTTATATTCTCATTGTTTATTGTGCCACACAAATACTGCCTCAATGTAGTAAGCTAATTTTTACTGGTGTAGATCATTTTTAAAATTGTGGTTTGACTGTAGTTGAACTTCTTTGACTAATGAATATCTTGAAGCAATGTCACAGTAACTTCCCTAAAAGTGCACATTGAATATTACAGAATCTTACACTATAGGGAGCTTTCAGTTTGTTCTAACATTGTTTGACACTTTGTGTCGGTGTTGACTAGTCATGGATCACACAACTTTAGTTATGAATATAGTTGACAAGAAAACATATTATTTGTGCATGAATATTAGCAACCTTTAAATATTATTGGTGTGCACTAAATAATCCTTTACAGAGAAATATTATGCACTGCCTCATGTCATGTCAAAATGAAATACTGAAAACTTTTTCTCACTAAATAAAATGCAGGTTCCATTTTTAGACGATTTGAGGCGAGCAGCGAGCAGTCCCCCTGGAGCTCTGAGCATCCCGTTCCCCTCTGCCTGCCCTAACCATTTAACTGCAATCACTACTACATTCAGCCTGAGACACAAATGCCTCATTTTCCCACTAACCCTTCAATCTGTTGTCAATTGTGGGATGCCATGGAAACAGTTCCGGAATGCTGCAAGTAGGCTTTTAGTTCTGAGGTACCGTTTTGTGTCTGGAGCAATTCAGAGCTGTGCCATTTGTGTAATACCAAAAAAAAGACACCTTTTTCCCATCTTGTATATGACATCATAGCAGCCTATGGGGACAAATGTAGCCATACCCACCCACTGGAGAAACAAAAGTCTACTGTTTAATTAGACAAAAAAATACAAAAGAATAAATTACAATTTTCTTATAGAGGAAATATGTAAACTGTGTATATGTACACTACAAACAAGCAATATAAAAAGGCACAAAAAAAAAAAAAAAGTTACAGTAGCTAGTTCTCAATAAAACAAATTTAGATTTTTGGGGGGGGGTAAAATGCAACTTAACTCAAAAGCATGTCTATCAAACCGGAGATAGTTTATCATATTCTATTCACACTTTCTATCAAACCTAGAAATGCTACAGTCTGTTGTCCCATGAGGGCTGTCCTACATTTTCAGTGTCCTCAGTGGAGGATGCGGTATTTTGACATCACATTCTCTCGGCCTACCGAGGGTAGTTCTGACCAAACGTTGTGCTCAAGAGAAACTCCGAGAGTACTGAGAAATTGTGAGAAAATGTGCGTAGACAAATAGTAAACATAATATTTCAATGTAGCTTCTTCTGTCATAGTTAAATATAGTTCAACAATATTGCGTGCACAATATGCAAAGACACATATACAAAAGGCAGTGGACTGTTTGTGATTTTGACTCATTTTTTAATGAGTAAAAAAAAAAAAAAAAACTCCCACGCACAGAAAAGTCTTGAACTGTATCAAATGTAAATAGAGAGGCGAGGGACATGTACCCTTAAAAGGATCGTTCACCTTTGTGTTATTCCAAATCTGTGTGACTGACCTTTTTCTATATCTTCTATTTATTTGAAATATCTTTCGAATTTCACAGAAGAAAGTAAGTCATACAGGTTTGGAATTACATGAAGACAAAAGCTCCAAATGTCAGTGTTAAACCTGCACTGACAGAAAGGAAAATGGGGCATTTAGATGGATGAGAATGAATCTGAAATGTATATATAGAAAGGAAGAAAAGCATAGAGTGATATCAGAAAAGGTGCCTGAAATTTGCTATGGTTCATGCCGTATCGCCAGCCTTCGACCAGCTCAAATGACGCACAGCCTGATGGGAATTGTCCCGACTCTCCTGATTAGCTGCTCAGACCTTGGCAGATGGCGTGACTGATCTTTGTGTTGAGCAAAGTGTGGATCCATGCGATCACAAGTGGACTGAATTCCTTTAAAAAATTAAATACCCTTTCACCTTCATCCATCTCCTCTGATATCCACTCATCCATTCGGTCATTCCCTTGAGTCTAGTGAGAGCTTGGAAAAGCAAGAGCTGCTAGAGAGTGACAGAGAGGAAGGAAGGGAGAAAGAAATACTGGCACTAACTGCTAACAGTATGTTGGTAACTTCTCCTGAACTACTGACATAGCACATTTACACCAGTTAATCAAGTTATTTGTCACTCCTAATTGACAACAGAGACCAATGACTCTAACTAAGAGTAAAATGAAGAGATATGTACAGGCAGGAACTGCTGATTCTGCAGCACATTCACTGGCCTCTTGGGTGCTTTAACAAGTTCGCCCTATTAGCTAAAAAATACATCTGCACATTTCTGAATACACCATGTGGGTCGTCTGAACGTTTTAATGATTCTGTAGAAGCAGCGGCAAACATTTGTAGCTGATGCTTATTAGCAGCTTGTTGGTAGATCAAAAAATGCAGGCACTGACGCACCAGTAGGTCTAAAGTCGTCCTGCGATTTGTTATACAACAGCTCCTAATGAGCCAGTCTTACTGTCAGACTGTCTGGCCAGTGCATATTTCTCCAGACTTAAACAGACTGCCCATGCTCACTGACCATCTTAAGCGTTTTGCACACAAAACTAGAAACTGCTATCCAAAAATCTGCAGCTTCAATCTGATTCTATTTCATTTCCGGCAAGTTTTTAGATATATTTTAGATAATCCTATCCCTAAATGACATGTAAAAACTAAAATGTATGCATTCAGACAGACCCTTAGACTGTTCTTGGCCAAAATAAGATGCAATGGGGACTTGATGCCATTAGACAAAAGTCTGGCTATACAAGATGAAACTGACATTGATGTTTCATTAGCTAAAGAGGCGGTGGTTTCTTAAACCTTCTAAAAGCTTTTAAATTGGGTCATTTTAAACCCCATAGTTAATTGTATTCAAAAGTGCACTAATACATCAATTAAAATGATAAAATAAAAACAAATGTTTATTATGTACTGAATTAGGAGACAGGTGCTGTAATGGAAGATCCAAACGCAAAACATTGATCACTAAGTGTGGGCACTGAAGACTGAAGCTATAGACAGAAAGACAACTTGTTTACAACTGGTGCCTGTGTGTTTACAGTAGCCATAAACGAGAAATAATGGAGGGATTGCCAGAAAAAAAATCTGATGGAAAAATCACACCTGTTCTGGCTGACATTGTTGCATTATGTGTGTGAATGCATGTGTGAATATGTGTGTGTTTAGACTGACAGAATTTGTCACTGTGGTCCTGAGGGACTCAAAGCAGACAGTGAAGAGAAAGGGAGCAAACAAATGTTGATGAGAAGATAAATTACATAGAAATAAACTAAAAGGCATGTGGATGAATCTCAGAAACTTATCAAGAACATGCCGAGGCCTTATTTCACCCCAAAATGAAAAGAGGAAATAAAAAAGAAAATCTATTTATTCACCCTTGTTTCATTCCAAACAGTTTTGGTTACCACTGACTTTCATTTTATGAAAAAATAAAAACTCACTTGGACATGTCTCAAAATACTTTGAGAAATACTTTCTTTCACAGAAGAAAGTAATACAAGTTTAGAGTAATGTGACTGTGAGTAAATGATGACAGAATTTGTATTATGAGGTAAACTATCCCCTTAAGCACCCCATTTCCATTACTGGTGTGTGAGGGGGGAAAAAAATATATGTATATATATTATTTAAATAATACTCATTATGCTGATATAAGTATGTGTGTGCGTTTGTGTGTTTTACTGCATTTACCATTGTATTCTAGTAAATACTTACATTATGATACAGTAATAAATAATAATAATAATAAATCTTAAAAGTAAAATGGTCAGATTTGACACGGTAATGAGAACTTTGGGTGGACATGCTTAAATGTAAACAATCTCATGATTATCTCAATGCAAATGTGACTTGGATGTTTTTTTGTTGTATCCTGGGCCTCTGTGATGGTGGTGTTTCAATGGTCTGCTTCACATTCCTGACACTCTTGTTTTTGTTTTCTCTTTCTTTGCAAAGGTTGCATCTCCTCCCCCCAAACCCATCACTATTCACCATCCAGCTCCCATGATGCACTGCTGCACCCTCTCAAGAACGTCGTAAGTCTCATCTCCAAAACCCAAGACTGTCTTTTTCTCCCTCGTCTAAATCGGGTCTGAACTCAGTATTCTGATCATCTCTTTCATAAATGTTTGTTGGCTGATGTCCTTCTTGCTTTCTTTTTCTTTCTTTTTTTCTTGCGAAGCGGACTGATGTATGTATGACAAGTTAACATAATGCCCTTGGCTCACAGAACCATCTTCAATAAATGCAAATTAAAATGCTGCTACTTATTTATTCATTAAGAAGGTGCTTTTATCCGTAGTGATTCACTCAGGCCAGTACTTTCTCTCTTTCTCCCTCTCTCTCTCTCTCACACACACACACATACACACACACACACACACACAGTTGTGTGGAACATTAGATATTTGACATTTTAATATTTAATAAACTGTTCAATGTACTAACCTCTCTTTGTAAACAGACTATACTGATGCCCTTATTATGATCTTTCATTTCTCTGTTCTGTGATATTTGCAGGCCTTAGTCACAAAGAAAAAACAGTGATTAATTCTTCCTCAAAAGCACCAGTTAAAGAATTAGTTCACTTCTAGAATAAAAATTTCTTAATAATTTACTCACCCCCATGTCATCCAAGATGTTCATGTCTTTCTGTCTTCAGTCGAAAAGGAATTAAGGATTTTGAGGAAAACATTCTGGGATTTTTCTCCATATAGTGGACTTCAATGGTGATCAATGGGTTGAAGGTCCAAACTGTAGTTTCAGTGCAGCTTCAAAGGGCTCTATGCGATCTCAGCCGAGGAATAAGGCTCTTATCTAGTGAAATGATGTGTCTTTAAAAAAAAAAAAAAAAAAAGGAAAAGGAATATACTTTTTTTTTCCAACGTGATTACGTAATGCATGAAGTTGAGCATTTGTGGTTAAAAACCAGGGCCCGAGTCAATATGTTGTTCAGGGGGCCCAGAAAGCATAGCAGCGCCCCTGTTAAAAAATGTATATATTATTATTTATTTATTTTATTATTATTTTTTTTATTTTTTTTAAGAAAATGAACGATCGTTTCGCTAGATAAGACCCTTATTTCTCAGCTGGGATCATGCAGAGCCATTTGAAGCTGCACTGAAACTGCAATTAGGACCTTCAACCCATTGATCCCCATTTAAGTCCACTATATGAAGAAAAATCCTGGAATGTTTTGCTCAAAAACCTTACTTTCTTTTCGACTGAAGAGAGAAAGACATGAGCATCTTGGATGACATGAGTAAACTATCATGAAATTTTCATTCTGGAAGGTTTATTTTAATTTTAAAGGTTTTTTCTGATTAGTTAAAGACAACATATAGCACATCGTTTTAGACATTTTATGCTCTTGCATTGCTTTTCTTTGCCTTTATCTTTTTCATCTCTGAACAAGGCAAGTTGAATACAGTGTTTGGGAAAACCGTTTTGCAAAAATTGTTATTATCTGCAGTTCCTTTTGGATCCACTAGTGGTGCAAAAGTTACACTGGACCTTTAAATGCTTTTTTGTTTGTTTGTTTTTTGTGCTGAATCAATTTCATGAAGTGATATGCAAACATTTAATGCTCTTCCAACCGAGACCGTTTGTCCCCAGTTAAGATGTTTGACATCCTTCCCTGCACTTTGCGGCAGGTTAAATCAACATGGCCACTTTATTGTTGAGCTATAATCCCTCCCTGTCTCGTCCAAATGGCACCAGTCTTGTGCGAGGGAACTAGTGGACTATAATCGCCGCCGTCTTGTGGTCTTTTAAATATTATTGAACAGCACACAAGCGATTTAGAGATTTCCCTAGAATGTATGAAAGTACTTCTTGGGTTTATTTTCAGGGTTTGTGTGTGTATATCTATGCAGTTCTCGACTTGTGTGTTCCTTTTAAGATCTGAATGATAAACGTGTCAACTGTGTCATCCATACCCAGCCTTACATGGAAAAGCCAAGTGTATAAGATAGTGGAACGTAAAAAAAAGATATGAGAGCGAATGGAGAAATGAGACAGGGAGAGAGAGATACTAAAGATACACACAAGAGAAGTGAGAAGTATGGGAGTATATTTGTAAAATACACAGTACAAAGCGACATTGGCTCAACCAATAGCTTGAGTCAATGTGTTTGAAACTTAACTTTCCGTTATTTAGACTGGTACAGAAATGACAATAATCCTCTTCAAGTCCTGTCTTTAGCTCGTGATCTTACCAATCTGCTCTGCTGCATGCAGCTGTGTGTGGGCCTGCGCCTGCGCCTGCGTCTGTGTCTGCGCTTGCTGCTCCTGCAGACTCTGGCTGTCCACTGAGATGCCGCTGTCACTGTGCAGCTTCTCTCCCTCTGGAGATGGTGTCTGATTGGCTGTGGCTGCGCGATTATTAGCTGCCTGTTTATTCTGCTTGCAGCTGTTCCACCTGGAAGGCACAGATGCACATGTACAGTACAAATTAATATAATGAGTGAGAGGAAAGCATCAGCACCTTTCAATTTCAACAACAAACACACATATTTGCACAGTGGTCTTTCTGTAATATGCCTAAATATTTTTTCTCAGTGTAATTTAATTCGATTTATTTCAATAATTTAATTTAATTTATAGTTTGTGTGTGATTAAGTTAATATAAATAACATATCACATACAGTAACATAATAAAGCAATTATTAAACATAATTAGCTTCAACAATCATCTAAAAATGACAACCCTTGTGCTATGCTGAAAATCCTTTACCTGATTTGGTGTTCCCAGTCGAAAATGACGGCTGGTAACACTTTACTTAAAGCCTTTATGTATAATGCATTATAAAGGGTTATTAAAGGGTATAATGCATTATAATTATTCATAATGTGCATTGTAATACATTATATCTTGTCGTAAATGAGTATAACTTAATTCAGAATGCATAGTATAAGCGTTATAATGTATTAACTATGGTTACAATTATTCATGAGATTATAAGGTGCATTGCAAGGCATAATTGATGCATTAAAACTACTTTTATAATGCATTATACATAAAGGCTTTAAGGACCTTGTAAAAATTGGTTGTAAATTTCTCATTATGCTATATTATCACCAAATCTTGCATTCAATCTTTTTGTCAGCTTGTTTTCTTTCAATTAGAACAGGTTTTGTATTTTTTTTGCAACATTGATCCGAGCTTATACACCTCCATTTTTTATGAAAAAGGCATTATTTGTGGACAATTGTGTCAATATTCACACAAAAACTGAGGTTCCGAAGAGAAATGCAAAAAAAAAAAAAAAAGTTGACAAAAAGACTGAATCCAAGATTTGGTGATAATGTAGCAAAATGACAGATTTTAAGCGTTTTTGTAGGCTGGTTATTTTTCACTGGGAACACTAGAAGTGTAACATGGTGGGGGGGAAATCCCCAAAAAAACTATGAAAATTATCCAATTTGGGGGGTGAAGTTGTTATGCCCTGTGTGAGTATAGTCACTAAATTTCAGCACAATGTGATAACATTAACTAATATTTTCAGGAAAAAGAATATCCTCTCCAGGTCAAAATGGCTGGAACAGCATGAGGGTTCATCTAAAAAGTACAAATTAATACCAGGCCTCAATTATTCACCACCTATGACTGTACTTAATCATTTCAATCTGTTCTTACGTCTTTAATTTCAGTTTTTTCATCTCTATCACTCACCTCTTGAAGATGATGTAAGCCAGGAGGCCGACTACGACCGCTGCAAGGATGGGGCAGTAGATGGGAATCAGGTTCTCGTTTAGCCCTCTGCCAATGAAATGAGGGGAGCTGGGTTTGGGTGTGGTGGCGTCCCCTCCGGGGTTGGGGCTCCACAAACGGTTCGGATCAGTTACAAACGAACTGGAATCACTAGTGGAAGCGGGATACGTAGGACTCAAAGGATCTAGAAAAGAAAAAGACAGGCACACATGCATTAGCTCTGAATGACTGGACATAGATGCAAACTGATGGTGAAAACTTCTGCAATCTGCTGTTACATACAAATAGAATTCACAATATTTATGTCATTTAAAATGCAAATTGGGTATTGAACTGAACCTAATGAGACCCTTAGTAGAGGCTGTGAAATTGACCAATGGCTGTCTGGATGGTGTTATATGATATATAGCCTTTTTCACCCACTAAAGGCACTATTTGTCTTTTTATCTTTCTTCCTCTCTCTATTGATTTGATGCATAATTTATACAAAGGCAACCCCCATAAACTCCTTCCAGCTCCCAATAGAGCACAACAGTGGCCATCCACTTTTTTAGAGGCCTTTGTGCCGGAAGTATTTTCCTATTCATTTTCTCTATAATCATTAAAACCCAAATGAACCAGCTCTGAGATTAATCACATTACAAACTTTTGGTTTAAATCGAAGTACTTAAAACTATTAATAATACATTACTCATCCAGTGGAGCTTTGCAAATGATGGTGCAATATAAATCTATTGACTTTAAGTCATAAATTCAGTAAGTTTTAATAGAAAGCAAAATAAATATCTCTATGGAGGAAATAAATGACTTTTAGTTATAGAACCCAACTGTTGCACTTATACACACACACACACAACTTTCCTTTGTTTTACTGTTGAACTCAAGAAAAGAGTCCAGAATCGAGTGGAGATTGTTATGGTTCATATCTTTCATGGCTGTAAAATTGGTGGTGACAGGGTTCGATCTGGCTCAACAGGAGGTCTTCACGTTGCCATGACTGTCTTAAACATTCTCATTCTCATCTGAACTATTCCAGAGCGGCCATATGCGTGACTGATTGAGCAGTGCTGAAACAGAGAAACTTTTTGCAAGACCTTTGGTTTGATTTACTAGTAGCTCCTGCTAAAGAAGGAAATAAAGTTGAAGGTTCCGTTTAAGAACCAGCGCTCTTGATTAACATGGACGAAACATTTATGATTTGGAAACTGCTGTTAATCTCGCCTTTGATCTCACCACAGTATGTTCTAAAGCCAAAAATCATTTTAAAAGTGATTCTAGCGATATCGTTATAGGTGTGGTGTGGACTTCCCATTAGCACACAGGAATAAAAATGCAGTGCTTTCAATGGATTGTACTGTTGTTTAACAACATACCGATCGTTTGGCTCACAAAACGTCTTTCCAAAAAACTTTCAGTGCACAAAACTATATAAAACATTTTTAAAAGTGGTGAAAATTACATGATCTAGGAACTTCATACAGTGTAAAGACTGCAAGTCTATCCCTCGCAGCCTTGTTTTCATCTGCATTAAAGGGGTCATGAACTGAGAAATCAATTCCCTTCATCTTTTGACGTATAAGAGGTCATTACTATAAAAATATCCTGTAGGTTTCAAAACTTAAAACTTTGTTGTTAGTCTAAAAACAGCTTATATTGAAGACAGTCTGCAAAATGACAGCTTGTGGAATGTGTAACTCTACGATAGTGTGGATAAACACCGCCTCCACAGAAGAAGATCAACACCTGCTTCTACATCACTGCCTGTTTAGCCCCACCCACCGATTCAGGCATGTAGTAGGTAAATGACAAGAGCGGCAAACAAAGCTCTACTCAGAAACCAAATGATACATTCTATTTGACGAACTTTATTTTTAATGAGGTTCCAGACCACTTCAGTAAAAGCTTGGTCCTTTGTTCACTTTATTCTACCGCGGACTCATTTACAAACAAGGCACATTCTACACAGGATTTTCAGAAAGATTAATATTAAAAGATGATGCTGTACCGACTATATTGGATCCGACAGTAATGTCACAACCCAAGAGTGAGTAACTGCTTTTATTACATGGTAACTTTTGCTTTGTCTGTTATTGCAGATCATTTGAGTATTTGTGCATTTTTAACCTAAATCACAGCAGCATCCATCTGTGAAGAATGTAGGCTGTCAAACATACACAACTATTAGCCAATCATAGCAGAGGGCTTCTAAATTATGTTTTTTGACATAAAAATCTTGATAACTTTATAAGTGGACCTCAGAGAATAGTACAAAATAAAAAAAAACAAAGGCAGTTCATGACCCCTTTATATTCAGTATGACGTCAAACCTGAAGAAGGTCTCGGTCTATTGTTAAAACTTGATAGTTATTGTTATCATTATAGTTATCGTCCTTGGTGTGAACCAGCTAGAAACCAGCTACTCTGTTCCACAGCTACTAGCTTGTTGTTTTTGTTTCATTTTATAGTCTATGAAGTGTCTGTAAAATATGAGTCATGTTTGAATATTAAAGTCATAATGAAAGTGACTTAGTTATGAGCTGTTTAACAGTTAATTAAAGAACATTGTTTTCTGGATTGGTTTGCAGACGCACAGACACAGTCTTCTTATCTTCGGCACACCTTTCAAACTTGTGGGCATCTAAAGATGTGCAGCAGCCCTCTTTCTTTTCTTTATCAGTCTCTTTCACTTGCTGTCTCTCCCTCAGTAGCTTCTTCTCAAGACCTCTCCCAGCCCGTCTCCTCCCTCTTTCTTGAAGGAAACATTCATTTGTTTTCTGAACGAGTATGCACTAAAAGTTAAACGATTTCTGAAAGTGCTCTCTCTTTTTCTTTCTCTATCTCTCTGATTGAAAACAGAGTACGTGAAATTGTGATATGTGGATGTGTTTTCAGCCTGACTGAGCTTGAAACCTGAGTGAAAACGAGGTTTTTCTTTTTTGGATGAAAACTGTAAAACTCACCCAAGCCAAAGGTTAACAATTTCAAATTCTTCTCTTTTTACTTTAAACATTTTTCTTCTCAAGTGGGCGTTTTCGAGACGAGGTGCCAAGTGTGAAGTGCTTGTTAACCCTCAGCTGGATGCCTTATTTAATGAGGAGTCTTTATTTTCCTCCTCTCACGGTGCTGTTTTTTGGAAGGGATTTTAATGCTTATCTGGCAACCCTTTTCAAGTTTGTTATAATGGCTCTCTTTATCTAACAGAAAACACTCTCGAAAGACTGTCACACACACAGCAATGCTTATTCTCTCCCTGTGTATGTGTGTGTGTGGGGGGGGGGAGTGTGTGATAGACAGGAGGGGGAACGATAAGAGCCTGATGGGTGTGTGGGTGTGTGTGTGTGTGTGTGAACGGATGGATGGCTAAATGAACAGAAGCTTTGCTGTTAAGTGCTCTGATTAGCTGCAGTAATTACACTAGCAGGAGGCATACGCGTACGCGCGCACACACTTATTAATCTGTCTTAAGGATTTGTTATTTAAAATATATATAAATAGAGACATTCTTAAAAAATTGAGGCTATTTGTTTATCGATACATGTTTGTGTTTTTGTTATCGTTAAAAAATTTTATTTAGACTTAATTTACATTTTATTTTAAATTTGTCTTTTCAGTTTTGTTAGTTTTCATTTTACCATAGTTAACTCTAGTTTTATAATATGCCAAGTAAAATTGATTTGTATTTTATTTTAGTCCCAGTTATGAAACTGTATTTTTGTTTAATTTGTTTTTTCCCAGGTAATTTAGTTTTTATTTTTATTTTAGTTAATAAAAAATGTTTTCATATAGTTTTTGTTTTATTTAATGAGAACAACGCTGAGTATGCATTCTGGTCGCCATATAAACATTACTACCCATAAGTCTCATTCCATGTTGACATAAGCTAGGCATTAAAGAACTTTCTAATCTCTTAAATAACAGATTGGAGATTAAAATAATAGTAGATTTGTCTCAATTCAAACAACCACTAAAAACTGAGAGTAAAATGTATCTCCAGTAAGAAATATGATATTTATTTTCCAAAGATTTTTTTTTTTGTTTTTTTTTGCATTCGGGCACAGTTTTTTTCTCTATATATAGTGTTGATATGAAAAAAAAAAAAAGATCAAAAAAAAAAAAGTTTCATCTGGCTAGCATGTGTAGAGCACCTTCAGTGCGTATTTGTGTTTGTACTCTGGAGAGCATCAGAGGTTTCTATTTACGATGTGTTTTTGGAAGCGTTGAGCTATGTTGCCAATCACAGACATATCTCTGGATTTCTTGAACAATTAGATGCATTTAAGTCAGAATCCATATGGCTCAAAACGCCAGAGTTTTTTGTTTAATGCAGAGTTTTACACACTCCTTTCATTATTACAAAGTGTAGACACGATATAAGAGATTCATTGTGTAGTGCAGAGAGCTTGGTTGATTATAAGGGAACTGTGTGAGATATCTGTCAAATAAGTGACAGATTTTAGTGGTTATTAAGGGAGAAGGCTCTTTGTGTGCTTTCTAGGCTGTTTTATCCATTCAGAATTTTAATAAATTAAAATAGTTTTTCATGCTGCTATAAGGACCAGAGGCAACACACTGCAAATTAATCTGCATATAAACGTGGGATTCACTTTTGAAATTGCAATGATTGATATTAGGGCTGTGCAATTAATCGCATGCGATTGTCACGCGCATCTCATCAGTAAAGCCGGTTCCGTAGTTGCCATTAAATTGCCATCACCTGCTCTCAGATGGAGCGGCATTTACTAAACAGAGCCGTAGTTCACTGACAAGCTATGCAATATCGCGTTCAAAATCGCAGATGAATCGCATTGGGGAAAGAGTTAAGGCTAGATCACCCTTACTGATTTAATTCTGGAACCCAGTCTGTGCTGATTAGAGATAGAAGTGATAGTTCACATAAGTTCATTGTGGCAAATGTGGTCCAAATTTACTCATGCTACTGTGATTGCACTGCGTGTATTACTAGCACAGAAGTTTGCTTCAAGTATAAAAATAAGGGCGTTGATAGTTTCAGATAGTTTTTTTCAACAGAAAGAGCAATTATGTTTTTACATCTCTCTATATGAAGCATACAGTAGACTTGATTCAATTCACAACAAGTCAAATATATTATTGAAAAATGGCTATACACACACTCTTCCAGACTAGGGTGAAGTCATTATGTACATTAACAATGTGATGTGAGACGAATATAGTGCGCTTCTTTTTTAATGTACAACCACCCTTGAACTTATTCTTCTGTATCTTGCAACCAATGTTAATATTCTCTTAACATTCAACATTTATAAATGAACAAAACAAATACTTTTTTCTCAAGAGGTGAAATGAAATGTCAGTCATCAAACTGATTTTGTGTGGCCAATCAGATGTCAGGGGTGTCAAGTGCCACCCTGGACACCCATCTGACTCCCCCAATATGGAAAATAGAGGGTTTATATAAATCGTAACCATTCATATCAGTATTTTTAACTCAAAGTAAAATTCTTTTAGTAATTAGAATGTTGCTGAAATAAAAAATATCAATATTTGATGAAAAACTTTAAGTGAAAGTTAGAAATATCGCATGGGCTACTAACTGAAATAAGTTTACGAAGAACTAAAATTACTAAAATGAAATTTCAAAAATCCATAGGCCTATAAAAATATCAAAAAATAAAACTAATAAAATGACAAAAGTACATGGAATTACTAAAACCTTTAAGCAAAAGCATAAAATTGTATATACATAATACTAAAATAACACTGGTGCATAACGAGTCATATCAAAGATGAACAGTGTTTTCTGAGCAATGAGTGACGATGTGACAAAACAATAATGCTTGGAGTGGGAAATGAGTGGAGTTACGCAATTCTTCGGGAGGAGAGGAGAAATTTTGCTGTCACCCCACTCCACTCACACACTCTGATATGTATCTGTGTGTGTGTGTGTGATGCAGTAGCTGCGATAGAGGTCACAGATTGAAACCCGAGAGTAAGAAACTCCAGCGGCCTTATTGATCCAACAAAGGAAAGAGCTCAGCACATCTCTCTCTTTCTGTCACACACACAGACACATGCCACTTAAGTCCGTATGTGCTGCAGGAAATGAATCATGGACCACCGGCGTGGAGAGAGACTGGTCATTCAGGCATGTGTGCCTTTGACTCCTACAGTGGTCGTTCTCATGAAAGAGCTTGTTTTTAATGCGCCACCCTCATCAAAGGGCACAGAAATGACTGACCCACCAGAGAGATAGACATGAAAGGGTCAGAGATACACAGACAGCGAGCGAGATGGAGAGAGAGAGGCAGGAAAGGTCACATATAAGGTCATTTTAAGGATGATAATGTGGTGCTCGCAGAGGGTGGTCATCTGTACAGAAATACACAAGGACCTCTATGACTGTGTGTGTGACAGGCCAGAACAAGGCTGCTCTGTGCTGTAACCGTACACAAAAAAGGATGATCATATTATCTTCAGGACAGTGTTGGAGGAGGTATTTTGAAACTGTAGCTTCCAATTATACAAGCTAATAATAAAGTAGTTGAATAACAGTCAAACAAAGAAGTAGCATAGTTTTCTACACTACGAGTAGTTTTTAAAGTAGTTTTTTAAAAGTATACACACTACCATTCACATTCTTTTACTGTTATGGCAAAGCTGATTTTTTTATTATTTTTTTCCTTTAGAAATCATTCAAATATGCTGATTTGGTGCTCACAAAACATCTTTAGTATTATCAGTATTGAAAACAGTTGTGCTGCTTAATATGTTTGTGGAAAGTGTGATACATTTTTTCAGGATGTCAAAGAACAGTTAATAACACCATTACAAATGTTTTGTCACTTTTGATCAATTTAATGTGTCCTTGCTGAGTAAATTTTGAGATTTCTTTCAAAAACAAAATCTTACTGACCCCAAACGTTGTTGATTTTTTTCTAAATGAAAGTAGGCAAAAAGCAAAGACAAAAAAAATAATAATAATTAAAAAAGTCATCATTAAATTTGAACATACAATTACACTAAATAAAATAAACTATTAGCAAACACACTGATTTGATAAATTACCAACACTGTTAACGGAAACGCAACACTAGCCGTCACATTTCAGCTCTTTGCCCATTTTTCTATTTTGGTGTCATTTGTGTCTCTTCTCCTCTCCTCACAGGAAAGAGGCTGATGAGAGTCACATGAGAGCAGTGAAGCTGAACGTGTGTGTGTGTGTAACTGACAGCACTTGCAGATGCTTTATGATTTACAGGTTCCATCTGCAGAGATATCTCCTTAAACTGCACACATTATCAGAGCACTTTAAGTCACATGCCTTAAACACTGTTTTAGCACACATTCACTTTGTAGATCAGTGTGTGTTTTGTTGATATTAATTCTTACTTTGATATTAATCACAATTTGGTATGTTCATAAGTAAAGACTTTTAACTATGTGGCTGTTGTTCTTTCTAAACGTTGCTCTGTTTTTTGAAGTTGCTGTTCTGGACTGCTCAAAGTTTGAGTTTGCCTGTGTGAAAAATATTCAGGAAACTTAGACTTTACCTTTTTGTTGTCTGGGATGCATCAGGACACATTAGCATTTACACAAGAAATTCCATGCAATCACATGCATTTTTCAGCTACCTCTCAATGTGGTTTGAGTGATCCAACAACAAAGCTGTTTGGTCCCCCATTTACACCTGTAGTTAGCATTGTCCATTTGTGATCAGATTACCTGAGACAGATGTTAATCTGGGTGTGACACACACATGAACCAAAGGGCCAGAGCTGACACTAAACCCCAAACTGACAGATCCAGCCCACCCAATCCTCGTCAGCAGCAGCAGCCATAATGACCCTCGCACACATACAGCCCCAGGCTTCAGACATCAGACAGTCCCACCGCCCAAGCGCTAGCACACTAATGCAATGACACGCCACATTACATGCCCTCTCCAGCCATGAAAACAGAGCTTTCTCTGTGTGTTTAGTTGAGCGTGAGTGTTAAAGAGGTAGAAAAAGGGCCATCATTTCACTTGCTGGCCACAGCCACAGTGTCTCTTTGGTAACGACAGTTCTAATAGAAACAAACATTCACCTGGTCATGTTTTAGTTAGTTTGTGAAATATGAAGGACAATAAAGTATCATAGGAGACATCTTGAAGTGCTACTTGCTGATCAAGAACCTCATGAAATAATCCCAGAAGGTGCTCTTTGGTTGGGTTTGAAACAACTATTAGGAAAAAGAAGAAAACAAAGCACTTCTTCTGGTCCAAAAAAAGTCTCGCCATCTCAACAAACATTAAAAATGCCTAAAACTCTGCACACTGATGCATTTCGGCCTTCAGGCTTCCTCAGATAGTGTGGATAATAAAGTGGACAATAAAGTACTTTGATTATATTTTATTATAATAAATAATTATATTATTCCACACTGTAAACTATAAGGTATAAAAATTGATTTGTGCCTGTATAAGTGCAATTTTTTAATAGTAGATCAAGCTGATTTGTGATTTTGTAATTGTGTGAAGTTTTTTCTATTGTTGGTAGTGTCTATATTGCAACATGGAGTCTACACAATTGTCACACTTTATTATATTATGTTATTTTATATAATATTATTGTTTATTCTGATAAAGTAATATTATCAATAATTTAAAAAGAAAAATCTGCAATTGTAGCACAACTAGTGGCAAAACATGGAACTGCAACAGTCTTTTTTTTATTTATTTATTTAAAATCATTATTTTATTTATTTATTTATTTTGGAACGCCGACTTTTTATGAAAGCCATAAAGCCAGATGAGGTTTACAGAGTGTTTCTCTCTCTCTCTCTCTCTCTCTCTCTCTTTTAAGGAGGTATAAGAACATCTATTACCTGTTGTAAAATCACTGTGATCCACATGCCTGCTTTTATACATCTTGGAAACCCAGAGGTTTGTATGTGTACATGTATGTTTGCATGTGTCACTGGGTTTGACCTTCTGGACTGTTGTGACCTCTATAACTACAGGGCTTTGCACAGAGTATCTGCACTTTGACCTTTAAACTGCAAGGCCACAAGCAGACACATACGGAAATGACCCAGACTGATCCTTAAACACATGGAAGAAAGCAAACATTATGACTGAGACTGGAAGAAATTAGCTGTTAGAAAGTGTGTGAGACACTTTGTGTGCAACTTAAATATGCAGGAAAAACCCTGCAGAAGTAAAATGAAAAATGTAGTATATAAAGATATATAAAAATAAATATTTAAAATTATATTTTTCTTATATTTGTAACAAACTAAACTATATTTCTTTTTTTTCTTTTTTCCTTTTTAATATAATTTGGTATTTTTTTATTCTGTTTATTTTTTTATGCTATTATTTGATTTCAATTTTGATTGTGTTTGCACATGATATTCTAGGGAGTATTATTCTCTCACCGTGACACCATGCATCTTCATAGGGCGTGCAGTTCCTCATGAGAATCTCTATTCCCTCCTCACAGATGGTGCAGGGCAGGCAGGGGTCCAGCGTGCTCTCCTGATCAGAGTAGGTGTCGTCCAGACACTCCTCACAGACCGTGTCATGGGTGTGCTCGCAGCGTACCATCACACCATGACCGCGTGGACACACGGTGCAAGGCTCGCACTGGTGCGTCAGGTCGTTCATGAAGTAGGCGTAGTTGCACACACACACAGCGTCGTTGGAGTCAGTGCAGGGGGTCTGCATGCGCATGAGACCTGTGCACTCTCTACACGTCTGACACTTCTCAGTGTGACTGAACGTCTCAGAGAACGTCTCACCTGGAGAAAAGAGACAGAGAAAAATCATCAGAATGACAAGATAATTACAACCTTCCTGTCTGCTGCTAATAATGACCCCTCAGGTTAAATTATTACGTCCTTAGTGCTTTAATTATAATTAATCAGTGCTGATATTAGGCATGGAAATACAGAGGAGGGGAGACGTGTGAAAAAAGACAAAGTGGGAAAATTAGTAATCAAGGAAAGGAACGGTGTGCTAGATTGTGTTATAGAGATCTGTGTGTTTTTATTTCAGTATGGTCATTATTTCTGCAGTTAAAACACAAGTCTACTTGGCTTTACAGTAGACATAATGCATCTGAGTTTAGTTGCTTACAAACCCGATATGAAACAGACTTCAGACTTCATAGAGCGTAGGGGTCCGTAGAAGACCATTCAAAATAGTACTCTTTTCTGACTTTTCTGGATAATTTTTTGCAATCAACATTATGTTTCATATTATGACATTCCAAACGTAGGTTCGGGAGTAGCCTATTCATTCAGTCCTGTCAACCATCATTAGGAGCCTATATAAGCAGCACTGTCCCAGCATCAATTCTTCTAGCATCCCTCCACCTCCCCATCTCCTCCTCTATTTCTGTTTTTCTCCCTCTCTATGGGTAATACTGCAATGGGCGGGTGAACTCGGGTTCAAGCCTCCACTGAGGACAGTGAGCCAAGTTCTTTTACCACCATCAGGACTGGATGAGCAGCCGAACTCATGAAATAGATGTTTTGCTGCTGACAGCAGCTCTAGTGAAGGGTTTGGGACTGTATGCAGTCTTGTGTCTTGAATCAATCAGTGTTGTCACAATAACATTTTTTAGCAGAGTAATTAGTCACATGGCATTCGTGGCTCAGACGATGTGCTCAAAAAGCTGTGATTTCCCGGTTTTTCTGCAGCAGTTGAGCACTGATGTAAATGGCACTGCTAATGGATAGTTTTCTCAAGGTATTATGAAATGGATAGAGAATAACAGGACGTGATGGAGAGAAGAGGCAGGAACAGGATCCGCAAATGACAGACTGATTCAAACTTGCATCAGCCAAATAATCATGAAAAAGAAAGAGCGTTAACTGCCAAGTCATGGTTCAGATTCATTGTGATGAACATGATATGACTTTTTATACAGTATGTCCTCTTCTGTCTTTTTCCATCATTCCAAGAACTTAAACTTAATTTTAAAAGTTTCAAGATTTGCAGGACAGCATTTGTAATGCCTAAATTCAGCCCTGAAATAATGCTTCACTTTTTGGTGTTTACCTTTATTACACAATAAGAGCTTTTCTCAAGAGGAGTTTTTCCTATATGTGAGTTTGAGATGCTGTGTGAAAATAAAACATTGGGATGACAAATTATTTGGAAAGTTTTAAATTATTCAGAGGGTTTGTGTGTGGTGAGGCTTCCAGTGAAATCAGGGTTTACTGTAGGACAAAAAAAATATTGTGTGACAGACATTTTAGATGACGTGGAGTTCTAAGGGTTTGTAAGGCAATCCCTGCAAATTTGGGATTTAAATATCTTTCCCAGATCTTCTGTCACACTGATAACAGGAGAGGAGAAAGCAAGGATGAGAGGACAAGAATGTGTTTGTTTGGTTTTGGTTTGTTTTCACAGGAAAGAGGAAGCGCTTTATGCTTGATGATCTTCTATAAACCAAGTTGTTTTAAATGCCTGGTCACAGCCATGGCAGCTCTTGCTTGTGTATATGGAGGTCTCTGGCTGTCTCCCAACACCCCAGACAACTAACTTTCTCTTTAAAGGCCAATTCACACCTCACCAGCAAATGCCGACAAAGGCAACAGACACATTTGTTGGGGTTTGTCTGATCAGTGTGTTACCCCTGTTTGCATCTGATGCCGTTATTCGGTGCTTGTTTTCGTTGATTTAACATGTTGAATCGGAATTTGTTGGATCTTAAAAAGTCTGAGAAATTATAGGTGCAGCTCAATAAATTAAAATGTCGTGGAAAAGTTCATTTATTTCAGTAATTCAACTCAAATTGTGAAACTCGTGCATTAAATAAATTCAATGCACACAGACTGAAGTAGTTTAAGTCTTTGGTTCTTTTAATTGTGATGATTTTGGCTCACGTTTAACAACAAATTAGAATACTTCATAAGACCAATAAAAAAAACAAATTTTTAGTGAATTGTTGGCCTTCTGGAAAGTATGTTCATTTACTGTATATGTACTCAATACTTGGTAGGGGCTCCTTTTGCTTTAATTACTGCCTCAATTCGGCGTGGCATGGAGGTGATCAGTTTGTGGCACTGCTGAGGTGGTATGGAAGCCCAGGTTTCTTTGACAGTGGCCTTCAGCTCATCTGCATTTTTTGGTCTCTTGTTTCTCATTTTCCTCTTGACAATACCCTATAGATTCTCTATGGGGTTCAGGTCTGGTGAGTTTGCTGGCCAGTCAAGCACACCAACACCATGGTCATTTAACCAACTTTTGGTGCTTTTGGCAGTGTGGGCAGGTGCCAAATCCTGCTGGAAAATGAAATCAGCATCTTTAAAAAGCTGGTCAGCAGAAGGAAGCATGAAGTGCTCCAAAATTTCTTGGTAAACGGGTGCAGTGACTTTGGTTTTCAAAAAACACAATGGACCAACACCAGCAGATGACATTGCACCCCAAATCATCACAGACTGTGGAAACTTAACACTGGACTTCAAGCAACTTGGGCTATGAGCTTCTCCACCCTTCCTCCAGACTCTAGGACCTTGGTTTCCAAATGAAATACAAAACTTGCTCTCATCTGAAAAGAGGACTTTGGACCACTGGGCAACAGTCCAGTTCTTCTTCTCTTTAGCCCAGGTAAGATGCCTCTGACGTTGTCTGTGGTTCAGGAGTGACTTAACAAGAGGAATACGACAACTGTAGCCAAATTCCTTGACACGTCTGTGTGTGGTGGCTCTTGATGCCTTGACCCCAGCCTCGGTCCATTCCTTGTGAAGTTCACCCAAATTCTTGAATCGATTTTGCTTGACAATCCTCATAAGGCTGTGGTTCTCTCGGTTGGTTGTGCATCTTTTTCTTCCACACTTTTTCCTTCCACTCAACTTTCTGTTAACATGCTTGGATACAGCACTCTGTGAACAGCCAGCTTCTTTGGCAATGAATGTTTGTGGCTTACCCTCCTTGTGAAGGGTGTCAATGATTGTCTTCTGGACAACTGTCAGATCAGCAGTCTTCCCCATGATTGTGTAGCCTAGTGAACCAAACTGAGAGACCATTTTGAAGGCTTTGCAGGTGTTTTGAGTTGATTAGCTGATTGGTATGTCACCATATTCTAATTTGTCGAGATTGGGTTTTTGTTAAATGTGAGCCAAAATCATCACAATTAAAAGAACCAAAGACTTAAACTACTTCAGTCTGTGTGCATTGAATTTATTTAATACACGAGTTTCACAATTTGAGTTGAATTACTGAAATAAATGAACTTTTCCACGACATTCTAATTTATTGAGATGCACCTGTATGTACTGTACTCTGTCAGCTGTCAGCGTTGGTGATCCCTTTGTTTCTACTAGACAGTAATAAAATGAAATTTAGAGATAGTGTATAATCAAAAGTCAGATATTTTTCATTCAATTTTCCAAGATCTCATGAGAAGGAATTCTAGGAGAAACATCTGAGACAAAGTTGATATAAGTACGTGAAACATAACCGAGAAGCCTCTCTGAGCAAAAACATGTTCCTCTGGGCTATCGTGTGGAAACAGAAGGTCAAGTATTCATTCCCCCTGTTGCACAAAGCAATACAATTTTAAACATGTTCAGACCAATTTATGTCCTGCATGCAGATAATATATCATTACCATAAAAGGATCTGACAGATAAATCTGAACTATTTTATTGGACTTTCAGCTCCTCTTTTATATTACAGCCAAGATCTTACAACAGAAAGCAAAGGAATGTGAACAGGATGTGAACAAGACATCATAGGTTGAAAAGGCAAAAACATAATTTTTGCTTCAGTACAGTGTTCAGTACAGTGTTTATTTCTACATAAACACTTAAAGGTGGATTCTACAAGTTAGAACTGTTAACACCAAATAAAGCAGCCATATTTGTCTGAGGATGAAGATAATATCTGAGAAAGAAAGTGGTTCCTCACAGCGAGCAGCAGATACACATCTGCACATTCATGAGAAATGTCATCACCAGCACACTAATCTAACGGTTCTCCACGTACTGTTTAGAAATGACAGTTTTTCTTCTTTAGACTGGTCCGACATGCAGTAAGGGTAAGATATTATCAAGCTGAGGTATTCACACAAGCACAAGTGGGTTTCTAATCTCTCTCTCTCTCATGTGTCTCTCATGTGTGTCCCTGGTCTTTTATTCTCATGGTGATAAATAAACAAACAAACAAACATAGATAGGCAGAAAAACATACAGATAGATCTCTGCTGGAAATGTTCTTGTATTCCTGGAACACAGGACAGCTTTTCATCAAACAAAAACAGGCCCACAGCTGTTTTCCAGAGGAATATTTCATTGCTCGGAGGTTGCCCGTTCATAGCTTAGGAGATTTTTCTTTTTTTTTTCTTTTAGTCATCCTCAGGATGTTTCACATTTAACTCACTGATTTAAAAAATGGTGTAGAAACAGTTTTCACTCAGAAATTGCTAGTACATTTAACAATTCATTACAAAAAACGGCAAGTAACACACTGAAACAAATGTCTCAAATTTTGAAGTAGAAAGAATGTACTAAATTGTACACCAGTAATCTTTGTTCACGACTTTGAAAAAAATCATTTTTTACTGCTTTTGAACTTGCTTCAGTGAACAAATCATTCTTTTAATTTTGATTTGGTTGCATATGGGTTTGGAATGACATGAGTGAGGTAAATAAGTATTCCTTTAAGTGTTAACTGTGTCTGAGATGTTTGTCCTAGTTTATTACAAATAAGACCATTTTTTAAATGCTGTAAGAGCTATAATACTGACACTGATAGCATAGCCAAGATCATTTGTTTATGGAAAAATTCATTGAGTTCATATTGACATCTATGGGGTCTAATTGCTGAAAATGTGTGATCACTGGATCCCACTCTCAAGAGAAACATACATTTCCCTTGTTAAACAACCACCATTTGACCAAAATGTCTGTTTGAAGCTGGAAGGATTTGACACTGGGCAGACAGATGAGTTCACGCATAAGGTTGGCCTGAGGGTGAGGTGTTCACCTCTCCGCCATACTTTGGACAAAAGCACTCCTTGAAACACTTGATGTTCTTGTCATGTTTGCTCTTGTTGTGCAGGTGATGTTAAAGCTAATGACTTGGTTACCTTAATCAAGGCGTCTGAGAAATGTGAAAACAACTGCTCAAACATGTTGTGCTGACAAACCTGAGATTGCTGATGCAGCAATAATGCTGATTTTAAATTATGCTTAATTCAAATATAATCAGTTCCCAGATTAAAGGATGATAAATTAATCTTCATTGATTAGCTTTAATGTTGTGGGTATAAAATGCTCCTAAACGCCTTATACACAATGTACCACTTCTCCATTTCACTATGTAACATCCTCATTTACACGCACAGACAGACTCAGTAAATGATGTTCTTTCTAAGAGCAAAGAGCAGACTGGTGTCTAGTGCTCTACGAGAGAAGAGGGGGATGATGGGTAAACATATGGGTCATGTGATGCAGGCCACAGTGATCTGCGAAAGTGTCAATTCAGCCGAACAACCCTTTCAGCCCATCTGTTTGTTCTCTCGCTCTCTATTATTTATTAATGGATGGATATGACCTCGTTCCGCAGTGGAGAATTTAAAGATCAGTCCATTTGTCACCTAACTAAGGCTGGCCTTATCTATCAATCTATCTATCTACCTACCTACCTACCTACCTACATGTACATACCAGTGGTGTACAGTGTGGTGTTCTAAAATGAGGAAACAAAGTAAATCAAATGTAAATTCATGTCCCAGTCACTTTTTCTGGTTGCCTTAAAATTTTAAGTTGGCTCAACTTTCTTTCTTTTTTACAGTGTATGAATCAGGTTAGTATTTTTAAGCATTTTCCATTTATTACAAAATAATAGACACGTTCAGTCTTTGCTATTGCAAATTTTGCGAATCTGCCATGGCACGAGCACAACTGGCTCTTAAAGGGAATGGGAGATGAGACTCTGATTGGTTTATTGTACGTTATGCCCAAAACACACCCATTACTCATTAAGAGAATAGGAACAACCCTTTTAGACCATGCGCTGGGAGCGCCGACCGTTTTTCCTGTCGTTAAACTAGCAAAAGTAGATTCGGGCACGCCTTAAGTGCACTTGTGCCTTGTGCTTTAGACCATGCGCTTAGATCGTTAAAATAGTTTCATAACTGTTGGTGTCACTGATGAACAGTGTTTCTTTAGAAAAAGTAGTGATTTATATACTTTTTGATGTCATGTTTTGTAATATTGCCATTGTTTTGTTTTTGTAGTTTTCTTCTCATCCAATATTTTGAGGAGACATTGCCTCCCTTGCCTCCTCAAAGGAAACACCCCGATACATACATATTTAAATTTATTTATATATATATATATATATATATATATATATATATATACACACACACACACGCACGCACGCACGCTTGACGTTGTTTGTCTGTTTTGTGTTTACTATAATATTCCTGACCTTGAGAGAGGAACACAGCACTCACAGCACTCCATCTTACTTTCATTACTTCTATAGTTTGACTTTAGTGTTTACTTTTTTCCTTCTTGTTTGAGTATACATTTAATCTTTATAGTGAGTAAAGACTATTGTGACATTCGTGTGGAGCGTGTGCATTCAGCTGTGAACAGCCGAACAGAGCACCAGCCGGGTTTTCGCAGGGATGCACCTGAACGCAGCCGTCCCTGCACTGATTATAAACACATATCACAACAACAGAAACAACAAAGCGCCCACCCACACACACACACATGCTCTTGCTGATGACTGTTTACATGCATAATAAATACCTTCATCACACACAACCGTTTCTGTCAGGAGGGCCAACGGAAAAAGACTGCCTCATGTGGCGTGTCTTCCTCTGACGTCATAAGTGTGCTTTCAGCCTTTTACAGTTTCAGATAAATCAGCCAGGTGCATGAGATCTTTTTACGCTCTTTCAGAGCTGGTTTTCTGCATGGCTGTCATTTGTTAGAGGAGAACTGTAACTGGGGATGTTTGCCAATATTTTGCTGGCACATTTTGAAAGATTTTGTAAAGTAACTTAATACTGAATGGGCAGAGGGAAAACGTCCATTGCGTAATGCACTGTATTCTGATTTATAATCACAACCATATTGGTTTATCGGAACAAACTGGAATGTATTTCTCTCTCTCTTGTTCTGTTTTCACAATTCAGTTGTTCCTTATTAGTATGACTGTTTCTGTTGTAATATGGTTAATGTAATAAATCAAATCTGTGTGGAACAGTAGAGCGGCTGCATAGGCCAATAAAAACAGCGAAGGCTCCAGTCCTGAGTTCTGCTAAAATGTTCAGTAGCATTAACCTCTCTCTCTATTTCTTTCTTTCTTTCTCTCAGATGAATAAGGGCTGTATTGGGTTAGGGCATCTGATGTTGCCTGTGCTTAAGTATCATTATCTAATGCTGTTATTTTCCAAATCCCCATCAGTCATTAGTCAGCTCTGTGTAAAATGACACACTGACTGATTCCAGTTCAGCATGGCTCCCACAGTACCTATTACAAACAGAATATATAATAGACTGACTTCCATTCACAGTTCACTTCAAAACATCAAAGAACCTTTAAAGTATGCATTGTATAAAAATATGGCTAAATCTCATGAAAATATGTCCAGGTCACTTTTCCTCTAAAATCCAGAAAAACATTTTAGATTTTAAATAAATAAAACCTGTTTAGATGTTGCAACACGGTCTCACTCCCAACTCGTCATATATTGAAGCTTGGTCAGGACCTCTTGGCGTCGCTTTTTGACGCTCAAGGTACCCCTTTAGCGTCATTTTTCCATGCACTGGGGTCCTCCATTGTTTGTCTTAATTTAATGGTTTTCATGCATTTGTATTAAATATAATTAATTTTATATAAATTTATACTTTCATTGGAGCACGTAACCCCACCCCTAGCCTAAACCTACCCACTTCTGAACAATATAAAACACCTAACAGGCAAATAAAAGTACAGTCACAGGTATTTATTGCAAAAACAACCATAAACAAGCAGTATAAAAACATTACAAACATGTCGTGTTGCATTCCAAGTCTTCTGAAGTCGTACGAAGTCTTTATGCAAAGAAGAGAGTAAAACATAATGTTTTAATCGCTGAAAATGATCCCGCTCCGTTAACGCGCTCAAATCTCATTCAAAAAGATACTCCCGTAGCATGACGCAATCGGTCATGAGACACACAAAAGCCAGTTGCTAACGTAAGGCTTCTTCTGGCGGCATTTTTTGAATTCACACACAGAGACAGCACACAGGAAGAGCTTTATGGCGATCGCATCTATTCCTCTCACAAATCAATCGTTTTGCCTCGAAAGACTTTTATGACAGTAGTTGTATCTGCCTGTTATATCTTGTGTTTTATTGACAAATGGTAGGTTTAGGGGCAGGGTTTGGGTTACGTGCTCATAAATGTGTAAATAGTGTAATATAAATAAAACTGTTGTGACACACCCCAACATATATGCAATAATGGCAATATTATTGCCCAATATATAATTTAATCATGACGATAAGCCTTTTGCGTCGGCATATTGACGCTAAGGGTTTCTTATTTAAAGCAATGGAGGACACTGCATGTTGAGAAATTACGCTAAAGGGGTACCCTGTGCGTCAAAAAGTGACGCCAAAGGGTCCTGACCAAGCGTCCATATATGACGAGTTGGGAGTGAGACCGTGTTGGTTTAGAACCTATTTTATGTTTTATTTTCAGATTTCAATTTAAACAACTTTTAATAAATATGTTTGTATCTGTTATCAGTGGTAATTCTTGCTAGATTAGACTAAAATAGACTAGATTAGATTAGAAGTTTTTTTAAATTACATTTAATTACATTTTAATTACATTAAAGTAAATGCTTTATTTTTTAAATCTGCATAAATTAGTCAATACAACAAATAGTACCATAACATAAATGCATTGTAATAGACAAATATATATATATATATATATATATATATATATATATATATATTTTGTCTATTACAGTGCATTTATTTTAGCATTTAGTATATATATATATATATATATGTGTGTGTGTGTGTGTGTGTGTGTGTATATATATATATATATATATATATATATATGAAAATTAACATTTATTCAATTTATTTGATTGTGTTGAAATACATTTAAACTTGTTGTTGACAGGGTTCGAGAGATTCACTTACATGAATCAAACCAATGACCTTGTGGTTGTTAGAACCAAACTCCAAGAGTGGAGGTGCAAGATCATTTTAGAACTCTCAGGCTTTATTTATGAATCAAAGCAATCAATGGAAAGTGATATCTGTCAGCTAGCATATGTGTGTGTGTGAATCCAGGACGTTGGCCAGACATGTAAAGAAATGAGGACTGAGACAGTAGCTGTGATGGTGAGAGGTTTGTGTCACGCACACATTGCCAAGAGTTTGTGTGTGTGTGTGTGTGTGTGTGTGAGGGAGGGAGGGGGAAACAGAGAAAAATGGACAGCTAAATATTTCAGTAGTTGCTGATGTATGCTTGTGTCTAGAACGGTAGGGGATGAGGGGGCGAGGATGCATGAAAGAGGCACGTGTGTGTGTGTGTGTGTGTGTGTGTGTGTGTGTCTGTCTGTCTTTGGCAACACTGGGTAAAAAGTGACAGGAAATAAGCGCAAAGGTCACAGAATGTGTTTTTGTCTATCAGTAAACAGGAAGCTTGTTTTGTTACACTAAAAATGAATGCAGATGCTTTTCTAATATAACATTCTCCCTCTTTATTTATATCCTACACAGATTGAAAAAAAACAAAAAGCACCCAGTTGGGTTATTGATGTAAAGTGTCCTGTCCTGAAACATAAGACCTCCTCTATTTCAGGCCTGTGGTTCTAAGTGCTTCTCAGCGCTCGCGCTTCTCTTACTGAGAGCAGAAAGTAGGATAGAGCCCCTTTAGGAAACACTCACAACAAAAGAATGAGACCTGCTGTAAAACGGGTGAAAAATGTGTCTTGTCATTTTCAAACGTGCCAGTGCAGTTTCTAAATGTGTCAGTGAATGGAAAGAATATGCTATATATATTTTTTTAACTTTCTATTCTTTAAAGAGTACAAAAACATTAATCAGCACAACTTTTTTCAGCATTTATAATAATAAATCAGCATATTATAATGATTTCTGGAGGATCATGTGACACTGAAGACTGGAGTAATGATGCTGAAAATTCACAGAAATAAATTACATTTTAAAATATATTAAAATAGAAAACAGTTATTTTAAATATGAATAAGATTTCACAATAGTATAGTTTTTACTGCATTTTTGATCAAATAAATCCATAAGTAAATAGATATTTATCATTTAAAAATGTGTGGTGATGGCAACATTATGTCCTTCAGTTTGTGTCCATCTATTACTTCCTGTTTTCCTCTGTTACTCTCTCTATCTCGTTTTCCTCACAAACTATGAAGCTGAACATTTGGCCTAAATTAATGCATCAAACACACACACACACAGCAGCTCATATACCATAACCGACTAATTGCATAATTACTCTCAGCCTTCTGCCTGTTCTTTGGGTATATATGTGCACGTGCGTGAGTGTGTGAGGGAGCGAGAGAACATAATTATGTGTTAATAAGTATACGTGTGTACTTGTGAGAGACTAATTATGTGTTAATAAATGTATTTGTCTGAAAGTAAGTGCTTGTTACAGTGTGAACATTTGTGTGTGCATATGCATGGAAGATTATGAGTACATGAAGTATGCATGTGCATGAACACTTCAGTCTGTGTCATGGCCTACAAGCATGTCAGTGTGTGGGTTTGCATGTGAGTACAGTTTGTGTATATGTGTAGTTGTACTCACTGTCTAAGCATTGACCGCATTCGGTCTGGGTGGCCCCGCACTCCTTGACCACTCCATCTCCTGGAGGACACTGCAAACAGCACTCCCCGTCATGAGTGTAACTGCCCGACTCACACTCCTCATCTATGGCCCGCTCCAGCTTAGAGCCAAACACCAGCCCCAGCTACAGAAAGAAAGAAATGACATTATTATTCCATCTCTCTAGGGCTCCACAGGTTCCTAGTCTCCAATTACCCATAAACCCCTGAGATATTTTGATGTTAATACGTTAATTAAAGCATTTGCAGGGCAATATGGTCATATTGATACTCCTCAAATGCTATTTCCTTCTTATTCTCCACTAATTGCTGCAATTAATTCAGCCTGGACCACCAACAAACTCCATTAAAATGTTGTTCTGCAGATAATTTCATTTCTTTATTTGTTTTAGGATTAGATTTCGTTATGGTTACTGTGAACTTAACTTTAAAAAAAAAAAAAAAAACGTATAAAGTTTGAAAATCTTCCATTGACGTTACACATTGCATAATGAATTGTGACAGCTGACAAAAGACAAGCTAAGAATCATGACAACCATCACTCTGAAACCCTAAAACTTTAACTTTTCTAGTGGTATTTCTAATTTATAGTAAATCTGCACTGTTTTATTTTTCCAGTGCAACATTCTTAAATTAAGATGCATTTACTCGCGAAGCAAAATGACTTTAAGTCTTGTTTTCTGAAATAAATAAATACGTTTGTTTATGCTTTAAACAAGTAACTTTAATTTACAGTCCTGTTCCACATGAACATACCTTGTAAGGTACTAACTTTAGACCATATAGTTACTTCAAATTGCCCAGTACTTTCTTAGGTAACACTGTAAGTACAAGTGCACATGCTTAAAAATAAGTTGCAGCCAAAATATCTACCGATGGGGTAAGAAAAATAAACTTAATTCAAGGGAATACTAGTTCATTTTTCTTACCACACTGGCAGATATTTTGTCTTATTGTATGCAAAAACTAGTTGGTGGTTTTTTTTATTAAAAACGTATAGTTTTTACATTTTTTTCAGCATACAAGACTTAATAGTTTGCGTAATTTTACTTCTCAATTAAATGTATCTTGATGTACTAATGTTTAGATATTTGGGTTACACTTAAGGTGTCCTTGTTACAGTGTAATTATACATTTAAGTACTGAGTAATATTAATGAACTACATGCTTACTATATGGTTTGGGTTTGGTTTAGTGTTACTTGCATGTAATTATGCATAATTTATTGTTTTTATAATAGTAAGTACATGTAAAGTGCAACAAGGACACCTTAAAATAAAGTGTTATCGATATTTGTACTGGATTATTTTTTTTTTTTTTTTTTTTTTTTTTTGCAATGTAATTTTCCAGTTAATCCCCTCACTGTCCATAAACTCCTTCATATTTGCTGCATATGGGACTACTACAGTTTGGTAACAGCTGCATCACAGCATATTGTGCTGATTGCATTTCACTGGTGTGTCCAAAAGCTGGGGCGTGTTGAGCAAGATGAGACAGGCAGTTGGAGTTATACATATGTCTACTGCATGTCCAGCTGTTTCTCTCGTATTGTCGCGGGTACGATTACACATATTTTACACATCGAGGTCTCACAGATCAGAGCCCGCAGACCCTCTTTACCCTAGACATCTATTAGCCCTACCCTTCCACTGTGTGCTTCCTCTTTCACAGGTCCTTATCTGTTTGTTGAGTATTGCCAATAACCCAAGGGGTCATAAACATCTGTACACGCAGGCACTGTAAGAGGTGTTTATGGGCTCATTTTGTCTCAGACGACAGATGTGTGTGTGTGGTGTGTTTAAGAGGACTTGGAGGCTCATTAGTGAGGACGCAGATTTCACTTTGATTTAATTTACTACTGCAGCGCTTCACTCTTCCTCTCTCTATAGGTTCAATCTGGTCATGTGGTCACGCTCAGTGCTGATATGTGATGTGTTTTATGTGTACAGAGCTCAGCGGTTACCACCCACACAAAAGTATTTTTCCCATTCATTTTCTCCATAGGAATTCTTCAATTTCTTCATTAAAATGTCCTAAGACATAAACCAAAGCAATCAGATCAGCTATCACATTGCAAACTTTGATTTGAACAAAAAAAGTTGCTTATGAACTACTCATCCAATTACGTGTTGTGAATTATGTACAATGCAGTAGTTCAATTATTAAAAATTACAGTAAGTGTGCACTTGTAATAAATTTACACATAACTAATAATAAAAAATACAAAATTATTCAATACTTTAATTAAATAGTTCTTAAGCAATATATACTGCTTTATATTGCTATATATATATATATATATATATAATTACTTTTTTAGCCAAAAGGTGTCATTTTTGCACTGTAATTGCACTGTAATTGTTTCCTATTTGTTTAGCTATTAAACACATTTTTTAATAATGAACGTGAAATTACACTGACTTGTGACTGCTGTAGCAACATATATCAGCAAAGGACCACAAGTCGGGAATTGAACTTGGGTCACCAGAGGCGCAGTTGCACTACATGTCGTCGCACTAACCACAAGGCTTTCAGCACCAACATATATCTTAATCTCTGAGCTCCGGGTAGGTTTGTTTTGAAAGGTTTATGCAATATCATTCAAATCTATTTCTCTGTGGTGTAAATGAATGGCATTTTTACTTCTAGAACCCTACTGTTATGCCTTGCAGAAGCATTTCTCTTTAATATAGCTGTAAAAAAAAAAAAGAAGCACAGATTCATTCATTAACCTGTGGATTCCAGAGCGTTTCAAAGACACACTCACAAACAAGCATGTGCATGCACACACACACACATACAGGGTAATTAAACTCACAGCACATTTTTCTCCTTGCATTCATTAATGAATTAGCATACTCTCTCTTTTCTCACTCACTCACTCACTCACACACACAAACATCCTTTAATAGAAACCATAGCACATTACAAGTTGTTACAATTAAATTCAATTCAGACAGGTCGTCACCATCTAGACTCCCCACAGTCAAAATAAAAAGGGAAAACCTCTCTGATCTCCTGCACATTTTCACCACTTGTTTCTAATCTTATCTACCTCCCTAGCCTCTCTCTCTCATACACTCTCTTTGCCCTTTAAGACTCCTCTTTCTGCCCTCCCTCCCCCCCACCCTCATCCACATCCTCTCTCGTTCTCATTCAGAAACAGATGCACCAGTACAGCAGCCAACTCACCCCCTCATTTACTCTCTCTCTCTCTCTCTCTCTCTTCGTCAAACCCTGGCTGTCTTCCTTTCTTTTTTCTCTCAATTTGCATTCGCTTGAGTAAGCGTGCCGATGAGTTAACTTGGCTGGCTTTAATGGACTCCCAGTATGGAGCATGCCCAATGCTTAAGACATCCAAGCAAAGACTATGTGTGTACGAGTGTCTGTGGATTTACTTAGCTGTAGTTTGGGAACTAAATTAAATATGCCAAAATCTTCCTCTGGTCAAATCCAGGAAAGTTCTCAATTGGAAACTCAACTAATGGGTTATTTGAAGTCTATGATATATCCTCATTTACATACTGTATGTAGGCCCTATCATTACAGTGATCTGCACCTGTCTGTACAGCACTGCTATGCACCGGCCAGGAAATGCTACTGAGCTTTAATACCGTGAAACATCAAGGCTCAAGATGCTATCACTTTTTTCACCACCAATTAGGCCATTTCTGTCCCTGCCAGATCTCTTGTAAAGTGCACCAGGAGCGTAGAGCCTTCACGCAGCTGTAAGATCCCACTCCAGACGGAGTGCTGCTGGCTCATGTGTCGGTGGAGATTCTTCACCGACTCTGTGCACCTGGATCAAACTCAATTGCCGGCTCCGTTTGCCATTTTGCAAATCAGATCACTGAAAAGAGGTCACGGTGTAATTGTGTTTAGTCAAGAGCGTGTGCATGCTTAAATTGATTTGGTCCGTGTTACACGAGACTGGAGGTGGTGAGGGTCATGCAGGGGCGCTCTGTAGGGGACCCTCGGGGTCACATGCTTACGCACTTTGAGTTTTTCACCCTGAGCATCAGACGTATCCTTTACAAAAATGTAGCATGATAAGTTCACGCCAAAAATACCCCAATATACAGTTGTATTTGGAACCACTGTCGTTGTCAAAAAAGATTTTAAAAAAAACTTCTTAGGTTGAGATATTTTTTTATGATTTTCATCATGAACAATAATTACTTAGTGGAAACTATGCTTACATTCACTCTTAAAAATAAAGGTGTTTAAAAGGTTCTTCACATCAGGGATGCCATAGAAGAACCATTTTTGGTTCCACAAAGAACCATTCATTCAAAGGTTCATTAAAGAACCATCTCTTTCTTAACTTTTTATAATCTGAAGAACCTTCTTTCGCCACAAAGAACCTTTAGTGAAACAGATGTTAAAGGTTCTTTATGGAACCATTTAGACAAAAAAAAAAAAAATGTTCTTCTATGGCATTGTGAAGCACCTTTACTTTTAAGAGTGTTGGTAATTCTTATTTTAAGGGATTGTGATGAATTCTGCACATTAATGCACATAGTCTGATCTAAATACCTACGCAAAGTACGAATTATGGGTGTTTCGTTGGCTGTGAAGGATCTTATAAAATTAAAATTGGTAGACTATACGGTTCAACTGTAAGCATTTAAGTATTCACAAAAGTTACTGACTGAGGGCATGTATTTTCACCTGGCGCTTGAGAACAGAAATCGCTTTCCCGAGGACGTGACCATGGCAACAGTAGCAATTTCCGATCGTTATCTTACCGAACATTTACAAAACATATTAATGACATTGGGTATTATTTTAATTATAGATTCAAATATCGCAAATACATCAGAAAAAAAAAAAAAAAAAACCTTTAGTGTTTCCAAAACTCTTTGAGGCGTTTGACTAAATTTCGAGTTTTGGAAGATGCATTTTTCAACAGATCGCGCCACGAAAAGTACCTGCAGGTATTTCTTTAAAAATGCTGATTCCCCTGAAAGTTGTTAGAACACGGACACTCGAAACACACACATGGCCTAGTAAAACTCCACAATATGTGCCAAACATTAAACGAATTGAGCCGGTCGAATAATTCGTCGAACTCAAAATTCAAAAATATTTAACTGAGGCAACTTGACATGAAAGTTTGGCTCCAGTTGGGCGCTGCACATTGCTATTTTCTGGAACAAAATAATCAAACTGAACGTGTAGATTCATTTTAAAAGTCTAAGAGAGTACAGGAGGCTGACACCTGTTCTCCAGAAACCGGGCAGCTGAGATTAGTCATCACTTCCACAGACCGAGCGCAAGTTCCGCCGATTCCGCAGGCGCTCCTCAGATCCGCATCACCGGAGCATCACCGAGCCCAAGCGCTTCACCTGATCTCCGTTAACCTACATGATCACCAAAACCCAGCGCTCATGCGCTCCCATCTAAACTAACGCGAACACTTACCGCTCCGCAAATCAAGATCCACACCAAGGTGTCCATGTCTGATATGTCCCTTCCCTCTCAAACTGTAAATCTGTGAGTGTGAGTCGTGAAGTGAAGACCAGCCCTCCGACAGTTCATATTAGCTCCATGTGGGTGCTGCTCTCGTGTTTGGGACTTTAGGACTGTAGGGAAGCGCTAACTGTCCTGTGTTGTCCTGTCCTCCGCACTTAGGGCTGTCCAGCAGTGCACTGCGGAGGAGAGAGTCGTGCACGCAGAGATGAGGGGGGCACGAGTGCTTGCCAACTCCCCCCATCAGCACCTCTCTCTCTCTTTCTCTCTCTCTCTTTTTCAAGTATCTCTCTCACTTTATCTCTAACAGAAACGCATATGCAGAAGACTGAACGAGCTGGGTTGATCTGATCGCTTTTAGACTCGGTATTCTTGCCTTCGCCTAAATGCATGCATGCATGCATGCATGTGCATATATACTGCATATAAATCTCTTATCTGAGCATTAATTGCAATACATGTCTGTACACTGACTCCGTGCACGCGCTCCGTATTTAAATTACTGAATAAAATGCATTGTTTGAAATAGAAAATCAAGTGTATTTGCAAACCAAGCCCTTTAAACATGGAATGTAAAAAAATGAATAAATCAGATGATTTGAGTGAATGAGTGCGATGGGTGTGTGACGTCACAGGGGACTGGTGTAATCAAACAGACGCCACAGGAGGGCGACTGCAGCCAGTGAGTCACCGATGTGACAGATGAGGCGTGATAGGGCCATAGACGGTTAAGTGCCAGGGATGAGAGGTTTTTACGATTTTTTCCTTTTCACCTCCATTCTTTCGATGTTTTTTCCACCTGTTCGGTGTTTATGAAACGCACGTAAATGCACATGAATACATGTGTTGTAAATATGGCTTTGAAATTTTGCGTGTGTAAGTGAGTATTCCGTGTGTATTTATAGAAGCAGGTTGGTGCACTGCAAAAAAAATAATAATTTTCTTAATTATCTCATTTTTTTTCTGGAGAGGAAAAATTGTGCTATAAGAAGACTTCTTTAGTTCTTATATTTAATTCATTTTCTTGCCATATTGGCATTTTTTTCTTCTTCTTCTTTTAACTCTGTAAAGCCTGCTGTATCATATTTGACACACAAATTTTTGAGGCCTCTTAATTATAAATGTGGTCAAAACTTTACTGTAAAACATGCCTTCACATGCCTTCTGTCATCTGATTGATACTTAATACTTTTTTAGCTAGTAAAATCCCTTTCAGTATAATTCTAAAAATGTCCACCTTCAGGTTGTAGAACACGTCTTTGAATGATTTTTATGAAACAAACATGAGTTCAATATCATATATCATAGCTATATGAGCCATGTTAGTCTAACGTATTAAATATGATACTAAAAAACAATTTCTGCTTGTCTAGAAAATTTAAATGTGTGCATATTGTATGATATGAACTGTTTTAATCCCAAATCAGTATAGTTGTTCCTGTCCCTCCATTTACTTTCTTTGAGACCTACAGTATGTCTTTCTGGTCTATGAAAATGTCTATATGCATTAGTCTGTGATTTTTTTTCCCTCCATGACAGAAAGTGCTGAGAGTGATGAGCGATGATCCTTTGTGCTGATATAAGCTTTAAAGGTAACCTAGACTTGTAACATCAGCTTACCAATCCATTAAAGCCGAGCAAGACCTTTCTTAAAGTGGTCTTCCAATAGTCAGATCTACAGAGACTGCTGACTGGCATCAACTCACATCTTAAGATCAAATGACATTGGGATGGGTCTTCGGAAACTGACCATCTATTTTACACTTGTTAAAGAGGATTACAAATATCTATTTATCAGTGATAGGAAAACTGCTTTTTATCTGTCCGAGCAATGTTTATCTGGCACAAAAAACAATGAGGATCTCATCATTTATAAACATTTGAACATATTAATTTGTACTACCTCTAGATAACCTCATATAAACAATGAAACAACGATGAACAGTGAAATGGTAGTTTGCATTCATTTAGACAGCCTGGTGCTTCATTACATGACATGAAATATTATTGACTGATAATGAATTCAAAAGCATTATATATTGCATGTGTTATCTTAAAGTTAGTACAATCACTTTTGGTGGTTAACAACCAGCACTGTAAAAAAAATCTGTAAAATATACGGTTAAAAACTGTTTACCGTAAAAAATACGGTAACATACGGAATTCTACTGTAAAAAAATACGGTAACAACATTTTAGGTTTTACGGTTTTAACTTACATTTACAGTTAAATACTGTAATTTCATTAACTGATATAATGTTAATATACCAACCTATTAAAGTACTGAAATCTATTTTGTACCTTTGAAATACACTGATAACCACCAAATGCAGAAGGTGATGAGAAAGTCACATGATGAACCAAAGCCCATCACAAGCAGCTTTTAAATAATAACATATATAGAAGGTGCACAGTGTCATTCACACAAGCACTAAACACCGTCATGGTGAGACTCATTAAACTGAAATATGCAATAAACATTAAATTAACATACAACCCTAATAAACATAACTGATAAGAAAAAACAAAGAAGAAACATAGTTATTTCAAAGAAAAAAACATCAAATTCAAACAAAATTTGAAATGCAACACAGGGAATTCTGTAGCATTTTCACAGTTTTTTACCATTAAAATCACGATCATTTTTTATAGTGAGTGAGGTGATTCAAATTATAAACGCATGTGACAATGAGTCTTTTGTTTAAACCATTAGGATTCCAGTCTAACATCATTATCACTTTTTCAATCTGGATAGTAGGTGTTTTGAAGTCTAAAGTGTAAGTTACAATAAATCTGGTATCGCTGGGATCATGTAGCCAGTCGGAAGCAGTTCTTCATCGATCTGTTAATTTATCAATAAATCCACATCCTACGTTGTCAAAGATGACCACCACTACCCCTTTACCCTCACACACACACACTTGAATTAACTCATTCTCTGAAATTAAGACATCGCAGAAAGAGCTTTGTGATCGATGGATAACAAGCGAGCAGTCAGGAAAAGACAGCAAGATCAGCCTCTTTTTTCTGCCAGTGCAATTAATTCAGTCTGGATAATGAATCCAGTCAGTATAAAATTAAATCTGTCAGGATATATTGATGTTCCTTAGCGTTCGAGACATAAATTAACAATGTAATACTGATGCACAGTTTGTATTCGAACAGTTTTTTTATTGATTAGAATTGTCTTGATATCATCTGGCTCTTTAATCTATTCTGTTTTAACAATAACACAAGGGCTAAATGGGTCTGGTATTACCACGGATGTCTTAGTGCAATCAGAATAGACAGTATGTGTTTTATAGTATTATCCTGCTTTATATTTAATGGTGTAGCTATTACCATTGCTGTCTTGTCTCTTCAAAGCCCTCTCTCCCCTGAGAAAGGACAAGTATGTCCAGATGGAGACCTATTACTCTCATTACGGCAGATTACATGCACCACATGCCTAAACTGAAAATAGTACACGGCCGTTACATTTGATCTATGTCAGTAAATATAGATAAAGGGCTACACGACTATATGCTATATAAGTATGAATATACGAGTCAGCCATCTACCACGGCTCCAGTATCAACTGACCTGCTTTATCATGAGTCAGCAAAAAAGCAACATCCACGACCCATTTTGCTAACATATGTGTTCAATCTTGAATGAAAAAAAGCAGGATTCTTTAGTCCACTATTTGATCTGCAACCATAGCGTTCATGCATTTCTTTAATATCATCACAGTCCATTGTCATTGAGTAAACTGACAGCAGAAGCAATAAAACAGGAGATTTTAATTGGCATTGTGGAAGGCAACTCTTCAGAAAACTTGAGGGAGTGTTAGCAGATTGGCAATTACTTGACGGACTCTCTTGCAAATATAAGAAGACGTTTTTCATTGTTCCTATGCACATATTGATTTTGTAAATACTTGCACGCAGGCCCTTTCAGGCCAACGGTCTGTTCTCATGACAGATATGGATCACGCATGAACCTATTTAAAAAAGTTGTGAATTTGGGAGCATTGCCAGTGTTATTGTGAATGCATGCAGCTCACGCACACTTCTGGGTTGCAAGATAACTTGTGGCGTCATCTGATTGCGCATTCTTGTTCATCATCAGTTCATAAAATGCAGTTTGTGGGTCCCGCAGGTTGAGCATAATGAATCTGCTGAGTGTTCGCTATAGTGTTGCTATATTTGGACTGGGGAAAGAGCAGGTTATATTAAACAATCAGCTGACACTGTCTATAAGCACCATTAAGATTGTTATTGCCGTATGTACAACGGAATCTCTTAATGTTTAACACTCCCAGCACAAATAGTACAAAGAGCCGAAGATGAATGCTCTCCAGACAAAAATGCTTCCAACGTTCCCTCTGCTGCCTGTTACAAATAATCCACACTACAGATGTGGAGTTTTCCCACCCGGAAAGCTATGCCTCTTTGATTCCATCCATATGACAGACGGATCTAAAGCATGCCGACTCCATGATGCCTTTCGCTTTGCCAGTTATTGCAAACCTGCAACAGAAATGGGTCACCAGCAGTGAAATATGGTGGTCATGTCCCATCCTGTGTTGTGGCTCAGTGCCAAAGTGATGAGTGAGTGCATTCACAGACAGTGAAATGGTAGTTGCCACCTACATCAATGCTCATTTGTATGAAGTTCGGTTATGCTTACATTTATTTTATTTTTTTTAAATGTACATTTATAACACTAAACTTTGTCTTTTATTGCCTTGACATATGGAAGTGACGGCCAGTTTAACATCTGTCTTTTGACCAACCAAATCAATCTTTCGATATTTTTCCCCCATTTTTTTATATATATGACTATAGATATTTATCTATCATGACTTCTGTATCTGAGAACCCTTGCGATGCAAAAAGGGTCCATTAATTTTTCTTCAACAAGCAGCACAATATGAAGGATCATATTTAAATATTCAAAAACAGCTCGATTATATCTGTGCATGTAAAAATACTGGACCACAAAACCAGTCGTAAGGGTCAATTTTTCGAAATTGAGATGTATACATCATCTGAAAGGTGAATAAATAAGCTTTCCATTTATGTAGGGTTTGTTAGGATAGTTAGATGCAACTATTTGAAAATCTGTCATCTGAGCGTGCAAAAAAAAAATCTAAATATTGAGAAAATCGCCTTTAAAGTTGTCCGAATGAAGTCCTTAGAAATGCATATTACTAATCAAAAGTTACATTTTGATATATTTACAGTAGGAAATGTATAAAATATCTTCATGGAACATGATCTTTACTTAATGTCCTAATGATTTTTGGCATTAAAGAAAAATGGATCATTTTGACACATACAATGTATTTTTGGCTATTGCTACAAATATACCTGTGTTACTTAAGACTGGTTTTGTGGTCCAGGGTTACATATACTTATGTGAGCAAGAGGAGTGTTGCTTTTAGTTGAGAGAAAGAAAAATGTGCAAGCAAGCGTTTATATCCACCACATGAGAGAGAACATCACCTGTGATTGGTTACTGAAAAGGAATTAAACTTGATGAATATTCCTTCTTTCACAAACTACGTGTGTGTGTGTTTCTGAGTGGAGTCCAGCCAAGCTGTAGGAGAGTGGGAGAGTATCTTAAAAGCACATACATTACCATCTCTTTCCTCCTAACTGTTTATCATGCTGTCATTTTCTAGGCCCCCTTTATACCTTATCTGAAAAACAGAAGGAAAAGCAGAGAGGAGGAATTTGGTAAGTGATGAACCCATCAAAGTCTCATCGTTGTTTTCCTATGTGCTTTTCTGTGCTTCTATGTCTTTATAACTTCCCCGCTCTAGATCTTGCATTGAGCTTTCTCTCTCTCACATACACACACACAAACACACATTCATCCAGTCACTGCAATAGATTACACACAGTCTGATGAAATGTTGTCTCTTTTGCTTTGCCATGAAAAATAAAGTGGTTTACACAGATGGTACAATAATGAAAATCAGCGCAGCAGCAGTATTTTTAGCTGTACATGTGGTTTGCTCTTATTTGTGCTGATGAAGCCACATTTCTGTCCATCTCAGTTCAGATCCATTGTATTCTCATCCTAAAATATGGTGTGAGGAGGATATAGGCAAAAAATGCCATCGCTCTGATTGGCTGATCATGCTGTGAGCGGCATAACGCCCCATTTATGATATTCATAACAGGCTCTCTGACTTTCCTGACTGCTTCAAAATGGTGAAAATGGATTAATTACAAAGCAAACAACTCAACCACTGAGACACCGTCACTATTCATCATGTCTGAATTGAAATGAACTTGAATTGACATGAAACACAAAATGATCTGTAAGCACAATGTTTGTTAACAAATAAAATAAAACTGCACCTCCATTCCTGTGTCCATCAGTGCAAGAATTTGATGGTTAATAACCAAACAGTTAGTGAATATTCATAATAATATCAGTTTTGTTGTGAAAATACGAAGTAAAAAATGCTTTTTCAAAGTTGTAAATAAAACAAAGATTATTGGAGTACTATTTCATTTTGTCTTTCTACGTCAAAATTTTACATTTGCTGTTTCTTTGTAATTAACTTTGTAATTAATTACTGTGAATTACTGAAAAGATTTTTTACACAAATTTTTTTCAGTGTATTTTCATTAGCTCTCAATTTCCATGTAATGTAAAGTTGTTCATGCAAAAAAACATGCTGAAACATTTAGAAATAAACATTGAAATATTTTAATACAAATGGTCCGCTATTATCTCTTTATGTAGACGCTACCACACTAAATATGGTCACATTTATTATTGTGTTGGGTTGTCAAAAATCTGAGTCCTGAATCAAAACCAGCTGAGATTCTCAGTAGGAAAAGATAACAGTCATAGATATCAGAAACAGACATTAAAGCTTTTGAGTCTCAATCATGCAAACAATTATACTTCCTCTTCTGGGGTTAAATCAGTTCAGCATATTGCTACAATCCATTATGCTAAACTTCTTTTCTATTGTGTATGACTAATTATTCGGCCTCTGTTTGATGGCTGGATAAAGGTTTTATTACAAAGCTCATGATATCTAATTCCATGAAAGTTCACGCATGACATGTAGCCTGGTAATTCTTTGAATCGGTCATTTCTATCGTGTTCCAGACCATTTACTCCCAATTTGAGCCATAAGGAGAATACACACATTTACACACACACACACACACACACTCCCATATGAGCACTGAAGAATGTCTTTTACTAAGATATATTCTTGCAGTCCCTCCAGGTCATCAGTTTCAATTGCAGCCAGACATATATTGAGATGCAACATCAAACACGCTGACCCCTTTACCTTTACAGTGGAGCCTTACGTTTCTTCTGCATTATTTATGATTAGTCTTACAGAGAATCAACGAAGTGAACCTATAACGCAAATATGTCAGGATAATATACAGGATGGGATTTTATTTACCATCTGTTGAAGGTGTGTGTATCTGACTGTGTTTTGCAAAGGAAAGGTCAGATGTTTGAATCTGGTATCTCACATACACGCAGAGAAAAAAAAAACTTGAATGGCATTGTGGTCCAGCAAACTATCAGTGAAAAGGTTATCAATATCAAATCAATTTCTAAAGTAAACTAATAGACTACTGTGTGCTTGTGTTTATGTGTGAGTGTCAAATGGAAATGTGTCTTAATAAACCTCATGGCCCTTTTGACACTCGTAATATGAAAGGTGAAAGGTCAGGTGTAAGGCATAGTGGGAGATGAGGTGAGAAGTTGTGAGGGTCAAAAGGTCACGCTCATCATGTTTGAACAGCAGTATATCATTCTTTTATATAATTTTCCCTTCTTTTGTTATTTATTTCCACTTCAGGTTTATCTGTGAACCTCTTTTTCTATTGATTAATTTTATTTATCTATTTATTGTAACTTTGACTTTGACTTTTCTTTGTGGGCTATTCTTTCATTTTTTTGTCTAAGACCATGTGCATGTGTGTTTATTTGTCTGTGCATGTGTGTGAGTGTGTGGTCTCAGCTTGTGTATGTGTTCATGCCTGTGGTCTCCGTACCCCCTGCTGGTGGAACAAAACATGTATCCTTTCTGTCAAAGTTGCACACACCATTAGACACCACACACAATCAGTCACATGACTATAGTAATAAATATATTATATGTATTCATATAAGTATATGTATATAGTATCTCACAGAAGTGAGTACACCCCTCACATTTTTGTAAATATTTTATTATATCTTTTCATGTGACAACACTGAAGAAATGACACTTTGCTCAAATGTAAAGTAGTGAGTGTACAGCTTGTATAACAGTGTAAATTTGCTGTCCCCTCAAAATAACTCGACACACAGCCATTGATGTCTAAACCGCTGGCCAAAAAAGTGAGTACACCCCTAAGTGAAAATGTCCAAATTGGGCCCAAAGTGTCAATATTTTGTGTGGCCACCATTATTTTCCAGCACCGCCTTAACCCTCTTGGGCATGGAGTTCACCAGAGCTTCACAGGTTGCCACTGGAGTCCTCTTCCACTCCTCCATGACGACATCATGGAGCTGGTGGATGTTAGAGACCTTGCACTCTTCCACCTTCAGTTTGAGGATGCCCCACAGATGCTCAATAGGGTTTAGGTCTGGAGACATGCTTGGCCAGTCCATCACCTTTACCCTCAGCTTCTTTAGCAAGGCAGTGGTCGTCTTGGAGGTGTGTTTGGGGTCGTTATCATGTTGGAATAGAAGGGAGGGGATCATGCTCTGTGTCACAGTACATGTTGACATTCATGGTTAGTCTGCTTGTCTTCAGCAAACTGTTTGCGGGCTTTCTTGTGCATCATCTTTAGAAGAGGCTTCCTTCTGGGACAACAGCCATGCAGACCAATTTGATGCAGTGTGCGGCGTATGGTCTGAGCACTGACGGGCTGATCCCCCATCCCTTCAACCTCTGCAGCAATGCTGGCAGCACTCATACGTCTATTTCCCAAACACAACCTCTGGATATGACGCTGAGCACGTGCACTCAACTTCTTTAGTCGACCATGGCGAGGCCTGTTCTGAGTGGAACCTGTGCTGTTAAATCGCTGTATGGTCTTGGCCACCATGCTGCAGCTCAGTTTCAGGGTCTTGGCAATCTTCTTATAGCCTACGCCATCTTTATGTAGAGCAACAATTCTTTTTTTTCAGATCCTCAGAGAGTTCTTTGCCATCAGGTGCCATGTTGAACTTCCAGTGACCAGTATGAGAGAGTGAGAGCGATAACACCAAATTTAACACACCTGCTCCCCATTCACACCTGAGACCTTGTAACACTAACGAGTCACATGACACCAGGGAGAGAAAATGGCTAATTGGGCCCAATTTGGACATTTTCACTTAGGGGTGTACTCACTTTTGTGGTCAGCTGTTTAGACATTAATGGCTGTGTGCTGAGTTATTTTGAGAGGACAGCAAATTTACACTGTTAAACAAGCTGTATACTCACTACTTTGTTTACATTGTAGCAAAAGCCCTATTCGGATGGGGCTAGTTTTCTAAACTACATTTGAGTTTCAATTCTTATCACCTGATGTCTGCGATTTTCATGTACCAATTCGGACGGGACTAATATCTCCATGTTTATTACAGAGGTGGGAGGGTCTGTTTGGGACATCTCGGCGTTTCAGAGATCACACGCTCTGTATGTGTCAGTCCTCTGTCATGTGTGTCATGTGTTCCCCCCTCTTGTGTCCATATTTGGTCTTGTTCCTGTCCTTGTTAAGTGTGATTATTAGTTAAGTCTTGTCCAGCTGTGTTTTAGTAATTATCAGTGATTGTCATGTGTATTTAGTTCCTGCCTGTTTAGTTAGTTTTCGTCTGGTCTACTCGTTATTCCTGTCTGTGTCGACCTTGCCTTGTCTTGCCCTGTCCTGATGTCATGATTAAAGACTATTATTTTGAAGTTTATCCTCGTCTGCGTGTTCCTTGTTCCTCCCTGTTGTGTGCACCGTGACAGTATGCGCGTATTGCCTATAGTCATTCAGATTGATTACAATTAATAGCCTATAATCAGTTTTACTACAACTACCATGGTGAAGCTAAATGGCTAGTATAGCAAAACCATGTTAATGTCTGGTTGCTTTAGTTTTACTTTAGTTTTTATTTGTAGTAAACCCGTGTTTAATTTTCATAAAGGTGCATATGTAATTAAAACATTATGTAATTGAGTGCAGAAATGAACGCGAGTAATTTTACCTGACGCTGATATTACAATAGTCAGTCTGAATGGTTTACGTGATCTGGCTCTTGATTTTATTATTGTTTTTTGTTTTCTTTGCCGGGAGGCAAATATATCAAACATGAGTGCGGTAAGAGTGTCTACGGTAATTCACGTTGGCCAAAACACACAAGGAAACGCGTTGTGAAAAAAAAAATCATCGGCAATCACAGACATCGCATTCGGACAGGATTAGTTTTCTCAGAGGATCACTGAGTTTGCTGAAAAACAGTAGGTAATTTGCTCTGGAATTATTACAGAGGTTGTGTGAAAAAAAAAAAAAACATTTATATATATATATATATATATATATATATATATATATATATATATATGTATAAGGACTGCATATTTTACTGTTAGAACATCAGTTTACATGTTACTTAAATATCACTTACTTTTACATTTACTAAGCTACATATACATACCCACACAAAGTAATTTAATTTAGTAATGACTTTAATAACGATAATAATAATAATAATGACAAAAGTAATAAATTAATAAAAATAATAAAAATAATTAAATATAAACTATATAATAAGTAAATATAAACTCTCTCTCTCTCTCTCTCTCTCTCTCTCTATATATATATATATATATATATATATATATATATATATAGTAATATTTAATAATAATAGCAAATGAAGTTAATAAAAGTGAAAATATTAAAAATAAAGAATTATTAAATATAAAAAGAAATATAAAATGAAATTATCAAGCTTTCACTGTGTATGTAGATATTTTTTTAAATGCTTAATGCAATTTTGGGGGGAAAAGTAAAATTTTTATTTTGCAGTATTTTGCCAATTTTACACCTATGTTGGCCTTGCCAAACTCAATATTTTAACTAATGGGGGGGGGGGGATACAATTTGGCTCTCTTTTCTTTATTTTCGAAAAGAGCCCCCCAATGGACCTATGTGGTGGTATGTCTGACAGTGGTGGTAAGTCAGTTTTTAAATGAAGTTAATTAGTGTTTCATTTAAAGTGTCATGGTGTTAAATCTCCCTGTCCTCCCTGTCCTCATGAAAACAATCAGAACCTCTGGACTACAAGTCCAGACCTTTTTTTCAGATTTCTCATTGAGGAAGTCAAAGAGAAGGGGAGGCTACTTATTTCTCTCAGGTTTTAAAGATACTGATGTTGAGGTCAGTCGGAGGCCACAGAGAGCACACAGTATCAGGGCTAAAAGTGGTGGTCGCAGGCGTAACATATCAAATATCCATCAGAGTTCATCTGACACCTTTCTTTCCCTTTCCTCTTCCTTCCTTCCTACCTTCCCCCAATAAAACCTAATCTGATCGCTCTATTCTTCCTTGTCCATGCGTCCTTCTCTTTGCATTCTAACAAAGAGTGAACATCGTAGCTTGGAGAAGCTGGTATCAGATGCTTTGATAGAGCTGCCTCTTCTAGATGAATTACTCCAGAAAGACATTCTCTGGAGAGTCCGTGTCTGTAATCCAACCATTAGTCAAACAAACGTCTATGTTAATGGGCTGTCTAAATATCAACAGACCAATTAGTTCAATTCAGCTTCTTGTAATGCACATATTCATGAAGCATTAAGTTGCTTAATACAGTCAAACAATACTAATTGCTGTCTCAATGTTTATATAAGCACCTTACAAGCTGCATCAATCATGTTCTTTGAGTTTTATCTGACTTCTGTATGCAGCATCCAGAGATCAATAGATTACGATCTGTGGATGTTTAAGAAGTTTCCAAGTGAAGAGTTGGTTGTCTGAAAGTGCTGCCCACTTCACTGATGCTCATCAGAGCTGATGTAACCTTTAGGGAGCACCAATTCCACTCAGCCATCATGCTCTAGTGGATGCAAATGCTCTGGAAATCCTCTTTGTGTGTTCAGGCCTCCTGTCTGATGTCTGAACTGCCAGATTTATCAAGATTACATAGAAAATTTATCTTTGGTTTTCTTTCTCTCATTCCTTCATATACAGAGCTTCACAAACAAGCTGCATATCCTATACAAGAAAGGTACTTTTATATCAGAAAATGTATTTGAAATGCTCAGATTTATATTCAAACCTATTTATGATACAACCCCAATTACAGCAAAGTTGCAAAATTTTTGTCCAGTCTCGCTTCATACAAGACTTCAGAAGCTAAACTGTCTGTGATTGTCATTATCTGATTCTCCTTTTCATGACAGTTGGAGACAGATCTGGACTGCAGGTAGGCCAGTGTAACACATTCACTCTGTCTCTACGAAACCATGCTATTGTAGCACATGCAGAATGAGAGCTGGCATTGTCTTGATCTTATAACCTTGGACTTCCCATGAAAGACATCATCTTGATGGACGTACATATCTCTGTACAATCCTAATATATGCCTCTGTGTCAATAGTACCTTCGCACATATGCCAGTCAACCATGCTATTTGACAGACGTTTGCTTTTGCTTCTGTCGCTAATGAAAGTCTGGATGGTCCCTTTGGTCTTTGGGACTCCATTTTTCCCCAAAACAAGTAGAAATGTGGACTCATCTTAGTACAGCACACATTTCCACTGTCTTTTTGACTATCTGAGATGAGCTCTGGCCCAGAGAACCTGGCAGCATCACTGCATAGAATTGATGTATAGCGTTCTCCTAGAGCAGGGGTTCCGAAACACGTTCCTGGAGCCTCCCCAACACTGCACATTTTGCATGTCTCCTTTGTCTGACACACCCATTTCAGGTCTTAGAGTTGCTACTAATGAGCTGATGAGTTGAATCAGGTGTAATTGATAAAGGAGACATGCAAAATGTGCAGTGTTGGGGAGGCTCCAGGAACGAATTTGGGAACCCCTGTGCTAGAGTGCTTGATACAGTAGACTGTAAATGACAGTGGTTTTCTGAAGTACTCCTGAGCCCATGTAGCTATATTTAACACCGAAGCATGACGGTTTCTTATGCAATGTCATCTGAGGGCTCAAAGGTCAAGCTCATTCAACTGAGGTTTCCTGCCTTGCCCTGCATGTACTGTGATTTCTCTGGATTCCCTGAATCTTTTCACAATATTATGTATGGTACTTGGTGAAAGGCAATTCTTTGCAGTCTTGCATTGCGAAATGTGATTTTTGATTTGTTTGACACTTCTCTCGTGAAATCTGGCACAAAGGCACGAGCCATGATAAGCTAGATAAGCTCCTTTTATACCCAAACATGACCTTGACCTATTACCATTTCACCTGCTTACTGTAAACTGTTTCAAAACAGTTTAACGTGGATATTCTATAACCTTTTCACTTTTATTTTGCCTCTATCCCAACTTTTTAGGAATGTGTTGCAAAATTTGTTCATATTTACAAAATACATTTACGTTGGTCAGTGAAAACTTTGGAAATCTTTTCTTTGTACTTTTGTGAATTAAAAAAAAATGTTAAAGGGAATTAACAAATCACAGATTCTTGATTTTATTGCATTTTACAAAACGTCCCAACATCTCTGGAATTGGGGTTCTAATAAATGATTTGATATGATAGAACAAGAAAAAGGAAATACAAACTGGAAGAACAGAAGTGCATGCCACAGATACATTCTGAACTGAATTAAATACTATATTTGTAAATAATAGTATTCAAAACAGTAGGCACTATGTTTCAAATCTACTTCCCAAATGGCGCACTAGACGCTGTGCACTTATACACTATGCACTCAACTGAACCTTCACAAAAACCCACCTTCCTTAGTTACTGTTGCTATGTCCGCCAAGCCATGCTGCTCTCACACTACACATCATATTCTCACGTGTACAAGAGCAAAGAGGAAACTGACAACATTCTGACAGACTAGACAGAGCAGGTTATTCTGGTATGAAACAAAGTCTCTGCTTTCATATTTTATTTTATTTTATTTTATTTTAAGAAATTCAATCAATAAATACTGTTTTGTGGCTCTTTAATGTGTCGTGACAGATCACTGTAGCGCCTCAGTTCAAGCGCCATGTGAACTGATCGTCTTTTCATATTTACTTAAAGCATGAAATAAACATGAATGAACATCAGAACGTATTTTATTTCTTCCACGGAAAGACGTCAATACAAACTATTTTTCAAGTTTAAGTCCACCGAAGTTAATCTACTCTCCTGTCTAATTTTATTGATTTTTTTGGACAAAATGGCGGATTCTGCGTTGTGATTGGTCAAATCACCTGTCAGTCAAGCCCTTTGCGAATGGTCAATTGTGTAGTGTATGAATTAAATAAGGCTATTTTGTCATTCAGCACTGGAGTCTGGTAGCCTCTCCCTCTCCCTTATGTTAGTTTTTTCGGTTATTTAAGTGTATCATCCGAGTATTTAAAGTGCACTTTTTTTCTTTTTGTGAACACACTACTCTATACTACAAAAGAATAGTGCGTAATTATGCGAATTGGGATGCACCTTACATGTTTCCAACAGTACTATGCTACATTGTTGCCACATGACCTTATCACATAGCATGTTTAAATTAAATTTAAGGTTAAATTTATCATTTTTAGATTGATTTTATGTAAGAATGTCCTAACTTTAGGCAGTGTGGTCAAAACAGAGATGGTAAATGTTAAGGCCAGTCTTTTAGTTTAAAAGTGAAGAAAGGAATTAGGTGTATTACACACAACCATTGAAAAGTTTGGAGTCAAAGACTTTTTTAAAATTTAATTAATACTTTTATTCAGCAAGCATGCATTAAAACAATCAAAAGTCACAATAAAGGCTTTTACATTGTTACAAAAAGAAATCTATTTTAAAATAAATGTTATTTTGAATTTTGAATTAATCAAAGAATCCTGAAATAAATGTATCACTGTTTCCACAAAAAAATATTAAGCAGCAGAACTGTTTTCAACATTGATACTAAGAAATGTTTCTTGAGCATCAAATCAGCATATTAGACTGATTTCTGAAGGATCATGAGACCCTGAAGCCTGGAGAATTGATGCTGAAAATTCAGCTTTGCCATAACAGAAATAAATTATATTAAATTACAAAAAAATAAATGCAGTCTTGCCCCTGGTGAGCATAAGATACTTCTTTCAAAAACATTAAAAATCTTCCTGACCAAACATTTGTACAGTATAGATTACTCTTATAGTGTACTGAAGGAAATTAGATTTGCTGACTGTAATTCCCCTGTGCTTCAGGTATACAACAGCCATCAATAAAGAACATGATCTCAACACTGCCACAGGATAAGGAGGATTATGTTGTAAACAAAGTATCCAGAGAAAGCTGTTTGTTTGAGCAACTTGACTAAACCAGACATAACAATGCTGGCTCAGCAAATGGTGTGAGTACCTGTTGTGTCCAAACAACAGAAGACAGAGGAATGATTAAAACTAGTATTTTTGCTATTTTGTGCTGCAAGATGGCAGGCTTCACCTTTAAAAAGTGTGTGGCACAAATACATTGACTCTTCTAAATGCTTTGTCTCTATTAAAGGACATGATTAAAAAATCAGTTAACTGAGTTCAAAGAGTTTTCCACATTATTCCCATATGATGCCTGTTTACAGTTAGACACTGAGTTTTCATGCTGCCCTGTCATTTTAAATGAACCCATGCTGGCCTGTTTATATTTAATCTGAACTATTTCATAATCATTGTCATATGAATTAAGAAAACAGGACATATTGTAATGAGAAGAACATTAACATTTCCCCCTGGAGAGGGGTTTTCCATTTCTACGATAAATAAAGTGCACAATTATCAGATCAAAATGAGAGAAAAAACAGTGCTGTTGGCATTCAATTCGCATGGGAACACTAAAATTAAACTAGCATTATTCAGATTTGACATTTGCCCTTCTGAATTGCCATTGTAACATGCAATTGAACAAACTCACTGATTTTATAAATCACAGACTGGAGCTCAAAGTGCTGAGCCTTAATTGAAACACTGCTGACGGGATTACGGAGCGCCTTAACAGTGATCCAGCCTTCATGCCAAGTCACTCAAAAACTCAAAGCCGGTCTCTGCCATCCCACCACCTCTAACCACCCATAATTGCTTCCTGACCTTTGCCCTGACAGCCTGACTTTGACCTGTCACGTCCTGTTCTGGTTCCCAAGGGTTGTCTAGTTGGGGATCAGGAAGGGGGACCCCTGAGAACCAGACATGTTAAAACAGGTCCCATAGTTTTAGTTAGGTTTAGATATATGGGCGCTGGAAAGCATGCTGGGAAAATGCAGGCTGCAGGTGGCTTATGTGCAGACCAGAGGGTTCCTGATGGTGGGAAAACTAAGGGGCTACATTTGTGAAGCCCCTCTAGAGGCTGAAGCGGCAGGTTTAGAGGTACATAAATGGGACAGGAGACGCAACCATGCTATTTCAGTAGTTCCAAGTGAAGCTGGCCTTTGAGACAGGCCTCCCCTGTGGGTTGTGGCACACAGACAGGAAGCTGAGGATGGATGACTCTTTTTCGCCAGGGTCTAAATCATCCCTCGTTCACTCCCTCCCTCCCTCCTTCTCTCACTCCACCTGGAAAAACAGTGGCGAGAGAAATGTGATCCTGATGGAAGGGTAGGCTGCGGAGGGGTGTAGTTGTCTAAGCTGCTTTCTACCATTACGCTAATGGAGATAGATGCGGGCTGGAATCATCTTCCCGTCTTCTCTGCTGGATGGAGAGATTGAAAGAGAGTGCACAGAATATCTGCTTTGATGAGCTGTGAGGGCTAGTGTGTGAATGAATGTGAGAGAAGGGAAGCTGCTGGGAGTTGACGACTGATTGTCCATCTCCCATCTCATGCACCTTCATAAGTCTTCACACATTCAGGGAAAGATTAGGGCCCGGGCCATATCTGACTTCAGGGGAGAGAAATCGAGCAATGAGCCACTAGAGATGCAAAACTGAGTGTGAAATACATGAAGAATAGGAAATATTGGAGATATTATCTGTTCCTCGTGTCTCCTTAACTCTAATTATGATATATTGTTATGCAAGTGTTTATCTTGTAATGGCAACTTTAACTTCTGAATTTGTGACAGTACACTGTCTGAAAAATTATGTGCAGAAATTAAACAGCTTATCACTGTGGCAGTACCCTTAAAGGCACAACTTTGTACCTTATTTCCCCTTAAAATATGCATATTACTACCTTAGAGCAATATTTCCCAAATGGTGGTTTGTTAAGGAACTCCGTGGGGTTCCAGAATTTATGAAAAGCTAATAATTAAATGGAATGTAAAATTAAAATGAATGTGGCTGGACAATTAATCAAACTAAAATTGTGATAACCCAGTGCGATTATTAAATCAAAGGCTGCAAGGTTCACTTTCTTTACACATTCACAGCTTTCAACATTTCTATAGACAGAAGCAATACCAATTCACAGTATTCTGTCATAATAAAAGATGAACATTTGAAAGTGAAGAATTGATTAATTTAAATATAATTATTAGACCTATAATTATCAAATATAGTGGGGGGAAAAATTATTTGATCCCCTGCTGATTTTGTACGTTTGCAAACTGACAAAAAAATGATCACTCTATAATTTTAATGGTAGGTTTATTTGAACAGTGAGAGACAACAACAACAAAAAACATTTTAAAAAAGTTATAAATTGATTTACATTTTAATGAGTGAAATAAGTATTTGATCCCCCATCAATCAGCAAGATTTCTGGCTCCCAGGTGTCTTTTATGCAGGTAAGGAGCTGAGATTAGGAGCACTCTCTTAAAGGGATTGCTCCTAATCTCAGTTTGTTACTTGTATAAAAGACTCCTGTCCACAGAAGCAATCAATCAATCAGATTCCACACTCTCCACCATGGCCGAGACCAAAGAGCTGTCCAAGGATGTCAGGGACAAGATTGTAGACCTACACAAGGCTGGATTGGGCTACAAAACCATCGCCAAGCAGCTTGGTGAGAAGGTGACAACAGTTGGTGCGATTATTCTCAAATGGAAGAAACACAAAATAACTGTCAGTCTCCCTCGGTCTGGGGCTCTGTGCAGGATCTCACCTCGTGGAGTTTCCAGAACTGCACGGGAGGATCTTGTCAATGATCTCAAGGCAGCTGGGACCATAGTCACCAAGAAAACAATTGGTAACACACTACGCCGTGAAGGACTGAAATCCTGCAGCGCCCGCTAGGTCCCCCTGCTCAAGAAAGCACATGTACAGCCCGTCTGAAGTTTGCCAATGATTCAGAGGAGAACTGGGTGAAAGAGTTGTGGTCAGATGAGACCAAAATCCAGCTCTTTGGCATCAACTCAACTCGCCGTGTTTGGAGGAGGAGGAATGCTGCCTATGACCCCAAGAACACCATCCCCATCGATAAACATGGAGGTGGAAACATTATGCTTTGGGGTGTTTTTCTGCTAAGGGGACAGGACAACTGCAACTGCACCGCATCAAAGAGACGATGGACGGGGCCATGTATACCGTCAGGGTCAGGGCATTGAAAATGGGTCGTGGATGGGTATTCCTGCATGACAATGACCCAAAACACACGGCCAAGGCAACAAAGGAGTGGCTCAAGAAGAAGCACATTAAGGCCCTGAAGTGGCCTAGCTACTCTCCAGACCTTAATCCCATACGAAATCTGTGGAGGGAGCTGAAGGTGCGAGTTGCCAAACGTCAGCCTCGAAACCTTAATGACTTGGAGAGGAATGAGACAAAATCCCATCTGCAAAGATGAGTGAGACAAAATCGCTCCTGAGATGTGTGCAAACCTGGCGGCCAGCTATAAGAAACGTCTGACCTCTGTGATTGCCAACAAGGGTTTTGCCACCAAGTAGTCGTTTTGCGAAGGGGTCAAATACTTATTTCACTCATTAAAATGCAAATCAATTTCTAACTTTTTTGAAATGCGTTTTTCTGGATTTTTAGTTGTTATTCTGTCTCTCACTGTTCAAATAAACCTGCCATTAAAATTACAGTCTGATAATTTTTTTGTCAGTGTGCAAACGTACAAAATCAGCAGGGGATCAAATAATTTTTCCCCCACTGTACTTTTATTTTATTGACAATTACAATTTACACCAGTAATATGTATATGTATTTATTTTCATAGTCTAAACTGTAATATAATAAGTGCAGCCCTACATAATTTTCAAATTAAAACAATCAAAATAAACATACTAAAAAAAGATTCTATATTATTTATTTGCATGTCATGTGACCCTTAACAAACATCAGATGACTATGAACATATAAATGTGATGGCAAATAATTGAAATTTAAGAATTTTACATCTAAGGGAACCCCTTCTTTACAGTACAAATATGTCCGCTTATCATACTACTATGACTCTTTAAATACAGTACAAAAATGTCCCTTTAATGATAAGCTGTTGTACCCTAAAGGTACCATTTTTGCACTTTTGTGTAGATGTTGTTCTTCCATCTTTATTTCTCATATATTTGCAATATCATCTCTTGTTATTTGGACATACCTGACCATTATATGTCATTTTTTAATCAAATGCAGGAGAAAGATTTTAAGCTAGAAAAAAATAAAGCTCAAGATCGGACACATCTGTGCCTCTTCTCTCTCTCTCAAAGTTTTCACTTGGCCTGTCAAAACCATTGCGATGAGGTGTCAGTCGTGAGTCCTGTATGACATCATTGTAACGAGCCCATAATGGTGTAATGCGGCTCCAAATCACCGTGTCTCATTTGAAACCCACCTGGCCCTTAATGACAAATGACACAGCAAATCAGCGCACTATTCTGTGAAAATGACTTCAGGAGTGAGTCATCGGTAGAAGCGAGCCATGTTCAATCTTAACAACAATCGAGCCCAATTTAACAAAAGCTTTAGCCTGTTTTTTTCTTTCTTTCTTTATCTTACACAGTGATGGAGGAAAGGATTGGTGCACATTTGAGATCTCATGCATATATTCTCTTGATGTCTTTGCCCCATCAAGGACGTTTTGGATGTCCTACATTATTTTTTATGTGTTATAAGCAGGGACGTTGCATAAATGAGTACTAGAGTGTGCTTCAGTTGGCTACAATTTTAAGATGAGCTGTCTTGTCTGAATTAAATTAATAAGACAAGTAGAAATAATTCTACAAATAATAAATCTAGTAATCTGACAGTTATAGATTTACAGACGTTTAAAAATTGCTGTAATGTAAATATCACTAATAAAGTTAGTTAACTCATTTAATCTCACCAGTAAATAATAATTAATTGTAACTGATTGATCGACATTATAAAATCGGGTTGCACTTAATTTTACAGTGTCTTTGTTACACGTTATATGTACTTACTATAAAAGTAAATTATGCATAATTACATGCAACTACACTCTTAAAAATAAAGGTGCATAAAAGGTTCTTCACAGTGATGCCATAGAAGAACTATTTTTGGTTCCACATAGAACCATTCAGTCAAAGGTTCTTTAAAGAACCATCTCTTTCTTACCTTTTTATAATCTGAAGAATCTTCTTTCGCCACAAAGAACCTTTTGTGAAACAGAAAGGTTCTTCAGATGTTAAAGGTTCTTTATGGAACCATTAAGTCAAAAAGGTTGTTCTATTTTATTTTTATTTTTATTTTTAAGAGTGTAGCCTTAAACCAAATCCTAATCCTAACCCTAATAGTAGAGAAACCAGGCATTTTTTTAGAAAACCACAGGGTCATACATGCCATTTTTTTTATCCAAGTGGTAAAATACATGGGCTCACTCACAGAAGAATTTGGAATGAAATGGGTTAATAGCTGCTGCCATCGCGTGGATTTTCAACGACAAGTTTCTGAGGCTGTCGAGCTGCCCTTTTGTCGTCAAAATGTCTCTTCCAGCTGAAAGAGGGCGCTAGAGGTTTAGTTTCATATAAAATGAGTCAGAGACGCGGAAGCACAATAGCGTAAAGCACGCACTGACGAAGCTGGGCAGATATGGGTGTGCAAATAAAAGTTGAATACTGGTGAGTGATTTTACAAAAGGTAAATCTGTAGATTATCTAAAATATTATGTGATTTACAAACGTTTTCCTCTATTCAGGTAAAATGTCTTCACGAATGTGGTAACGTTAGATTAAACAGCTCGTGCAGATTGCCAGCTCTGCTGTCTTTGTTATTAACATAACCCTCTTCATTATCTCGTGTCCTTTATGTATTCCTGAATAAATATCATGTACTAGTTTATCATGCATCATGTTTTAACACGTGCTGTTCTCCAAAATGCCCGGCGTGTCTCGTAAACAGGTTTGGAAAGGGTTTAAAGATCGGAGCTGGTAACTTTACCTCAGAGATTTAAGATGATCCATCTACTATGGGATTTTAGCAGGAAGACTAAATCCTAAACTGTATATCCCTTGGTAAAGTCTATACAGAGTAAAAGACCCCCATCCAAGCAACCCAGGAACCCATTAAAATACTAGGCTATATTTACTTTATAGCAACATTCTATAACAAACATTAGCTTCTTTAACGCTTAATGGGTTATGAATGTGCCGTATATTTTGGAAAAACAAATAATCGAATGTAAAAAAATAAAATAAAATAAAAATCCTATGTCTTTTATATATTTAAGGCATGCAAAGAGATATGATGTGCACAGCAACTGAACTGTGAGGAAAGTTATGTGCAATGGTATTTGCTAGATTACTGTCTCCAGTGAGTGATCGCAGATTTTTTTACCCTCTCATAAAAGATATGGAAGCCCCTTTCTATCATAGAATAAAAAAAGGTAACTACGACTTTTTTTTTACCTTCTCAATTCTGAGAAAGTCTAAAATTTCAGGATCTAAACTCAGAATTTGGTGATCTAAACCAGGGAAAAAAGTAGCAATTTCCTTATTTATTGTTTATTCTATAGTGGAGTAAAAAACAAATGTGAGATGTGAATCTAAAATTCAAAGGAAAAAGAACCGCAACTGACTTTTTCTGAATTTCTTAGTTTTCCTCAGAATTGCAAGAAACAAAGACCAAATTGTGAGAGAAAATCATGTAGCCTAATTCCTTTTTTTTTTTTTTTTTTTCTTTTTTTTTTTTTATTCTGTGGCAGAAAACAAGCTTCCATAGTTCTAGTCTCCAGGTTTATTGTCGGACATAAACTCGTACACTAGTTACCACCCATTGCCTGTTTGCCTGGATCCAAACGTTTGTTGGATGGCATAATTACTGTCCGCTTACATTCACTGTTGTCTTGCAGCGGCGGATGAGGGTACGAGCCCCGCTTTCAGGAGCTCAAGCAGGTCGTCACTGCTGAGTTCTCTGATGCGGACGTGAGTGGCTTCGTCGGCCGCCAAGGTACCTTGCACATTCATGGCCATACAGTGATTTACATTTTATGCAAAAATATGAATTCTGTTTCTCTTTTCCAGGGAGCTTTGAGATCGAGATCAATGGACAACTGATTTTCTCAAAGCTGGAAACCAGTGGCTTCCCATATGAGGATGATGTGAGTAAATATCTCACGCTGTATAACGTTTTTACCTATAAAAAGTTGATTGATTTTTACATGTGTATATCTCTCTTTTATCCCATCCACAAGATTATGGATGCTGTCCAAAGAGCCTATGATGGCCAGCCGGTGGAGAAGATCACCAAGAGCCGGCCTCCTTGTGTCATCCTCTAAAGTTTCAATACTTGACCCTTCACTATTGGCTCTAAAAATGTTTAGATTATGAATGGTTTTGTTAACATAATTTAAACATCTAGAGAAAGAGTGTATTGATGTAGGCTCCTTAAACGTCCCCTCCTCTTCACTCCTCCGGTCTGGTTGCTGGACGTAAATGATTATCGTAACTCTAAAGTGAGCAGTTATGGTATGAGGCCTGCAGTCCACACATCCTTTAAGCTAGAGGAGCAAGATGCGGGGATGCTGAGGAGGCCAATGGAAGGGTTAATGTCTTTGTTTCTTTTCTTTTTTTGTTGAAGCCACATTGCCTACTGGGGTCACTGTTCGTCTGCTGGTTATTTGTTTTTGTTTTGGGGAGTTTGAAGAGAATATACTAATGTACTAAAACGTTTGCTGTAAGAAGGGAATGCCTAAAGCTCGGCTCATTATTTTTGGGTGTGTCTGAGTAGATATTGTCATTTTGCAAGTGTCCCTTCACGTGCACCATCTCATATCAGCATGAAGAGATCTGTTGTTTTTGAGTGTTTGAAGTTCTGTAGGGAACATTCTACACCAACTTCGCTTGGTGTCAAAGCTCAGGTGTTTTGCCTCTTGCAAGCATTTTGCGCAGTGGTTTTTTTAAAAATTATTATTAGTGTTATAGAATGTTTCATCATTAAATCAAACCAAATAGCTGGTTTAAGGGCATTTATATGACTTGCAGACACTGCTGCATGTTTTTTTGTGTGTGTTTTAAGAAACTACTGAAGACCCTGTTTATGAAACATCACTCGTGTACGGTTAATAAAATAATGAGCTATCATCTGGTTTTGTCCTCCAATTGTGTCTGGATCTCTTATTGTCTGATTGTGCCTGTACCCTTGCTTTTTACATGCAATTTGTTCTGCATTCATCTGTGTTCTGTTAATGTGTAGTCAACAGAACACTGTTACACAAAATCTGTTTCTCTCTGAGGTACTGGCTTTGGTATGCGTGTCAGATAACAAATGTTTTATATGACATTATAATTAATATTAAGAAATTGGAAATCACATACAGAAATTATTAGTCTTTTTAATTAAGGTGGTAGATCAGACCTAATTCAATATAGTGCTGTGGGATGGAAGTTTCTTCATGTGGTTATGAGGACAGTAATGTTTAGCTGCTTAACTCAGTCCAACTGATTCTTTAATTTGTAGACATTAAATAAAATACACGGACTATTCAATGAATTTGATTATACATAACCCTGGAACTCAAAACCAGTCTTAAGTCGCTGCATGGGGTATATTTGTAGCAATAGCCAAAAATACATTATATGGGTCAAAGACCCATAAAGATCATGTTCTGTGAATATATTTTGTAAGTTTCCTACTGTAAATATATCAAAACTTAATTTTTGATTAGTAATATGCATTGCTAAGAACTTCATTTGGACAACTTTAAAGATGATTTTCTCAGCATTTTGATTTTTTTTTTTTTTTTTTTTGCACCCTCTGCCAAATATTGTCCGATCATAATATGATGTGCTTATTTACTCAGCATTCAGATTATGTATAAATCTCAATTTTGGCAAATTGACCCTTATGACTGGTTTTGTGTACCAGGGTCACATATGTTCAGTGTATTATATGTTACAGTAAGCTTTTTGTCAGCTTGTCCTTATTTAAAACAATATTTGTATTTTAAAATATATTAAATCATTAAATCTGTATGTAAACCTTCTAACACAGTCATTCAGTGCTACATACTTCTGAAAACAGCTTAAACCTTAAATGTTTTACTGCATTTTGGCCTGACATTTTAGCTGCCAACCAGCAAACCATCAGAATGCAGGCCTGTCAAACTAGCTAAGTGTGGTTTGCGATGTTTTTATCCCCTCAGTGTTGCCGGAGAGGGCAAGTGTACCCTAAAAATAATTATTTTATGCAGCTGTTGACATTTAGGCTATTGATACAATGATGAACTGTTAAAGAGGGTCATTGTCACTGACAGTGATGAACAGGTACTGGCCTTTGGAAACTCTGTAGGCGTGTTTTTGTCAGACAGGTGGAGGTGAGCAGGGTGTAGCCTTTCTGACGCAGGTGTGTCGGTGGATGTGTTGTTTTCTGTCTCCTCGAACAACCAGGCAACCATTAACCTTCACAGGTCAGAATCCAAAGACAAGAATCATGGTGGTGAAGATAAAAGTCGAATACTGGTAAGTTTCTTTACTTGTGTAGCCTATTCAAGTATTTAAATTACTGTTGTTCCTCATTGTACATTTTTTCACTGCCAATACATTTCTGAGTTTTTAAATGTGTCGGCAATGTTTCAAAAAACCCAGTGAGCTGCATATAACGCATTTGGTCATCAAACACGCACTTCGCAGTAGCTGTGATGCCCATAAATGCTGTGTTTTTAGGCGTCTGGAGATAAGAATACTTGCTGCGAAATGCGAATCGGTTCTTTTGAGCAGATCGTTTAAAGAGCCGATTCAAATGCCGATCATCCTGTGGTCCCTGACATCACAGCGTCGCATATTTACATGCTCCAATTTTTTCAAGTAAACTAAATGTAGTCATATATTTTATCAATTTTCTTTCATTCGTAATGTTTATTGCATTTCATGAGTCCAAGTTCAAGTTTGTCGCAGCTATGATTCAAGAAAACGTTTAAAACTTAATTTCAATTTACGTTAAGTAAGCCTAACAGTTAGTTAAAGTGTATTTATTTACATCATACAAGGAGTCAGCGAGTTGTTGACTCAAGAACCGCGCGGAATGTAAATGAATCATTCCGATGTTTTGTGAACCGGTTTGACCAGTCCAGTGAAAAAAAGGACCCAAAAGAACACCACGCTAGTGTTGTTATCGTGCGATATGGTTATACATGCAGAAATGACTGCGCATATTTCAAAATGAATAACTAGTCTTCTGTGACCCACCAGCGGCGGATGAGGGTACGAGCCTCGCTTTCAGGAGCTGAAGCGAGGCATCTGCGCCAAGTTTCCTGATGCCGAGGTGTCAGGCTTCGTGGGCCGGAGAGGTTGAGTACACAGTGTCCTTCTGACTGTCCTCATATAGACACGATAATCTACATATAGCATATTTACATAAATTCCTCACCCACTAAATGAATGAAAAGTTTGTGATGTTCACAGTAACAGTATCACCTTCCTCTTTCCTGTAGGAAGTTTTGAAGTACAGATCGATGAACATCTGGTCTTCTCAAAATTAGAAACAGGAGGTTTCCCTTATGAAGAGGATGTAAGCATCAGGGAATATTACATTTTTGTGTTTGTTTGTTTGTTTATATTGTGTGGCTAAATACTTTAAGTAGCCTATATTGTTTCCTAGTTTTAGACTTGTGTCTTTTTATTGGGTTAAATAGCATGTAGCCTATAGGATCAAGAATAGCCTACTTTTTAAAACCAACACTTTTGAATTTTGCTTGATATACAAAAACTTATAAATGTGGGATCATGCTTTGTCACATATAATGTAAGTTTGTTTCTGTAAGACAACGTTTTGAAATAACGGAATTTTGAGAATAGTGCCAAAAATGTGACGCAATTTAATATAGATTTCAGCTCTGCACGCTCTGGACATTCATACAGTAACCTAATCTGGGGTGTGGTTTAAACGGTGTTGAACGGTTTCTTATTTACGATGGACATTGTTCACTATTCACTCCAACACATCCCTTTTAAACAAAAGTATTGTCCAAACATGTATAGTTTGGCGCACTTTTGCATTGTCAGACTAAATTCAAGCATTTAATCCAAGAATTTAGAAAAGATTAAGATATTAAAAAGATTTTTAATATAATGAAAAACAAATCCAGTCAAGTCTGTCTACAATTGTACCTATAGTAGTGCTATGTGTTGTTTACGTCTTTTAATTTTCCTTATCTTTTTCTTTGTCTAATCTCTGTAGATTATGGAGGCCATTGCTAAGGCTAAGGATGGAAAGCCTGAAAAGATCACCAGAAACCGTAAAGAGTGCATCATCCTCTAATGCTTTGACCTCTGATGCCCATTACCATCTCCTCTGTTCGATCCACACAGATCGCAGAAAATGGCTTTATTTTTTTTGAAGCTCTTCACTCGTCTCCTTTATCACTCTAGCTTTTTGGACGTAAATGATTGCCGTAGCTCAAAGTTCAAAAGTTATGGTATGAAGCTTTAGTCCAGAAAACTCTGAACCCGTAGTAATAAAGAAGAGAGTGAAGAGTACTTTTTTTGTTTTTTCGTTTTATTTAATGGTCAGTTTTTCTGACAGAATAATCAGTTTATTCAAGAGATATGAGACCTGGTCTTATTCTGATACCTAAAACTTAAACTTATTGAGTAGGATTTCAAAGATAAAGTTATAGAATGATTTTTAGTGGGAAAAAAAGACACAGATATTGGTAGGGTAATTGGTAAATAACTGGTAAAATTACTTCATTTAAAAAAGTACCAAAACTGTTGATTTAACTAACTTGAAGATAATTGACAATTGTGGTCCATGTAATGTAAAAAAATCACTCAATAAACAGTGTCTAAAAATATTTACAGATTGTTTTTGATATGTTGTCACATGTGCCTAACTAACATTTAACTCTCATGAAATCTGTCTGCTTTGGGCTAGTAAATTTATAATACATAAGTTTTCATGAATTATGACTCATATTAGATGTTTTAGTGCAGCAGTGAATTGCTTTGGAGAAATCCTTCAGGTTGTAAACATTTCTGCCAGCAGTAGAGGGCGTTTCTCTTTGCTGCTGTGTTCTTTTAGTATATTTGCTATTATCTCAGTTTACACTTCATGCATTAACAAAATGGAGGTGAAACTGTTTAAATGGAGCCATCTATAATAAAGAAGATTTCCTAACTAATTGCAAGTAACAGAATGGTGTTTATTACCAGCAATCAGTGGCATTTCAGAAGAGTCAGGCGTGTAATAGTGTAGGCTACTGTAAATATAGTGCACTGAACAAAAATATTAAGTATGGTGATTAAGTTCAAGTCAGGAAGGCTCAGAGTCAATATAACACATCTCTGCTTTTGTAAGACAAAACACTGCTAGGGCATTGACGCCAACATTTCATTATACCAAAAGTGTTAAAGTACATGTAATGGGGCGTACTGTACATGCTTATTAAGGCTAAGATAATATGAGGAAAATTCAGTTAGGAGTTTCCAACGCTGCACTGTAATTTTCAAAATGAAAATTGCGTGAACGCCCTTAAAGCAGCGGGTGATAGTTTGTGTGTATGGTTATCACAGAACAGTCAAGCTGGTGTGTTTTATCATAAAACGCCAGAGACTGGAGGAGCGACACGCCTACACATACACACTGTGTGCTGTACAATGTGATATGTGCAGTATAGCATGAACACTGGGGAATAATATACAAGGCACACTGGTGTTATTGTGAAGAGCAGAGATACTCACAAGGGCAAGAATACTATTAAAAAAAAAAAACAGTAGTGTAAAAAAAATACCTGACAAAGAAAAATCAGTTAATTACTGAATTTTATTAATTATAATCATTCTAATAATATCCAATATATTACGCATTAATTTCCTAATCAAAATTCAAATCTTGAGTCTGTGAATGTCAAACAGCATGATTTTTGGCAAGATTTTACAATGTGGGGAAATGTTTTTTTCATTTGTTTAAAATTATTAATTTTAATTTTTAATTTAAATTGTCCATCTAGTTATATTTGTGTAAGAAAGAGTAAGATGCCCCTCCACCTTATTGTTTTTCTCTTAACTATAGATGGCAGAAAATCTCATCTCAACACTTTTGATGAATGGCTACACTATTTTTTTTTTATTTTGTCATTTCATCTGAATATCAACATTTTGAGATTTAGTCAGTCTAAACAGTTTTAAGGTAATTGATTTAATTTAAGAAAATAGTGATCTTTGACATTAAAGTTTTTGTGTCTATTTGTTAATTATGGATTTTTGGATACATTTTTAAACTTGTGGAGTAAAAGTTGCAATTAAATATTCAAATATTCATATGCCTGTATCTATATGTCATATAATAATTTGACCTTATCCCAGGCAGGGGCAATTTTACTGCAGTAGGGGCCATCGCACACCCCTTTTTTTGTGCTATAACAACTAAATTCTCAAATGTTTCTATTTATTAAAACATTAGCTGATGCATCATCATCCTGCACTTGCTAAACCTATATCTAAATATGTTACAGTTTAAAAGTAAATCCACATTGATCTTAAGGAGTGCGTCTTCCCCCCCATACCTGGCTACCAAAATAATCAAGTGTAATCAAATCAAATTTCAGATTTCATGATGCATTACAAATAATGGTTAGAGTAAATATTCACATTCCTACTTTATCCACTTTATGTCTAACACAACAGCGAATGCGGCTGCTTGTAACTTGAATATGCGAGACTTCCGATCTCATAGCTACAAAAACATTATGTTATGCTGCTTGATATTGCAAACTGGTATTTGTTATATCATTTCCATCATTTTAATCTACTGTAGTAAATACACATACATTGTAGTATGCATGTGTAGTAAACACATACATTTTTGGTATAGTATTAAACTACAAGTGACAAAATCCTGCCTTAGCATTTACACACACTATATGAAGCAAACTTCCTCTCTGACTGGCTCAGTAATCATGGTTCAGTTATTGCTCACGGGTCATGTGATGCTCCTCTCTGGAGATGCAGTTATTCCATCCTTTAATAGGTCTCATAACTGCAGTACTGAGCATTAATTACTCTTTTAGACCTGAAAGGTCTCTAGCCACGTGAATGCTGGCATCATAAATGTGTTGTCAGTGGACTGTAATCATTGCCTGATGTCCCCAGTGAGAATGTGCTCTAATGCACCTGGTATAAAGGTGCGTATTCTTCCCCATGGACTTTAACAATGTAGATATTATTTTAAATGAACACTAGGTAAATTATAAGTTGACTATATATTATTAGAATTCATTGTATGTTGGAGTGACTGCTGTTTACCTCTTTCCTTTCATTTGGCATTGTCTTTTTCTTAGGTTTCAGCTCTCAGTCAAGACAGCAGCATAATAATTGCGGGGACAGACCTGTCCAATCCTGCTCATGAAGGCCAGCTTTCTGCAGAGTTTTGCTGCAACCTGCCTCAAAGTTTCTGGTAATCATGCAGACCTTTATTAGATGGTTCAGATGTGTTTAATTGGGGTTGGAGCTGAACTCTGCGGGAGCAGGATCGCTTGTCTAAGAGCAACCTGCCTTGCTCGAGGGCACATTAGGAATAATACAGGAGGATGACACAAGTGAATCCGTGTCACTTGGGATTGAACCTTCAAACTCTAAATGGCAGCCCAAGACCCTTGACCACACAACCCCCATCTCCATGTTTCAGGTAATGCATCACATTCGGTCACATAAATTGTTGTTTTGTATTGAAATATTGAAAATGATTATTAGTTGTTCATATGTATTGAAAGATATAAATTGTGTGTGTATTTGAGCGCAGTCGTAAACAGTCATGGGGTCATGTGTGCGTTGATAATGTGTTGATGCCAGGTTACTGCTTCTTTCAAAAATCATTTTCCCAGCCGAGTTCACCCCAAACCGAATGTACCATGGCCAAAACTGCTGTAAAAAATAATGGACGCTTTTCCCTAATTCAGAGTTGGGGCCAGCGTTTTCTTCCCACAGTCAGAAATATGTGGCCACATTATTTCAACTCTCTCAGAGCAGATTCTTTCTTTATTCCATTCAAATTTAAATTAATATCTTTTAAATATAAATGTCCATTTTCACAGTGTATTGAGATAATTTCATCAAAAGTTAATATTTTTGTATATTTTGCCAGAGAAAAAATAGTATAAAACAAATCACTGACTTCTTTCCCTCATTGCAGAGCTGAAATATTGATAAGGCAAATATAAGTGCAAAGACATACTGTAAGTAAACCGTAATCTGTTTGAACCGTGTGACCAAAAACACTGTTACGATGCCCTTACTTATGACGTCAGAGAGATTAAACCATGGAAATGTCACAAAATAACTGGCTTGAACAGAAAGTGAGGGATAAAGACAAAATATGCATTTTCAGAAAACGCATAATGCATTTGAGAAATGTACAATTAAAATACAAAAAAATGTGTCTGTTTTTCCTTCTTCAGTGTAATCTATTAAACTTTTTATTATAAAACTGTTATATTTGAAACTTTCTTTTGCATTACACCCTAAAGAGAGTTAAATCTGTCAAATTATATGACGAGGTTAAGTGTGCTGAGTAGTAATGAATAGTAATGAATAGTAAGACAGGAATATACACGGAACACAAATGGCGTTTCCAGAGAGTGACCTGAACCAAGAAGGTTCACAGAATCATCACTCTGGATGAAAAGTTAATCAGCAAAGGACACACCCTGGATTATTGTTTTGTTTTATTTATTTCCAGGACTTGAACGAGCTCTCATTGGCTCAAGGGGCAGCAGTGTTTCCGTGACTCAGCGGAAAAAAGGTGACATATCAAACTGATGTGAGGGTCGTGGAGGGGGAAACCCCTTAAAGCACCCCCCCAACCACCTTTACAGGGGTGTCCACCAATACCCAACGTGAAGGGAATCCCAAACCTCTATGCAGCTTGACGTCAGAAGGCAAGATGCTGTTTTACTGATTAGTTTACCCTGCTTATGATGAGCTCCACATTAAAATTATACCTTAACCTCTCTCTCTCTCTCTCTCTCTCAGTGTGTCATAATTTGGCCTTTATCCAGGTTAACTGTTTTCTGGGAGTGGCTTGAACGATGGGCTGTTGTTTATATTTTATATTCATGTTTTTTGCAGAAACCTTTTTACCTGAGGAACTAGCATTAAAGTGCACAATTCACATGAACCTATGCCTTTTGAATCAGTTTAATGAGGACACAGAATTAACTAGGACAGGTAACAGTCTGTACAACCAGAGGCCTCAAACTCTCTCTGCCTCTCTTACTCTGTTCTGTCTTGGACCGGGTTGAAGTTGACTGTTTTTGGGAGTGGTATTAGGGTTGGGGTATTCCTGCTGTAAGGTGGCCCCATCGATAAGGCTATTTCTCTGATTATGGGGGTCTTATCACTCCCTCCCAGCCCTGGGTGCTCTTCGCATGCCGATGCTTTTCGGATTGCCGAACACTACGTGACTTTACGTCTTTCTCTCTTTTTCCATTATCACTCCATCTCCACCCATGCCTTTTGAATCAATCCAAGGTCAGTTTTGAGTTGGGCGCTCAAAGTGTAGACGCGGAAACCCAGCACAGAGACCCGCCAGGACCACCTGGGCTCAGGTAAGGGTGTGCTGCGCTCTGTTAAACAGTCAAATTAAGTGTTTATGAGAAGGTCTGTCTGAGTGAGTGCAATTGAAAACAGTTGGTTAAAATTGCGCACAGGGGGACACCTGCTAAAGGTACACTGCAAAAAACAATTTTTTTATAGTTGTTATCAAACAAAGACTATCTGTTTTACAAGAAAATACAATTACAGTTTTTCTACTTAAAAATGTCATGGTTAATTCAGTGTGTTACTTGCTGTTTCTTTGTAATTGCTTGTGAAATATACTCGCAGTTTCTGAGTGAAAATTGTTTCTACACCAAGTGTTTTTAGTGTTTTTCAGTGTTTCCAGTGTGCAGATCTCTCTGTTACTTGCAGCAGTCATTTTGCAAGGATTGCTGGCAAAAATCTGAACTTTATATTATATATATTGTCTCTGTAGTTGTATTTCTAAATGTCCTTTTTAAGTTTTTCTAAATATCTCAAAAGATTGAGACTGAAAATAATGATCTTTCATACTGGAAACTGTGAATGTGTGGCTCATATAAAGGAGTCAAATTGTTTGTTTTATAACTGCATTTAGCAGATTATTCCAGGTAGCATATTTAAATTTGCCATTCATTTTAGAGTTGCTGAAACTGCTAAGCTAAAAGAAAATTTCTGCAAGTTTAAATTTGTATATATAAGTAAATCTAAATATTAATCATGTTACTGAAAATCATTTGTCTTTTTTTAAATTGGTGCAGTCTGGTGTATTTTGTTTACTGAAATGCTGGACACTGTGTGTATAATTCTGTCTATATAGAGTAACTTTCTTCAGAGTATTTATTGTATATGCTGCACATTATCATATATAACTTATTAGTTGCAGTATTCTAATAAACAATTCTAGGAAGCAGTGTTCTTCTCCCTCCACTCGATTTATCATTGTACACATTTTTTTGTTTATTTGTTTTTTTGTTTGTTTGTTTGTTTGTTTGTTTTTATGTGGAACTGAATTAACTTTAACACGTTGGAAATAATTTTAGTAGTAGTAGTAATTTTTTGGTAAATGTTGATAATATAATCAGATTTTTGTTCACTGAGAAATACACTGAGGCTTTGCTGTTTTTTACTTAAATGAAGTAGTCAAAGACATACAGAACATTGAGGACTGTATATTTTTTCATAATTCATGCTTATATATGCTATTGCAAATACACTGTAAATATTCTATGTCAATCATTTGAAGTCAAATTCACTGGTAAAACTCATACTAGTCAATCATACACTTTGTTGAAATGTATTTGTTGTGTTGTCTGTAGTAACACTTTAATAAAGGGGAGTTCATATATGAATGAATGATAACCACTGCATGTAGCAGGTGTGCAGTTCTTCCAGTCTGACTGTGTCATTTTGTTTCTCTGTGTGTGAATGAAGGTTATGTGTGAGTTCTGGGACAGAGAGAAGACAGTCTCGATGATGGAAGCAGTATCGTTTGAAGGGGTGAGGAGAGCATCTCATAGCACATGAAGTAGTTGATGAAGTTCAAGTGCAGGTTGTTTTATTGGCATGACATTTGTATTATAGTATGGATAGATATCTCTCTCTCTCTCTATAGGACAACGACATGTCCTATGAGGACAGTGAGTCACCTCTACCATCTCCGTTCACCTTGTGAGTATCACACGTAAAACACACTGATAGAAATGCGAATAAAGTTGCATCTGCTTCACTGCATTTCTCAGCCACAGCTTAAGATTCCTGCCCTAGTCAGGTTGTATGAATTAAAAGAAAAAAATGAAGCCTGTTTTAGGACTGGTAATGTTTATAAAATTATTTTGATGATTAATATCCCCAAGCTGTCATTACCATGGTGCATCTAGAAATTTTGATTACCGTATTATTTTATTTGGTGACGTTAATACTTTTTATATTTAAAGCAACTGTGTGTAGGTTCGTGTATTTTTGCATTAGAAGTACCATCAGCATGATTTTGAAAACTGATATTTCAAGGTGAAATAAACTTACAGTTGTTTCGAATGAGCATAAATTAAACCAAGTGAAATGTAAATACAACGATGTGTAAATACAATGCAATTTTAATGTTTACACATTACAACAATGAGAATAAGATTTGACAAATTATTGAGATATTGACAATTAATAGTTGTCATGAAAATAGTTGTCTTTTTTTATAGCTATATAAAATTGTATATACTTTTTATTTAATTACCAGTCAGCTATTATATTTATTGATTTAATATAGTCTTTCTTTTTTGGGAGAAGCTTATCAGGCAGTCATCAGTTGTCATCTGAAAATCTCTAAAAAATATTTACTAATTACGTAAACCTCTAATAGTCAGAAGTTATTTTTCCACTTTCAAATGGAACGTTGTGTGTGGTGATGAATGGTCACAAGCCCAACCATGTGCCCCTGTCATTTTAAATAAATAAGTAAGTGGATTACTACACACACTACAGTAGCCTATACTTCAGGATTACAGACAGTAAAGTTGTAAAATGTCGCATCCTTGTGGCCGACCAGGGCAGTGCGAGGGCTGGACAGAGTGAGGTTTATGTTTCTTGTGTCAGGGATGGCTTGAGTCGCTTTGTAAGAGGATGGAGTTCATTCTGCCCTATGGTGCATAAGATATGGTGAGTGTGTGGAGCCGTGACAGTCGGGTCTGTACCCTGGTGTGTTTGTTGTAGAGTGTGCTCTCTGTCGCCCTCTTTAGGACCCCTGCGGGACACAAAGGCAGCTATGATTTAGAGCAGATGAGGCAGCAGGAAGAGGAGCATCAGACCTTCACCTTCTCTAGAGACTTAGAGGGTGTGTTTGCCATACACATGCATATATATATATATATATATATATAAACACAAACCATACACCTTACTGATTCCCTACTGTTTTTTTTTCCATTTCCCTTCTTCAGCTGCCCGAAATACCAACACCAATGCCATCAAGAGAGGAGATGCAGAGGTGATTCACTCAAATACATTAATTCACTTACTCTTACCTTTGACTTCTTTGTAAAAGCCTTAATAAAAATTCTCGTCCACACTAGGCATACGTTGAGTTAAACGAGCTACGTGGGGAGGTGTGGCAGGAAATGGGGCGCTGGCTGGGTTATGAGGAGAACTTAAGCCCTGCCACGGGACAGTGGAGTCAGCCCCACATTTCCTATCTCACCTTCAAAAGCCTCATTCAACTCCGCAAGGTCATGAGCACAGGTGAGACACCAAGTGACATGTTTCCTCTGGCCTTTAGACACTTTAACTAAATAAGAAAGTGTAGAGTGGAAAGGAAATGGGTAAGTGTGGTAAGATGCCCATATCTCAACCTGACCCTGGAGCACAAAACCAGTCTTAAGTAGCACAGGTATATTTGTAGCAATAGCCAACAATACATTGTATGGGTCAAAATGATCGATTTTCTTTTATGCCAAAAATCCAGGGTCACAATTCCGTAAATGGATCAAGAAAAACACACCAAGCAAATCAAAGCTTCTTTCAAAGTTGTTATAATGACATGACACTATAGCATGTTGATAAATGTGAATAATGTAAAGCAAACACCATATCACAATTATATTTTTTAAATTATATATACCCTCAATGAAAATGACAATTTTCTGAAAATATTAACGCCACACTGTTCACAACAATATTTGAAGAGCCCCCCTCCAATGTTTATTTTGATTTACAGAAAAAAAAAGGAGTGTCCAAAGATTAAAAATAGTAACTGAAATAGTTATAATTAAAATTTAAATTAATCATCACATTTTAGAATTTCAGGTTTCCCGTTTTGGGTGTGAATTAAAAGCAATATTCGGTAACACTTTATTTTAGGGTCTCTTAACTAGTTGCTTATTAGCATGCATATTACTAGAATATTAGACATTTATTAGTAGTAAATAAGCACATATTAATGCCTTATTCTACATGACCTCATTCTACATCCCTAATCCTACCCAATACCTAAACTTAACAGCTACCTTACTAACTATTAATAAGCAGCAAATTAGGAGTTTATTGAGGGAAAAGTCGTAGTTAATAGTGAATAAGTGTTCCCTATTCTAAAGTGTTACCGAATATTCTTCCATGTTCTTTATTGTGACTGTAACCAGGGGCGGTGCTGCTAGACGTTGATGAGAGCAGCTTATCTAGCATTTGTCAGAAGATGGTGGAACAACTCCTGCTCAAAAAAGAGATCCGGCCCACTGATCGTGACGCTCTTGTGGCCGTACTGCAGCGCAAGCGCAGGTTAGGCTCCATGCCATCTGTGTTGCTTTGTGTGTTTGTGTTTATGTGGAGGAAAGTTACTTTGGTTTTTATCACTGTATAAAGTAGTCCTGGGAACTGTTTTTTATATTTCAGAAATCCTCATTATTTTGCATATGAGTCACAGGGGTCTATATTAATAGCTGAATATGACTATAAACTTTATATGACTCATTGTTTCTGCTTCACAGTCAATTAGAGCCCACTTCAGCCCCTGGTTCGGGAGACATAGAGCTGCAAACATTCTCAATCACCAAACAGGTATCTATCTATCTATCTATCTATCTATCTATCTATCTATCTATCTATCTATCTATCTATCTATCTATCTATCTATCTATCTATCTATCTATCTATCTCTTGTTGGTCCTGCAGCAGTCACATCAACCAGTCAGATGTTATAAAAGGGTAGAGCTGATGTTATGGCACTGCATGGTTTATAATTTCCCTCTTAATGTTATAGTTCATGATTATTTGATAGGACTGTTGTTCCAGGACCACCAAATTGATCTAGGATGTCCTACTGGTTAAATTCACAGTGACACTATCCTTCCGTCCTTTCAGTTTTAGACTTTAAAGTCAGATTCTCAGATGTGGCATCCGAAGAATTAAAAAATAACTAAAAACCTCTAGCTTCTGAATAAACATAAAAAATGGATCATTACATCACAGTTTTCCAACTACTGACTTTTGGACTGTTCTGTTCCTCCTCAGCGAGACATGGTTGATCGTGTGGAGGCCTCTTTGGTTTTATCAGGTAAGAGTACATCCATTTTTTATTCTATAAAAACATCTATTTTGTTATATAGCATATTTCATGCCCTTGTTTCTATACCACTGTTAAGGTGTGGTGGAGAACCTCCAGAAACCAGTGGTGGCGTTTGCACGTCTACGGGATTCAGTGGTGATGGAAGGGGTTCTGGAAGCTCCGGTTCCTGTTCGTTTTGTCGTCTTCCTCGTGGGCCCCAGTCACAGTGGCATGGACTATCATGAGAGTGGCCGGGCCATGGCGTCTCTGATGGCTGACTGGGTAAAGAGGCGCTATGGACTGGCACTGAAATGTTATTAAATAAATCAAATAAAAATGAAGGCTTTTCTAATGTCTCATCTTAAATCTGTACCTTCAAACAGGTGTTCACTCTGGAGGCTTACTTAGCTACAAACGAGAAAGATCTGACCAATGCCATGGCAGACTTCATGGACTGCAGCATTGTGATCCCACCCACAGAAATCCAGGATGAGAGCATGCTTAAGCCAATCATCAACTTCCAGAAGAAGATGCTACGAGATAGAGTCCGCCCATTCGACACCCGACTCATGGTTGGGGGCAAAGGTCAGGCTTTATATAATGATAAGGTGTTGATACTGGTATCACTGCATTCATTTAATTTGAAATTTTGAAATTTTAACAAATCCTTCAGTCCCCTTGTGTGCTTTTTTTTTTTTTAATAATCTAAATAGTCTGATGTTTATTAAACAATGTGACACAGTTTATACATTCTGCAGTACTGTGCAGATTTCAGTGCAGATATCCTAAAGATCCAGTCTAAAAAAAACTGCAAATAAGTCTGCAGATTCAGTTGGGTCTGGTCATGTTACTTCTCAAGATCTAAATTTCATTTTAGTGTATATGATGCTGGTCTGGCATTACTGCAAAATATTTCATATAGTTACACTTACACTTATATTCAGTCATTTAGCAGACACTTTTATCCACTTACAAATGAGGAACATAACAACTAATGTATCATGGAAGAGCCAATAATGTTTTAAATACTGCAATGACAAGCTTCTTTATTAAGATGTAATCATATTCATGCTTTTTGGCATGTTTTTTCTTCTTCTTTTTTTTTTCTGTACACATCTTAAGGTTTAATTACCTTAAAAATAATAATACCCTTAAAAATTTCAGACATGTATTTATAGCATATATGCAGTTTAGATTTATCAATAATGGCTACATGGAACATTTTCCTCTGCATCTATCCAGGCCATCTTAGTGTTAAATCTGGAATTATATCAAGTAAACTGTGTTTAATTGTGTTTATTAGCCCCAACTGGACCTGAGAAGCCACGGGAGGATCCACTGGCCCGTACCGGCTATCCATTTGGCGGTATGGTCAAAGACATAAAACGCCGCTACAAGAATTACCTTAGTGACTTTACCGATGCACTGGACCCTCAGGTGCTATCTGCTGTCATCTTCATCTACTTCGCTGCCCTTTCACCTGCTGTTACCTTTGGAGGACTTCTCGGTGAGTACATTCACTGCAAGCGTAGACTAATCTCACCACTGAAAAAGATATAAATTAGTCGCATTTATCGTTAAACTCACGGCATAAAATATGGCACACACTTTATTATGGCCAAGAACTGCCCACCTGGACTGGATGAAATTAAAAAGAGTGCTTCATCCAAAAATGAAAATCCGTACCCTCATTCCATCCTAGATGTATATGACGTTCTTTCCTCAGATGAACACAAAGATTTTTAGAAAAATAGTTCATCTCTGTGGGTCCAGGTAATGTAAGTGTACAAGACCACATACACAAGTTGATGCTTCAAAAACCATTCAAACTGAACTGATGAATCAATCTTCTGAAGCAAAATTATGTGTGTAAAAAAAAAAAATCTGTTTCCATGAAAAACTCTTCCGTTCCACAAAAGGTTCTTTAAAATGTTCTTCAAACTAAGAAAGAAATGCAACATTTACCATCTCTCATTTTCAATATCTCTGTTTTAGCGGACAAGACGGAGCACATGATGGGGGTCTCTGAGATGATGGTCGCTACCTGTGTGCAGGGCATCATCTTTTGTCTGTTTGCGGCTCAACCAGTACTTATTATTGGGTTTACCGGTCCACTGATGGTGTTTGAGGAGGCGTTCTTTCAGGTGATGCTTTTGTTAGTAAGAAATGTGATTTAATGAGGTAGATTATCAACACCTGTGTGACTTTTCTCATCCATCTAAATGCATTCATCTTTCCCATTCAGTTCTGCAAGTCTAATGGCTTTGAGTACATTGTGGGCCGTGTCTGGGTGGGCATGTGGTTGATCATCATTGTGGTGGTGATTATGGCAGTGGAAGGAAGTTTCCTTGTCCGTTTCATCTCACGCTTCACCCAAGAGATCTTCTCCATCCTGATCTCTCTGATTTTCATCTATGAGACCTTTGCCAAGCTTTTCAGGGTATATTCAGTCTTCCAAATGGGCACACACTTCATTAGATTAATTCACATCATTTCATTTTTTTTTCTCTCAATGCTTTGTTCTCTTCCTCAATTCTTCTCAGATTTTCCAAACGCATCCTTTGATTTTGAACTACGAACACTTGAATGATTCTTTGGAAGACCCCTTCCACCCTGTCATCAAAAAGAGTATCAACTTCACAGCTGGTCCTCATGAAAATATTACTGAACATGAAATAGTAGAGAGGGCCTATCCCAACACTGCCCTGCTGTCCATGTGCCTTATGTTTGGCTGTTTCTTTATTGCATTGTTTCTCCGTGGGTTTAAAACTAGCACCTTCCTTCCCGGTCCTGTAAGTTTGCTCAGTTTACCTTTTTTATTTAAAACTCTGGTACTGTTTAGCCAAAAATAGGTTTAAAGGGCATTTTAGCAATTATACCATTCAGCCAAGCCTTTAAATGTACTAATCATGTTACTATTAAAATACTGTACACCACCAGATCCGTCGAATGATTGGAGATTTTGGTGTCCCCATCGCCATCTTCTTCATGATTGCTGTGGATATCAGCATCAGCGATGCCTACACACAGGTTTGACAGACACTAATCATATGACGTAGTTTGCTATTACAGGTTTTTTCAATTGCTTTGGCTCTAACATTCTCTAAACTGTCACAACTGTTTTATGAGATTTAGCATGTCTGCAAAAGGTAGTAACTCAAAATATTTAATTCATGCTTCAAAAAGCAATGGCACCATTTTTATGTACTGTATGTATTTATTCATTTATTGTCATTGTGTGAGCTGTACTGGTTAAAATATTTTGATGTGTTTTACAGTGGCAGTCAACCTTGGAAACGTTTGTTATACAAATTAAATTTTTGTTCTACATTTTTGTTGATACAGTAGGTAAATAGCTACTGGTAAAATCCAATACTAGTACACAGAAAAAGAATATGTACATTTGTATGTATACAGTACATTTTTTTGTATTGCATTTAAATCAAGGGTCCATATTTGCATGTCCATTTTTACACATTTGTTATATCTGGAGTCAAGTACAGCAGTAAAAAAAAAAATAATCTATTCACAGAATGTAACACTTCAAGTTGCAAAAACTGGTGTGTTGGGCTGTGCTGTTCCTACATGTTCAAAAATGGTAGTGATTGTGCTATGCATGACAGTTTCACTAAGAATCAACTCTTCTCAGCAAACCATTTGCATTTAGTTATTGCGCAAATTGTAGACAGCTGCACTTTCTCTTTTGCTCACAAGTACCAAAACACATACAGTTAGCATAAACAAAATTATAAACTAATAAATTAAAAATGGTGTGAACAAGAAATTAATTGCTGAGAGATCTGAACTTATCACTTTGAAGAAAAAAATAAAATCTTATTAGAGAATTGACCCATGTTGAGGGATTATGGAAAAACTCCCTAGTGAAATAGCTAATGAAGATAAACATGTTTTATGCATTATTGGACTCAAATAACCTGGGATTTTGAACATTATAATGCATAGTTCCATTCATGTGTCTCATGGTAAATGTGTAAATGGTAATCTTCCTGCTTTAGAAACTGGTGGTGCCAAAGGGGCTGACCGTGTCCAACCCATCTGCTAGAGGCTGGTTCATCAGCCCATTTGGTGAGAAAAAGCCATTCCCTGTCTGGATGATGTTCGCCTGTGCTGTTCCTGCCTTGTTGGTCTTCATCCTTATTTTCCTTGAGTCCCAGATCACTACGTGAGTATGATATTCAGAATAGAACACATTTAAATTCACACTGGGTGAAGACACATATGCTAGGAGATCTTCACTATAAAGAAAACAGCAAGAAGATACTATGATACAGTGACGATATTTTTGAAAGAAGTTATTATGCTCACTGACGCTGCATTAATTTAATCAAAAAATACAGTAAAAACAGGAATATTGTGAAATGTTACTATAATTTAAGATTCATGCAAGGATTTTGGTAGTCAGAATTTTGGTGTAGCTACTGCATTAACCTCACACCTTTTCCTTACCATCCAGGCTGATCGTGAGTAAGCCTGAAAGAAAAATGGTCAAGGGCTCTGGTTTCCATCTGGACCTCCTCCTTTTGGTGTTCTTGGGAGGAGCTGCCTCTCTCTTCGGTGTCCCCTGGCTCAGTGCTGCTACAGTGAGATCTGTCACCCATGCCAACGCCCTGACTGTCATGAGCAAAGGCCCCAGACCTCAGATTGAACGCGTGTTAGAACAAAGAGTCAGTGGTATTTTGGTGGCCGTGATGATTGGTGAGTTCCAAGCCTTTTATCTGATATAATGACACTTAATAAACACAGTTATATTTAAATTGCCATTTAAAAAAAAATTAAATCGACATAAATCGCGGTTAATCGCATTCAAAATAAAAGTTTTTATTTACATAACATATCTATATTATATATATATTATATATAAATACACACATTACACACACATATACTATGTAAACAAAAAGTTTTATTTTGGATGCGATTAATCGTTTGACAACACTAAATTATACATAACAAAATGTTATTGGACAATACACAGAATCATTCAAATTCTTTCCCCACAGGGGTCTCAATTCTCATGGAGCCCATCCTGAAGTTGATTCCTATGACGGCTCTGTTTGGTATCTTTCTCTATATGGGTATCACTTCACTGAGTGGCATCCAGCTTTGGGACCGTATGCTTCTGCTTATTACACCGAAAAAGTATCACCCAGCTGTTCCATTTGTCACCCGTGTAAGATTTAATTACATACACACATATACACTACATGGACAAAAGTGCACTTTTATTCATCAAGGATTCTTTACATTGATCAAAAGTTACAATAAAGTCGACCTTAATAGTGTTACAAACAATTTCTATTTCAAAGAAATGCAGTTCTTTTGGACTTGATATTCATCAAAGAGGAAAAAAATGTATCACGATTTCCACAAAAATATTAAGCAGCACAACTGTTTTCAGTAAGTTATTAGAATGATCAGAATGATTTCTGAAGGATCATGTGACACTGAAGACTGGAGGAATGATGCTGAAAATTCAGCTTTGCCAAAATATATTCAAATAGAATTTGAAATTATAGGAATATTGTGAAATATGACTGTTTTTACTGTATTTTTGATTCAATTATTGCAGCGTTGGTGAGCATAATAGACTTCTTTCGAAAACATAATTAAAATCACTTATCAACCACAAACTTTTTTACAGCAGAGTATAGTGACACCAAACCTCCATACAACAATAATTAGAAGTGATACTTTTGGCCATGTGGTCAATCTGTCAGTCGATTAATCCATCCATCTACAGTATCTAGGTACTTATTTCTCTCTCTTGCTCTCTGTTTCTCTACAGGTGCCCACTATCCGTATGCACTTGTACACTTTGATCCAAGTGATTTGTTTGGGGATTCTGTGGGCAATAAAATCTAGTGCGTTTTCACTTGCCCTGCCCTTTGTCCTGATCCTCACAATCCCTCTGAGAATGCTCATGACCGGTCACGTCTTCACTATCATGGAAATGAAATGTGTAAGTATCTCTTTTATAGGCCTGAGAGCCCTGTGCCACCATGTCTTAATAGAACACATAGTTAAAAAGTGCTATATGAACGCTTTGTGTTGTACACTTAATGTATTGTTTTATACTGATATATTTTCCTTTATTGTTTCATTTTCCAGTCAAAAATTTAGACAACACTCACACACACCTATGCATTTTTATTTGTCCATGTTGTGACTGCATATGTTATGTCATCCTTTTGCAGCTGGACGCAGATGATGCAAACGTGAAATTTGATGATGAGGATGACTAAAATAACCCCAAAACACCCCTGGACGACTTTCTTGATTCTTGATTCCAAGCCACTATAAATTCATCTTACTGTGTGCATTACATGAGAATCTTTTGCTTATATTTTTTAACTGTTGTACATTCAATTCATAGCTTAACCTATTGATATGTCTTATATCATTATTTAGAATGCAATAAAATTAAACCTAAAATTCATAAACTGTTCATATACATTCCATAGTTGTTTATCACAATCTTTTCATACTTTTATTTACTTTTTCATGGAACATTGTGCTTTTTTTCTTCCTTTTGTGTGTTTGTGTGCCTGATAAGATTTGTTTTTGTTTTTTTCATTTGGGATTTATGCATCCTGGTGTTTATTTATTATATGTATTCAGAGTTTCGTGCAAGAAATCTCATGTCAGTGTGAAGCATGTCAACTACACACCAGCTTGAATGTAAATCATATCCTGTTTTAACAGGTGATGCCTATGCAAAATGTGCCTTTATATTTCTTACTAGAATTTCAATGTTTCAGGGACACCATACCTGTAAATATTATAGGCTTACAAATACAGAATGTTAGTGTAGGTTACTATTGCAAAGATTTGATACTTTAAAGTATAAATGAATATTTGGTTTTATGTATGCTTGGTCTGTTATGGTGTGTGACTTTAATGATTAAAATTCTTTAAAACATCTACAATAATTCTTAGTGAAGAAAGCCTTACATTCCTGCCCTAAATTAGTCAGGGGAGCTTGCAAACACATCCACTTTTCCAGCAGGCTTGACCTCACAGGAGACCTGGGGGCCTGGCCCACCCAATCATGAGCTTGGCCCACCCTGGCATCCACCCTCCACCCACCTTCCCAAGTGTTCAGCTCATTCTGAGAGTCCTACGACCTTCCTTACATGTTAAAGCCGGACCTGCTGTTCTGAAAATTAGCAGCTTTTCACTAGTGATTCCCAACCAGGGGTACTTTAAGAGTTTTTGTTGTTGTTGTTTTTTCAGAAAATGTAGGAAAACTGAAATTTTCAACTTAAAATGTAGTTATCAATTGATCCAGATAATCCCAGTTTTTTTTTTTTAAACATTTTTGTCAGTGAATAGTATACATACTCTACCATTCAGAGCTGAAGTTAGTAAGATTTTTTAATGGTTTTGAATTAAGCCTCCTATGCTTGCCATTTATTTGATTAATAAACAGTAAAAACTATAATTGTGTGAAATATTATTACAATTCATAATTACTGTTTTTAATTTAATCCATTTTTAATATAATTTATTTCAGTGAAGACATGTTCAGCCATCTAACATGAGAAATCAGAAATCATTCTAATAAGCTGATGAGATATTTCTTATCATCAAAGCTGAAAACAGTTGTGTTAAAAAAACAGTTAATGTTTTTGTGAAAACCATGATACTTTTTTTTCAAAATTATTATATGAATATATATTATGTGTATCGGAAATAGAATTCTAAAAATTATTTTAAAATAGAACTTGCATCTCCGCTGAATAAAAGTATTATTATTATTAATCCTTTTGTAAGGTATAAATTTTGTAAATTTGTGAGTCACATGACCTGTTTATGAATTTTATACATCCCATCGGGACTTCATGTATAAATACATTTCCTTAGAATCAAAACTTGTAAATAGACAAGATCATGTGTTTTATTGAAGGGAAATCCTGCCACAGTATATACTGTTTAGGTGAATAGTTTGTACTGACAGTGCTAAATGACCCTAGCGGGTTGATTTTTGGTTTGGTGTCAGTGCAGGTGACTCTTGGGAAGCACTGGCCTGTGTGTTGTTTCCGGAGGCAGGCGCGCGCGGTCGCTGCTGGACTGTGGCATTCCAATGAAATGCGCACGTCACCGCTCTGATGTTTAACGAATCAGCGCGCTCATTGGAAAATCATGTTTTCCCCAAATCAGAACGTCTTGATTGGACCTTGCAGGTGACGCCCACAAACAGACAAGGTGGGGTTTAATTATTTAACGTGACAAAAAGATGTAGCTGTCAGACTGAAAATACCGAAAAGATGTTTAAAGTACATAGTACAACAGTAGTTCACTCCTAACACCAGGCATGCACGTTGGGAGTTTGACTAAATTCAAGAAAACTGCTTTTCTGTTTTTATTTAAAAAAATAAAAAAAAGAGCATAAATCAAAACAGAAATCACTCTGGAACATATTCAATCAAATTCACTATTTTATTAAAACTCATCACGAGTAAACAAATGTGTTCAAAACAAGCCCGAGAGGCTACAGGCGCTTGCAGGTTTGAGGGCGCCTCGGCAGCGCCGAGTTTATAATCCAAATGGAAGCGAAACCCAGGCGACCCATCCGTGATGCGAGCGGCTATAGCAGCGGAGAGATTGAAAATGCGGATGTCTCTCTGGAAAGAGAAATGAGCGGATCGAGAGAGCTGCGCGCTGACTGGAAGGAGAGCGAGAGAGATGGAGGCGGGGGGAAGTCTCTCAGCTCTGCGGGGACTGGAGCGCCCGTGCCCTGGACCGGCGGCGCAGTGCTGGCTAACATTCAACCCTCCCCTTGTTCCAGCACCAGTTCCACACACAAGCAGCGACAGGTAAGAGCTAACCAGCGCCTCATCATACCCACCGTCGGGTAAACAAACCTTGAAAAAAAAAAAAACACCTTAGATGCAACGCAAAAATTCGAAACATTCTGACTTTAGAACGTTCGTGCGCTTTGTTTTCGTAAAGCCGCCTCGTTTAAATTCGCGTTGACTTGGTGCAAGGCACGGTACATTCCGAGGTCGCCTTACCCGAATTTCCCGTCCTGTGACTCGGGGAAAAACATCAACATTTATCTATCACAGTTTAATTTCCGAATACAACTCCTGGAGCCGCTAACCTCGTTTTTAAACGCGCTTTATCGTGTTTGGAGCCCTCGCGGTCGCCTTCATTTCCGAGTCAGGACTCCATGAGGCTCGTGGAGGGAAGAATCAGCCGCCTCTGGTTCGCCATCAGGGAGCTCGGTTACCTCACCGTGTGGGCTTGTTTTCGCTCGCGCCTGCCGTGAAAGCAAAGTTCGCGATCACATTTGGCAGTTTTTTCGGGTTATCTGTGGTCGAGGAGCGAGCCGGGTGAGTTTTGAGCCGTTCACGCTCGTCTTTCTCTCGGTGGAGGAGGTGAATTAGGCTCGCGGCAGCAGCGCATGGAGGGTAGTATGGCGGCTCTAGAACAGTCGTCACGCCAGTCAAGCGTCCTCTCTCTCGGCTGTTGCGTTTTTCCATTGTGACTTGGAAGTAAACGACACGTTTAGAGACCAGAATGATTCATTTCTAAACGAGTGGATCTCGCTTGTCATACTTGTGCTTCAACCACGGCGAATTCGGTGAAATTAATCGTATATTTCTTTCATTTTTGTTTTTCCAGCCTTTGAAGACCCTGCTGCCATACGGCTGCACAAACCGCTCTCTCCCCGCATTCCTCGTTACTCGAAAGTCGGGGTAAACCACCGGATTTCTTCACGGTAAGAGGACATTTTGGACGCCGGATACAAGCTCTTTTTAGCAGCGTATAATAAGGTTTGATTTTAGCAGCATTTTAGGGTTATTTTTGACGACTGTCGGTTCGGCTTTCGCCAGGGTTTTAGGGGGATTCAATGCTAGTTATAGCCGGCTAGCTCCGGTGTAGGTCAAGTCATAGGTCGGTTTAACAGTGTAACATTTTTTCCCCCATTAAACGTATTTTTAGATATCTTTGAGGCTATCATTTGTAGCACTTCCACGTGTGGATACAATGTTGTTGAGTTTATAATTAAAGTTGGGTAAATCAGTAAAACGGAGTTTTAAACATCAAACAGCACCGATTATGTAATTTAGTGAGGTTTTGATGTGGAAAACGGTCTTAAGTTTAAACATAAATTTTAAATTGACCCTTATAAATACTTAAACACTTCAACTTATTCAGACGTATTCTCTACTCTGAACTTGAGTCCCTCTAACTTACAAAGCTTTTGTTCATAAATGCGCTTAAAATCCACAAAATAGTTTCCCTCAGCATTTCTATCGTAGTAACGCCGTATTCTGCTCAAACGGGGTCTGGTTATCATGCCATCCACTTTATTTAGTAACATTTCATGGTGGTAAAAAAATGCCCTTCAGCCAGGGTCTATTTTAAAGCTGGACTCTGCTGGCTCGCGCGCCGCCATTACACATTCAGCGCAGCGGCGACGCCTCGCCCTGGAAAAAGAGTCGTGCCATTTTGTGACTAATTCAGTCGGCGTAGTCGCTCGCTAAACAACATCAGATTATGACTAGCCCTCCATGCTCGAGCATTTTAAAACATTCGCTATGCATCAAAGGGGGCGACCCAGAACGCGTCCGTGGCGGAAGCGGAGCCCCGCGCCCCGTCGGTTTGGAGGCAGACTCTGGTGCTGCATGCTGTAGCAGTCACTCATGATGATCCCTGGCTGTGTTTCCCCCTCTCGACGCAGACCGAAAGCAGATCCCGATCCGTGGTCAGCTGGTCCGTCTACAGGCAGCCGCCTGCCTTTCGCCCAAAATGCTGCTTCCTCCTCCTGTAGTACCTCCCAGTATCCACTCGTCCGCCGAAAATATGCTCCAATTTCGCCTCGAAAAGCGCGCAGAGAGCAGGAGAAGCCGCTGCGAGTCTTAGTTCTGTGGACAAAATGGAAGATTAGACGGATTGGCTGCTCTTGCTGGTGTCGACTGCAGAGTTATTTGAGATTTGAAACCGTCACAAGCAATGGGCTCTGTCTCACGATGGAGCGTAAACGCTTAGGGGCGGTGTAATGAACATCAACCATTATGTGTCGGGCTGGATTTTAATTTCACTCTTCAGGCAGCAATTCCTGTTTGAGATATTAAAACATCTACACGGAACTCAAACTTTTAAGTCAAGAAAAAAAAATTCACGATTCATTTTTTATTATTATTATTTTTTAGTAATTTGACGCAAAATAATTTATATTTAATTTAAAGATGGGTTAAAGCCATGAAATTATGATTTTCAACTTTTGTAGTCCTTAATATAATTAATCTGTTTGTTTTTTAGAGTGATTTTAGAAAATGAACGGAGAAATGGATTCCACTGCTAAAGAACCCGGTAAGAAACATGAATCGTTTAGATTGGTTGTTTATGAATATTATTTTGCATTTATATTTTTGCCATCAATTGTAATGGATGTAGCTTTCATAAGAAAAATTTTAAAAGAGCATTTTGGTTTCTAAATATCTGTTGAATTGATGGTTCAAACAGTAGAGCAATGCCAAAATCATTGGTTTGATTCCCAGGGGATGCATTTTCTGATAAAATGTAGCTTATACCTTGCTTTGAATAATTAGGTTCGTACTCCTGGCAATAATTGCCTTGTAAAACAAATTGCTCTTGGCATAAACCATGTTTCCCACTGCATGTGAACCTGTATTTAACCTTTGTGTGAAATACAAACTTGTAAGTTTTTCTTAATCTACGTGAAGATGTGTGCATTGGATTTCAGAGATCATTTTTGCCATAATGTTTTATTACAGTTTGGGAGCAGGTTGACCTGTTTAAGCTGTTGGATGCCATGAAGGGGAACCTGCCGGACAAAGATCTGGCCAAGTACAAGACGTCCGAGTCCCATTTGGACTGGGAGAAAGTGGCTTTCAACTCTTACTCTGGGGAGATGTGCAAACAGAAATGGCAGGAAGTTTCACGTGAGGTACGCTAGTCAGTGATCAATGAGTTTCAGTTGTATGTTGCAATGACAAGAGAAACTTGCATCAAAAAACGTGTTAGTTGTTGATCAGTAGATACTAGGATTTGATAAAAAAATAAAATAAAAAAAACATTTGTATGTGACAAGCCATAGGACAATGATTATGCAGTTATCACATTAATATTCCTGTTCCTCGCTCAGATTCGCAAATTCCGCACCCTTTCTGAGCTCATCCTGGATGCGCAGGACTACATCAAAAATCCATACAAAGGAAAGAAGCTGAAGGTAGACAGTCTTGTGGCTCTGTGTTGAAAGCTTGGATTAAAAATCACAGCGTTTTTCCTGTGTCACTTGCAACGGTAGCAAATACTAACTTTTGTTGTATTTGTCCCCTCTGCAGAAGCACCCAGACTTCCCCAAAAAGCCATTGACACCGTATTTCCGTTTCTTTATGGAGAAGCGTGCCAAGTACGCTAAACTACATCCAGAGATGAGCAACCTAGATCTCACAAAAATCCTGTCCAAAAAATACAAGGAGCTCCCAGAGCGTAAAAAAGTGAGTGCAATAAAGTTAAAACGTTTTTTTTTTCTTTGAAAAGAAGCAAATATTTTCTATTTGGTCTGGGTCACCTATTGTTTTGAGTGGTACCTTTCTAGATCGGTCAACAAAGCAGGCATTGTTTTGACTGACCTGTTTGTTATGACTGAACCTTTTGTCAACAGGAGAAATATGTGAAAGACTTTCTCAAAGAAAAGGAGACTTTCATGCTCAGCATGATGAAGTTCAAGTAAGTGACTTATTGACACTTTACCATCACATTTACATTAAGTCATGGCTTTTCTTAAAGCGTTTTATTTGTGTTTCTTATTAGGCAAGAACATCCCGACCTTCTAGAGAACATTAACAAGAAGTCCAATGTTCCAGAGAAGCCCAAGACACCCCAGCAACTGTGGTACTGCCATGAGAAGAAGGCCTTTCTCAAAGCACACCCAGATGTATGCTCTACACACACTTGCACTCATAAATATTGATGCTGGCTTGTTTTAACACTTGTTTTAACCTCTCTAGGCGACTACCAAAGACATCAAGGAGAGTGTTGCCAAGCAGTGGCCACAGCTCTCAGACAAGAAGAGGATAAAGTGGATCACAAAGTCTTTGGAGCAGAAGAAATTGTATGAGGTAAAAACGTATGCATTTTACATGGCATATTTCCCAGCAGTAGTGTGCTTCTTTATAATGTTTGACCTTTCTCGTCCTTGTTTAGGAAAAGATGCGCGAGTTTATCCAGCAACACCCGGAGATGAACATGACAGAGGGGGACATCGTCAAATCCACTCTGACCAAAGCAGAGAGACAGCTCAAAGACAAGTTTGATGGGCGGCCAGACAAACCACCTTCGTAAGTTTACCTGATATTAGGTTTTGTTTTCTTTCTATCTGGGAAATATTATTTCTTTTTTGGGGGGTGAAGTAAGACTTGGAAATGTTCATGTTTAGTTTATTAATGTATGTAACTTAATTCATTTATAATCTAATATTTTATTTATATTTTCATTTTAATTAAGTATTAGTAATTTTTGTGCTTTTGTCACTTTTATTTGATTTGTTTTTATTTATAATTTTATATTTAGCTTTAATTTGTTTCAGTAATTTTTGTATTTCAAATGTTGCACTTCAACTTAAGCTTATTTTATTCAATTTATTTCAATTGCCGAAAGTGATTTAAAAAGTAACAGTAACAGCTGTTTTTCTTTCAGTAATGGTTACTCTATGTTCTGTGCTGAGCTGATGTCCAGTATGAAAGACGTTCCCAGTACAGAGCGTATGGTCATGTGTAGTCAGCGCTGGAAACTCCTCAAACAGGGCGAGAAAGATGCCTACCAAAAGCGCTGTGAGCAGGTTTGTAACACATTGCTTTTATTTTGTATCCTTCCTTCTGTTTGTAACCAGTTCAAGCCACCTAATAACATGAACAAACCAACATGGATACATTTGAAGTTTTGTCCATCTCTTCATATTTTATTTTATTTCTGCTCTACACAGAGAAAGAAAGAATATGAAGTTGAGATGAATCGTTACTTATTAGTAAGTATACTTCTATGACAACAGACACTTGCTCTCTGTGCATTTTTTTTTTTTGCACAATTTACTGTTCGGTTTGCGTTTTAAACATGTTGTCTGTGAATCCCAGAGTATCTCAGAGGAGGAACAGCAGAGAATACTGTCAGAACAGAAGATGGGCAGCTTTAAAAAGGGAGGTGGAGGCAGTAGTCCTGCTTCCAAAAAGAAGAACTCAAAAGCAAAGGTCAGTTCACCTGTCAGTCATTTTTGGGTAATTTAAAGGATTTAGTAACTAAACCTTAGCTTTTTTAATTCCCTTATCCCAACAGTCCAGCACAGAGAAGCCCAAGCCTCCTGTCTCTGCAATGTTTATTTTCTCTGAGGAGAAGCGCCCAAAACTTCATCAGGAAAGGCCTGATCTTTCTGACATGGAGCTCACCAGACTACTGGCCCGCATGTGGAATGAGCTTTCTGACAAGAAGAAGGTAATCATGACACTTTAGTGACCCTGCGATGTTAAGATCTGTCTGTTACTGTTTTAGCCAATTAATTTGTATTCAACTTCTGTAATCTTTCTTGTAGGAAAAGTATAAAAACCTGGAGATGACGCTGAAGGCAGAGTCTGAAAAACAGAGCAAAGAGGACAAAGGGAAACTACCAGAAACGCCCAAAACAGCTCAGGATATCTGGCAACAAAGCGTCATTGGAGACTATCTTGCCCGATTCAAGGTATGGAATCACAACTGCAAGAAATTCAGTGGAAAGTGCTTGGGTCGGTTTAATTTCTTTTTTTGTTAATGTTCTCACCAGAGTAGCATTTATTTGGTCACAAAACAGTAATATGAACAGCATTTATTTGAAATAGAAATCTTTTGTTATACCGCCCAGCACTATCTGAAAATAATTTATTATCAGATAATATCCACTGATATCTCCCTCTTCTTTGCTTTCTCAGAATGATCGAGTGAAAGCTCAAAAAGCCATGGAGGCCACCTGGAACACCATGGAGAAGAAAGAAAAGATCATGTGGATCAAGAAGGCAGCAGAGGACCAGAAGAGATATGAAGTGAGTCCAGACATATCCAAACATTTTGTGGAATTGAAGTCAAACTGCCTTGAATAAAGTCTACTGTCACACTAAAGATCATATGTCTACCGTCTGCATTTTTTTTCTTCCTGACTTTGTGTGTGCAAGTTTTCATACCCTTTTTAATCTTCTGTCTTGTGCAGAGAGAGCTGAGCGAGATGCGATCGCCTACCCTAGTCATCACCCCTGGGAAGAAAATGAAATTTGATGGTGAACCTAAGAAACCACCCTCGTAAGTTAGTTGTAGTGTGTTGGTTATCTTCAATTCTTAAACGTCTACAAGGAAAAAGCTGTTGGTGTGTTTGAGGTCTTACCATCCCACTGTTTTTACTCATGCTCTCTTCACCTGTGACTTCAGGAACGGTTATCAGAAGTTCTCTCAGGAGATGCTGTCGAACGGCGAGCTGAATCATCTGCCCATGAAAGAGCGCATGGGTGAAATCGGAGGCCGCTGGCAGCGGCTCCCTCAGAAAGAGAAGGACCGTTACAAAAGGCTGGCAGAAGAGAAACAGAGGCAGTACAAAGTGCTTCTCGAGCAGTGGCTTGCAGTACGTGTCTTTACTGTTATTTAACACTAGCACAAATAGCTTAATATGAAGATCTAATATATTACAACAGTAATATAATATTTTTTTTCCGCTTCACAGAGTTTGTCATCACAAGAGAGAGCCACTTATAAAGAATATAATTCTCTGGTGAGTCACAAATTTGGATCTACTCTAGTATTGTAGTCTAACTTGTCAAAATAGAAGTTTCTCAAATCAGTGTTTGTATTTTTATTTTAAATGGTAATATTTAATCATTTTAAAAAGATATAAAATAAAGATTTAATTTCAGTAAATGTGGCTCTTCTGTAACACTCCCTGCCCGCAGTTCTGTCTGTTTAATGTTTTCTCTTCAAATTTCTGCAGAAACGGAGGAGCACATCAAAACCAGGTGGCACCCCTGCTAAAGCGAAACCCAAGGCCAAACGATCGGTGAGTTTGATCATACATTGTCTTAAATCACTCCGCACTATTGGCCACTATGTACATTTTTAGCAGCATGTGGGCCTACTGATTGATTTTCTGTATCAATTGTGACTTTGTCCAAAGGATGAGGAAGAGGAGGATGACGACGACGACGATGAAGATGATGACGAGGAGAAGGAATCTGAAGATGGATCATCCTCTGATGACGACAGCGACGACGACGATGACGATGTAAGATTTATAGCATGCTGGTCATGTGTATTGATCTAGCACCAGCCTTTGATTTTGTCATTGTTCGCTTTCTCCATTGGGAATTTGATAGACCTCGTCGGATTTTGAATGAAAGATAATCTTTCCAAATTCACTTCCAGAATGAAGAAGACGTGGAGGACGAAGAGGTTGGGGATAAAGAGAATAAATCAGAAAGCAGCAGCAGCGCTTCCAGCTCTGACGATTCATCGGGCTCAGACTCAGACTGAGCCGGAGCCGAGTCAGGCTGAGCCCACAGACTGCCAGAAATGCTGTGAACTGAGCCATGAGCCGGGGGTCTGAGCCTGCTCTGCACTGCGCTCTTCTCACCACAGGAGGGGGCTCACCCCGCTGTCACACATCTGCGCCACCTCTCACACACTCTGTCCTTTGCTTCTCTTCTGTTCTGTTCTCCCCTGCGCTTCTGATTTTATTTGTAACTCCCTCGATGAATTGACTCGGCAGGTTTTAAGGCATTTTAGGCAACGTGTACGAGGATGTATGCTCTGAAAACACCGAAAAAAGGGTGCAGTGCTCTGCTATTGGCTTGTAGCGAGTCGTGAAGCGTTATTAGGACGCCCTGTGTTTATATTTTAGAGGACATAGAGAGCACCAGGTGCCATTTCCTTTTCCGTAAATGAGCCAAAGAGTCTCTTAGTTTCACAGATTATTTCGGGAGGTACAGGGGACCAAATAATTGCACTCTGAAGAATGTTTGCTTTCTTTTCTTCTGTCTGTACTTCTCTTGTTCTTCCTAGTAGCGTTGTTCCTATCCCTTTCCTGCTCCCTCCATTTTTGCTTTGGTGTTTGTTTTTGCTTTTTCGGTTCGAAACAATTGTGGTATTTTCAGGAACAATGAAGCCATTTTGAATGTCGCCGCATGGCCCCCACTGGTCTCGCACGCGGTTCTTGTTCAGCAGGCGTTTGTGCGCTGCCCTTACCTGCTCCTGATGAGGGGTTAAAGGTGAAAATGGACTATTTATTTTTGTCCTGTTTTAGGAATGCTGCCCGTAGCTGTTTCGTGACAGCTGATGGGCTTGAGTTCGCTGTTTGTTCAGATAATAAAACCGACTGATGTTACATAATGAGGAGGACTAGTTTATCAGTTAATTGTTTGGCAACACAAGCAAAGTTCTTGCAGAAATATGCTTGTTTTTTTGTGGATGGGGCACCAACATGTTTTTCTTCCAATGGTTATGTATTGTTTGAAGCTGACTTTTTGTTCCTCTTTCCAACCACTGTTTTATTTGGTGCTCCAAAGAACTTTTTTTCTTTTTAAAACGGTATGTTTTAAATATGATGGATGTGAGTTACCCCACAATTCAGTGCACTTAGGATGGAATCCCTTGCTCACAAGCCCTGTGTTTTTTTTCAGTATTCCTCTTTCTTCATTTCACTCATTAGTCCATAATGTCAACCACTTCACAGGTCTTTCATGCACCAGCTCAAGGAATGTAATGGAGATGTTTTATTTAAGAGAGGGGTACCGTTATTTGTTATGTGTTTGTATATATGAGCAGTTTTGAGGGTGACCTGGTATATTCTCTCATTCCAATGCCCTGGCCTGAAATGGCAACTAAATTGAGTTAAACCCACAACCCAGCTTCTTCTGCTGAGCTACCAGCCTTTTATTGCAGCCCTCAACTTAATAGGGGCACTGTAAGTGATTTTTCCCTCAATCTAAAATTTTGAGCCTTGGTAATTTGCATATAAAGACCAGCGTATAATTTTGAGTTTGGGGGTGGGGGTTGCTGTAAAAACAGAGCTGGATGCTGTATTTGCTGTACCAGACACGTGACCTTTATTCTAGGCACCCGAAATAATTAAGGCCTGTATCATGCAAAAAGTTGTGTTCTTTCAGTTTGAAAAACATAATTTGGTTATAGATGATTTGAATGACGGGCCGGGATAAGAAACCCAGTGGACCTTTCAAGATTTGTTGATATTTTATAGGATTTTGAGACTTGCAAATAGATTTGGGTTGGGTTCAGTGCTGTTGTAAGGTATTTGTACATATAGCTTTCTTTTCTTTTTTTCCTTTGTAATGAGTGAACATTATTGCGTATGTATTTTCAGTTGGCTAAGCAATATTCTGCAATAGCCAAAAAGAGTTTGTCAATTGGGGACATGTTTTTAATTTGGTAAGTTTTAGTTTTTTTACCCCTTCCCATGTTTGTTTGTTTATTTGTAGAAATGGCAAAAAAAAAAGAGAAATTTGTACTACAGATTTGAAACATTTGGACGTTTTCTATAGCAAGAGATGTTATATCCCTGCAATTTACAATTTGAGCAAATAAACCTTCTCTTAATCAGTTTTTGTGTTTGTATTCTGTGTGTGTGTGTACAATTTATATATAATTTATTAGCAATTAAATACTTATTTATGTGACTGAGTCGCCATATGTGTGTGTACGTATATTTATATCTGAACGTGTTTGTGTGTGTATTTATGTTTATACGAGATTGGAGCGAATTCAAGGCAGCTCAATCGATGTGTCACACAAGATCGGTAATAGGCTAGTGATGTCTAACCGGAGCCAAAATGGCAGCGTTGTTTTATTTGCAAACATCATCTGTACTCAAACGACTTATTCAGCCAGGCATCTAATCATTTTTGTAACATAATATTTTCGTTATTTTCACATGTACGTTCGTTTTGAGGATGTTTGTTCTGTGTGATCGTTGAACAAGAGAGCAGCGGGTCCGTGAATGACAAGACCCGGCCCGTTCAGTGTCGGTAAGTAAAGATACAATTTAAACAAGAGCGCAACAAAAAATGCTTTTCTGCGAGCGGCGTCAGTTACTACTTTGTGACATGTTTTCCTGCGGTTTTTGTAACAATGTTTCCCAAACCCGCGCATATGAAAAGTTATATCATAGAGAAGACAGGGCAGTGTCACAGTCGTGCCTGTCAACTATGTTTACAATGACAGCGTGTATATGTCTATTCAACAGTTTTATTAGGTTTAAATATAAACTGGTTATAAATCGTTTATATTATGCGACCGCTGTTTTGCTGAATAATTGCTTTTCCCGCCCATGTTCACAGGATTCCCGTTGCATATCTGCTTGCAACATGATAAATCATTTATAAATATGACAAGCATTTTATAAAATGCACCATATAGCCTAGAAAATGCATTTGAGTTTTAAAAACAAACACTGAGTTGATAATTCACAATATGAACAAATGTGGTTATAAATTTAAATAGTTTTCAGTTGTTTACTAATTATTTTGATATGCCGAGTCTCTTTTTTTATTATTAAAAAGGCATACTTTTATCTTTAGATAGTGGGATGAAGATACTATCATGTGCCTTTGTTTGTATTTGTGTTTTTTTAGTGTTTCCGCCTCTTTCAGCATTGTCGACAATGAGAGCTCTTCTACAATAGTTGCTGCAAATGAAAATGGAGGATATGTCTCTGTCAGGCCTGGATAACACCAAGCTAGAGGTAAAGGGTTGCAGATAAGGAGTTTAATTTATGAAATGTACAGAAGAGTATATATCTGCTTTATTGTTCTTGTAAATTTTGTGTTCATCTAAATGTATCTGTTTACGAAATAATTGTGTTATGCATGCTCATCACTAAAATTCACAGGGTCTGGGACAAATTTTTTATGGGTGGGCCTCCATTATCCCAGGCCCAAAAACTAGCCTGTATCATAGACAAATAATATACGTGATGATCAGTTTAACTGATATGATTTAACTTCTCTGTCTTTGTTGTAGGCCTTGGCTCATGACGTTTACTCTGACCTAGTGGAAGATGCCTGTTTAGGGCTGTGCTTTGAGGTGCACAGGGCAGTCAAACAGGGCTATTTCTTCCTGGATGAAACGGACCAAGAAAGTATGAAGGATTTCGGTGAGTCAGTCATAAAAATAAACTAATTCATTTTTTTCTAAAGCCTGGATTGCATGCTTTTAAAATGTGACCTCTGCTTTATGTTCCCCCTGATTTAGAAATAGTGGACCAGCCTGGTGTGGACATCTTTGGGCAGGTGTACAACCAGTGGAAGACTAAGGAGTGTGTGTGTCCCAACTGCAGCCGGAGTATTGCGGCCTCTCGCTTTGCACCTCATCTGGAGAAGTGTCTCGGCATGGGCCGCAACAGCAGCCGAATAGCCAATCGCAGGTCAGCGGGCTGAAAGCTCATTTAGCTTATTATTCGGTGAAGGGAATGCTTAAAGCAGTAGTTGAGCAAAATGATTTATTAACCATAATGTCTGAACTTTGTTGTTTTACAACCCGAATTCCGGAAATGTTGGGATGTTTTTTAAATTTGAATAAAATGAAAACTAAAAGACTTCCAAATCACATGAGCCAATATTTTATTCACAATAGAACGTAGAGAACATAACAAATGTTTAAATGGAGAAATTTTACACTTTTATCCACTAAATGAGCTCATTTAAAATTTGATGCCTGCTAAAAGTCTCAAAAAAAAGTTGGCACGAGGGCAACAAAGAGCTGAAAAAGCAAGACATTTTGAAAAATTTCAGCTGGGAGAACATCTAGCAACTAGTTAAGTTAATTGACATTAGGTCTGTAACATGATTAGCAATAAAAGGGATGTCTTAGAGAGGCGGAGCCTCTCAGAAGTAAAGATGGGCAGAGGCTCTTCAATCTGTGAAAGAGTGCGTAAAAAGATTGTGTAATACTTTAGAAACAATGTTCCTCAACGTCAAATTGCAAAGGTTTTGCAAATCTCATCATCTACACTGCATAACATCATCAAAAGATTCAGAGAAACTGGAGAAATCTCTGTGCGTAAGGGACAAGGCCGAAGACCTTTGTTGGATGCCCGTGGTCTTCGGGCCCTCAGACGACACTGCACCACTCATCGGCATGGTATGGGCAGCTTGCATGTTTTGGAAGGCACTATGAATGCTGAAAGGTATATAAAGGTTTTAGAGCAACATATGCTCCCCTCCGGACGGCGTGTATTTCAGCAGGACAATGCAAAAGCACATACTGCAGCTATTACAACAGCATGGCTTCATAGTAGAAGAGTCCGGGTGCTGAAGTGGCCTGCCTGCAGTCCAGATCTTTCACCTATAGAGAACATTTGGTGCATCATTAAACGAAAAATACTTCAAAGACGACCACAAACTCTTCAGCAGCTGGAAGCCTATTTCAGGCAAGAATGGGACCAAATTCCAACACCAAAACTCCAGAAACTCATAACCTCGATGCCCAGATGTCTTCAAACTGTTTTGAAAAGAAGAGGAAATGCTACACCATGGTAAACATGCCCCTGTCCCAACTATTTTGAGACCTGTAGCAGGCATCAAATTTGAAATGAGCTCATTTTGTGCATTATGTTATCTATGTTCTATTATGAATAAAATATTGGCTCATGTGATTTGAAAGTCTTTTAGTTTTCATTTTATTCAAATTTAAAAAAACGTCCCAACATTTCTGGAATTCGGGTTGTACTTCAGTGTTTTTATTCTATTGCCATGTACTGGTGGGAAAATTTGTTGGGGGTGATGCATTTCTAAAGATTATTTTCCAAAGATTGCACTTTCTGCCAGGTAGAGAGATTTTATTGATCCCTGAGGGAAAATTCTAGTGATGTTACAAAGCATTGATTGTTCTGCTCTTTCTACAGGATAGCCAGCAGCAACAACACAAGCAAGTCAGAAAGCGATCAGGAAGACAATGATGATATCAATGACAATGACTGGTCCTATGGTTCAGAAAAGAAAGGTGAGCTGATCCAGTCTGTCTGTTTCTCTTTTCCTCTTACTTCCTACACCACTATTTGTCTCTAAGCATTGCACTTTTTTATCTATCGTAGGCCTGATTTTAATAATTAATGATAACATTTAATCTCTTATTTTCACAGCCAAGAAGAGAAAGTCAGAAAAGGTATAACACTTTTATCAAGTATGATAAAAATGAATTGAAAACCATATTTAAAATAAATCTGTGTGTTTTAGAATCCAAACTCTCCCAGGAGATCCAAATCCCTGAAGCACAAGAATGGTGGGTTTTATTCTGACTGAATCTAGTTTTCAGGAGTTGTTTAAAGGTAGTGCAGTGCATGACAGACAGAAGGCTGAATGTGTTGTAAGTCTTTTTGTGTTTTGTCACTGCAGGAGAGCTCAGCGGTAATGTCAATCCTGACCTATACAAGGTGAGTTGATTAATTATTTTAATGTGTATAACACTGGTTCTTGCTTTCACTGTTGCATTTGTTACTGTAGTATTACGGCGATTGTTGTTTCACTCTCACTCATTCACTCTCGCAGTATAACTACAGCTCTGGCATCAGTTATGAGACTTTGGGACCTGAGGAGCTGCGCTCCATACTGACTACGGTGAACTATTATAAATTAAGATTATGTTCTTACATAGAGAATATATTATTATATTAAGAATATTTATTATTAAGAGTATATTATATTCTTATATAATCACATTTTATTTATTATTATATAGACTATTTAACATAAATGACTTTTTTTTTCTCTTTTTTCCTTCTAAAAATAAATCTTTACCCCCCCGCACCCCCTCTCTCTCCCACTTTGCTTCCTGTCAAATCTTATCTGTCCTATCATTGTAAAGTAAAAAAAAAAGCTATTCAAAACTTAATTGAATTCAAAATATTATCTTCTCTACTTATCCAAACTCTTGATGTTTTTTCTACCATATTGTGATGTTTCAGATTTAAATGCAGGTAGATTAAAATCTTTTATATAGGAAAATATGGATCTTTCCAACTAAAATAATACTTGAATGTAGTGGAGCATTAGAATAAAATTTTTTGTGTATGCCACCTCAAATGATCGTATATGCAAATGCATATGCAAGTGGTAAATTAATGTCAACGATTTCACTGTAGTAGACCAAATAAAGGGGACAGCTAATATTTTGAACATCTGCAATTATTAGCGTCATTTTGACCATTATTAGAAGTGGTATTTTCCTCTTTTTTTTTTTTTTTTCCTGTTACAAAATCTACCAAGATCAAATTTCAGATATTTTTGGTGGATTTTTTGTAAATGAGTGAAATAAGTGTTAATCATTTTAGTTTAATTTCAGCTGTTTTGCCATTAAATAGTATTATTGGCATTATACAATCTCTCACCCACTGGAGTTTACCTCTTGCTAACAGGCTCTCTCTTTCCTCAGCAATGTGGGGTCGTATCAGAGCACACAAAGAAGATGTGTACTCGGTAAGAATTCAGTCCATATTTGTGAACTAACAGGAAACCATAAAAATAAACATCTGTGATTTATTCTTACAATTGCACACTGTGGTACACTCACTGACATTTAGAGTTTCTTTCCATTACCTTATTGACTGTGAAAGTCACCAAGTTTGTTGTCTTTCCTGCCAGCAAAGAGTAAGTATTTTTCCACAGCAGGCGTATATTATGAAGAATAAAAACTTACTGAAGGCTAAAACATCTGTGAAACCAGTCTAGGAGATTTAAGGGCTTTGCACATTTTATGCCTGGCCAAAACATCTTTTTTTTTTTTTATTCTATGTTAAGGCTACTTGTAACCCTGCATTGATCGAACATTTAGATGTAGAAATGTTTGTATCTTTTGAAATGTTCAGCACTTATGAACATATTTGCATAACAAAAAAGAAGAGTATACTGTTGTAATTGGTTTACAAAATCACTAACATAATATCTTTGACAGCATGAAGATAAATAAGTGATTAAAATGCTCATTTTTGAGTGAACTATTGCTCTAATGAAGTCTGTTATGTGATCAGAAGTACAGTGAACTGGTACAGTCAAGGGGATGTAGTTTTTCACTGTTCCGAGTGTCGGGGATGTGTATGTATTAGTGTGTGCTGCTGCTTTAGAGCCAGAGATTGATTGTGCATGTGATGTGTGAACGCATGATCTTTTTCATTCATGTAAATGGAAATGATCATGTTATGTTGGGACTGATTTTACGGAACACAACTGGCAACTCCATATAAACCCCATATCTTTGATTGGTGTTCACTTTTCAGTTTTCTTTCCTGTGTCATTTAATTTGGCCTCGCTTCTGTTAAAAATGTTTAATTGAAATAATCTGTCTCCATCTGAATTGGACATAAAAGTGCACCATCATTTCCCAATTGGACAGTCATGGGTTGTTTTAAAGCACTGCCTGTTTTACGCAGCAAGAGACTTCTTGAACATCAGCCAGCACTGAAACCCCCTTCCCTAAATGCTAAATGCTAATATCTAACCCTAGAGCCCCCTTTCCAATCCTGCTGGTAGTGTTCACCCAGTCTCTTGCCCGTCATTGTCTCTGGTGCAGTGCGTAATGCCACGTTGTGTCCTGGCAGGTCCCAGCGCTGTCCCCAGCACACGGACGAACAGAGGAGGGCAGTCAGGGTCTTCCTCCTTGGGCCGTCCGCGTGAGTTTCACCCCTTCTCCCAACCCTGACCTCTCCCTGTCAGAAAACAATTAGTGTACCCACCCGCTTTCTTCTCCTTTCATCTCTCTCTCTCATAATATACCTCTTTTTCATCAAGCTTGTGTTAATTTGTAGCAGCTGCCCAAAGATAAAGGTGAAAAACTAATAGGTCCTAGTATTGAGACTTGAGGCACACCATCTGGAGTCAGTGTACAGCTTAGTCCGCTGTGATTTTTCTTTTTTACAATGATGTTTTATTTGTTCACAAACTAGCAATGAACTGTACAAGCATTTATTAACCTTAGTTGTTGTACATTTCAGCATTTACTAATACTAATTTAAGTCAAAATTTGCATCTATTGTTAACATTAGTTAATGCATTGTGAACTAAAGGCTGGAATACACTACACAATGTTTTCCCAGATTTTTTTCCCAATTTGCAGTCTGGAAGAGCCAACATTATTTGGAGAAAGCCTCAGTCAGTCTGCAGATTTTGGCTAGTCAAAAGCTGACAGATTTCACAGAAAATCACGTGTATTGTGTGCAGACTTAGTTTCATGATTCCATCCAGTCGGCGGATATCAAACATGTTTGACATCTTGAGCCAATTTTTGAAAACACTGTTTTCCGTTTAAAGGTGTCTCCTAGCAAAAAGAATCGTTTCAGTGTAAGTTTGTGGTGTTCTGAATGCCTTTAAACTTTAACAGATTTAAGGGGATGATGCCTGGTTTCTCTCTGTAACCATTTTAAATGTCGGCAAATGTTTGGTCAGATATTAAAAGCTATATAATGTATTCCAGCCCCAACATGAACAAACAAAGAACAACTGTATTTTTATGAACTAATATTAACATTTATAAGCATTTATAATTAAAGTTAATAAATGCTGTCAAAAAATGTATTGCTCATTGTTAGTTCATGTTAGCTAATACATTAACTAATGTTACCAAAAGAGACCTCATTTTAGTGTTATTAGTGACAGTTTTCAATGTAAATGATGACCTGCTCATGCTTTTTCTGTTTTCATGAAGAAGCCCAATTTTTCTAGTCCTTTTCATTTATTAACTCAACATAATATTTCCATAATTCACACTAATATCTTTTTTTCAAGTTTTTGTAGACTCGTTTAGATTTAAGGCACTTTGCAGATACTCTTATCCAGAGCAAGTTTTAAAAAAGTTCTTTAGCTTCACGATTTTAATAATGCTTGTTGAATATTCAATGTGTCATATTAACCTGTAAAATAAAGGGTGACGGAAGAAACTATGGCAGCTCATCTGCAAATATCTATTTGTTTTCAAATCTGTTGATTGTTTCTTTGAACTGAGGTTCTATTTAGCATTTGTCTCTATGTAGTCATATCTTGCTTCCTGTTTGATAGGTCGATGCTACCTGACTCTGAAACAATGCTGGAAAACGATGGCTATGATGCCCCTGATGGCCAGCTGATCATGTCTCGCCTCCAGTGGGACGGCTCCTCTGATATTTCACCATCAGACTCGGCATCTTCAAAAGCCAGTGAGTTTTTCATGAACGCTTTTAAAAACGACACGCTCTGTCTTTGTATTTTTCCACTTATTCACCGTCTCGTTCTCAGGCACCAATAACTCTGAATCTAAGAGACCTAAGAAAAAGAAAAAGGCCAGTACACTGACTCTGACTACCACTGGAGGTGGAGGAGAGCGGGACAAAGGGCAGGAACGAGAGAGAGGAGACCGAGAGAGAGTAGTAGTAGTAGGCAGCGGGAGTGGGAGCAGCAGCTCCCAGAATGCACTGGGCCTGTCCAGTCGGAAAAAGCGACCAAAACTGCCCATTCCCCCAGCTCCTAGCATCTACGATGACCTGAACTGAGGAACATGCAACACAGTTACACAGAGCTTGTGTGCATGAGTGACTTGATGAGTCCTTGTGTGATCTCTGGTTTCCACCATTTCAAGGTTTATGAACGAGATGAGACAAACTGTTGAATGTGTGTAAGAGAGAAAATATCTGGGGACCATTTCAGACATTTGTGTCTGGGGCACAAGAGAGTACATTTGTTACGGCACAGTGTTGCACAGTGAAAAGTGAGTGTTTCTGTGATTAAATGTGGTTTTTGTATGTGGATGTGAGCTGGAGCAAGCATTTGTTTTTATTTTACTATGCAGTTCACTGTCATTGTGTTATTGCATACTCTTGTGTGTGTATACATGAGATTTGGGTTTACAGTGACATGAAAATGTGACATGGGGTGAATGTGAATGGGATGTTGCAAATATTTTATTCCCTGGTGGCTCTTGTTATACTGTAGGTTAATCTGTGCAATGTCCTCTACTGGTTTTAAAGGGTATCTTTCCTTCATATCTTCTTGCTAATGTTACTGCAACCTGTTGATCTCTTCTCAGCTGCTTTCTGCAAGCGGCGCTACTACTCATACTCTCTCTTGCTAAATAATGGACTTGCATAGTGCTACCGACAGCTTTCTGCCAAATCTGTGGATACACAATCTTTTGCCTTTTGTGTCTCTTTTGAAGTTAATATTCTTGTTTGTCATGGCTAATATTTCTTGTCTGATACTCTATTTATTTAGTTTAGTGTCAATGTTTGTAATTTTTTTTATAATCATGGCTTTTTGACTCCTTGATCGGTAACGTATGCATTTTCTCTGATTACAAAGTTTAAAAGGCTGAAGAGTTTTGTGAGCCTTAGAGCACTTACTATGTTAGATGTCAGCTTGTTTTGTATAAAATGTTTGGTAAAAAAAAAGTCAAATGCAAATAGCAATTGAAGATGCACTTAAATGGATAAAATCCAGCCCGTATAGGCGCCTTATTGTATTTTCAGTAAAAAAAAAATTTTTTGTCATTGAGCTGACGTTTGTGAATTTTGTTGCTTTAAGTTTAAATGACCTGAGAGTTTCTCTGAGTGTGAATTGAAATGTCTGCATGATGGAGAGAGAAAAAAAAAAACAGAAGCATGGTACTTAGGATATACCATTGCTGTGGGTGGATGTTTCTTCTGTGATGCTCAGTTGTTGCTCTGGCTCTCAATGGACTGTAGTAACTCTGTAATAGTCTAAATAAATTTTTCTCAGGATTCGATATTCTCGCACTCATTCTTAAACCACTCTTAAAGGGACAGCTCACCCAAAAACTGTCATGATTTCAACCTCATTTCATTTCAATTTCCAAGCATGTATGACTTTTTCCGTACAGTGGAAGTTACTGGCTCCAATATTGTTTAGATATTCAATACGTGTGTGCGCGTGTGTAAGAACAAGAAAATTTCAAAGATGAGCAATTTTATTCTGAATTACTGCATCAAAGCAAAACCAAAAAGCATTTTATTTAAAGAGGTGCTAGTTGTCTGTTATAGCAAGAATGAGACTACTTTTCCCCTAAAACATATGCAGATATTGCTGACAATACTGAGAAAAGTGACCCATTCATACAAGAACCATCCAACATGTCTGAGAGCTTTAAGGCTCCTCTATGCCCCTTTTGATTTATCTACAGTAAATACATTGCTTATATACAGATTTTACACAGGAGAAAAATTGTTTGCTTTGTTATCGGTGTCACATATGAAATGCCTATTAATGCAGTGCGTATTCTACAGTCTCTTTAGAATACTCCAGTATGTTTGCATGTAAAATTTTCATCATGTATAAAACTCTTATGTCCTAAATGATAACTATGAGCTGTAAATAGCAGCAGACATGCTAAAACAGACTTGAGTAGAAATAAGTGTGAAATAAATACAGATTTCAGTGACACTGGCAAAAGAAAAAAATCCTTCAATCACAAACATCAAAAACAAGTTTGAGTAAGCTGATGTCTCAAAATATCCGCTAACTAGCACATCACATCTGTTATTTGTGTACTGAGATCTGAACATATGACATTTCTGGCTACTACAGAAGATAGTGGTGCTATTACCAATGAAGTAGAGACACATAACTGATAAAAACCAATCAGTTGACACAAATTGCGATTCCTCTAAATGAAAAGCCCAGCCAGACGTGGGGTCCTGACTTCACTTTACACAGAGAAGCTACACTTTAGGCTGAGATTAAATAATTATAAAGCTATTTTTTTCCAAGAAGCTAAATTATATAGCAGTGTTACTTTGTGCTGCTCACAAATGAAGCTGAAAGCACTAGCACACATCTCATCACACGCATGACTTCAGTCGTCTAAATGGCACCAGAACCCTCGAGGGCTCCCTGAGAACTTTCTCGGCTACCACTGATTGATTATTTTCACGTCCTATCGTTTCGTTTTGCTTTTTCCCTAAGATTGGTCATCAGTCCTCTCTTCATCCGTCTTCTCATCGACTGTGCATGCCAAAGATGAGGAAGCTGAAGAAGACCGTGACCCCAACCAAAGAGATGGTGGCCGGGGCAGTGAACAGCTGGCGGTAGTTGATTCGGAAGTACCAGACGACGGCGAGCAGCACCACGAACACGGGGATCACCAGGCTTCCTGTGCTGAGAGCCACGCCGGCCGAGCGCAGCCCCCCGCTGAGCATGGAGCCCCTCCCGGTTCGAGGGCTCTCCTCTGCGGCCGCCTCATGCAGCGCCTGGGCTTGAGAGATGTGACAGTGGAGGACGCTGTTGTGGGTGATGTTGAGGGACAGGAGAGAGCGCTGAGGGTCCTGCAACAGCTGACCCTGGTAGATGAGCTTAATCTGATGTTCACGGCCAGAGAAGTACTTACTGATGGAGAGATAGAGAGAGAAATCATTAACAAACAATAGAGAGTTGCATGCGCAATTAAGTAACAGCGAATAATGGAGGGATTTTTTTATGCATTTGTTTTTGGCCATTACATTGCTTAGTTTTGCAGTCTCACCCTGTCTCGTGACGTGTAAGTGTTATTGCAATGAGACGTTCATGTTTTGATGTGGTTTAAACTCCAGTAGCAAAATGTTGATACAGCTGACTCTGTCATCGTGAGGTGAGGTGGTCATGTGGATGGCAAAACAATTTGTGTGCGACATGTAATACATAAATGTATAAAACATTCTGAAAAATAAAATGAAGAATAGTTCAAATGTAACCGATCAAAGTTTGGGGTCAGTAAGATCAAACGTCATTTTCAATGTTACAAATTAATGCTGTTCTTAGAACTTTCTATTCATCAAAGAAGCTTGAAATAAATATATCATAGTTCCCACAAAATATTAAGCAGCACAATTGTTTTAAACACTGATAATAAGTGTTTCTTGTGCATCAAATCGGCATATTAGAATGATTTCTGAAGGATCATGTGACGCTGAAGACTGGAGTAATGATGCTGAAAATTCAGCATTGCATCACAGGAATACATTTAGCACAAATTTAAAATATATTAAAACAGAAACAGTTATTTTACATTTTTATGACATTTCAAAATATTACTATTTTACTGTATTTGTCTATTCCTTGGTGAGCATAAGAGACTTATTTCAAACACATTTTAAAAAACCTATTGACTTTATTTGTAAAAAAAATAAGATCCAGTCACTAACATAACGGCTTCATGTAATTTTAGAAGAGAAATATAAAAATCAAGGTATATACTGAATACAATAAGGCTGAAAAAGTACTTTTAGTAATTTGATTTTTATTTTTTATTTTTTCAGTCCTAGATCTGTGGTCGGCTGCATGAACTGCTTAGACGGTCACACTTTAAGGTCCGATTCTCGCCATTAACGAACCATTTACCATTTTGCCTCAAACTCCAAATTTGCTGCTTATTAAAAGTTAATAAGGTAGTTGTAACATTTAGGTACTGGGTAGGAATAGGGATGTAGAATATGGTCATGCAGAATATGTGCTTTATAAGGTCACATACTCATTTACATTTAAAATTTACCTGTACATACAAAATTGTCTACTTTGTATATCTGTATATTATTCCTTTCATTATCTGTGTCTTGTTACTGTCATTCTGTTGCTCTGTGAAGCTTGTGTCACCAAAACAAATTCGTATGTGTAAACATACCTGGCAATAAAGCTCATTCTGATTCTGATTTAAGGTTAGTCATCTCATTTTTTTTAAAGACTGATCATAACTTTTTTTTCCAGTTACATAAAAACGAGGATTGGTCAAATTTGAATCCTAAAAGTCAGACTGATAACACTGACACACACACTCTCTCATGCATAAGACACAGTAATGACCTACACCCTTCAGAGTACTGACTTTATTTATTATAATTTCATTATATTATATAATAATTCTCCTGTTTAAAGTTTAAAAACAGACTTAAGTTCAAATCAGACTTTATAAAAAGACTGTTTTGATTTCTCCAATTCATACATAAGAGTTAACTTAATTTTTTTCACTGCCTCAAGTGTGTGTTTGTCTCACCTCTTCAGCAGTCCAACGGTGTCCTGTGGTCTGAGCACTGCCAGCTCCTCCGTGTCATTCAGGAACTTCAGTCTCACAGTGATACTGGCGGCCTCATCCTCTGCCTCCTCTTCCATCCCTTCCTCCTTCCCCTCTTCCCTTTCATCACCCTCAACATAGCTCACTTTCTTTCTCCCACCCTGAATATCCAGCAGCTCCTCTCCAGGCACATCCTCTCCCCCATCCGGCCGGGCCTCTCCCTCTTCCTGCTTCTCTTCCTCCGCGGGCTCTTCGTCCTGCTGCTCGCTGGGCTCTGAGCTGGGCGGGGGGCTCGCGTAGCTGTCGTGACCCCCGAGGCCGATGAGGGAGGCGTGGGCGCCCACGGTGAGAATGGTCCCCAGAATGTGATCTCCACGGTCGGCCACGTGGGTAGACAGCCAGGCAAGAACCACGGCCAGGAACAGGACGACCACGCCGCCCAAAGCAGTGGCGTCCTCGCCGAGCCCGTCAAGCACAGTTAGAGCACACACCGCCATCCCAGCCCCTCTCGACCTGCGCAGACGAGAAAAAGAAAGATCAAATCAAACATAAACATGTTCACAAACCTTTTTACTTCCATCATGTAACAAATTACCAAGAGAATCTTACTTTGTATTTTTGTCTTGTAAAATTAAGTGCATTTTGCTAAAAATAAGAAAAATGATCTACCAGCGGGGTAAATAAAATGCTCTTGTTTTAAGAATATTTTACTTACCCCACTGGCAGATAATTTTATTTGTTTTAAGCAAAATGCACTTAATTTAGTTTTTTCCCCGTCATTTTGCTTATCTAGTAAATGCATCTTAGTTAGAGAATTGTTTGATATTTTGACTAGAAACAAGACAAAAAAAATACTAAGTAAGAAATGCCTTTTTTTTTTTTTTTTTTTTTTGCAGTGTTGTCAATATTATCCAATTGGATAAATGAGGCTCAGTAAAGTCAACCAAAAAAGAAGGTTGTTTCAGAGACGATTTCTGGATGAGACATTTCTTTCCTCTGAAATAGGATTATTAAGGTTAACAAAGTAAAACCATGGAGGAAGGGGGAAAAAATATTACAAAAATATACTTAGACACATAACAAAGACTAATAAAATCAATGACAACACAACAAAATTACTAAAACTTTAAATGGAATTCAAAAGAAAATGGAAAATATAAAAATGAAAACTAATTCAAAACATCAATAAAAACTATTCAAAGTATCTCAACAGTTCTATTTATATTGCTCAAGTCTTTCATTAGAAGACCAGAAAAGTGCATGAAAAAGCTCAAATCAAGCTCAGAAGTCATCACAATCTTAGTGACCTGCTTGAATCTGGTATTTATAATAGGTCATTAAACGTTATTGGACTTTAATTATGTGTTCCACTGTTAGAAAGCATTAACTGTCTGGCTGGATCATCTATGTTAGCAAAGCATCAGTGTGGTGTTTGGCTCGTCAAGAGTGTAAAGACCCGCAACTCTGTTACCTAACACAAAGTGACACACTTCTTAGCTGCATTAGGCAATAAGCCCAATGACATTAAGTACTGAGTGACACACACATTTCTTGCATTAAAACTATAATTCTCCTGTGTTAAGTTTTATATTAGTTCATTAATAATACACTATTACCAGACAGTTTGTACTTTAGGTTCGCTAGCGGTTTCCGCTAAAGCCTTGAAATCTTGAACAAGCCTTCATCGAAACCTTCATCGGGCCTAGAACGATCTACAGTCCATACAAAACACAAATGAGACGAAATGCCGAACAGAAAAAAATACATTTAATGAAAAAGTAACTGCTTTGTTTTGTCTGTCTGCAAGGGAAGGCGGCTAACGTTAATCATGTAGCGGCGATATAGGACGACCTTGATTCGTAAGTTTTAACATAACACATGTCCTTTACACAGATATTACAGCACATTTACCTTCTCTTACTTCAGATCATTCTGGATCGACGCTGTTTTAATCCCTACACCGGTTGAAAGACGAAACGCTTGGCTCAGAAATAAATAAACACACGTACAACCTCACGCGCACGCGCACGCATACAGCTGACGCTCCGTCAGAGTAGGAAGGTCACGTGGTTGGCAAAACAAAAATTCTGAATCGCTCACTTCAGTCTTAAATAAATAAAGAAAACATTAAAATGTAGAAAATGTATAAAACTAAACATCAATTAAAAAAAAAAAATCAAAGTTTTTTGGTTTGTAGTTATTGACAGATGTCTATAAATTATACAAGTGCTGGTCATATAATTAGAATATCATCAAAAAGTTGATTTATTTCACTAATTCCATTCAAAAAGTGAAACTTGTGTATTATATTCATTCATTACACACAGACTGATATATTTCAAATGTTTATTTCTTTTAATTTTGATGATTAGAGCTTACAGCTCATGAAAGTCAAAAATCAGTATCTCAAAATATTAGAATATTTACATTTGAGTTTGAATAAATGACCATCCCTACAGTATAAATTCTGGGTATCTCTTGTTCTTTGAAACCACAATAATGGGGAAGACTGCTGACTTGGCAATGATCCTGAAGACGAACATTGATGCCCTCCACAAAGAGGGTAAGTCACAGAAGGTCATTACTGAAAGGTGTAGCTGTTTACAGAGTGCTGTATCAAAGCATATTAAATGCAAAGTTGACTGAAAAGAAGAATTTGGGTAGGAAAAGGTGCACAAGCAACAGGGATGACCGCAAGCTTGAGAATACAGTCAAGCAAAGCTGATTCAAACACTTGTGAGAGCTTCACAAGGAGAGAACTGAAGCTGGAGTCAGTGCATCAAGAGTCACCACGCTCAGACGTCTTCAGGAAAAGGGCTACCAAGCCACTTCTGAAGCACAGACAACGTCAGAAGCGTCTTACCTGGGCTGTGGAGAAAAAGAACTGACTGTTGCTCAGTGGTCCAAAGTCCTCTTTTCAGATGAAAGTAAATTTTACATTTCATTTGGAAATCAAGGTCCCAGAGTCTGAAGGAAGAGTGGAGAGGCACAGAATCCATGTTGCTTGAAGTCCAGTGTGAAGTTTCCACAGTCAGTGATGATTTGGGCTGCCATGTCATCTGCTGGTGTTGGTCCACTGTGTTTTCTGAAGTCCACAGTCAACGCAGCCGTATACCAGGAAATATTAGAGCACTTCATGCTTCCTTCTGTTGACAAGCTTTATGGAGATGCTGATTTCATTTTCCAGCAGGACTTGGCACCTGCCCACACTGCCAAAGGTACCAAAAGCTGGTTCAATGACCATAGTGTTACTGTGCTTGATTGGCCAGCAAACTCGCCTGACCTGAACCCCATAGAGAATCTATGGGGTATTGTCAAGAGGAAGATGAGAGACACCAGACCCAACAATGCAGATGAGCTGAAGGCCACTATCAGAGCAACCTGGGCTCTCATAACACCTGAGCAGTGCCACAGACTGATCGACTCCATGCCACGCCGCATTGCTGCAGTAATTCAGGCAAAAGGATCCCCAACTAAGTATTGAGTGCTGTACATGCTCATACTTTTCATTTTCATACTTTTCAGTTGGCCAAGATTTCTAAAAATCCTTTCTTTGTATTGGTCTTAAGTAATATTCTAATATTTTGAGATACTGATTTTTGACTTTCATGAGCTGTAAGCTCTAATCATCAAAATTAAAAGAAATAAACATTTGAAATATATCAGTCTGTGTGTAATGAATGAATATAATATACAAGTTTCACTTTTTGAATGGAATTAGTGAAATAAATCAACTTTTTGATGATATTCTAATTATATGACCAGCACCTGTATATAGAAATGTATTTATATAAATAAAACTACACTCAAGGACAAAAAATGGTTGTTTGAGGCCCCTACATTTTGAATTTTATTTCAAAATTACGCAAGAACAATTACTTAAAATTGTAGCTCTTTGTTTGTATATGTATTGATTGATTGATTGATTGATTGATTGATTGACAAATCCAAATTCTATTTTGCAAATGTGGTTGTTTACAAAGAAATCTGATGTAGATCTACAATGTATAATTTCTTAATTTTCAAAATGTAAGAAATAAACTAGCAACTGTACTAAATAAAGAAATGGCACTGCAACAGTGAGTGTGTATATTTGTAGGCTACAACATCAAAGTAATAAATACATAAAAAAGCAATAATGCATTCAGTTAGTGCCAAGAGTGCATTTTGATTTCTTTGTTTATTTCAGATTGTGAGAACCGTCACTGGCACATATTAAAGCACTACCCACCTAACAGTATCAATATTACATTTGCAGTGCTTTATGTCTGTCTGTTAAGCCACTGTGGTCCTCTCAGTTCAGAGCCTCTGACAGTCAAAGTCCCCAGGGCACTGCCCCATTTGGCCCGGGGCCATAATCCACATTAATACTATTGTCAAGAGGCATCCAGAGAGATCTGAAACCATCAGACATCAATTTATAACAACATATATTTATCACAGATGCTAAATATTTTGGAAAAACAAGTTCACCTCATTGTTTCCAGTCAGCTATTTTTGTTTGTCTAAAAAATGCAGCTCAACGGAGCAGTCCGTCATTATGCAGCAGGAGATAATCTTTTAAAGTGCTGGGAATGTTGAGCTGGACTATTGCGAAGTGACACAGTGACCCCAGGTGGTGGCGGAGCACACAACGGCAGAGGTGCTGAAGAGAGCGCAGCTGACCACTCATCTGTCTGACCGCATCGAAGAAAGACTGATGCTCCTGAGAATACAGCAAGTGTTTTTTCATTAGGTAGATAGATAGATAGATAGATAGATAGATAGATAGATAGATAGATAGATAGATAGAAGTCATTATTGATATTATATATGATATATGTTAGAGCAACCTTTGGGCATAACATTTTTGGAATGTGATATTTTCAGAGAGACCTTTAGTAGTTCCTCTGGTATGTCCTCTAACCACTCCTCACATGCTGGGATGACCGGATAGCAATTCAGCATTACCTCCAAAGTGGCAGGAGAGGGCAGGCAGAGTTTCAGCATCTGGGATAAACACAGGCAGATATATACAATAAGGATTCATACCAAGGTGTAGGTAATGTAGGTAGGACACATAACAGTCTGCGCTTACTCTAGGGGAGGGCGGCTGTGCTCCATAGTTAAGAAGAGTTTGCGCCACAACTTCTGGCTGCTGGTCTGGGTAATCTTCTATTACCTGCCAAAACACAGAGAGAAGAATTCAACCATTTGGAATACTTCGGGTTTTTTTTTTATGTTTCTTATGTTCACCAAGACAGCATTTATTTGATCAAAAATCCAGTAGAAACAGTAATATGGTGAAATATTATTACAATTTAAAATAACTGTTTTCTATTTAAATCTTTCTTTAAAAGTAATTTGAAGAGTTTATTTGCAAAAACAGATAACTCCGTTGTTTAACATTTTCAAAAATCATGTTTTTTATTGTGTTTTATTGTGTTAGTTAGCTATATTTTTAGTTATTTTTTGACCTAATCAAAAGAACCCAACTGCAGTTTGATTGAGGTTAATTGGAATGCACAATGAAAAAAAAACATGATTTTTGAAAAGTTATTTTTTTATTATTCCTATTTATTTATTCCTGTGATGAATTTTCAGCATCATTACTCCAGTCTTCAGTGTCACATGATGCTTCAGAAATCATTCAACAGAATTTCAAATTTTGGGGTGAGCTGTTTCAATAAAAGGTGCTCTTTATAGTTTATAAAAATCAACATCTACAAGTAAAAACAGGATCTTGCAAAAGTCTTAACCCTCTATCCCATTATCATCCCACCTGTAACAGGCAGTCCATAGGTGTGTATCCAGCACAGTTAGCTACGTCTGCACGAGCCCCATGTTCCAGCAACAGCTTAACTATGCGGGGGCAACAGTTCCCACAGGCGTTATGCAGGGCCGTATGCTTCTTTCTCCCAGCAGTCTGTGCATCAGCCCCGGCTGCTAGCAGCTTCTGGGCAATACGCAGATACCGTCCTGCATCTGCAGGCCTCTCTGCCCCAGCACAGGCTGCGTTCAAGGGCGTCTCGCCCTCTTGGCTTCGAGCTGTCACGTCCCCTCCATAGGACAGGAAGAGCTCCACGTGGTCCTCCAGTCCTCTCCTGCAGGCCACGTGAAGGGGGGTGAGACCTGAGTCTCGCTGGGCCACGTTCACCAGCGCACCACTGGTCACCAAGTGCTCAGCACACCTGAAGAGAAGACTGTTATTGTGTGCCCAAAAAATAAAAAATTCTTTTCAACATGGTGTGACATTATGTAGTATGAATCACCTTTTGTTGTATGGAAAAAAGCTCTGAACTCATGCCAACATCTCTTTTAGTGCTTCACAAATGAAAGACAATAATACAAGTCAGAGTGATGTGAGGGTAAATGACGACATTTTTATTTTTTGTTGAACTAAAAAGTTTGGGATTGTGAGATTTCCTATGCTTAAAAAGGCTGCATTTATTAGATATATAGTAATATTGTGAATATATATTTTAATATAATTTAAAATGTTAATAAAACTTATTCCTCTGACATCTAAGTTGAATTTTCAGCATCATTACTCCAGTCTCACATGAACCTTCAGAAATCATTCTAATTCGCTGATTTGGTGCTCAGGAAACATTTCTTATTAAGGTAAACTAAGTTTAAACTAGGTTTATTAATGCTGAAAACAGCTGTGCTGTTTTTTCAGTTTTTTTGGTAAATAACAACATTTATTTGAAATGGAAATATTTTGTAACATTATAAACAGGGTTTTATAATCAAAAACTAAAACCATTTTTAAAAAAACTGTTGTTTAACTGAAATAAAATATTTAAGAAAAACCCTTCGGTAACACTTTACTTAATGGCTTAAATGCATTATAAAGGGTTAGAGTGTATAATGCATTATACTTATTCATAATGTGCATTGTAATACATTATATATTATTGTAAATAATTGTAACTAAATTTAAAATGCATAGTGTAACAATGAATTGATAAGTGTTATAATGTATCAACTGTGGTTACAATTATTCATGAGATTGTACAATGCATTATAAGGTGCATTACAAGGCATAATTATTGCATTAAAACCACTTTTATAATGCATTATACATAAAGGCTTTAAGTAAACTTTTTCACCTAGTTGCCCAGGCAACATTTTAGTTCAATTTGATGTACTAAAATAACTAAAACTGAAATAAAAATTAACTTAATAATAAAATATATAGATATACAGTGAGGAAAATAAGTATTTGAACACCCTGCTATTTTGCAAGTTCTCCCACTTAGAAATCATGGAGGGGTCTGAAATTGTCATCGTAGGTGCATGTCCACTGTGAGAGACATAGTCTAAAAAAAATCCAGAAATCACAATGTATGATTTTTAACTATTTATTTGTATGATACAGCTGCAAATAAGTATTTGAACACCTGTCTATCAGCTAGAATTCTGACCCTCAAAGACCTGTTAGTCTGCCTTTAAAATGTCCACCTCCACTCCATTTATTATCCTAAATTAGATGCACCTGTTTGAGGTCGTTAGCTGCATAAAGACACCTGTCCACCCCATACAATCAGTAAGAATCCAACTACTAACATGGCCAAGACCAAAGAGCTGTCCAAAGACACTAGAGACAAAATTGTACACCTGCACAAGGCTGGAAAGGGCTACGGGAAATTGCCAAGCAGCTTGGTGAAAAAGGTCCACTGTTGGAGCAATCATTAGAAAATGGAAGAAGCTAAACATGACTGTCAATCTCCTCGGACTGGGGCTCCATGCAAGATCTCACCTCGTGGGGTCTCAATGATCCTAAGAAAGGTGAGAAATCAGCCCAGAACTACACGGGAGGAGCTGGTCAATGACCTGAAAAGAGCTGGGACCACCGTTTCCAAGGTTACTGTTGGTAATACACTAAGACGTCATGGTTTGAAATCATGCATGGCACGGAAGGTTCCCCTGCTTAAACCAGCACATGTCCAGGCCCGACTTAAGTTTGCCAATGACCATTTGGATGATCCAGAGGAGTCATGGGAGAAAGTCATGTGGTCAGATGAGACCAAAATATAACTTTTGGTCATAATTCCACTAAACGTGTTTGGAGGAAGAAGAATGATGAGTACCATCCCAAGAACACCATCCCTACTGTGAAGCTTTGGGGTGGTAGCATCATGCTTTGGGGGTGTTTTTCTGCACATGGGACAGGGCGACTGCACTGTATTAAGGAGAGGATGACCGGGGCCATGTATTGCGAGATTTTGGGGAACAACCTCCTTCCCTCAGTTAGAGCATTGAAGATGGGTCGAGGCTGGGTCTTCCAACATGACAATGACCAAGCACACAGCCAGGATAACCAAGGAGTGGCTCTGTAAGAAGCATATCAAGGTTCTGGCGTGGCCTAGCCAGTCTCCAGACCTAAACCCAATAGAGAATCTTTGAGGGAGCTCAAACTCCGTGTTTCTCAGCGACAGGCCAGAAACCTGACTGATCTAGAGAAGATCTGTGTGGAGGAGTGGGCCAAAATCCCTCCTGCAGTGTGTGCAAACCTGGTGAAAAACTACAGGAAACGTTTGACCTCTGTAATTGCAAACAAAGGCTACTGTACCAAATATTAACATTGATTTTCTCAGGTGTTCAAATACTTATTTGCAGCTGTATCATACAAATAAATAGTTAAAAAATCATGCATTGTGATTTCTGGATTTTTTTTTTTTTAGATTATGTCTCTCACAGTGGACATGCACCTACGATGACAATTTCAGACCCCTCCATGATTTCTAAGTGGGAGAACTTGCAAAATAGCAGGGTGTTCAAATACTTATTTTCCTCACTGTATAGTATAAATGGCAAAAACACTAAATAAAATTACTGAAACTTTAACTAAAATAAAAATTTAAAATAACACTGATTATAAATGTTGTTACTGTCACTTCTGAACAATTTAATGCATATTTGCTAAATAAAAGTATCTTTCTAAAAAAAAAAAATCTTACTGACCCCTAACCTACTTTGAAAGATTTTGACTTTACTTAGGAGACAATTGGACCATTTTCTTTACTTATTAATTTTGTTTGTTTTATTCATTTAATTTGACATTTTGTCCCCTCATGTTCCCTCTGGCCGTGTGGAGGGATGCCAACTCACTGATAAGTTTCTGCTGCATTACAGAGGTGCAGCGGGGCATTGCCGTCTACAGCAAGCAGGTCTGGATCAGCCTCATGGTCTAGGAGCAGGCGCACACAGATGTAATGGCCTCCAGAACAGGCATCATGTAAAGCGGTACGGCCGCCTGGGTCAGCATCCACCTCTGCTCCCCTAAACAGCAGCTCCTCGACACAGCCGGAGTGCCCCCTGCTGGCAGCCAGACGCAATGCAGACGTCTGCTTTACCTTTGAGGTAAGAGTCCACATTCCTGCAAAAAAAATAAAAAGAGAACAGAGGACAGAATTCACCCAAATACACCTAAGTGCATATGTTTGTTTGTGTGTGTGTGTGGTGGCCGTCTATAAGGGTCCTACCCATTTCCGGGGCCCACATCATCTCCTCATGTACGGTCTCCATCAGTGCATTCACCATGCCTGGGTCTTTGAGGATGGCATACACTCTCTTCATATCCCCACACATAAAGATGTTATGGATGGCTGGGTCTCTGCACCGTATTTGGGGTGGTGGAGCACGTACTGTCTGGATCCTCTCGTTTCCATGTCGGAGTCTGGGGGCGGCAGGTAACGGGCGTCTTGTCATAGCCCTCCTGTGTGCCAGTGCCCGCCTGGCGTCCTCCCAGTCCTGCAGCTCCTGCTCCAGCCTTAAGGAGCGCAGAGAGGCAGAAGAGAAGGCAAAGGTGTCCCGGGACATCCCAACAAGAGCTTTTGTATTTAGAAGAGTACTAGAGTTGTACGCCTAGAACAAAAAGCATTGGCACAGAAATTGTGGCCTTGCGCTGTAGGAGTGTTAGTAAAGCAGCATTGCTCAATAGGCATAACCTTTTCCAATCAGCCATAGGAATACAGTTAAGTAAGTAAAACTCCTATATATGGTACCCAGCAAGTTTTGCCTCTGAGTTTAAGGAACAGACTAATAAATAGCATGCAATAATAACACTGAGAACCGTGTATATGCTCTAAAGATAGGGTTTTCCTACCTTGAACGCTCTTCAGGTTTCTCCTGTACAGGCTGAACTTAAATAATCAATGATAAACTTGCTTAAAACATTTGTTTGTTATGTATAATAGGGCAATGCTCAAAATATTTGCTATTTCTGTTAATAAAACAACCGCATGTCCCTTCGAGAACGAAGCTGCCTGTCACAAGATATTGTTGACCTGACACATGGTGGAGCTCTGGGTATTAATAGACTAGAATGTGAGCAAATATGTTCCTGCACTAGCAGGATATCGCCTGTAGATGAAATTATGGTTTTGCCATATCACTTGTCCTGTGTAAAATTCAAAACAAAACAATACTTACTAGGAAAGATCAATTTGGGGTGTCATTGTTTTTGAAAATTCAGTACTCAATCACTGCAAACTATTTTATGTATTCACCAAAATAATACTTATTATTATAACTGTATTAAATTTATACCTCTATCAAATTATTATGTTTTTGAGTTTGTTTTTAACAAAGGCTGTGGAAAACCTAAGATTGGTGCCTTGACATGCTAATTGTACCTTTTGTTTTGTAAGGGTTATATATTCATAAGAAACTTGACCTTCTAAATGTAGTAGCATGAATAAAATATTAGGATGAGCAAAAACCTAATTTTACTTTATTATTTTATGAAAAAGACATTGCACGATGCTGACCCATTTTCTGTTTTTATCTACCCATAAACGTTTTTTTTAATGAGGGTTTTTAAAAGGCAAAATAAGACATGACATGGGACAATAATAGTTAATGAAAATAGATTAGAAAATAATAATAGATTTTAAAAAATAATACAATAAATAACGAATACATTAGGTGCAAGACTTTTAATCAAGATTTCCCAGTTTGCATGCAGCTCAAGTCATAAAAACTTGGAAAAGGCGCAATTTCTGTTCGTTTTGGTTCTTACTTTCACTTTTATTTCTCATTTAAACGACGCCAGGCACGAAATAGGCTGACGAAATTACTTTTTAGGAAAACAGGGAAATACTCTATTTTAAAGGAGAACATAGCAACGAAGTGTTGATATCAAGACACACAGGTGAAAAAAAAAAATTACATTACATAATCAACTTAAAAAACGACCGTGTAACGGCGTCTCTTCTCACGAGCTCTGTTGTTAGTTACACTTCCTGTGTGCTCGAGCTCCGTGCACAAACGGTGGACTGGACAACGACTTTTACGCCCTTTTGGTTATTATAATGAGGAAGGTAGTAACTGACAAAGCTGGAAAAGATATTTCGATGTTTATCTGCTCAAATGGCTTGTTTGTTGACGCATTAATAATTATACCGCCCTTCTCCACTTGTGTTTACTCAAAATCAGTGTTTATAGGTGGCAGCCCTGAAGGATGGCAGAGGAAGGCCGTACGGTGTGCGTTCACGGTTTGCCAACAGACGTGGATCACGAACGGCTCCGGGACAAACTACTGATTCACTTCCTACGGCAGAGGAACGGAGGAGGAGAGGTCACGTCCATCACTATCATCGCGAGGACACCTCTGCGTGCACTCGTCTCATTTGAGGAGAGCACAGGTATTTACATGACTGATGACTGCTGTTAAACATCAGAGTAAATGCTGTCAATAGATGAATACATGGATATTGGTGAAAAAGCTAAAGAAAAGTGGGGTAAACTGTGCCACTTTACAACCTAAGTTGTCCTTTAAATATTAACACAAATAGTTGTTTTTGCAAATTAAAATGTAATTTAAAGTTGAACGTCCAACAAGTTAAATATTTTAAACTATTCCATCATTCTTTCTTTCATTTATTTGAACCATAACTTGAAATTGTAGGGACAAATTTTCTTCAGTTATTGAACTGAATAGCTCATTTATTTAAGCAATAGAATACTCCACGGGGTTCATACGTCATAATATTAAAGAGGACATCGGATGCCCATTTTCCACAAGTTGATATGATTATTTAGGGTCTTAATGAAAAGTCTACAACATACTTTGGCTAAAATTTCTCAATGGTAGTGTAAAACGACACCATTTTTACCTTGTCAAAAACAGCTCTGTTCACAACGACCCGTTTCAGTGCATGTTCCTTTAAATGCTAATGAGCGCTGCTCACCCCGCCCCTCTCTTCTGTGGGGTGACGAGCCGTTCTCTAGGACTGTTAACTTTAGCCGCATTTAGCTGCCTAACTTGCGCATTATTAGGTAGGGGTTGCACCGACTAGTCGACTTTAATGCTCTGCCATGACACTTTAAGCTTGATGTCGACTAGTCGCTGGTCCTATAGAGGACGCAACAGGATGAGAAATCTTTGAAGGGCTTCCACATATTTACGCTCCATTTCCACACAGTTAAAATAACAAATAAATGCATACTCCGAAAGCACTCCACAAGACATGTGCGATTATATTACTGGATGCTCGAAATTGAATGGGAGAATGCACGTTTTAAACAGCTTATTGTACAGGTAAGTTAATGGCCGTTCCAATCTAATGCGCTGCTGCACTGTAACACACACACATAGGCTACAGACAGTAGCTCGTACATCACGTGCAGATCGCGAGCGCACAGAATCATTCAGCGCAGAAATGTTTCGTCGACACTATTCTGTGATTTCTCAGTAAAATAGCTTAGAAACTGAAAAGTTCTAGCATATATTTCTTAACTATATCCCACAGCTTCACTATAGTAGAGAGATGCTGCCAGGTAGAATGAATTCACACAAGCAATCGCTCTCACTAATGCATTCATATGAATGTAATCTTTACTGTGCTTCTTTATCTGTATCTGATTTAGAACAAGCAGAAATCTGTGAGAAATATAACGACCCAAAGACAAAAGAACTGACAAAAATTAGCTGTTATAATAGCAATAGCTATGTGGGCAGTGCTGTGTCAAATTCCATAGCTGTGCACAAAGTCTCAGCTCCAGGTTAAGGCTTATTTGTTCATTAATGATGTCATCAGTGACTAGTCGACGTCAACTCGAATTTTATCACATAAAAGTCTACTTTTAAAAAAATCAGAAGTCGTTCAACCCCTATTATTTGGAAAGGTGATTTGCAAAGATTCATTAAAAAAACCCTTATACTCACTTCCTCTGTAGGTGAAGCTGGATCATGAATGATTGGCGCGAACATAGATGCATTTAGGTAGATCAGGGGGTGCATTCCCTTCACAAACAAACGTAATCCTCTGCGTCTTCATTGGCTCAAATGTAATCCTCTGCATGTCGGGAGCAAATGACGACTGCTATGTTCATTATTACATCTAACAAAAATGTATCTAGCCTACATTACCTTAATTTACATGCATAAATTAAGAATTTATGGCTATTCATAAGCAAAAAATTTACATGGTTTTATCCACCTTTTTCTTCAACACAGAAGTAAACAAGTATGTGCAAGACTTCCGGTTCATTAGCTGCTATAGGAAAATAACGAGAAGAATAACAACGTGCAGTAAACGGTAAAACTGTTTGCATTGCAAACCAGTGTGTTCATAATTAAGATAATCCATTAAAATAATACGGTAAGACACACCCATTTTCAATATCTAGCAACAAAACGAGCTGTTTTGTACAGCTAAAAATAGCTGGACGTGGATGAGACTGGAAGCTAGACCCATACTATTTACAAATGGCCACGCCGGTCTTACAGGAAGAAAAAGGTGGATACCCTGAAAATTTACTACATTTCATAATACTGTATATATTTTAGTACCTGTATATGTTTGCATTGCTATTTACTTTGGTATTTTTACTTTTCAGAATAAAGATGTTGACACATCTTTACCCTACTTTTTATATTTCTGGTGCATACATTTAAATGCACTGAAATTCAATGTCATTGCCAAAGTAGCTGGTAATTGGAAAAAATCCAAAATGCACTGATTGGCAGCCAGACGGCTGGCATATACCTAATGAAGTCTCTGGCTCTTGCTAGCCGATTAGTCTGCCAAGGCTACATTTTAGTTGTGTGGTCAGTTTGCTGATAAAGTGTATGTGTGGGGGGTGGCCAGGTTGTGACGGGGTATTCTTTATGTCCTGTCAAGCCTGATTAAAAGTGAGTGAGTTTTCACTGTGCTTGTGTGTGTGTCTTGCAGAAGAGTCAGATAAGTGAGAATCAGTGTCTTTGGTTAGACAGAGAGAAAATAACAATTGATACTTTTATTGATCAGACATTATGAAAAATTAACTTGCATCTGTGTGTGCAACCATCTTATTTGTTAACTGTTAACTGCTGAGCCAGTCTTTGTGCCTCTCAAATGAGATTGATCCTCTCTTTCTGGTTTTATTTAGTGGTCCAGAGCGTACTTCGTCATCATCCTCACATTTTACAGCTGGATGGCATAAAATATGAACTCTCCCTGAGTCTACCAAGACAAGAGTCCCAGAGTCTAAATAAGGTTTGCTGACCGTATAAGCATTGCATTTGACAGCTTTTTAAAAAAAATTCAAGTTCCATTTCCCAATCATATATAGTCTAGTATTCATTTTGTTTTGACAGTCACACAGCTGATGTTCTTGCACTCCTTTAGGTGATCCTCGATGTGACTGTGACTGTAGATTGCAGTCAGCTTCCTCGTGGTGCAGAGACTCTGAATGTACTGTGCAGTGAGTTTCCTGGTGTACGCATGCAGCATGGCTTATTACAGGACACGTGCACATTGCAAGGCAGCTACTCTGATTTTCAAGGCGCCTTTCCTTATATACAGACGTTATTTAATAATCACCTTTCAAAAGCTGAATACCCAAATTTGAGTGGAGGTCAAAGTCTTGAGAAGAGAGAAGACCTTGCAAGTGTAAAGAAAAGGGCCAGCTTTGCATCCCGGTCTTCAGGAGATGTCAGCTCTATATCCATGGCAGGTTTAGCACATGTGCACTATGGACGGCAAGGCAGCAATGAAGCCCTCAATGAACGCATTACTAGGACTAAGAAAAGCAAAATGGAGGAGTGCAGGATAGATGAAGCTAATTTGGAAGATCTTTCGATCATCATGGAAGCTGATGTGTTTGCGTACCTGCAGAGCCTTAAGGAGTACAAGCAGATACTGCAACTTCATGGAGTGCAAGTGGTTCACGTTACATCTGAGGGGGTCACCACCCTGTACCTACAGTCAGAGGTCCCAACCGGGTCAGGGGTTAAACAGAACATGCGTCAAGCCCATAAAGAGCTCAGGCAGATTTATCAACAGTTAGAGGGTTGTCTGAGAAAAGACCAGATTAAAAAGAGTGCTCTTTACATGCCAGACGGACTGACTTCAGCATTAAAAAAGGTGCAGTTAGTACTGCCTAATGTTCTGCTTAGCTATGACCAGGACAGCATTTATATAGTTGGAGAGAAAAGTGAGGTATCTCAGGCCAAACAAATGCTACTGCTTGGAGGGGAGGAAGATGTCATGCAGAACTTGACGGAAATGCCAGCATCCTCTTCCAGATCTCCATCAGCATCCCTTGAATCCTTAGAGAGAGAGCAACAGGTTAAGAGAAAAAGTGAAGTACACACTCCAATGCCCCCTAAACTGATCGGCTCTAGTGCTGAACGAAAAGGGGATGTTGGAAATACAAAAGAATACAAACTAGCGGCTCGGTTTAAGAGCTCTGGGCTAGGAGAGATGGGTGGAGACATAAAGTGTCTCACAAACAAAATCGACATGCTAATGTTAGACCCAACACCACCCATAAGGTCTTCGGTTGGCACTGCAGGCGTACTCCGCAATGAACTGACAGGGGAAGGAATTGAAACATTCAGGATGACAAGTCCAAGCTGTACAGGAGAGGATGTCCTGTTTAAAAACCAAGAATCTGTGAATACATTTGGTGGAACCACCTTCAACACATCCAAGGCCAAACCAGCTACTGCCACTGGACTCACTTCAACATTGACCACAGGAGTCAAAGTTTCAGTGAACACAAGTGTGAATGCCCTATCAGCCAGTAATACTGAAGTGAAGACAGCTGCTCCCTCCTCAACATCACTGCCCACTTCCAAATCCCACTTAAGAAGAGCCAATAGTTTCTCAGGTCGGCCACACCTAAAAGATCAGGTGAAAAATAACCAGATTACAGCTAAGCCAATGATTAGCACACATGCTTATCAAAGAGCAAGATCCAATAGCCTCAGTGGTGGAAAACCCAATGAAGATTCTCCGATTCCTACAGTGGAAGCAGAACTTACCGTGTCTTGCCTAATGTGGATGTACATGAAGGAGGTCTACTGCAAGCAACTGGATGCCATGAAATCTGGCTTAGAAATGACTGAGAAACAAGCAGGCAAAAGTGAGATGAGCGTGACACTGAAGGGCACAGATTCATCGAAGGTTGGAGAAAGTCATCGGCAGCTTCAGAATCTAGTGGCTATGGTAGCCAGCGACTTTTTCTTTCAGGAGTTGAGTTTGACAGAGCTTGGCGTGGTTGAAAAAGATAAACTGTTTGAAACCTGCTGCTTGAATGTGCGGTCACGTTTTCGCAAGGTCATCTTGCACACCACGAGGAACAGCATTTACTTGCTTGGCCCAAAATTGCTCTGCTCTCAAGCCAGTGATGTATTTAAGGAAGTATATCCTGGGCAGAAGTCTCCATCCTCACCACAGATGAAGACCTTGCAGGAGGGTGTAGATCAAGGAGCAGCCATGTCTTCTTTGAGCATACGGTCAACAAAAGCTGATCGCTCGAAGTCTGATCAAAGTCTGAAGGAGTTTCCTTTTCAGGATACAAGTCAAATGGCTCAGTCTAACAGCAGTCGCAAGAGTGAAGGACAATCAACCAAACCGAAATCGGCTACATTGGAAAGGTTGGAAAACCCTAGATCTACTAAGGATGAATTAAGCAAGACAAACTCACAAAGCCAATTTACTTATGCCAGAGAAGACACAACAAGACAAAAAAATGATGGGCCAACTTCTTTACCACTTTACCAAGATACTGCAATGTTTTTGAAACAGACCAACCTGCTGCCATATATCGCTTCAGAACAATGCGTGTGTGGAGCAAATAATCCAAATGTGAAACGGACCACCTGTGGTGTCATCCTTTGCTCTGACTGCCTGCAACTGCATAAATACTGCCGAGTGTGTGGAAAAGAAGAGATGAACTCTGAGAAGAAGGTTCTGGGGGATCCGGTTCAAAGCTGTAGCTCAAAAGATACACAACAGGGACATCAGACTCAAGAGCAGCATTCACGACAAGAGGACAGCAAAGAACATAAGGGCGTCCAAGGCACTATGACATGTGTGGAGTCGACTTTGAGTCTTCCAGGCTATAACAAATACACAACGGCCAAGATCACATACTACATACCTGATGGCATACAAGGGGTATTAACTTTGTGTATTATATCTTAGTTCATTCATTAAGTAAAGCATTGTAGACATATAGCTTACAATTTTGCAAAATATCTTATAATACTAGTCATATAATATGATATTACCTTATCATTTCTGTGCCTTACACATGTCTTCTAGGATAAGGATCCCTGTCCTGGGTCACCATTCGAGGGTGGTCAATTTGTGGCTTATCTGCCACTCAACCCAAAGGGACAGAGTTTATTGCCGTGTCTGGAAAAGGCATTTAATCAAGGCCTAACATTTACTGTTAGCTCAAGCAAGAAGGCTGGTGGTGATGCAATGGTAACCTGGGGCAGGATCCCCCACAAGACCAGGGTGGATGGAGGAAAGAGTGGGTGAGTCCAGATGCTAAGCTGAACAAACACTAAGCTTGCAAAGATAATTATACCTGGCTGGTGGCATAGACATGTTGATGTGTGATTTCTATGATTTTAGAGAGTACTAATTATCTTATTACTTATGTTTTCCTAATATCATTTTAGCAAGGATGTGTTAGTGAAAGATATACTGAAGTATATTTGATTGTGTATACTTCAGGTACACTTTAAATATCTTGCATTTAAAGACTGATATTATACAGAGATCATACAGTCCTTATTAATAGTGATATTAAAACATGTTAGAAATAAGAACATAATAAATTTGCATTGTACAACAAAGAAATACTCCAAAAAGTCTTGAGAGATATGTCACTAAATATGCTAATGGGATTTTGGAGTATAGTTAGTATGATATAAATGTATTTTAAATAAATGATGGCATAGGTTTTTACTAGGGAAAACCTTGTAAGAAAGTTTTAAAAATTTGTAAAAAAACTGTAAGCCTGAAAGATAAATCAACATTTAGTATATGTAATAAGTGTGGACTGGAAGAAAGAACGCTTAATTTCCCAGAATGCATTAATTTGACATTTAAAATATCCAATTCAACTTTTTGTGTGAATAAGAAATATTTGTTTGTGTGCAACAGTGGATATCCAGATTCGACATACCTTACTCGCTTGTGTGAGGCACTGGTGGCTCATGGGATTGAAGGAGTACCTGCAGTTAGTCAAGATCAAGCCAAATCCTGACCTTGAGAATAACACAAATCATAAAAACCACAAATAATTAGTAAACTGTGCATACTACTTTTTATATATTTCCTTCCTAGAAATGTAAATCAAGTAACAATGTAAATAATCTAAATATAATACTGATTGTAAAAGACCACTTAATCTTTTTATTTGAATGTTTATACAGTATTTGTGTTAACAGTTATTTGTTGTTGTTTTTGTACTTTTATACTCATTTTAGAGTGCCATTTTCATTCTATAATCCTGTTGTTAATCCGTATCGATGTATAGCTTCAATAATGCTCAACGTAATGCTCTGTATATTCTGAATCAGTTACGTATGCTTTCAGTTGAACAATGATCTTGTTTTAGAGGTTGTGTTTGTTAGTCGCTTTGTAATTAAATTCAACAGTCCAGCAAATCTCTGATCTGTCAAACTGTTTCTCCTACTCAGGCTTTTATAAGTGCTATGAATATTGAATCTGTGTATTATTTTGTTGTGAAACCGTAAGGAAGGTGCATCATAATATGTAATAGATATTGAATAAGCAGTAGGTGGCTCGCTAGATTTCTTTTTTTTTTTTTTTTGCAAAACATGCGACCACAATGCTAGGACATTATGCAAAATTGTTAATTTGATTTTAGGGTTATGGCGGCATTGTAAGTTTTCAAAGATGTACTGAATACTCAGTTAGCTACTCTAAACTCTTGTCTAATATTACCTTGCGTAATGATATGGCTCATGTGTCTGTAGGCTGAATAAAATGAGTTTTTATTGTGCATTACACCATATACTCATGAATCGTATCAATATTTTCCTTGTTCCTTCTTTCCACTGTACGAAAGCAAGTACAGCAACATTCCTGTACTTTTTCCTAATTCGTCAAAAGGAATCTGAGCAACGGGGTTATATTCGGCTTTTCTCTGTCTTTCTTTCTTTCTTGAATCTGGAGGCTGGAGATTCACTCAGTCATTAGCAGCTCAGTTCTGCAGACTGTCTGGACCTTCTCCAGGATGAACACCACTGTACGTTCTGCAGAAAGACCTGCTCTCAACCAAAACACTGACTGCTACAGCCATCAGGAAATTTAAAGAGACAGCTTAAATATTTCACCCTCAAACAAAGCATTATGTTGAATGTAGCGTCTGCAACAGGACAAAATCCAACTGGCCATTAGAAGTCAGTGTTGAGCTCTCATCATGATAAACTTATGGAATTTAACTCATATATTTTGCATGAATCCACATAAAGCATTAATATTTGTGGCCTAGTCAGTATAGATTGGTAGATTAGACAGATTTAATGTTATATATTTCAAATGAAGCACATTAGTAACTTTCCAAATAAGTTAATGTTCAGCATTTGTTTAAAACAAACTGTCGATATTGTCTCATGACATATTGAACATTATCAGTTTGTATCCTCTGGGATGTTATTTTCTCTGCATCTCTACTCGACGCCCAGCCAGCACAGAGCCGACCCCCATGTTCCTCTGCTTTCAGAGCAGAAAACCTGCCTTTGGCAGTATTCCTGGTCTCTCCACTGCATTGTCTTCATCAGAATGGCTGAGCTGAGAGATCTGCTGCTCCAGGAGCAACTCAGCGGTCCTGCAACGATTCCCTGCGGACAGAGTTTCTGCATGGACTGCACCAGCAGCTGCTGGCAGTACAAAACAACCTCTTTCTCCAAGCCCTGTAGTTGTGTGTGGATAGTTGGTAATTTGTAACATGCTGTTTGACATTGTTACCACAAACTGTAACTAGGTTAAAAATACAGATACAACATTGTTTTAAAATTATTCTTGATTTTATGTAAATGTATAATATGCACTCCATTATAGTGTTGAATTATGTTTGAAACTCACAGGTAGCTGTAATTTTACTCTGACTATAGGGGGCCAGTTTCAGCAACCGTTTATTTCTAAATTATCTCATAAAGTGATCAAACCTCTGGAGGGTCTAAGAATAAATACTTTGAAATAAATATTTCAAAAGGCTGAAGAAAACAATGCATGTTTCTCACGATCAGCTGTTTGATCTAAAGGCCCATGCTTCATTTTTGTAGTTTTTTTTAAAGAAATTAGTACGTTTAATTCAGCAAAGACACATTTAGAATGTTACAAAATATTTATTTTTCAAGTAAATGCTGTTTTTTTTTTTTTTTACTTTGTTAATCAATATTATGGAAACTGATCCTTTTTACGATTCTTTTAAGAAACAACTGTTATGAACATTGATAAGAAATGTTTCTTGAGCAGGAAATCAGCATATTAGAATGATTTCTGAAGGATCATGTGACACTGAAGAATGGAGAAATGATGCTGAAAATTCAGCTTTGCGTCACAGAAATAACATTTTAAAATGTATCAAATTGTGTAATATACCGTTTTAACTATTCTTGACCAAATAAATGCAGCTTTAATGAGCATAAGATATTTCTGAAAAAAAATAAATAAAAAAAGTCTTATTCTCACCACGGCTGTATTTATTTGGTCTATCTTGAAAGCACAAGAACAAGGATGACAACTGTTAAAGAAGCTCAAAAATAAGTTTAGATTTTTTTTCCAACATTTTTTATTTAAGATAATAGAAAAACACTTTTCTACTCTAAAATGTGGGTGGGGAAAAAAACAAAACAAAATAGGCATGTCAAAAGTTTTGGTTGTTAGCGCATTTTCTCAAGGAAAAGCAATTAAAAAAAATACTGTGTTGATGGTTGAACCCATCAAACAGGTTACCGTACTCAAAACACATACCCGTTCCTTTTTCTTTCTCTTGCACTCACTTGCTCGCTATGGAACTTGATTACGTAGCTTATAGCGTAGAGAGCGAGAACTGAATTTATTACAGCTAATTATTAGTCAAGATAACTGCGTGAAATGGCAGAGAAGTGTTTTGAAGACCTCGATCCGTTCAACTGTCCCATCTGTCTGGACACACTCCAGGATCCAGTGACGATTCCCTGCGGACACAACTACTGCATGAGCTGCGTTAAAGACTACTGGGATAAAAATTGCAAAGGCACTGGTTACAGTTGCCCTAAGTGCAGGAAGACCTCGCCTCGACCGGTCCTCAACAAAAACACCATGTTTGCAGAAGTAGTGGAGCGGTTTAAGAACACAGGCCTTCAGGATCCTCCACCTGCACGTTATGATGGATCTGGACACACAGAAAGAGAAATCTGCACAGCAAAAACTCCAAAAGTGTCAAAATGTGTCCTGAAAGTGAGGATTTGTGCTGCAGGACCCACCTGAGATATCGTAACAATGGCCATCCCAGAGAAAAGCACACAGTTATTGTTGTAAGCAGGGAACCTAAAGGAAATATTTGTTTGCGGCACAACAGGCTACTGGAGTTCTCTTGTCGCACAGACCAACGGTCCATCTGCCCACTGGGTCTTAATGAAGCCCACCAAGGACATGAAGCGACAAAAACACTAGAGTGCAGTATGACTCTAGAGAAACGAGAGCACAGGAGTAAAGACAAAACAACTGGACATCGTAAAAAGAGAACTCATGGCTCTAGGCATAGACACGGACACAGGAGCGGACAGCCCCAGGGCTCGCGTGCTAAAAGAGGGCATCAAACACACCGGCATAAAAGTAAACACAGAGGTAATTCACATGGGCACAGTCATGGTGCTGGACACCAAAAGAGACGACTGGGAATCGTGGTCATGTCAGGACCCGGCACTAGAAGAACCTCTGCGGATAATGTTAAAGCAGTTTGAACCTTGATTTTGAGCACAATGTTGTTTTCTTCAGGAATGTTGCTTTTGCTAGATTCAGGCATCGACTGAAAGCTCACGTCATTTCTTTTGTGAGTCAGCAATCCATTTCTGGATACATTATGTTCATTCTATTGTATTAATGAATAGTATCAATTAGCATGATTGTTTGATGTTGTTTGTTGTTCTCAATTCAGTGCTGGATGTAACCACTACGTTCAACCGCAAGAAACACCTGACACCTAAAATAACTTGTAGACTTAGATTACATTTTATTAATGTTGAAAACAGTTTTGAAGAGTTAAGATGCTTCCTGAATGTTGATATGATAGATATGGATAGTTTGTTTGTTTTTTTGCAGCTGCTCATTTACTAAAATGACTTGATTTTGTGACTAGATTTCAAGAGGAAGTTTCATGAATTAAGTTTATTACTAGGTAAATAAATATTTTTTAAACTTAGGTTTATAAATGCATGCTCATTACAAAAATCAGTATCTTGCAGTTTGAGAAAAAAAAAAAAAAAACTTGGCCTGGAAATTACTTGGTAAATAATTCACAGTAAACTCAGTTAATTTATTTTTAGTGTTTGTATTAGTTCAGTTTGGAACTTGCGATTTTTTTCACTACTCTTAAATAAAATGATTAATCATCTTTGTCTTGTTTCCAGTAGAATGTCTTATCTTCCGTCTCATGTGAATGTGTTTCAGGGATGTTAACATTAATTGTAGCAAAATTTACTGTGGTTTAAGTATTTTTACTTATTGTGACAACAGGTAAGAAAAAAAACTACTTGTTTTCCATCAGTAATTAGGAATATATATATTTTTTTGGTTAAGCATGCGCCTCATTTCTCTTTTTTTTTTCTCCCCTCTCTCCTCAACAATAAACGTAATGTGGTACACTGGAAAAATATTATAAATATTAAGCTACCCAGTGAGAACATGATGTGTTGTAAATGACAGAACAGAGTTGTAAAAAACACTTTGAAAGAATATCAGATCCGATTACCCTACTCTACATTACCTCAGTTCAGACTGAAATAAAACCCCCTTCGATAAACCCAAATAACGTCTTTCTCTCTATAGGCATGTATGGCTGAAGCATGTTTAATAACGACTCCGTAAACACCTCTTTTAGTTATGCTCTTTAATTAGTCCTGGAAAACATGTAAGGCAAAATGGTCACATCACACACAGAAGCATTATGAACTCTACGGTCCTCATGACCACACGCAGTCCAACCAACCCAGAGTCAAGCACAGAAACAGCAGCACTTCAGATTCTCAAAATTATATGAAGAAAGTTTTGATGGAGGGCTTCAAGAAATAAACAACACAAACAACCCGTGGTGCTTCTCTGACGTGTGTGGAGGGGGAGGAGCATTAATGCTGACGGATAGGGGCGGGGTTTGGATTTAGAACCAATCAGTGAACAGGAATGCAAGCTGGTGCCTCTGATTGGCTCTTAAGTCAAAAAGCCAAGCAGGAAAGTTGGAACTGTAATTCACAGAGTGTAAACGGAGACTTTTGTGACTCGAGATCTTTCCAAAACATCTCCGAAGTCACCATGCATCTTTATTAGCGCAAGTATGCATCCGAATGTACATAAAAAGTGCATTAAGACAGCGAGATGTGTGCAGTGTGCATTTGCGAGACAAAGATAGACCCGTTACGCTGAGCATGTGTGGGAAACAGTCCACAGTGACTCACTGTTTCCCATATGTGCCAGACAAGGCAAATACATCTGCCATATAAATTTAGAGCTAAAAGCCTTCCGAAGCTTCATTTCATTAGTGGTTTCATTAATGCATAAATTAATAAATACATTTCACTGTAGGCACACCAAACTGCACTGTTTGCGTATCTAACATAGCAAATAATGTCTAGGCGTGATGCGATTTAGCACTGGTTAAGGCTGCATTTGCAGCAGGAATTCTGCACTCTGCAAACCTGAGGGGCGTTTCCTGTTCTGGGAAAGCTATTGGATTGAGAGACTGAGGAAGGAAGCAGCTTGGCTCGATCCGAGCCTCTCTCTGGCTCCCAGTCGCACAATTCCATATCCACAAGAGATACTCGCACCTGCAGCTGAGCTCATTGTGGAGCCGTTCTGAGCTCCCAAAAAAAAAAAAAAAAAAAAGGAAGAGGAAGAATACTCCAAACCATCACGCTAGAATAATGTCTAAACCTTGAGAGATTTAAAGTGAGCATTCCCAGCCCAGATGTCATTGTTTTTGGGTGTGGGTGCTCCGAACGGTCTCTGAACGGACCCAGCAGCGCGTAACGCTAGCCAATGCAAGACACAACTAGGGACGAAACCGAATCAACAGCCGCTCTGATGTCATAGGCAGCCGAGATGAGTTCCAGAACCGGAATGTCGCTGCTGGATCGTCTGGAAATGAAAACACAGCAGGGTTTGCTCATGAGCGGGCCTCTTAAGACTAAATGTTAAAGGCATAGTTCACCCAAAAATGAAAATTCTATGATGATTTACTCACCTTCATGCCGTTCCAAACCTGCATGACTCTTTCTGCACAAAAAGATATTTTGAAGAATGTTGGGAACAAAACCCTTTCTTTTGGTTACGGTTGACTTCCATTGCATGGACAAAAATATATTTTTATGCTTCACAGATAAAGAAAGACTCAGGTTTGAAATGACACGAAGGTGTGTAAATAATGACAGTTTTCATTTTTGGGTGAACTATCCTTTCAGAATCGTGATTAGTTACTGTAATTCACCGAGAAACAAAAAACAACGAATAGCCAGCAAATCCTGAAACAGCTTGGAAAACTACACAGACATGAATCATTTGTTCGTTCTGACTGCTGCTGCATCTTTTTTTGGGTAACCTTGGGTCATAGGTTAGAAAATACGCCTAATTTCCTATGAACACCCACATGATACACAAAAGTGCATCCGTAAACAACAGTACACCTGATCTGGGGGGTTTCAGATCAGTGGGAATGAGATTCCAGCCCTTCAGGACAGCAGAGCTGAGATGGCGTAAGGGACGAACTACTGTCTACGTGCGTGTATATGTATTCGCGTGTAAACATGCGTGGAGGCAAACTGGTGTTGGTCTACGACTGAGGCACAGTGAGAACTAGAGGTTTTGCATGGATTCGAACGTTAGCGTAAAACAAAAATTCGGAAATCAGTCAGCACCAATAATATTCAGGGCGTAGTCAACCACACACGACAGGAGCGAATTCAGAATCTCAAGATCTTTTACTGCAAGGTCATTTTGACAAAAACCACAGACGGTTAGGATTTTTTTCTTCATCTTTCATTCTTCGTTTTTTTTTCTTCAGTACAGAAAGCACAGTTATAGCGAAGGTCATGCCTTCACGAAAAAGTTTGGCACACTCGGTCAGGACCAAAGAAATCACAGGATTCATCACATTTTAGAGGAACTGCAGCAAAGCCTTTTGAACTCAAACTACTGAAATGCAGACCACAAAAACACAAAACAAACAAATAATAATAAAAAAAAAAAAAATACAAAGAGGACGGATATTTTTCACTGAAGTGTTAGGGTCACTTGGTGCTCTGAGTCACCATCCACAGGAACACAGGAAGAGAACCAGCAAAACACAACAAGAAACAAATTCAGTCCCTCGGATCCGGAACTCAAAACCAGATCGGGGTTCAGGGAGTTGGAACACGGTGACTCTTCAGACTAGTATGGCTGTTCCACACCCACCCCAGTGCATTCTGGGCCTGAACGGTTATCTGCACTCGTAGTGATTATGTAAACACGAGCATGCATCGAACAATGCGGCCTTCTGAGCATCTCCATGCACGTTGAAACGCTTGTTTCTTGGTTTTAGAGGCGCATACAGAGAGAGTGTGTTGGGAGAACGAGAATGTGAAAACCCGGACGGGAACCAGAGATACGGCGGATCGGGTGTGGAACCGCCATTCTCTATAAGTGCAAGCTGAGTGCAAACAATAGCAAACCAATGCAGGCCGTTCACAGGGGCCGGAATATTCAAGAGTGATGGTGAGAGTTAGAAACTGACGGAGGAGGAGAGAAAGAGACAGTTAAAATGCCAGACGGTAGCATGAGGGAGGTAGAGAGACAGAAAGAAAGAACATTTGAATCTAAATCGACAACAAACCTGAGGACAGACGGCCAAATACAGAAACATACATACTCGCACACAAACTCACATATAAAAGAGGGGATCTGGTTTTGTTTCACATAAATGCTCACTGAAATGAACCAGACTCACAGTGTGAAAAGAAAGAGCGGTCAGCAGGTGTCTTGATTACTTGAATGATAGCACTGCAATGCATATAAATCACCAGCGGAGGCAGTAGATTACTGCTCTGAGAAACAGGGGAGGGGGAGGAGCCAGAGGGATTGATTGACATGTCTAAGAGAGGGTGTAGCCACATTCCTAAATTCGTTCAAATAAAACCACCAAAGTTTATGGTATAAAAGAAGCTGCAAGTGGTTTTATGTTTGCGTCTGTCTGCAATGTGGGGGTGAGACCTAACTGTCATCCCCAAGTAGACTAACTGCTGTTGCTATGCCAACCACAATGACGAAATGGGTAGAGAGCAGAGTTAGAAAAGCTAGACGGAGCAGAGATCATATTTAAATGCGAGCTGCAGGTCAGCATGATTGTGTGGTAAGCAGTCACGGGAACGAGGGGCGGAAAGCGTCAGGATCCTGAGGAATCCTGGAGGAGGTTCTGGAATGAAAGGCCACTCCTGTCTTTATGAGTACACATCTGATACAAGAGAAACTATGGGAAAAAGGCTGGGAGATTGTTCTCTATAATTGGTCCTGCTTGCCAAGCCAGACTCATTAAAACCCTGGCGCTTGCCCCTTTTTAAATGACATGGCGCATTGATCAGCTGAAGCCTAAAACACCCTTGTTAGTTTTTGGGGTAACGTCTACGCCGTGCACATGTGTACGCATAAAAGCCTGTTGTCCCTCTCAGCCAATCAGAAACCACCCTGACTCCTCCAGTGGGGCGGGGCTTGAGTGCATGTCAGTGAGTCTGGCCCAATGAGGGGAAAACAACAAACAATGGGAGTGTAGGTGGGTGCTCTTGTTTTTGCATGCCAAGGTGGGCAGGAAGAGAAAAAAAAAAAAAAAAAAAAAAAAAAAGGCTTTCACTTTTGATGACGTATGGCGAATCAAACAAGTGCACCCACTTCAGAACAGAGATGGAAAGGGAACAGAAAAGCCAATCTCACGGTAGATACACAAACACTCGGAGGGGTGTAGAGAGCGAATGAGGTGGTTTTTGGTTTGCGTCTACAAAGAATATTTCAGTGGTATACAATAATTTTAGCGTGCATTAGTTTGGCAGGAATAACGTTAGAGGATATGGTAGTACGATTTTAAAGGGTGCAGAGTAAGGTTATTTTGTTATATAATTAAAGACGTTGGTTGAGTAAACACTGCGGTGATAGTTATAAAAAGGATAATACTGCCCTAACACGCCTCAGTGGCATGCAGTCATACGAAATAGTTAGAAAGGACGCAGCAGAACCGGGAATAAATACTACCGGGTTACAACAGAACGATAAAGTGGTGTGTTCCCTTGGTGTATAAAGTGTGTGTGTGTGTGTGTGTGTGTGTGTGTGAGAACATAAGTGGTTTGTGAATTCTGTTGATTGAATGATTGCAGAAATGCAGGTCTAATGTCAGAAATCAACTGGGGTTAAGCTAATTACACTATACACCCCTCCATACACGCATACACACACTCACTCAGACCACTCCCAAACCGCTGACACAGACACATAGCACATCCACAATGTTTCTCTCCACTCAGTTCTCCTCTTTCTTGGCTTCTTCCTTTTCTTCTGCTTTCTTGTCGTCCTTCTTGACCTCTTCCTTTTTCTTCTCCTCCTTTTTCTCCTCTTTCTTCTCCTCCTTCTTGGCATCGTCCTTCTTGTCGTCCTTCTTCTTGTCATCCTTTTTCTTGTCATCTTTCTTCTTGGCCTCCTCTTTCTTGGCCTCCTCTTTCTTCTCCTCTTCCTTCATGGGCTCGGTGGTGAGGATGATTTTACCGATGTTGTTCCTCTCTTGCATCCTACGCATGGCATCACCAACCTGAGCGGGAGAGAGAGGGAGAGAGACTGGTGAGGGTGTGGATGAGGAACGGCAGAGAGAGCAGCTTGACTGGCCATCTGCTGTGGTAAGAATATCTAACAAGCTGTTGACAGTTGATCTAATACTGAACTTCATGCACACACAAACACCCTTTATGAGATTCTTCAGGTCTCCAGTTTACTCTTACTCCAGAGAGTAAGGTGGCAAATGACCTCTAGCTGAGAACTATGAATGGCTAAAAAGAGCATTTTATTGGACAAAAATTTGGAAACGCCCGAGTACCAGTGTCCGGTTGCATAAAGCACCTTAAGTTTTTCCCTCAAGTATGACACTTAAGGCGTTATTTCCCCTTACCTAAGGTAGCGTGACCATACGTCCTCTTTTCGGACCAACAAAATTGCATCCGGCTGGGATTTCCCAATCGCTCAAAACGTCCTGGATTCGGGTGTTTTCTTGATCCCGCTCCCGCTGAATTTCTGACCATTGCCGCCTACTCCCGCGATTTTCGTGTCCACCCTTTTAAACATTCTAATATTGTATATAATTTTGGCGCATCAGCCGCTATCTGTATGCGGTGTATTTAAATCTCTTTTGAATGAGCGTTATCACGGTTTACTTTCACTTTCAATTTCGAGATCACACGCACTCTGTGTAAAGGGAACGCATCTTACAAGATCAGGATCTGTTGAGCAGCAAATACTCAAGCATAGTCTTTTCAGTCATCTCTCCTTATTCTCGGCCTGTGATCCTGCAGCTCTTGTTGTATGCAGGGTTGCCAAGTCCGCGGTTTTTTTATTTTCCCCACAGAATTTGACTACTTTTAAAAACTGTTGCCATGGGTTGATTTTTTTGCATAAATTACATTTGACTGAAATGCTTGTATTGAAACATTTTGCATTCTACCCATGGTAAAACCTTCATGGACTTTTACATTAACTGTTCCCTCCTGGTGGAATGGCCTGCCCAACTCAATCCAAGCAGCGGACTCCTTAATATTTTCAAAAAACAGCTGAAAATCACATCTTCATTTGACCCTCTAACTCTAGCACTCTCTATTCTAATGCTAATTCTAATTTTATCTGCTTGTTTTTTTAAATTACAAAAACTTGACTCTCTAACATTTGCACTCTCCGTTCTAACTACTTGTTTTATTTATAAAAAAAAATACAAATAAAAATAAATTTAAAAAAAGCCTTTAGCCACTAGCATTCTCTATTTATAATAAAATGAAAAGTAGAAAGTATAGAGAAAGAATAATGGCCCTCTAACATTAGCATTCCCCATTCTATCTACTTTTTTTCTTTTTATTATGAAAAAAAAAAAACACGTTAGGTGAAACCCCAACCACGAACCCTGCCCCCCACGGTCCTCTTTTTGGAAAACTAAAATATGGTCACCCTACCTAAGGGCATGACTTAAGGGTGTTGCATACAATCCCTTAACGTTTTCCCTTACCTAAGGGAATGGTTTAAGTATTTCACAACAACGACCCAGGTTTTGCCGCTTAAAAAAAAAAAATAAATAAATTTGCCATGGACAAGTTATTTGTTAATGCAGATAGCGGTGCAAGTTTTCACAGAATCATAACATTTTCAGGGACTAATTTAAATGCAAAGAGACAAGATTGCCACGTTTTGACTAAACGTAAATGACTGTGAACATTATGAAGCGCTAAACACTCCTATGCAGTGTATGTTTCATTCATACTCCAAGCCGGAGGGCGCTGTCGCGCTGAAAGTCCAATCCAGACTCATAGAAGCATCTTATAAAGTCTATGATGGAATAGAGTGAGGGAACTATGATGTCACTTTGTAGGCGAAAACCCGGAAGAGAGTTCGCATCCTAGCACTTCCGGTTCCATCGTCCCAGGGTCAATGGTTTTTTTGAATGGGATTTTGGTTAAACCCTTAAATAAGGTCTGTGGCATAAAACACCAGTTACACCACCCTCGTGATTTTTTTTAACTTGTTTCTTAAAAAAAAAAAAAAGAATGGGACTACAGGCGCTGTTGGAGACATTCAGCGTCATCACGCCAAACAGTTTATCAATTTACAGTATTTTCCAATTGTAGTATAATTTGTAATTCAATTAATTGTAGAATAACCAATGAATAGTTTCCCGCATTTTATATTGTTGTTCAACAACGTATTTTTTGGTTTGCCCCGAAATGCGACAAGTCTTCAGAGGGAAGAAGCTAGAGTTTATCGCTTTCCTACTGACGCAGAGACTCTGGGTTCGGACCATAAAGTAAACTCATGTGGTGTTTACTTGGATTAATCATAACATTTACCGGCTTTACGTGGTGAAAGTGAAACTTTAAATGATGCATAGTGCTTAAAGCCAAGTTCAAATTAAATGTTTACGGCCACAAGAAGCTTTTCAGCAAGGATAAAATAACATTGTGTACCATTCCTAACAAAACGATAGCTGAAATGTGGTACTGTTCACTAAAATGTGGTTAAAGTTAATAAGTTAATCTTACCATATCCAAAAACTTGTTCACTCTGCTGTTATTTAATAGATTAAATGCACTAGAATTTTATTGAATAGTATGTGGAGACATGTTTTTAGTTCAAATATTCATATTAAATCAAGGATTTATTGACTTTTAATGCACCCAATTTCAAAATGTACAGAAATACGTGCTTGCAAATGTACTTTAGTAATAGTATAGTGAATAAATTAAATTATAACTAATGTCTCATTTCAGTTTTAGTTGGTCTCTAGTTTTGTATTTATTCCGGTTTACATGAAAATGTTCATGTAGCTTGGATTAACATTCATATACAGAGTAAATCCTTCACGGAACATGTTAAAAATAAGTTGTCGGTATCGTGGTGGTGGTGATGAAGGTTGAAGGCGAGCGACCGTGGGGCTGTAGTTCGTTTATAGCCTAAGTTTAGCTTTTCAGTTCTGGCGCTTTTATTTAGGCTTCAAAATTCATAAGTTACATTATTTTGTGAAGATTATCTTGAGGGACAAAACATGCAAGTTTCATTAACTATGATTGAACAGAGCTTATTTTTGTGATTATCCTATAGAAAAATCCCATTGGCTTTGTGTCGAGGAACCAGTTTCATGCCAACCGCTGATCTGCCTACAGAGTGACATCATAGTTCCCCCAATCTATATAGCAGCGATCGCTGCAGCTAAGCTGAATAAAAAGCACAATAAACACACGATTGCGAAAATATTTTTGTGTGCGAGTTTGTCAAGTCATCTCCCAGGTAATATGTAGGAAGTTACAGGAATAAAATATAGTATATAAATTTGTTTTCGCATGACGCACTCATGTTTCAGCTATTAGCTGTAATTTGATTAATGTTAATAAATGCCTAAATGAAAATCAGTTATAAAGCGGCCGATTGGGTTTTGTAGAAGACTTTAGGATGGAATCTGCTCGCTGTGTGACACTTAAGGTAACATTTTCCATACTTTGTGTTATACTTAGGAAAATGACAGTTAATGGGCTTTATGCAACACTTAATGGGCTTTAAGGGATACTTAAGGGTTTCTCTAGGTGAAACGTCGTAAACCCCTAGAATTTGTCTTAAGTGTCATTTAAGGCATATTTTATGCAACGCCCTTAATTGTAAGGGAAACTTAAAGGGATAGTTCACCCAAAAATGAAAATTCTGTCATTTACTCCCCCTCAAGTAGTTCCAAACTTGTATGAATGTCTTTGTTCTGCTGAACACAAAAGGAAGATATTCTGAAGAATCTGGGAAACGGAGCAGTTCTGGGGCACCATTGACTTCCATAGTATTTTTTTTCCTACTATGGAAGTCAATGGTGCCCCAAAACAGCCTGCTTACAAATTTTCTTCAAAATATCTTCCTTTTTGTTCAGCAGAACAAAGACATTCATACAAGTTTGGAACCACTTGAGGGGGAGTAAATGACAGAATTTTCATTTTTGGGTGAACCATCCCTTTAAGGGCGATCTTAAGGGAAAAATTACACTTAAGGTGCTTTATGCAACCGGGCACAGAAGTCTAGAGGGTCTTTAAAGGCAGGGTAGGTGATTTGGTTCTGAAACTTTTTTGTTCTGCTGCCTGAAAGTCTCTTCACATCCTGATAGCAATTGCCTACGCTACCTTTAACGCACATGGACAAAATACACAAAACTCCAACTCTGTTTTTCAGTGAGGTGCAGTAAATATGGTCCATGAAATCAGTTTGAAAAATAGAAAAATAAAATTTTTAGGTTGTCAGTTTATTTCAGAACCGACAATAAGCAAAATCATCATTTCTTTCAACTGGCTAATCAGATTTATTTTACAAATGGCAATAAATCTCAAAATGTCTGAATATTGTTCTATATATTGTCTAATCACTGTTCCTCAATGGCCAGGTCTCAAATCTAGATGCAGTATGGCTTTAGTTTTAATAATAAAATAATTAAATAAGTGTAATTTGTTTATATTTTGTTTGTTATATTCTAAAATTTGATACATGGGTAAGTGCATATAAATTAAAACTGTATTTCTGATGTAATTGTAATTAATTCATTTAATATTATTATTATTATAATAAACATGTATGTGTGAGAGATATAGATATATATATATATATATATATATATATGCCCCCAGTCTCTGGTCAGTCCACCTGTGCCCCCCAGTTCACCTCTCCTTTACCACTCTACCTAACAACCAGCGCCACAGCAACAGCGAGCCATCTCCTAGCAACGGGGAAAAGCAACCTGGCCCTGACGATTGACTTGTGGACAGATTGAGGAAAGAGAATGAGACAGGAAATGAGAGCGAAGGACAGGGAGATCAACATACACAGTGCTTCAAACAGCTCAAGTCTTGTGAAATATTCGCTTCAGTTGAATGCGAAAGCACTTCATAATTCCTCTTACGAATTTTCAATAACACCAGAGTCTGACAAGGCTGATAAAAGCCCAGATCGTCATAAAAGCATCAGCTCGCAGTCGGACTCACTTACTGTAAGCAGGAAGAGACGTCTCCATAGCAACAGGAGAGATAAGAAAGGAGAAGAAATAATAGAAAAAGATGGATGAAAGAACAAGTGAGGGATGAGGCAAGAGCGATTGATCAAAGGATGGAAGGAGTACACGGCATGGGTGGTGGTTGAGGTGACACCCCTGCATGTTTAATCTCAATCGATTTCAACTTCCTGGCATAAATACACTCCCAGATATAATTATACTCATGTTCTTTTGCCCACACGCATAAATCAGCTCCCATCTGACAGTTCACTATTCACCTGTTCTAGGTGGTAGGTGGAGTCAATTCGGGGCTTGATCTTGCCCTCTCTGTACAGGTCCATAACGGCTGCCATGGCCTGAGCGATGAGCTCGGTCTCAGAGTCCAGGTACCCCAGGTGAAATCCACACACCGAGCGGTTTCCCTGGATCAGGCTCAGGGTGTGTACGGAGAACTGCTGGTACCAGGTCTTAGCCACCGCAAACAGGTTCTTCTTCTGACCCGCCAACATGTTAGCGGCACCTGCAGGGTGTAAACACAAACATCAAGTTGACATATACATCAGTGCATTAGCATCTGGATTTTGGATCCATTCTCAAGGCATTACTATAATTTATGGGATGGGAGGTACAACAGAATATTACTCAGAGTTTTAATAGACCCCCAATGGCGTGGGGGTTTGTTTTATTATTTGGATATGACTGGTTATGTTCGGCTGTCATTGGTTCATGTGATAAATCCTGCCTCTTGTGATCGTACGCGTTCATGAATCAGTCTGAATGAATAATATGAAGTTAATGGAAAGACTAAATTTAAAAAAAAAAAAAAGTAGTAAACAAACACTTAAATATAACCACTTTGTTATGTCAACATATGACTTGAAATTGCCTGAAAACTTGATCTGTGGGAGTTTTGAAGAGAGTAAATCAACTTAAATCACCTATTGGTCTGTGACCAATATTTACAGAGCTTTGACCCGAAATTCAAAAAGTGTTAAAAGTTTATAATTTATGTAAAAAAAAAAAAAAAAAAAAACACGACTTCTTGAAAGATCAAAAGAACTTATTTGGATTAGAATTACTGCTAAAATGTTGTAAACTGCTTTCAACACTTGTAAAGAAGAAATGCATCTTAAGCACCAAATCAACATATTAGGATGATTTCTAAATGATCACGTGACACTGAAGCCTGGAGTAATGGCTACTGAAAATTTTAAATTGTAATTTCACAACATTACCATTTCACTGTATTTGATTAAATGCAGACTTATTTTAAGAATATTAAAACAAATGGGAATGTTTAATATTTTAGATAACAGTTTGTCAATGGCTGTTTTGGATAAATCAGTGAATTAAATACTAAAAAAGGAATTTAGTCTCCAATTCAGAACTTAGAAAAGTTGATATGACAAAATTATACGTTATTCCTTGTGTACATCCTATTTTTTGAATTTTGTATTTTTTCCGTGCGTCTTCACTGCTACATGTAGGCTAAATAATGTAAAACAGCCAAACATAAGGCAGAACAAACATTTTGTTTCACAAAATCGCTCCACATTTCTACCATCATACCACCCATTCCTACGTCCTATAGCATGTAAAAGTGTCATTGTGTGTGTGTGTGTGTGCGCGCGTGTGCGAGGCGTCTGAACAGAGCATGTTCCTCGAGCATGAATAGGTATTTGTGTGAGTTTTCTGCATGTAAAATGTGTGTGCGGTTGACCGACGGGTGAATTACTGCTTAATGGCTCCCACAGCGACCGTTCTTCATTTACAGAGGAATGACATGCCTCTCTGGCCCTCCTTCTTGCTCTTTCTCCCTTTTCCAACACTGCACTCTTTGACCCGTCTTCATTCGCTCACTGTCCGCACATCCTCTCGTGTCGCTTCCCATGTCTGTCACTCCCTTGCTTGTTTTCTCCCTCTCGTTTTAGCACGATTATCCCCTTCATCTCGCACATCTTTCATTTCCTAACAGTCTAACCATAATTCTCTCCGTTCACTTCAAAGGTGGCTTATTAGCATGAAATAAGATCAAAACGTCACATATTGGGATGACAAAAGATATTAGAGTAAATTACACTCTATTGTACCATTAGAGAAGGGGAAATGTACACAAAGCAATGACAACCCTCTCTGTCTCTTTCTCTCACACACACACAAATTCACACAAAGCGAGCTCTGAGTTGGCCTGTGATTTGGACCTGACCCAGTCTGCTACATTCGGACACATTCTGGGTTCTGTGTCAGATAGAGGAGCCATTGTTCTGATAAAGCAGGATAGAGGAAGAGAGTGAGCGAGAGAGAGACAGAGGGACAAAGACAGTTGGGTGGGACTTCAGGACGCCATGTTTAAGGGGTCTTGTTCCAGGTATTGTGTTTCTGAAGTTGATTTACTGTAATACGTCACTGTCAAGCTACTCGGGCTTGTCTGCTGGGCTTTATTCAATTTACCCAGCAAAACCTCAGCCCTACAGATTGAAACTGTAGCATTTGGTCGAAGTGACGTTTAAAAAAAATAAAATAAAAAAAGCATAAGCGGAGTGAACGCAAGCTGATGCTCAGAGGCTCATCAAGGCTCACCGTAGCTGATGAGCTTGCCCATTGGTTTCAGTAGGTTGTAGCCCTTATGGGTGTCAGAGCCTCCCAGAGGATCCAGAACAATATCCAAGCCTAAAACACACAAGAAAAAAGGCACAGATGGTGAATAACCAAATTAATGTTCTTCTTGCATTTATTCATATACACTGCATCTATAAAACTAACTGCTTGGCCAATTGAAAGTGGTCTTAATTTAAATGGGTGCATCCATTTTCTGTTTTAAGGTATTTTGGGTGAATAAGCGAATATTGTGCAAATTAAAATGTTCATTTAGTTGTCGCTATTGTGGCTCTCATTAACATGGTTAATTTAAAAAAAAAAAAAAAAGAATTTAATGCATCCTTGCGAAATAGAAGTACAGTAAAACCAAATCAGCATACTAGAATGATTTCTGAAAGATCATGCGACATTTAAGGGAAAGAGTATTTAAAAATACATTAAAATATAAAACAGTTGCTTTGCAATTGTAACAGTATTTGAGAATTGTGCCTTTTTTTTTTTTAAACTGACCCAAATATATTTATCTTTATTTCCGTTTAATCAAAGAATCTTTTTTATAAGAATATTTTATTATTTTGATGTTTTCAGCAATGCATGTTGATTATGCGGGGTTTTAGAGGTTAGATAATTTGCACTGTAAGAAGAGTTCTTTGTCTTTAAAGCTCCACTGCACCAGCAAGTTTAGCACAATGTATTGCTGAAGTTCCTTCTTCGACAGGTCTTTATGGGTTAACGCTGTTCTCCTGTTGACCGGCGTGGAATGTCATCGATGTGATATGGTGTTTCTAAATTTCTAAGACTGTTATGGTCAGAGGAGCACATCAAATAAAATGTTTTATCATGGAAAAGAGCTAAACAAAAAGGAATCCGTTTTGTACATTTTTGTGATAAGATAAGAGTAAACAATGTTTTATCAGACACAGTGTTATGAGTTACAGCTCACATACACGCACACAAAAACCTCAATAGACAGATATACCACCACAAAAAAAAAAACGGTATTAAAAGGCAGAGTGGACAGATGGACTTCAAGGTTAAATATACACAAACGGTCTGCTAACAACAAAGCAGAAAGCCTAGTCTTAAGTTAGATTTCCATTCGGTCTTTAAGGTCACTATATTTACTAGGCTATTTGTGCACATGGCACCCAAAGCAAAAACAAACTGAAACCATTTACATAGATTTATTTGTGGTAATTAGTCATCGGGGGAACATGTTACACTTAAAATGATGCTTAATTGTTAACAGGTGGTCTTAAAACAAGTTCATTTACCACAAATACACTGTTCAAATGTTTGGGCTAGGTAAGATTTTTTTAATATTAATTTAATACTAAAGTCTTATGCTCACTAAGGCTGCATTTATTTGATCAAAAATGCAGTAAGAACTGTAGTCTTGTGAAATTCTATTACAAATTAAATACTAGAATTTAAATAAGTTTTCAAATTTAAGCATATTTTAAAAATGTCATTTATTCCTGTGATGCAAAGCTGAATTGTCAGCATCATTACTCCAGTCTTCAGTGTCACATGATCCTTCAGAAATCATTCTAATATGCTGATTTGCTGCACAAGAAACATTTATCATCAATGTTGAAAACAGCTATGCTGCTTATTACTTGTGGAAACATTTTTGCAGGATTTTTTTGATCAATAGAAAGCTCAAATATCTTTACGGTTTCTTTGATCAATTGAATTTGTCCTTGCTGAATAAAAGTATAAAATTTCTTTCAAACAAATCTTGACCCCAAACTTTTGAATGGTTGATGCGGGTTTGTAAAGCTGGTTTACTGCGTCAGTGCTCACCTTTGGGGCTGATCTTTCGGATCTCCTCCACATAATCACGTGTCCGGTAGTCAATGGGGTGCGTGACTCCGCCCTGGCTGATGACCTCGTGCTTGCTGGCCGAGGCGGTGCCAAACAGTGTGACATCATTTACCGTTTTACACAACTGAGTGGCAGCAATGCCCACCCCACCTAGAGAGGAAACGAAACAAGTTATGAAACGAGAAGAGCCCTGAACACAACTTATTTTCAGCATCTTCCATCTCAAAACAAGAACAGAACCATGTAAACAAAGGGTACGGCAGGACAAAACTCAGTGCAGCCATATGACCTTAAAGACAAGCACCCACCCACACATCTACAAACATTAGGACCAATGTAGCAATGCCATTATCATTGTTTAACTTGCAAGTGTTTTCAAAAGGCAAATAACTATCAATTTATTACGGTAAAATGGATTTTCTAATGTTTTTCTACTCATGCATTTTTTTTTTTCTGTTGAGGAACACAAATTAATCAGAACGAAACTCAGACTCATGAACATAAAAGCTTAACGTTTAAATGTGGTGGTTTATGGTGAAAGTTATGAGAACCGTTTACTGCGTACACGGTCTGCTACCTTACTACTGAAAAACGGTTCCTACTTAAAAACATCTTTAAGCCATTTCAAAGCATAGTATTTTTAGTGACGAGCTTTAACCTCAAGACTGAGAGAGGCTCCAGGACAGCAGGTCACCAATCATGAGCTCTGTCTGGGGTCTAATGTCTTAAAGATGCCATTTACATCAGACATAGATTGCAAGCAGATACATTTAATCTAAATTTTTACGGCGTGTCTTGTGTTTCAAAGGGAGAGGGAGAGGCAGAGCTGTGTCTTAAAAAGGTCACTAGTGCATGAACCTATAAAGGGCAAAGCTCATCTAATGACAAAATTAATAGAGCGCACATACAGTACGTACAGTGATATTTATAAAATGTGATCAAGTGCTCTAGAGTTTTGGATTGTGAGAAACCGTGCATTCAAACACACACACTTTTACTGGCACTTGTGATGATTAGGATACAAAATTAGAGCCTGATACTCCTATTTTTTTTAAATAATCCAGAATGAGTAACAGCATGCAAAACAGTGTAGTCGAGAAAAAAAAAATAAAAAGAAAAAAGATACAAAATGAAGCCTAATGCTCTTAAAAATTAAGTCAATTTTCTGAGATTTAAAAGTAAAATAATAAAATAAACCCAATGACAGTGTGCAAATAAAGCGGAGGAGACCAAATTCAGTATTAAAAAAAAAAATAATAAAAAAAATAAAAAATAAAAAGTAGCAGGCATGCAAAATTTGCCTAAAATAATATATAAATCCCTAACTCAGTAAACTCAAAATCAGTAAACTCAAAAAAAAGAAGAATTTACTTTTCTTCCCACTATGCTGTAGAAAGGTACAAATTGTTAATCTGTCCACAACGTATAGCTAAATAAAACCATGTACACTGCACACTGCAAATTAATTCACTTTTACTCTGCCAGAGTAAATCAGATGACAGTTCAGTATGGGGCGACACTGAATCTCTGTAGTGCTCATATACAGTATCTTCTTCTGTTCCATCACTTCATTAAACTGGCCCTCTCTTCCTCGCCCTCATTCACTCGCTAGTGAATGAAGTTTGTGTTGCCATGGCGACTCAGGAAGAGTTGGTTTCTCTGAAAGCAGCGGGGCCGCCATTTTCTCTGTCAGAGAGCTCACAATGCATGAGAACACGTCTCTTTCACATCATGCTTTTAACCTGCTGTCTCTCCTGTCTCGTCTCCTGGACCTCGTGTGGGGATGCGGTGCCAGGCTGCCCCATGACCACTGAGCTCCGATCACAAGACCTGTGGTAGAGCTGCCAAGAGATCCCCTGAACCTCACACACACACACACACACAAAATGAACCTCTTTCATGTGTGCTCATATCTGCTAATCTCCAAAAATATGTGCACTTTACTCTCCCTCACTCGGTCTCAAGCAGTCGCCAAATCTTTTCTGTGAATTTTACTTATTTCTGCACAGGTAGGAAAGCCACACTAGGCTTTGGCCATGGGAAATTACGTCGGACCCAAGGTCTAATAACTGGTGTATGCATATATTTTTTTTTCCCCCTCAAATAATTCAAACAACAAGAACAAAAATAATAATTTTTTTTTTCTTTTTCCCCCAACAGTAAGCTGTTTGCCATGCTAATTGTGTTAACAAAACATCAGTGCTAAGGAAGCGCCTTTCATTTAATGTTTAAAATTTTTCTTCACTGGTCTATTGTGTTATTACAGATAAACCCACCTCTAAATAGCATGCTAAATCAAAAACTGTAGTTGTCACTTCAGGAGGTCTCTTTCTTTCCAAGTGGGCAGTTCTTGGCCAGAATAAGCTGCAGCGAGGACCAGACCATATGTCGTTTAGTCAAAGGTCTGGCTATAAGCAAGACTTCTTCTGCAACACTGCAATTGAAAAGTAAGCCAAAAAGTGTTTCTGAATAAAATATAAGTGCACTGATCAAACTGACTCCGGGCTTGTGGAGAGCAAGAGAACATAGGAGAATCTGCTTATATAGTTATGGATTCTTTGTTTAATTCCATTTGTTGCGCTTGGGATTGTGTGGCATTTTTATTTAAGAACATTACGTGCAATGTTCATCTAATCAGGTCGTTTTACACAAGGGCATACGAGGGTGAAACACGCACAGTGAACTCTTTATGCTTCCTTCTATCCACACATTCATACACGCACACAGACTTGGCAGCCAACAATCTCGGCCACAACAATATTACCCTCCCAGTATCACCCTCCTCTAGCAAGAGGGAATTTTCCCCAAAACACTGAGGAATTCTGCAGATTCCCAACATACGAGCACTCAGCCCACACCCTCAGTGCAAATAGAGGACACACAGAGAGGGAGACTTGTTTCACAGAGTTGTTTGACAGCATTCAAAGTGGAGGCTGTAAATCTGTGATAATCTATAAACAGCTTTTTCTTATTGTTGAATTCAAAACCGATCTCAAAATCAGCACTAAAAGGCAAAGGTCCAGCAGACCAAATAAAACCGATTGTGACTGGTGTGTGACTCACTTAAATTCGACTGACCAATCAGACAGATAATGGTGTAGTATTTGGCATGAGGTGCTGTCACAATGAAGAGGCTGTACTCTGCTCTGATTTGATCTGGCGGTTTATAAAATCAGCAATAAGCTACTAGATCACATTTCCGCATGTCCAACCTTATAGGGGAGTGAGCTTATGCTAACAAACTGGAATGCTAGAGGTGTAATGTAATATGAGGTAAAGGAAAATTTTCACAAAAAAAAAAAAAAAAAGTTTAAAATGTAAAAGTGCAAATAAAACTTGACAGCTGTGCAGCATTGTCATTGTGAACTAAAACTACATCTGTTATATTAGATAAAAGCATAAACAAATTCAATTAAACGAACAAAGAAAAAAAAAAAAAAAAGCCAATTCAAAACATTAATAACGCTGTGGTTGGGTGGGGGGGAGGGGGGATTTCTCTCTTTTTCCTCACAAAAAGCTATTTCATGGCTTTAGAAGACTAGAAGAATATAACAAGTCATGCAGTCTACTTTGACAAAGGACACTGTATGGAAAAGAGCAGAGTGAACATTCTTCAAAACATCTTTTGTATTCCATACAAGAAACTGAGGTTTAAAAAAAAAAAACCCCTGAGGTTGAAGTGACAATTCATTTTTGGATTAACTAATCTCTTAAATTACAGGGGAAGTGGACAGAAAAAGATCATTAGAAATCTATTTTATAAACCGTAGCAGATGGTGACTGCTCTTCCTGGATGCTGTAATCCTGGAATGCAGTTTTTGGGTCGAGTGTAATGTTTGTTTTATTTCAAAAGCGAAGCGCCCATTGACATCCGTGGCTTTCCTTTAACGCTTTCCAGATACAACAAACTATTATAACAAGTAGGTAGTTTTTCACCGTTTTCTTCCCTCTTTACGCATTTACACTACAAATGCACTGTAGTTATACGCACTTTCAAACACCTTTGATTGATCCGGTCACAAAACATTTTGGATCGTGTTTACACCTGCATTTAATCGATATCTGTTTGTGATCAGATACTTTCATGCAGCCTTAAAGCCAGACAGCTTCAGTTCCCTTGCACCGTTACTGAATGGAAAAGAGCAACAAGCATTAACTAATAACTAAAAACAACTGAGGTAAATTCCTTTAAAGATTATAAATACTTCAATATTTACCTAAAATCATGCTCCATATGACGGTGCAATGCTATTCCTCACTCATTAAAATCAGAGGAAACATTTCCATTTTTACAGCGAATTCAAAAAACATCCTGTGCACTGAGATACCAAGGTCTTCCTGAGCACCCACACACACACACACACACACACATTCATAGACACAAACAATCTCAAGAACAAGAAAACATACAAGCTGAAACAAAGACTGATGGTTATAGTTACGAGAAACACGATGTGCTACATAACTACAGACTACTCATCTGTGATTGACACGCCTACTCCAGAAATGACAGACCAGAGACCTCTATTTATTATGGGGGTTTTGGTTTGATTTCTCTGCAAATATTTGCAACTACTACCAAGTTTTGTCTTAAAACATTCCCTCTTTTCTCTTTTAGGGTGTGGTGGCGGTTCAAGGAGACGTTTGAGATTGTTTGAGAATTCTGGTTTCTGCAACGCTCCAGTTGGACGAGAGCGTTTCCTTCCAGCCAGAGCCAAAGCTTCATCCACACCCACACTGTCTGATGCATATGTCCATAAGCATTCACAGGGGATATCAGACACATCAGACCCCAGAGAGGGAATGTGAAAATATTTAAGTTCGTTCGTTGGGCCTCATTCATGAAACACAAGCAGAATTGATTCTTGTGTATATAATTCATAAATCCATTCTTGCGTAAATTGTCCAACTAAACTGAATGCTGCAATTCATTCAAGAATGGTTTTATGTAAGATTTACACAAATACGCGCCATGTGTTTTTTTTTTTCGTGCTCATCGTTTTATACTCATCCAAATACTGGATGAGCACTTCAAGATATCAATGATAATACAAACACTAACAAGAGTAACATTTGTTGACTAGGAGTGCACAGAAACCAATGAAACATGGAAACCATCTCATATGCTTTTTTAAATGGTGTGCCTGACTTCCCATGCAGTTAGACAGAAGTCCTCCAGACACTTCTCAGGATAAGTTAATCAGCTAATGTAAAAGTGCTGCATACAAAACACTAATACCTCGACCAGGTTATTTCATCACTTTGAAATGAAAAAAAAAAAAGACTGGCTTACACTACTGAAGGCTCCTTTAAATGAGTTTTCCAATTAAAAATAAATAAAAAAGTAGTTTGTTTACATAAAAATTGTAGTTGGTAATGTAATTTCTTACATTACACATTTTAGGTAGTGTAACTTGGAATCAGTAATGGATTACAGTTTCAAAATAATCTACCCAGCTCCGCATGTAAACTAAAAGTGTCTTTTTTTTACCAGTAGTTGGTGCTGTGAACACTGGGTGCTTGGCTCCAATTACACTTACAATCAATGGCTTTAACAGTTGTCTTACAAATCAATCTCTTTAGCTTGTTTAAACAATACCAAACAAATACTTAGACATCAAATACTTCAATTATGAACAACGTTTGCCATTTTTCATTTTTAAAACACTTGAATTTGAATTGGCTGTATGGTTTCCAAGCAGTGCTGTCAGGCAGGAAACTGCCGTGTGTTAGGCCTACTTTTCATTATGATGTTAGCATTTTAAATGCTAGTATTTCTTGAGTATGTGGAGAGCGTACCATACCAGAGCAGTTTGTTCAAAGTTTGCAGATTTTATCAGCAATTTTGATGTATTTAGCTACTCCCCTCAGTCTGATTCCAGCCATTTCACTAGCTTCCCCAACATTTTCTCTCAGACAGATGTGATATCACTTAGGATTTTTAAAACAGTGGGGGGTTTTTTTCTTTTCATATTGATACCACAAAAATGTTCATCAGTTTGAAACGTTTTTTTTCTGCTCACTTTGGCTATTAAATATAACTATTGGGTAATCACAGTTTGACCAAATAACTATCATCCCAAAATCTGTCACCGTTTTCTAAGGCCCCGTTTACACTACTGCGTTTTCGTTTTAAAACACATAACTTTTGCTACTGTTACGCCTATCACTTACACTACTCCAACGTTTTGGACCCTCAAAAACAGACTTTTGAAAACGCTGCAGACCCCGTTTTAGATTTAAAAACTCTGGGGTTGCGTCTCAGTGTAAACGGACCAAAACGGAGACTTTTGAAAACGATGGCGTGGCTGCCCACATTCTCTCTGCGCATCCTTGACGACCGTGTAAACATCATGCTCATCGTTGTACCCATAGAGATGTACAAGTAGATTCCCCATTCGACCGCTCCAAGCAAACAGATGCGTCCGCCATCTAAATATGGAATCTACCTATACGCATCTATGGTTGCACCTGCATGAATTGTCACATGCCATGCGTTTTCAGTTGTGTAGTGTAGACTGAGTTTCTGAAATGCCAGTGTAGATGAGGATCATTTTAATAAGACGCACTATTAAAACTAAAACGCACTAGTGTAAACAAGACCTAATACAGCCAGAGCACAGTCTTCACTGAGAGCAGAACATTGCCTAAACAATTATAAACCAAACAGCTGCCAAGGGACTCGCTCGTATGAATTTATCGATAAGAGATTTGTTTGACACCTACATGAATATCCTCTGAGAACTAATAAACTATTCAATCCTGCACCTGCACTTACAGTGTCTCCCAAAGTTCATTATTTAGAGAGCATGGATTCCCAACACACCCCCACACATACGTACACCTGCACAGCGAGCAAGAAAACCCTTAGGGTCCACACTTGGAAACAGTTAATTGCCACAAGGGACTCGCTGATCCACTCCCACGAATGATGGGAGCGCGCAAGTAAAATGTAAACCACTGCTGTAGTCCCTCGCCGCTGTAAAAAGCCTCAGGGCTCCCTTTTGGACAGCTGCAAGAACCGTACACACATCCATCGTGTGCGTAAGTGTTTGTGTCCATTGTGCTGCAGCTCATGAAAATATAACTACATTAGGCTGCATGTAATCCCTGTTGTGAAGCCTGTAATACATTTGTATAATCTCCACAGTGCACACACTTACCTGCAGCCATATGGATGAGTACGCTCTGGTTCGGACGCAGGTGCCCAAAGTCAAAGAGCATCAAGTAGGCGGTGATGTAGTTGACAGGAAGTGCCGCCGCCTCCTCGAAGCTCATGCCCTCAGGCATCAGGAAGGTGTGTGTGGTCGCCACCACTACTACTTCCTGCCACATACCACTCCGGTTCAGAACCAGGACCTTATCACCCACCTACAGACAAGAAAACAGAAACGTTCAAGGAACATTTGGACAACAGCCCTGGAATGTTTCAGCAATAATGTGCCTTTCAGTGTTTCATGCCACAGTCACTATAGCGGTGCTGCAACAATGTTGAATATACGTCAAACATTAAGAGTGCATTCGAGAAGATGTGATAATGATCAGCGGATCTGTATGGTTATTTGTTCAATTGCCGTTTTGCGTAGCATTGGAGTTTTTCTTTTTTTGGCAAGACAATCGCCCAGCTGCACAGATCTGGGGGATCTCTTGTGTATGTTTTGTTGTCATTATCCTTCAAGACAGTTAGCATACCTCAACAAAATATTTGAACCTGTACTGTTGGCCAGCTGGACTGTTTTGCTAATCTTTATCTTGGAGCAGATAAATGTGCTCCATTTAGAGTTGTTTGATAATATCAGTTGTAACTGAAAATCCTTCAATTACCTGACCCACACACACACAGATACAGGAAAACTCATTGAGCAGACTTCCACTACTTCCTTTGGAATGAAGAGATACAAGGAATGCAAACACACATTTGTAGCACATAAATCTGAACCATCATTGGAGAGTCTGCGCAGTTGAAATTGAGCTACAGTGGTTTGTTGCATAGTCGAACCTATACAAGACAATGCATAATCTAATATTTTATGAACTGGAAATTCACAGTTTCCTGCATGCTATTATGAGCAAATCATCCATGCTTTTTCCTTTTCTTTTTTTTAAAAAGAGCTTGATTTAATAAAAATTAACTTTCAAAACTTGACCTCCCAGTGAAAGGATACATTTCTTGCTGGTGGATTATGCTGGACTTCTTCAATCATTCAGGTATTTTAAACCCACCCCTTTCTTACAATCAAATGCAAGCATTCAGACCGGCCTCCATCCAATCAACCACCAATGGATAGAACCAAATCCCCAGACTATTTTTTATTTTTCAATAAGTTGTTTCTTTCGGATGTAGGTTACAATTCAGAAGAAAAGGTCTGATGCCAATTCCATTACATCGCAATTTTAAGGTGTACACATGTCAGACAAAGCCAAGCTACAATTGTATTATCTAGGTCTGTTAGTCTGACTTCACAAAAACCTGACCAATACCATTTTAACTGGACTACTGCATTTACATGGCATTGTCAAATTTTAGTCCAACTATTACTCCAGTTATTTTGGACCCCATTGCCTTTCACTGCATTGGCAAAAATAGTTAACATTCAAAATATCTTTGTGTTCCACAGAAGAAAATGACAGGTTTGGAACTACATAAAGCTGAGTAAATGACCATTTTCATTTTTGGGTGAACTATCCCTTTAAATATAATATGAGCAATAGGAGCTACCACTAATAAACCTCTAAAGGAATCGCACAGTATAATATCTGCACCACTAATAGTCCATGTTTTCAAATCAATGGTTGAGCCATTGTGGTTATATCCAACCCAGTCAAGCCGCTCAAAAAAAACAGATTGCCATTCTGTTTGGTGTCGCTGGTGCCAACAAACGGCACACTTCACCTTTAAGCGGTTTACAAAATCCATAAATGCAGTGACACTGACTGGTCCGACCTTTGTAACATGCACAAAAACACTCCACACTTATGTCCCCTCCTCCACTTGTGTATTTTCTCAATCACTAGCATCACAAACATCCCACTTCCTCCACCACTCTTTCTCCGTCCATCACTCCTTTTCATTTCTCATCTCCCCCTCTACCTCCGTCTGTCTTCATTTCTAAAGATCAGTTCCTCTCATTGGGGGGCAAGCAGATCCTTCAGCCTCAATGAGCTTGAGAGAAGACAACACACACACACACACACTTTTCTCAAAAGCAAAACGCAAACACTAATATACCCAGCGCTTCCCTCACAGACAGGAAGAGACACAGTCTAATAGGCCCAAGGGACACATGGGCATCTTTGTCTATACAGTCCAATTAGAGAGTGGGACTACTCCCAAGCCAATACGTCTGTGCCCCAGTTCGTCTCTCCACACGGTTTGCAGTCTTTCCTGTCCGTCTCTCATCTCGTCTTCCACGTCTCAGTCTTGCTTTCTGCAATTCCTCTTCTTCTTTCTCCTTTAATTGGACTTTCTGCACATCACAGATCAATGGACATTTAAGTCTCGGCCAGGAACTGTGACCATGACTCACCATACGGGGAAATCAGCCCTCTTCCCCCTCCTTTTTTCTCTCTCCCTTTCTTCGTCAGACTTGCAAAACAGTCACACTTGTGTCACTAACTCATCATACTTTGTATTCTGTTCTTGCGCTGAACAAACACACTTTTCAGCTGAGATTGCAGAGATCAAGGCCAGCTGAAGGTCTTGTGAGATGTCTGTCACTGTCTGTGATCCTCTCCCATGTCTCTCTAGTCTCTTCCTGTCCTGTATGCACACATGCATGCTCGCGCACACACACAGACTTTGAAGGCTAAAGTGGCTCTCTCTCTCTCTCTCTAATGCATTTGGCTCTAATACATCTGTTGGTGAACTTCTAATCTTGTTGCTGTGGAAAGGAGTGGGATTCTGCTCCATAAAGCTTTGCTGTCTCCTAGCACTGATTTTGTCCATTTTATCTGTTTGTTTTGTATGTGGCGGCAGTAGCCCTGCGGTTGAGGCTATGGGCTGCTAACACAAAGGACAGCAGCTCAAAATCCCACGTGAGGCGGAGAGATATTGAGATCACAATCCTGTTTTATCACCACTGTGCCTTTGAGCAAGATGTTTAACCCCCGCATGCTCCAGGTGGGGTGCAGTCCAAATTGGAAGAATCTATGAAACGGCAACTAATTATGGAAGAACTAGTTACCAAATATTTCTGCTATATTTTAACCAATTTAAATATTCTGATTATCTAATGATTATTTTAATATTAATTAATATGAAAAAAAAAGCTTTTGTCACTTACATGTTAACTGGTATCCAGCAGGCATTGTAAAGAATGGTCATTTTGCAAAAAACAGTAAAACATGGGGAAAGAGTTGTACTGACATGTCCTATAATGTGAACATGCTTTACTCTCCCTAAAGTTATTTTAAATAGCTTTATTTTTTAATAGCACAATTTTATAATTACCATTTATGCAGCTTAATGACCTCACATTAATTGAGAAATTCCATGGAATATTTATACTTCTTCCCTCATTCGGTGTTTGGCTCTTTTTTTTTTTTTTTTTTGGACCTGCAGAGATCCTAACCCTATGAACTAGAAAAGGCAACAATGTGACAAAAATTGTGACCAGTACAAGACTTAAGATATACAATGTCCCCATTATAGATTAATATTACATACTTATTACGCATTTTTCCATTAATAAGTTACAATTTTTTAAACTACCAACTTGCCAATGAACGGCAATATTACCATCTTTTAATCAGAAATAATGGGTGCTTTTTTTTTGTGGAACTTTTTTCCCCACGTACAAATATAAAAGCTCTATTTATATTTTTAGAACTATTAAAAGTATTAAATGTTTAAAAAAATATGTTAAAAAACTTAATGCACAGCAAAGTACTGCAGTCACAGTTTGGCTTGTCAAATTTATCCATTTATTTTTTTATGTTTTTACGCTGCACCTGATAAAACTGGGCTTAGAGAGTCATTTTGTTCTCATCTGCGTTGTTTATACCCTACAATTGTCAAATTAGGTCATACTTCCATCACAGCACCAGTACTGTTTCCACTTCTGTAACCACTCTCTGCACATTGTGAAACACGGTTACCTCTCGTTGTATTGTGACATTACAGCTCAGTAAATGTTTTTATTAAATTTTATTAAACATGTTGATCACTCTTATAGTACCACTAACTGAACAAATCTCAGCCTACGACTCAAACCCATAACTCTTCCTTTATGGAGCCGTTAAACTGCTCTTAAATGAGAGTACTTGAAACCATGTCAGGTTTCCATGTCAAAACCCTTATGGTTAAAACGGTTTCTCGATCAAAAATGTTACACGGCACCAACAGATTCAGCTATAGAGGCTCGTGTCCCTGCTGTTCACTTACTGACATTCACTGCGTCGCTGTTTATCATCGACCTGTCAAATCACACACACACACACACACACACACACACACAGAGAGAGAGGGCGAGCGCGAGTGAGCAAGAGGAAATTCCAGGCTGACAATGTGGTCCAGAGGAAGATAATTGTGAACAGATGCATCTGATCCTCGCAGCAGAACTCTGATAAATATTGTGTGTGTGTGTGTGCACAAGCAACAAGTTACATGAATTATTCATGAGAAAAATGATAATATAAACAGAGAGTGGGCACAAGAGAGCAGTTTCAGAATAACATCCGTCGGGTCATGTGAGAGGATGTCACGGCCTTTAGCGTCCACCTCTACAGCGGTGTGCACAGAGACAGCGTCTCCATCTCTTCCTCCAAGAAAGAGTCATTTTCCGGATGCCACAATCAGCAGATTCCTCACCTCACATGCTCACCAAACAATGTCAGCTTTGCCGAGCACTATCAGGTCTCCCCGATGTGAGAAGCAGCAATTGTTTGCTTGCTGACATGGTAATACAGAGAGCGAGAGAGAGAGGCCGGTGACCTTTTAAATTCAATATCGGTGACAGACGAGGCTGAGGAAGGGCTGGACCATTATCTTCCTCCTCTGCATCACCCACCAGCCAACGCCTAGTGCTCGCTCCCTCTTTCCCTCTCTGGTGTTAACACACTCTCAGGCTTTAATCTGCATTTTACACAATTCTTCAACATCTTACCTCGACTGGTTCTCATTAACCGTGTTTATTCTCGGTAATACAACCATCAAACCCTTTCAACCAACTCAGAGAGCCGGTGCATGACGTTGCCATGATACGTTGCCATGGAGACCAGCGCAGCGACCACCAGGCATGACTCATCGATTTGTTCATATCGAGCACATAGAAAGTCAATTAGTCCACAACACACTAGACTCCTCCTGAAAAAGGAGCTGAAAAAGTAACCCGAGAATTAGATTTCTTTATCATATTTAAATCGCATAGATATCCGCCGGCCAACTATATCAAATATGGTAATAAGAAATTGTATTACACTGGCGCCGTGCCTACAGAAACAGGCGTTGACGTTTATATGAAGGAAAAAAAAAAAAAACAACTTTAATTGTTTTTTTTTTAGAGGCCAAAACGAAGAGAGAGAGAGAAAAAACCTGGCATGAATGATGTCAGAGTGTATGTCGGTGTCACAATGCGCGAGGCAGATGACAAAGGGCGCGTGCGATTAGCATTTTCCCCCCTCTCGCGCCTCGCCCTTTTTTCTGCGCGTGGGGAGAGTCTTCCACGCGCCCACATGACACCGCTATCGCTCGCACACACGCCGCTAAAAGTGCATTAAACCCGTCGAGAGCATAATTTTGCCACTTTTTAGAACGTCTAGAATTAAACGCTAACGTGCGCGGATGCGGCGCGTCTCAGGTGCGACTTCGCGAGCGCTGAGAGAAAGAGGGGCGGTGGTTCAGTCACACAGAGCCGCGATAAACTCAACGCTTCCATTATATGAAACGATGCAAGCTGTGAACGCTATGTTTGCATAACCGTGTACAAAAAGTATCATCAGGCGGTTTGTTACTTTCAACTCGCCGCGTACACAAGCAAAGCTCGCTCTCCCGTGAACGTTTAGCGTTCCGGCCCATTGCTCGGGTCAGCGCGACAAGAGCTCCGGTGATTCTGAAATGAGGCTATCGGTGCCCCTCCCGTTCCTCTTTTGTCTCCGGTGGCGAGTGAATGTGACAGGAGTACGAGTTGTCTCTTTGAATGACTGACATTATTTTTGCACAGAGTATGAACTGTAAACATTGTGGAAACATTTTCATAACAACGAACGCGTTAAAATGTGCAATAAAATAAACACCATTAATGAATAAATGGCTGTATAGATGAACTAAGCGATGTGTACTCACTTTTCTGTCAGTCACGTCTTCACCGACAGCCTCGATGATCCCGGAGCACTCCATGCCCGGGGTTACCGGCGGGGACGGGAGCCGGTCGTACAGTCCCTGTCTCGCCATCAGATCTGCGAAGTTCAGCCCGCACATTTTTACGCGCACCATCACCTCGCCGCTCTTGAGAGCCGGCTTCCCCTTCTTCACTTGGAGCTTCACCTTATCATAGCCGCCGTAGCCGGTGAGCACCAGAGCCCGGTAGCTGAACGTGTCCTCCTCTGGGACTTTCTCCGCGGCGGGCGCTGGGGTGTCGGCGTCGGCGGCTGCGGCGGCCTCGGTGGAGGCGCTGCTGGGCGGTGGGTCTGGTTTGCTCTCGGTTTTTGGGGACTCGGCGGGCGTCTTGGTCTCTTGCTGCTGCTGCTGCTGCTTCTGCTCTTCGGCGTTTTGCTGTTGGGCAGGTGCGTCTTCGCCGGACATGGTCGGAGTTTGAGTCGAGAACTTTTGAGGAGAAAAGACTTTGCGTTTGTTTTCCTGCCTCGGATAATGCAGAGCTCAGGCGACCTCGAGTATACGAGCTGCTTCGCGGTCCACGGTTTTCTCAGCCTTTTCAAAAAAGGATGCTGGAGCCTGAGAAGGTGGAGGACAGAGAGAGAGAGAAAGAAAGGGAGTGGAAGATGCCTCACGACGACTAGTGAGTGACCCGAGGCTCTGACAACTATTGAGAAAAAACGAGGCGAGGCGTGGTGAGCTGTAAAGCCCGGAGAAATGGATTTAAGGGTGGGGGGGAGAGAATAATGGATTGAGGAGTCCAATGAGGGAGTTTGTATGCTGACAGGCAGCTGTGCTGACTTCAATTTAGTAAATGCAGTAAAGCTGTTTTTACTACTCAGCTGAAATTCACACAAGAGAATGAGAGGAATTCTGGCTGATTGTTAAATTGGCTACACTTTCACAAATTAATCTTTTTCTTTTTTAGGAATGTGTGCCATTGAAATGCAACCAGTATTAAATAAGCAGAAGCTGTTTTTTTATCTGTGCTTTATGATGTTTTAGTAGTAAAGTGATTTGTTGCTTTTAATTAAGCTTTAGAAATGAATCTGTTTTGTTGTAAAGATCTATCAATAAATTAAAAAAAAATTGTAACAATAATTTGTAAAATTTTCCATCGCCTTATGTCACTTCATACAAAATTTTAGTTATTGACGTTAAAATAAAAAATAAATAAATGAACATAAGCAAGAGCAAAATAATAAGCAAAAATTCAGAGATTCAGCTGCAAACAGGAAGCTGGATAAGTAAATGTAGAGTAATTTAAATTTCATACAACATTTTGTCCAGTTAAATGGTTTATTTCTTCTCTGGCAATGTAAATATAGTTCCAAGAGAAGCCAAAGCATTTTATTTTTATGTTGCTAAGTTACACATGGACTGGAAAAATTTATGTACATGAAGCCAAAGTGTATAATCATATTTTATTATATTTTAAGACAATACACGACACAACATTACAGTTAAAAGCTTAAGATAACTTTAAAAAATGCAAATATGGTATTTAGGTTGATGTATTCATATTGCATGCTTTTTTTCCCCCTCAAACCACCAGAGCAAACCCGATATTCCTCCCAAAATCTTTTCCCCAAACCATTAAAACTCAAACCCAATTTAATGTAAACCCAAACCAATAAAGATTTTTATTGGCTAACTCAATCATCAGCCAACAAATCAGATCAGACTGTGACAAACGGTTTCGTTATCTTTTAGTTAGAGCAGGGGTGTCAAACTCAGTTCCTGGAGGGCCGCAGCCCTGCAGAGTTTAGTTCCAACCCTGCTCCAACACACATACCATGTAGTTTTCAAATAAGCCTGGAAGACTTGATTAGCTGGATCAGGTGTGTTTAATCAGGGTTGCATCTAAACTCTGCAGGGCTCCAGCCCTCCAGAAACTGCCTACACCAGGGATCTCCAACCCTGCTCCTGGAGAGCTACCGTCCTGCAGATTTCAGTTCCAACCCTGCTCCAACACACCTGTCTGCAATTAACAAGTAGCCTTGAAGATCTTGATTAGCTGGTTCAGGTGTGTTTGATTGGGGTTGGAGCTGAAATCTGTAGGAAGATAGCTCTCCAGGAGCAGGGTTGGAGACCCCTGCCCTACACCAGTGGTTTTCAAACCTGTTCTGGAGTACCCCCAGCACTGCACATTTTGTACGTCTCCCTTATCAGACACACCCCATTAAGGTCTTGCAGTCTCTACTAATGAGCTGATGAGTTGAATCAGGTGTGTTAGATGAGGGAGACATGCAAAATGTGCAGGGCTGGGGGTACTCCAGGACAGGTTTGAAAACCACTGGTGTAGGCAGTTCCTGAAGGGCCGGAGCCCTGCAGAGTTTAGATGCAACCCTGATTAAACACACCTGATCCAGCTAATCAAGTCCTTCAGGCTTATTTGAAAACTACATGGCATGTGTGTTGGAGCAGGGTTGGAACTAAACTCTGCAGGGCTGTGGCCCTCCAGGAACTGAGTTTGACACCCCTGCCTTAGAATCGGATGTGGGGCGGGTTTTGTGAGGGGGAAATCACATATTCATATTTCTGTCAATGTGAGGAAATCAAAATGGTGCACAATGCCAGGGTGTTATTTGTGTAAAAAAAATGAGGTGTGCATGTGCACAGCTCATAGCAGCAACACTGTCTAAGTTTCAAGTGTTGTTTTTGTTAGCATGAATGTAGCAGAACGGATGTGTGCATCTGCGAGCGTGTGTGTAGAGGCGTGTACGTCCTTCGTGTGGCTGTGGAGGCGTGCTTATGAGCATGTTTGTGTGCAACCAGAAGGCCAAGAGGAAATGTCTATTTATTCCTTCTATTCTCCAAGACCGATCTGGAAATCACAGTAAATTCACAAACCATTGTTAACACTTGAAGGCGGTGCTTTGCACTCATGAGTTTGTGAGTGCTCTGACAGAAAATAACCATGCTAGGAACAACTCCGGCCAAAGCAGGCATGCTTTTTCACTCTAAATCAGCCTCCACACCCCGTCACACTCACACAAACATACACACAGCCAAACACTGCAATAGTAAAGGTCACTGAAACTGCACTCTGACTCAGCTACAAGCGCAAAGGAAGTGCTTTAAGAGAAACAGGAAGGGAACTGTGGGTCACGGGGCTGAATGAGTTTAGAAGCTATGCAGGTCACGCTATAGGAAAAATATGAAATAAGTGGAATTCTATTTCCTTTTATCACGTCACCAGCATTCTAGAAATGCTGACAAAAAATACATTGCTTTCGAAATCTGAAAACTAGTGATCTTGGAAAACACCCAATGTCTTGCTAACTGCAGCTTAGCTGCTTGAGCTCTGGTCCTAAATCTTTGCAAATAATGTCTGGAGTTTGTGTGCCAGTCTTGCCGTACCCGCCAATGGTGACATAAATCCTCTAATGGCTAAAGAGTCGAGCAAAGTCCTGCTGGCAAGCGAACCCTGCTTGCCAAATGATATGAAAGTCAATTGCCTCAAGCAGCAAAAATATAAACAACTAGTAAATGGATGTTTCATGCTGGATTTCATTCTTTTTTCTTTTTTTTAATAAACCATGCTTTTATCAATATCTGTCTACATTTAATCATAAATATAATAGTTTTAATCATAAATGTAATAATAAATTATAATTTTAATTATGCTTATTTTATTTATTAGAATTTATTTATTATCTATTAATGCAAAATAATTGTTAATCATATATATAATCATAATTTATGATTATTTTACTATGCTTATTTTAACTATATATATATGCAAAATAATTATTAATCATACATATAATTGTCATTTATTATTATAATTGTAATTATGCTTATTTTAACAATATGCAAAATAATTGTTTCAATTATAAATTAATTGTATTTCATAATAATTGTTTTATTAATATTTGTCTATGCAAAATAATTAATCATAAATATAATCACAAATTATGATTATAATTTTAATTATGCTTATTGTATTAATATCTATACATCTGTGCAAAATTATTGTTTTAATTCTAAATGTACTCTTAAATTATCATTATAATTTTATTTCATTATGCTTATTTTGTCAATATTTATCATTGCAAATAATGGTGATTCAATCCTAAATATAATTATTAATTATTATTATAATTTTTCTTATTTTATCAATATCTATGCAAAATAATTGTGTTATAATCATAAATAAAATCCTACATTCTAAATGCTAAAGCCTCTGAGTGCTGTCTGAAATTTTAATTTTAATTAACAGGCTGCTATATTTAGGTTCAGTAATTTTATTCTAATGGTGATGTATAGGTCCTTTTCTATGCAATTAATCTGAAATAACTGAACATAAAAAAAAAATGCTCATTTTAGAAGAAAATTTCAGATGGCACTTAGAGGCTTTTGCATCTGAACTCTTCATATATTCGTAATTTCTTCTATACTCGTGTGTCACAATGGTCTAACCTATAAAAGTGCATCCTCTGAGCAATAACATTTTCTCTATGTAACCTTCTGGTAATTAAAACATCAAGCTTAAGCTCTTTCCCGGGTGACATATAAGGGGTAATAAAAGTTTACAAGGGCATTTGATATAGAGAAGGTTGAATGGGAATAGAGACAGAGAGATTTATCCTGACCATAGTTAACCTTAGACTACAGTTGTGTATGAATAGGCTCCCTTTGCAGTCTGGTTAAGCTGTAAGTGGGTTAGGCTGTGTGCATCTGATGCATTCTGGGCCTGATATAGGCTGCACACACAAAGCAAGACAGAGAGAATGGGGCTGGAGTGCTGGATGAAAATTAGCTTTCCTTGGCCCCTTGAGATCCAGAGACGCGAGGTAGATGCACACACGTACATTTCAGTTGTAAATTAAGTGGACTACTTGTTTAAACTTGCTCAGACTTGTGCCAGATTCACATACACAACAAAAAGAGGATGGCGCTACTGTTTATAAGACACTAAGACTCTAAGATACCCATTGACTGTTCTTCCACTGACCCTGAATATGACCAACAGCCCAGCAGAAATGCTTCTGTGTGTCCAACAGGAATATATTTAGGGAGACAGTCCTTTATGTAACCAGGTCCACTGCACACTCACATATTAAGTGCATGGCTGGAAAAAAAAAAAAGCATAGGAAATTGACATGACATTTTAAGTGTTGACAGGAGTTTCCTTCAGTGTGGCATGGCTGTGAAACTGTATGTTAAAGGAATAGTTCGTCCAACAGTGGATCCTCTGCAGTGAATGGGTGCTGTCAGAAGAGTCCAAACAGCTGATAAAAACATCAAAATAATCCAGAAGTAATCCACACGACTCCAGTCCATCTTTTAGCATCTTGTGAAGCAGAAAGCTGAGTGCTTGTAGGAAACAAATACATAAATTCTGATGTTTTTATCAGCTTTTATCACTCTCAATTTGATGGCACCCATTCACTGCAGAGGATCCATTGGTGACCAAGTGATTCTAATTCTAAATTTCTCCAAAATTGTTTCCAGTGAAGAACCAAACATTCTCATCTGAAGGAGAGTAAACTTTAAGCTAATTTACATTTTTTGGGTGACCCATTCCTTTAAAAATAATCCGCTTGTGAAGGGGATTATTATACGTCACAAATCACAGTTTCTGGGACCAAACGCTCCTTCAGATCCAAAAAGGAGTCACCTAACAATCACTCAAAACACCCAATCACATCGAAACACAGTAAAAAAAAAAGAAATACACTTAAAACACCTTAACTGCATAGCAATGCCCTAGCAACCACTCATGACACCCTAACATAAAACTATACCATCATGTCTATACTTTTTTTTTTTAATTGTTACAACAGAGGACCATGAAAATGAACTTCCCTCAAAAGAAAACCCTCAAAATTGTGAAGAACCACAATAAAATGTATACTTTGTGTTATACATTCACATAAAATTGTAACCTGTGAATTTGATATAACATCCATATTATTGTTCACATTATCCAAAGTTGTTGCTTTTCATGGGATTATGTGCAAAACAGTGAAGTATTACAATAATCTAGATGGTAATGAGAGCATATTTAAGTGGATTAACATTTTTCTATTTCTTTCTTTCTTTATTTCTGTCTTGTATTTGGTATTTTTGTTTAGCTACAAATGTATGCAACATCTGCATGTAGGAAACTCAAAAACATATTTATGCTTGTTTCTTTGTTTTCAGGGATTTATAATGAAACTCTCACATACTAGGAACCGATGCTACATGCCACAAGATACAACTGGCTTTACAAACAACAAACCAAACAGACTGTACAAGAAATAACGCCGAAAGAAATTGTGAGCACAGTTGAAGCAGTTCAGAAGGTCATAAACCCATTGTGTGAAAGTAAACATCCATGGACAGCAGGAATGCGGTAACCTCCTGTGGTTAGTAATGGACCATTTCTTCTAGTTTAAAAAATGTATTGTGACTACAAAATGATATAATTATGCGTTTTTTCGGTGCTAAATAAAACAACATAAACTGCCAGGCTACCGTGTAACGCACTAACGTGACAGACGTGCTCGCTCTCGTGGTATTTGTCTCCCCCTGCAGGTAAACGCGGGACAGCGCTTATGGGTGTGGCTGTCGATGGAACTCGTCTGTGGGTGATGGTTGTCAATAATGGTTGGGTTTAAGGGCGTGAACTGAATGCCTGAGAGAAACACAGAACACAGAAGTATTCAGAATCTCTGAGTACGATTTCAATTCCTGACAAAAACTGAGTGATTTTTTTTATACGATTTTACAAGGAGGCTTAAGACCACATCACCAGCTTAAAACACAATATAATAGCCCATCAAAAAAGCTGAGAACTCACAATGACGATTAAAAAAAAAATAATAATAATAATATTAAAAAATAATAATAATAATAACATAATAAATAAAATAAAATGATCGTGTACAAACCTTGCAGTGAACTAAACTGAACAAACGCAGATGTCCCTTCGATCAGATTTAATAGCTACTTGCTATTCTGTCCTTATACTTGTTATTCTATACCCAAATTCACAAAGTGAGCCCATGTCCACAACTCAGCAAAAAAAAAAAAAAAAAAATATCATGTAATAATAAATCGGAAGACCAACACCTTTCAACAGTGAAAAATCTGCAATACCGACATTCAACAGCAGATGGCGGCATTACATAAATGAATAAAAATAAAGTCTTGCAGATGCAAACTTGCATCGACAACTTCTTTGACAGAAACATACATGTAAATTAAGACTATTAAAAAGTTTAAAAGCCATGGAACCAAAACGGTAACTTTTTTTAACACGCTGTTAAAAAAGTAAAAAATAATAGCTACAATAATATAATTTAAATATTTTAATTAGATCTAAACATAGAAGGTGCATTATACAGAAAAAGTGTACAAATTGTATCATTTAAATATAAATTGTAAAAGTGTATAAATATATACGTGACCATAATAGTGCAAGTGCCATGATGGGTATAATGTTATTATTATTAATAATAATGATTAATGTTATTAATATTCAATAATTAAATATAAAAATAATCATTAATGAGATTCTATTCTTGTAGGCTACTGGTTTTCCAATTATTTGAATTTTTTTATAAATATATATATATATATATATATATATATATATATATATATTTCAAAGAAAACAAACCTTAGAAAAAACTTTTACTTTTTAAATTTATGCTCACATCATTATGCTCAGTACTAAAGTAAACTAGTAGCTAAGTCAACTAAAAATATAGCAGTTCAGTGTCTCGCAAAATAAAACCACATCTCTAGCCTACATTTTTTAGCAATTTACCTTTTTTATTATATATATATATATATTTTTTTTTTTTTTTTTTTTTTTTTTCTTGAGTGTTATGGTTCTAGGAAGATAAATTTATCACCAAAATGTGCTGAAGAAGCAATTAAATTCATCAAAGACAGAAAAAAGGTTTTCAGATGACTCATGCTGTTCTTTGACAAATCACCATTTTCCACTTAATAAGAGATTCAGGTATAGGCCTATTTGCAAACTTTCCTAATCTAATATAGGCTATAACCTGGTTCATAAAGTGACCTCTTTCTCAACACTCTGAAGCTAACACAAAACATTAAAGCATTTTTGCATTAACATTTAGAAACAGAAATATCATTTTTAATGTAAAATACGACTTTAAAATCAATTAATAGAGATTGCACTCACAACGAGCAATGAAATGTCCTCCCAACGAAATAGTGACTTCTTGACATTTTATTAAATTGCTCTAATGTTCCAAGTGCATGGCTTTTAATTTAATGACATTTTCTTGATATTTTTCATGACCTTGGGAACCCCGGATGGGCGACTCAGTGATGTGTTAAATCACATCGTTAAAACACAATTTCCATACACGAGCCAGAGGGGTCGCTTAATTTACACCATGCCCAAACCACAGCAGTGAGGCAAGAAAACCACATCGTGTCTTTAGAAATCAAGGCTATACTGAGTCAAGAGGGGTGAGCCTCAGCGCGTGGAGTCACCGTGGGAACCGGAGACTGACAGGCGGACAGGGGAGGGGACTCTCTCCCTGCCATACCCGTCCACTCAGAGGCACTCTCACCGTCTCTCCTCTGAATCATTAATTCGGTGTTATAAAGGAGCGTTATCAGGCGGCGGATGGTGCTCGTTAAGCGCTAGGACAGAGCTGACAGTGGCGATGATGGAGGGACAGTGCAGCCGCTGTAAGATCGTGGTGGTCGGTGACACTCAGTGTGGAAAGACGGCGCTGCTGCATGTGTTCGCCAAGGACAGCTACCCAGAGGTGAACGCATCATGCTATTTACCATTCTCACTGTTAAAAACAGTTAATAAGTTACTAAATATGATGAACGGAGTGGTGATGACAATAGTCAGAGTGTGTGTTAGAGTAGAATAATAGTATGACTGATTTAAACCAATGAACGTAGGTTGCATTAAAAGTTGTGTGATTTTAGTTCGAGTTCAATAAACTGCATGCTTGCTTGTATTAAGGGACTGGTCACATTAGAGACGCATAGAAAGATGAGCAGGAGCCTCGCGTTTTTATAACTTGGCACGGAGGCGTTCACTGCAAGAGACGCTGAAGTGAGACTGCTAGTAGGGTGCGAATTGAGATGGTCTCAAAAAACAAAAAAAAACACATTTGCGTAATATTTTAACCGCGTTTTCAACATTTCACTGCAAAACTATCAAAGTGACTTTTACAAGATGCAAATTATAAAGACTAGACCAGGAAAACTGGGCATCATACACTACGCGACCGAGGATCATATACAACCAGACTTTAAAGTTGTTCCGATCACAACGACCTCACGAAGAAACATGCGCTTTGTTGCTGGGGTATATTTGTAGCAATAGCCAAAAAATACATTGTATGGGTCAAAATTGTCGATTTTTCTTTTATGCCAAAAATCATTAGGATATTAAGTAAAGATCATGTTCCACGAAGATATTTTGTACATTTCTTACCGTAAATATATCAAAACTTGATTTATGATTAGTAACATGCATTGCTAAGAACTTCATATGGACAATTTTAAAGGTGATTTTCTCAATATTTAGATTTTTTTGCACCCTCAGATTCCAGATTTTCAAATAGTTGTATATCGGCCAAATATTGTCCTATCCTGCTTATTTATTCAGCTTTCAGATGATGTATACATCTCAATTTCGAAAAATTGACAAAAAGACTGGTTTTGTCGTCCAGGGTCACATATGTGTTCTAAAATCGGCTGAAAATATCAAACACATCAAACATATCCGACTGGATGAAGCTAAAAAAATCGGAGACATCATACACTACATGATTTTCTGTGTAATCTGCAGACTGGCTCTGCTCTGATTTTCCTTAACTTGTTCAGACTGTAAAATCGGGGGGAAATCGAGGCAAAAATCGTGTAGTGTATTCCAGGCATGTTTCTTTGTTTGTTGTGATCGGAACAACTTTAAAGTCTGGTAGTGTATGATCTTCAGTCATGTAGTGTATGATGCCCAGTTTTCCTTTGTCACTATTTACAAAGTCACGATGCCTAGTGTTTTAAAAATCTGTTCAAATTTTAAAAGTCGTGTAGTGTATTCCAAACTTTAATGTGATTATTAGCATCGAGGGTACAACAATAAAACATAAACCGTCATTATTTAGGCCTGTTGGTTAATTATTCATACATAGCAAAGGGGATCACACAGTTGATGTTTTGTTACACTGGACTAAGTAAGTGCAAAATGTTCCTGGATCAACATCCTTGGTGATCCTCGAACAACATTCCAAGCAACCAATCAGAATTGAGGGACAAGTTGACAGGAAATGTCAGTTTTAGCCTTACAGCCAGAGTTAGGTGCTTCTACACCCTTGTTATTCAACTATAATTTCCCTCTGATTTTAGGGATAACTTATGGGTAGGGTTAGGTTTAGGGGTAGGAATAGGGTCAGGTCTATGTTCTGGACAATAATGTTGATCCAGGATCAACAAAAAAATGTTGATCCAGGAAGATGTCTTATTTGGCAAAATCACGTCAACCGTGGACTAAATAGCTTTTATGATTTTTTGCATTGCAGAATTACGTGCCTACAGTGTTTGAGAACTACACGGCGAGCTTTGAGATCGACAAGCACCGCATCGAGCTGAACATGTGGGACACATCAGGTGAGATCCGACTTGGCTTCAAAATTAAACAGTTGCTCGGATTATCATGCTACCATAGTACACGTAATGTTTCTGCAGTTTGTATACTGTACATAGTAAGCAAAATTGTATTTACCTATTTTGGAAAAATCGTACTTTTACCAAACGGTGCGGTATACCTCAGGGCATATGGTTGTATACTATATCACTTGACATGAACAAAAAGTAATGTCAATGTGATTTTTAAGCTGTATCTTTTGAGTCATTATCAATTCACACAGTCAAAACACAAATTTGGATTGAAACGTTAAATGTGCATGACTCATTTAAAGGAATAGTTCACCCCAAAATGAAAATTGTCATCATTAAGTCACCCTCATGTCGTTCCAAACCTGTGTAAGTTTCTTTCTTATGTTGAACACAAAAGAAGATATTTTGAAGAATTCTGAAGAACTAAATAGTTGTTGGTCCCCATTGACTTCCATAGTAGGGAAAGAAATACGGACGTCAGTGGGGACCATCAACGGTTTGATTACCAGCATTCTTTAAAATATCTTCTTTTATATTCAATATAAGAAAGAAACTCTTACAGGTTTGGAATGGCATGAGGGTGAGTAAATGATGACAAAATTAAAATTTTGGGTGAACTATCCCTTTAAATAAACATGCTTGTAATGCAGTCAAATGTACTCTCTCTCTCTCTTTCTATATATAGACTTATTATGTTAAAATCCATATAAAGTCAGGCAGAATGCAAACGGTAGTAAACATAGTCAGTGTTGTACTGTGACTCAAGCATTGTGCTCTTTAGTGGCGTCAAACTGATTTGGACAGTCTGGGAGTGTAAATTTTGAAACCTCTGCATGGAGAGATAAACATATAGATGCAATTGCAAAAGTTCTACTGTAACAAATCCTGGTGCCAGTCTCGTCTATGCATGGACACGGTTCAGTCCTGTCCCTCCTGGCTGTTGACCGCTCCCATGGCCTGGCTGACCCCTTGTGAATTTGTATGAGAAAGATTGAACGTGGCTTTTTGGTTCTCTGGAGTGACTCACAAGAGAATGTTGTTTCATCAACATTTTCTCAAATATGAAAAAAAGAGTCAGGAAGCAGAACTCTCGCTGCTTTGATTTAACAATACACAATAGACAATGCAGGGTTTATGAATACAGAGTAGAATATGATCCTGTTATATTGCTTTTGAGTTGTGGACTGTGTCTGTGGATGAGATCTCTAATATAAATGGCTTTGTGTGGATTCAAGCTTCTCGTCTATAAAACAAGCCAACAAGTTAGCCAGAACTCCAGTAATATGTTCAAGGCTGTGTATGTGTGTTTGGACAGTGCCGTCAGTGTGGATTTTAGCACACTTGGTGTTAAGCTACACCACTGCTGACACACACTCGTCCTGACACACACTTCAGGGGTTTCTCAGCAAGCGTGACCCATTAATCCCCCGCTCTAGGCCGCTGCATGTTTCCCCACCCTGCTATAAAAGTCCTTTATGGGAATTTCTTTTCTTGTCATCTCCATTTTTAAGTTCCTGTGGGAATATTTTCCTCTCCTGCTGTTGTTGTTGGTCTGTAGGGTTATGCTGGGTCAGACTGTAACACTGTTGAGAGTAAATCTTCGCTTTACTGTAAGCACTGGGACACAAGAGTCTGTTTCAGCATGGACTGTGTGATAATAAAGTTCAGCTGGTTATGAACTTTATCACTGTTTAGAAACGTTGTCAGTAAGCCCTCTTGACAGCAGCCAGGCATCCAGCAGCTTTGTGAGCAAAAGGTATATGTGTATTTACATCTATTTTACTGACCTAAAATGATTCAATCTGTAAATTTCTGGAACAACTTGAGATGAAATTTAGTGCAAACAGAACCAAAGTAGTTAAATGCTAAACTTAAGCATTTCCCAATGTATGGCCACATACAGTACATTAAATGTGACCCTGGACCACAAAACCATAAGTAGCATGGGCATATTTATAGCAATAGCCAACAATACATTGTATGGGTCAAAATTATCGATTTTTCTTTTAAGTAAAGATCATGTTCCATGAAGATATTTTGTAAATTTCCTACCGTAAATATATCAAAACTTAATTTTTGATTGGTAATGTGCATTGCTAAGAACTTAATTTGGACAACTTTAAAGGCGTCGGATTCCAGATTTTCGAATAGTTGTATCTCGGCAAAATATTGTTCTATATCTTAAACCATACATCAATGGAAAGATTATTTATTCAGCTTTCAGATGATGTATAAATCTCAATTTTTTTTTTAAAATTGACCCTTATGACTGGTTTTGTGGTCCAGGGTCATAAATGTGATTTCTGTATCAGTTGTGCCACCAAATGCATTTCAAAAACAACGGCTATGTTTGGAAATGCATACCAGCATACTACTCTCGCTATTTCTGTAGTATGTATACTCTGCATAGAATACCCAGATGACCTTCTACATTTGAGAAAATGTGCTGTATACAACAGAGCTCACTGCATGAAATACTGTATCCCACAATGCAATGAACTTGACTTGACCTTCCATATCTAGCGTGATGAACGAGCCAGACACAGAATCAGCTATAAAATCTTTTTCTTGACAAATGCTAGTAGATATTGACAACTGGTTATTATTGTCTTAAGCTAGGATAAAAGAAAGCATTTTTACATAAAATAATTAGCTTTAATGCTAGAAATTTATATAACCATAACTATATTGTTGTACCATTTTTTTCCCTAAAAGTGTGATAAAAGGAAATATTTTGACATGAAAGCTACAAAATGATGTAACTGTGGATAAATTTTAATTTGTCACAATGTCAAGATTAGTTATGGATTTGTAATGAATGTGTGTGAAAGGTGAATTTGCAGTTGTAAAATGGAGAGCTGAATGAGTGTTTTGGCCCGGCCATCTGGAGAACTAGGGCAACTAATGATTTGATGACTAATGAGAAATGAGTAATGAGAACGTTGAATAGTAATGAGAGGCTCCCTTTGTTTAACTGTGTGTGATTTGTTTTATTTATGTTGTGTATGCTTTCTTCAGCATTTTCCTCAGAATTTTCTGTAATTTTGAACTGTCCTTCAGTTTGTGGAACCAAACAAACAACATGCTGACAGAAATCCACTTGCAAGAAAGTGTATAATCATACAACATCCATTGTATTCACATATGTGTTTTTCAGTTTTTGTTTGTTTTGAGATGCTGAGAGTTGAGTTGAAAATGGTAATAGACAGCATGCTACATATGATGTTGATAGAGCTTAAAGACAAAATTACAATAACAATTTACTCACGTTATTCCAGAGCTGTGTGACTTACTGTCTTCTGTGGAATGCAATATATATATATATATATATATATATATATATATATATATGAGCAATATCACACGAGTAGAAGTGCGATATGGCTGTATATTGCACGGCTGTGATTCGGCCGTAGTGGCCGTAAGTAATCACAGCCATGCAATATACAGCCATATCGCACATCTACGAGTGTGATATTGCATTTATACAACAGTTCGATGGCACGAGTGTGTAAATAAATTAGAAACAACAACGAAGTGTCTTTTAAAAGCCCTCTTTTGCGCAGAACTACTTCCTTCCGCCACAGATTTAAATCTAAAGTTGACAGTTTAACAGCTGAGCACAAGCCTCTGTTACTAATTCCAAAATGTCACTTTAGAAAAAGTAACGAAGGAACGTTGAGTTGCCTCATTGAAAACTTATTGTATTACTGTAGTAAAAGCTTGTATTATGTAGAGTATTATGAGAGAGAGATGGACTGAGCGACTGTGATTACCTGCATCTGATACATCATCTCCTACAGACAATAAAACATAAATCTAAATGTCCACTGAGGAGAGCGTTATCTTTGTCTTATCATCAATATCCTTTCATCCGTTAAGCGTGATTTGTGATGACAGCACTGCTCATTTTTTATCCGCGTCGTTGTTGAAAGTAAAAAAAACTTCTGTTCACAAAAACAGTCTCGAGCTGTTTTTAATCAACCTTTTATACGCTGCTTGTCGCCATCTAATGGCGGAACAATGTAACTAAAATCACAATCACAAACACACACCATGTCTCGGTTCTAAACACTATTATTAAATACTATTATTATTTATATAAAATATTATTTATTGAATAATCACATTTACTGTAATAAACAACAGCAACATCAACAGCCATCATAAAAGTTGCTAGGCAATTCAGCCAACCGTACAAAGACAGCGCGACATTGAATAAACATGATAATATTTTGCCAAAACTATTTGCTCTGGAACAAATAATTGTTTAATGAGACCAAAGACTGGCCGTTAGATTTACCCAACACGAATTATATCTCGTGTTTAACCACTATAGAGACATCAGAGCCAGCGGTAAATTCCAGAAGATCTGGCCGCGGTGAGGCGCTCTCTGCGGGTGTAATGAACTCTGAACGGCCGCTGAACCGATGGATCTCCCGTCTCCGAAAACGTCGAAACAAATTTTGAAATGGACCTTCTATTTATTAACAAACCGCATATTTGAAGTCCAAGCAAGCACATTCTCGCCTAAAAAAACTCTTAAAACTGCATTCCGTGACACAAAACAGTATTATTTTTAAAATTATTGTGGATTTGGCCGTCCACCATGACACTCGCTGTGAGAAATACAGCAACTTCGGCAAGCGGAGTGATACAAATAGTGAAGAGGACGAGGAGCTCTGTTGGACTCCAGTATCGCATACCTATCAGCCAATCAGATTCGAGAACCAGAAAGAACTGTTGTATAAATATTTTTACATGTCGTTAACACTGTCCTTAAAACTTTTTTCTAGTCCACTATAAACATTCTACTAACTATGAGTAACTTTGCAAGTACGTCAATTTATTATACTAATCCTAACCTAACAGTTTACTAATATTCTAATGAGACTTAGTTGACATGTACTTGCAAATTTGCTTATAGTTAGTAATGTCTAAAGTGGAAGAAATAACGTGCAACCAAAATGTCCATACAGTGACTTTTACTGTACAGGCAAAAACAGTTCAAACATTCTTCAAAATATCAAACAGCTCATACAGGTTTGGAATGACATAAAAGTCAGCAGATGATGAAAGAATTTAAAAATTCAGATGACTTGTATCCCTTTAGGTCCATTTCCTTAAGTTTATTTAAATTTCAATTTTTTTCAAATTTAGATCATTTGAACAAAAATAGGCCACACACTGCACTGTCAATTCACCTTTTAGTGCTTAATCCTGTTCTGTACACACACATTTCGGTCATTTACAGGAGTGACAATCACATTTTACAACCAAATTGACTCCCAAAAAATGCAGGTAGTGACAACCGCATTTTCAGAAATTTGACACAATGTGTACTGAGCTGAACCAGTAGCGGTTATTGATGTATCTCTTCTGTATGCTTTGGTTGTTGTAATATTGCTTAGGTCAAAAATAGCGAATACCAAATGCACAAGACGGCAAACACTGTCAGTCATCCTAGTTTTCTGTTCTGTTTTCTCATCCTAGAGTTCTGTTCCGTAAGAGATTCACTCCCATATTTAAATGTGGTTGAAACGCTGCAGTGTGTATGTGGCCATTGATAACTCCTGCACACTGGTAATCATATTTTAATGCAACATTTCAGTCATACAACCTTCAGGCATTGTTTCTGCCGGCATAACATCCTTCTTTTCAGTTTAACCTTTTCATGCATTGCCCTTAGGCCTGTTTAGATCTAGAAAAATGCAAACATAAACACACATTCACACAGGTAATCACGCTGTGTCTCTGATGGGTCTTAATGAGGTGTCTGTCGATGTTTGTGTGAGCATATGTGTGCTGCTACTGAGCTAACTGACACTCTTGTGCTTACGGCTACATCTTCAACAATCTGTAATGACATCCCATAGAGTTCTGCTTCATCCACACACACACACACACACACACACACACAGCTGCACAGCTGGCGAGAGGTGAATCTAGGGACTGGAAGAGGAGAGTGTTTACTGGCAAACATTCAGGTCAGCGTTTCATACAGACACACTGTTCTTAACAAGTCACAAATTATGTCTAGCACTACAGACATAATCACGGTAATAATGTCTCGAAAATAAAACAAAGAAAACAACCGGCCGAGAATTCTGTGGAGACATGTAACACCCACTGCAAACAAGACAGGAAATGAATGTTTTGTTGTTGTTGTTGTTTTTAACATGGCGTGAATGTTTTTGGATTGGCAGAGGAGAATGACTATAAATGAGAAGGACTTCAAATTATTAAATAGAAAAACTGATAAAAAAAAGAAAGAAAAGAAAACAAGAGTGTTAAGAAAAGAGCACACACACATACAAATACACAGAGGCTGAGATGCGGAGCAGCTGTACAGTAAACACTGTTTATCTGTGTGTGTGTGTGTGTGTGTGTGTGCGTGTGCTTTGGGTTTATCGAGCTATACTTTAGGGGCAAATCTGTCCCGAGAAGTGAGCTAAATCTGTTATGAAACAAATTTGATAATATCCCTTTGGGGCATTTGTATGAAATAATAATAATAGTAATACTTTATTATTATTATTATTATTATTATTGTTTCATACATTATTACATTAAATTTTATTACAATTTATAAAAATATTTTTACATTTTGTTGTTATTATTACTCTGTGGTTAAAGAGATTTCCCCCTCCAAATGTGTCAAGAAAAAGCGCTATATAAATGTCATACATAATTTTTTTTTTCATGGAATGTATTATTATTTGTAATAATTGTAAATACAATTTATATTTAAGGAATGAAAGGAAAATAATTCATACATAAAATAAATTAATAATAGTAATTATTATTATTATATTATTTGATAGATGATTAAATTCAATTTTATTACAATTTTATAAATATTAATTTCCCTTTTGTTGTTATTATTATTACTACTCTCTCTCTCTCTCTATATATATATATATATAGGTGCATCTCAATAAATTAGAATGTCGTGGAAAAGTTCATTTATTTCAGTAATTCAACTCAAATTGTGAAACTCGTGTATGAAATCAATTCAATGCACACAGACTGAAGTAGTTTAAGTCTTTGGTTCTTTTAATTGTGATGATTTTGGCTCACATTTAACAAAAACCCACCAATTCACTATCTCAACAAATTATAATATGGTGACATACCAATCAGCTAATCAACTCAAAACACCTGCAAAGGTTTCCTAAGCCTTCAAAATGGTCTCTCAGTTTGGTTCACTAGGCTACACAATCATGAGGAAGACTGCTGATCTGACAGTTGTCCAGAAGACAATCATTGACACCCTTCACAAGGAGGGTAAGCCACAAACATTCATTGCCAAAGAAGCTGGCTGTTCACAGAGTGCTGTATCCAAGCATTTTAACAGAAAGTTGAGTGGAAGGAAAAAGTGTGGAAGAAAAAGATGCACAACCAACCGAGATAACCGCAGCCTTATGAGGATTGTCAAGCAAAATCGATTCAAGAATTTGGGTGAACTTCACAAGGAATGGACTGAGGCTGGGGTCAAGGCATCAAGAGCCACCACACACAGACCAGAGCATCTGAGCGGAGCGGGGAGCGGAGCGTGCGAAATATGGTCGGAGCGCGGAGCGGGTTTTTATTCAAAGGCCGGAGCGATTGCTCTGTCTCGCTCCGGTTCCGCTCCGATACCGCTCACACCACGAGTCTAGGGCATGCACAAATCCACCCAGAATTCACCTGTACCTTCAACAATTAACAAAACTGTCAGCCTACATTTCAAAAATCGTTCGTTGTGAAGGAGAGATGGAGTTCGTGAAACATTTCCAAAAGCAAACCGACAGGTCATACAGGTGCAAAATTATAGGATATAGGCTGCGTGGCAGACGCGTCGTGGAGCGGGTTTGCTGTGTGTTGATTTTCCTTTCCGTGCCTATGTTAACAGATTAGAGCAGCCACACTACCTGCGGAATACGCGTGTATCAGGTGCGGTCCAACCACACTGCAAACCGCGGCCCCGCAACAGAATAGAAGTGAAGCGGATTTTTTCCGCAGCAGTCACGCAACAAACCCGCTCCACGTCCGCCACGCAGGCAGTGTGTCCCAGGCGTAAAAAAACGGCAGTTGAAAACGGCAGGTGTTAGGCATGCAGAGGAATTTTAAATTTGAGCAAGCGTTGAGCGATTTCACCGGAGCGGGATGAAATAGTAGCCAGGTAAGCAGGGAGCGGAATTGAGCGGAGCTCATTCTGACCGCTCAGCTCTGCTCACATGCTCTGACACAGACGTGTCAAGGAATTTGGCTACAGTTGTCATATTCCTCTTGTTAAGCCACTCCTGAACCACAGACAACATCAGAGGCGTCTTACCTGGGCTAAGGAGAAGAAGAACTGGACTGTTGCCCAGTGGTCCAAAGTCCTCTTTTCAGATGAGAGCAAGTTTTGTATTTCATTTGGAAACCAAGGTCCTAGAGTCTGGAGGAAGGGTGGAGAAGCTCATAGCCCAAGTTGCTTGAAGTCCAGTGTTAAGTTTCCACAGTCTGTGATGATTTGGGGTGCAATGTCATCTGCTGGTGTTGGTCCATTGTGTTTTTTGAAAACCAAAGTCACTGCACCCGTTTACCAAGAAATTTTGGAGCACTTCATGCTTCCTTCTGCTGACCAGCTTTTTAAAGATGCTGATTTCATTTTCCAGCAGGATTTGGCTCCTGCCCACACTGCCAAAAGTTGGTTAAATGACCATGGTGTTGGTGTGCTTGACTGGCCAGCAAACTCACCAGACCTGAACCCCATAGAGAATCTATGGGATATTGTCAAGAGGAAAATGAGAAACAAAAGACCAAAAAATGCAGATGAGCTGAAGGCCACTGTCAAAGAAACCTGGGCTTCCATACCACCTCAGCAGTGCCACAAACTGATCACCTCCATGCCACGCCGAATTGAAGCAGTAATTAAAGCAAAAGGAGCCCCTACCAAGTATTGAGTACATATACAGTAAATGAACATACTTTCCAGAAGGCCAACAATTCACTAAAAATGTTTTTTTTATTGGTCTTATGAAGTATTCTAATTTGTTGAGATAGTGAATTGGTGGGTTTTTGTTAAATGTGAGCCAAAATCATCACAATTAAAAGAACCAAAGACTTAAACTACTTCAGTCTGTGTGCATTGAATTTATTTAATACACGAGTTTCACAATTTGAGTTGAATTACTGAAATAAATGAACTTTTCCATGACATTCTAATTTATTGAGATGCACCTGTATACAGTGTTGGGCAGTAACTAGTTACTAGTAATTTAGTTACTGTAATAATATTACTTTTTGCAGTAACTAGTAGTGTAACTAATTACTAATAAGATTTCAGTAATAATATTACAGTTACTTTCCATAACAGCTTAGTTACTTTTGATGTCTCAACCCCGCGGATTTAAAATCTAACAATCAAATAATTCCTAGATTAATTTTCATAATTTTCATGACTCGCACATGCATGTGATGTCCCCAGTGCAGCAGGCAAGCTTGGAATATGGAAAAGCTTACATTCAGCAGATAGAAATATTGCATTATATTGATTTTGTCAGGAAAAAAGATCTGTTGTGTAAGTTGTGGCTTTACTTTACTCTGGCATTACATCCCTCTGATCAGCATGTGGTACATTATATTAATATAATTTAAAATATTTTTGGAAAATTAAACAGTTTCTTACAAATTCATGTGATTTGATAAAATACATAACAAAATTTATGTATTTAAAAATTATTCAAGCTACACATGACTATTAATGAGATGAATACAACACTTCTACTTGAATGTCACTATCAATCACTATTGAGTGTTTGTAATAACTTCTGACTGCGATCCAATGTGGATTTTCATCAAATGATGAGGCAGAAATATGTTGTTTTATCTGGAAGATACACAGTTACAACTTCTGTGGGGCGTGAATAAAAAGTAATGTAACTAGTAGTGTAACTAATTACTGTTGACAGAAAGTAATAAGTAAAGTAACAATATTACTTTTGAAAGGAGTAACTAGTAATGAGTAATATATTATATTCTTTGAGTAACTAGCCCAACACTGCCTGTATATATATAATATGAATGCATGAATCACATTTTTATGAAAGGGTAAAGGTGCAAAGGTGTAAAGGTTTACTTGTTTAGAGTATGGTTTGGGTTTTGGTGATTATTTTGGGGTTTATATAAAAATAAACAACAGAAGTCTATGGTATGTCCTCATTTAAATAGCTACGTAAACAAGTTTATTTTAGAAGCTGTTGTGTGGAGAACAGAATAAAGTGCTTCTGTGTCCCTGTGGACTAGCACACTCAACTTGGCGACAAATACCAAACAAGCCATATGATGCCTGAAAATGCCTTTTTTCATTCCAGTCTGTCTCTCTGAACACTTTTATTAGTTTCGTCTTATCCTTATTTGCACTCTCATCTAGGAAATTAGATTTGACCATCTTTCCCTGGCTGTGGTTGACAGACCTGCCAGAGGGGATTGTGGGACATGCAGCTCATAGGGGTGGCTCCTGAGGCCAGCCCATAATAACTGATAGCTTTGATCAGCGCTTCAAACACTCATTGTCACTCTCACACTTCCTCTCTCTTTCCCTCCCTATCGCTCTCTGTCTATGTCTGGATTTGTGTCCTCACTCGAGGGAAGGGCAGGAGAGTGAGAGATGAATGCAAAGTTCGAGAGAGATCAGGAAAGACAGAGAGTATGCCAATTTTAGACCGCTATTCAAAGTACTGTGCAAATTATGTGAATTTTATATATGTATACCAAAATATTATGAGCTCAACCTGACCGTCTTCTATTTTCAACATCACAAATGAACTGGAAACTTATTTTTTAAACATCTTTTTTTTCACACTGCCAAACAAATTCTAATTAATAGTCTATTACTTTTGGCTCATTTCCATACACTAGAAATGGAAGCATTAAGTTGGGCACATTGCATTGTGGGAAACACAACCATTTCTGAACCAACACAGAACTAACCTGAGCTGAGTTATGACCCAACTGTCTTTTTAGACCTGTCTAACAGCAGCATTTGGATTTGTCTCAAATTTGATGAAGTTTGCATCGAGTCTGTTATTTTCCTGTTTATTACTGTGAAGCTGCTTTGAAACAATCTGTATTGCAAAAAAAAAGTGTCTATAGATATAAAGGTGACTGAGCCCTGGGACAAGGGTGGCTTGGAAAATTCACAATGTGCATAGTATAATAGCAGAAATAGTATGGATGCTAATGTTAAAAATGCTATTCCGAACACAGCCAAAGAGAAAGAATTTACTTTGCTGGAATTAAACTGACCTCTCCTTCCTGTTCAGGCACTCACCACTGTAGAAACATCAGTCTTTTATATCATCTGCCCCGCTGTATGACCCACTGTACATAATTTGTACGTGCCACAGCATTCGCAAGCACCATTAGCAGTGTTTCCTCTTTGATTTGAACATCAGCTTTATCATAATGAAGCGTTTTCATCCTGACCCCTCACTGTGCTTGTGTTCTGCAGGGTCCTCGTATTATGATAATGTACGGCCCCTAGCGTATCCAGACTGTGATGCTGTGCTCATCTGTTTTGATATCAGCAGACCAGAGACGCTGGACAGCATCCCTAAGAAGGTCAGAATCTCCTCGTATTTCCTTTTTTCTTTTCTCTTATCCTAAAAAAGAGAAATATCAGTATGTACTTGAAACAGTGCATGTTGGAATGGCATTATAAGCTGTAGTTGTAAACACGCACATACTTGCAGCATTAGTCTCTCTGACTGTGAAAACACAATGTAATTGTCGACTAAGAGAAGTTTTTGTTTGTGGGTGTTTAGCAGTGGGAGGATGACGGCATTGTGGGTTTACACAAAAACACAACCTAAACACAGATGCCAACAATTATGTGGTGATGAGGGTGTGAGCCTAGCGCTGAAGGCTTTCAAGTGTTTTTTGATTTGAAGTCTTTTGAGTATATGTCTGGTGAGAAAAAGATATTCAGATGATATAGGAAAAAGAGTGGGCAATATCATAAAATATCACATATTTATATCACAGAAACGGTTAACACTACCATTTAGAAGTTTGAGGTCAGTAAGTTTTAGGGGGGGGACGAGAAACCGGTAGACACGATTAACCGGAAGAAATTTGTCAACTATCGTCTCTATCACGGTTACACGCTCACATTACACACATTTTAAGCATTGCGGTTGAAAACAAGTGATTTTAAGAGAACTCATTTTGCTATAAGCACTGTTTGAGAGGCGCACACACATGAAGAGCGTGAGAGTATTGAACTTAGTTATTTTTGCCTCTTTATAGGCCTTCAACGGTTAAATACACACACTTGTTTGTGTCAAAATGCCCATTTTTGCAAGTATCCTCTTAAACACAGTAATTTAGGTCTTACTGTAAGTGAAAGCAAACAGCTGAGAAAGAAAGCACGTGTGTAACAGTATATTGGTCACGTGGGCAGCTCTTAAAGTGACAGCAGAATCATGTTATTCAAACAACGAATGAGAGAAAATCTCTCCCTGCTCTTGACTAAATCACCGTTAGTGAGTTTCGTAAGAATAAATATATATATTTCATTTACACAGTGAAGAATATGCTGTGTTTTTATACATTTGATTACTTAGTTTATACAATGTAGCATTTCTTATTTATTTGTTCTACTGTAGTTTTTGTCCTATTGCTTGTAATTAGTTTCTTATTCTTATTTAATCACTGACTATTTAATTGTCTTCAGTGAGCTTGAGTTGTTGTTTTTTTTGTGATGTGACAAGAATTATGAAATTTCTATGGTATCAAAACTTTTGTTATCATAAAGACTTTATTTAAAGCAAAAATAACTATATTGTCATATATACCTGATGTGAAAATATGTGAAATAAAATTCTCGTATCATGATATAAGAATTACTATTTTAAAGAAATTAATGATTTTATTCAGTAAGCATGCATTATATTGACCAAAAGTGGCAGTGACATTTATTTTTATTTATTTTTTACAATTTTACAAAAGGTTTCTATTTCTATTTTTTTCTATTTGAACTTTCTGTTCACCAAAAAATCATGAAAACATTTATCATAGCATATTAAATGTATCACACAAATATTAAGCAGCACAAACGTTGCCGACAGTGATAACAAGAAATGTGACGCTTAAACTGGAGTAATGATCCTGAAAATTTAGCTTTGTATCACAGGAATACATTACATTTTAAAATACATTAAAATAGAATACAGTAATATTTCAAAATATTACTGTTTAAATTGTGTTTTTGATCAAATAAATGTAGCCTTTGTGAGCATAAGATACTTTTTTTCAAAAACATTAAAGAGTCTTACAGAACCTAAACTTTTTTACAATACAATACAATACAATTTTATTTATATAGCACAGTTTAAAAACAACCGAAGTTGACCAAAGTGCTTTACAACACTATACAGACTATAGGCAGAATTAAATACAGCTAAAAAACTCAGATATTCACAGAATATACACAGGCTATAAGAATGTGTGGCACTCCAAACACAAGGACAGAGACAATTTATCATGGTTAATTATAAAAGAGTGGTTTAATTTTGAGGTAATTATCCCAAAATTTCTCCAAAAGCCTTTCATCTCTAAACCATCGCTGTTCTTCTGCTAACCCTGTTATAGCAGACACACTGAATGTCTTTACACCAATGACTTCAGCATCTCACCTCTGAGGCCACAGAGGCGGAGCTAAAGACCGTTGTGGAATGTTGAGAGGCAAGCGATCACCTCCGATTGGCCAGTAAACGGTGGCATATAAGGTTAAAGATCACAGCACTGTTTGATGGATGGTTGAACACATTCAGATCCTGTGAAATGGTGCCATAGCTGAAATAGCTGAACCTTTGCAGGGGCTGGTGAACAACACACACAAGCTGTGTGTAACTGACTTTGGATGGTTCTGCATTAGCAGGAATGTTCCTGAAAAAGGGTCTTGTCAGGGTCATTTTAAGCTATGTTGATGTGAAAGGAGATTTAAAGATGTTGTTGTTTACTATGCTGTATAGTTAATTACTTAAAAACTGTTGTGCGATTTGATTTGGATGTGCATGAGTGTGAGTGTTTGTAGGTAATCATACAATTACTTGTCAAATTGCTTCCCTAATTCTCTCTCAGATGTATGCACAACTACATTATGCTCTCATTATGTGCACATAAACTACAAGGAGCAAAAGCAATGTGCCACAGGCTCACTGTATCACAGCATAAACAACTATTGCAGGTATCGACTATAAAGTGGAATAAAATATTTAAATGCCATGACCCTTCAGAAATCATTCTAATATACCGATTTGCTGCACAAGACATGTTTCTTATTATTAATGTTGAAAACACTTGTGCTGCATAATATTTTTGTGGAAACCATAAAATATTTCTTCAGGACTGATTAGAAAGAATTTATTTGAAATAGCAACTGATTGGTGAATTTCATGCATTCTTGCTGAATAAAAGTATTAATTAAAAAAACTTGTGAACGGTAGTGTAGATCAGTAGGTAGGTAAGTAGATGGATAGATTTTATCTAACATGACTTACATATGACAGATTCTTTCTGTTCTTCTTTCAGTGGCAGGTGGAGGCTCAAGAGTATTGTCCTAATGCAAAGTTGGTGCTGGTTGGCTGTAAGTTGGATATGAGAACAGATGTCAGCACCTTACGAGAACTATCCAAACAGAGACTCATACCTGTCACTCATGAACAGGTGAGCGTACACAAACAGGGGACTGGAACATGAAGAGAAAAGAGAGATTGTGTTAGGACATTAGTGTTTATTCAACTGCCGCTACACAAACATGAGAACAAAGACACATAGCATTACACAAACATGCCTTTACATAGTCTGGAAGTCTGCTAGCAAGTTAACAGTACAAATATACCTTGTAGGCTGTCAATTCAAGGTCAAAAATAGATGTGTGTTATTTAGGAGCATGTGTGTAAATAAAAAGGTCCCCTTAAAAGTCTAAAAAATTCAGTTTTTTTAAGGTTAAGCCCAGCCTTCCTCTATGACTATACGAAAATACTGTCTAAAATATTTTTAGATGGAAGTACAGCATCTCACACTGCAGTTGACTGATGGCACAGTTTGAAATGTCATGTCAACCGCTCTTATATTGTGTTTGAAACCATTTCTTAAGCATGCACAGACACTAAAAGAGAGCTCTATAATTACACACAGAAACCGAACTACAGAGAGAGCAGTAGAAAATGTTCCCTCTATTACGTCAATGCTCTGAGCGGGTCAACTCGCTGTAGCAACATTTCATTATAAAACACCTAGCTCTCTCTATAATTCTGCTCTGTAATGAGAAGAATATACGTCACTTCACATGAAAATGGTGCAATTCTGTGTCCCGCTACTTTTATTTTCAAAGGCGTTAGAGGCAAAAAGTACATGTTTTTATTGTGAGGCCTATTAGATATGTTCATGTACTTTCACTGACCTTTTGTTGTAGAAAAAAAAAAGACAATTTAGCAGAGCTTCAGGTATTATTTGTGCACCCTTTTCAAGAAAAAAAAAACATTAGCTGACATGAACAAAAAGCGCAAGAAGGGAGGGGATGAAAAAACAGTTGAGTGGCGTGTTTATTTTTGCTTTGACATTTGGTTCAGCTTTTGCTGTAATTCATATGAACACCAAAAAAGAGTTTCCATTAAAGAGCGCGAGAGAGAAAGGAGTGACAAGGAAATTGAGAAATGAGAACGTAAATTCTCTTGCATATTTCTGACACAGTACAATTAAGCTGACTTGTTTCTTTCCGTCTATCAGGGGAGCTCACGAGCACGCGAGCTGGGCGCAGTTGCGTACGTGGAATGCTCGTCCCGAATGTGCGTGAACAGTGTCCGAGACGTCTTTCACATCACCACGCTGGTGTCCGTCAGACGTGAGGCCATCCCGAGCCTCAAGAGAAGCTCCTCCCGCCACGCTCTCAAGCGCATATCTAATCAGCCTCTACTGCCAGTCAGCTCACAAGCCACGCCCCTTGAACCCACCCCGACCCTCAGGGAGGACAGAGCCAAGAGTTGCACAATCATGTAGACTAATGCACACACAGTCACAGTGGTGTGTGTGTGTGTATGTGTGTGAATGCGGAGATGTGCACAAAAAAAAAAAAAACAGACAGATACTCTGTATTTATGGGAGAGTCATATTGTCCCATATATGGCCCATGGGATTGTACAGCTGTGTGAATACATTATACAGAGGAGTTCTATTTATTAACTTCAAGTTTGCTTTTATTTTTATCATTGTGGTATTGCTTAGCTGACCTAAGTGTCACAAACTGTGTAAAGCATATGCAAAAAGAATAAAAAAAGGGTTTGGATTTTTTTGTGTGGACCGCTTCAATTTACCTTTACCAAAAAGACACTTCTTTTTTTTTTTCAGTGTCATGCTTTAATTTTCTCTCTTGGGGCACACTTCTCTAGAGATCGCAGATCTGTAGCAAGCTCATTTGTGTGGAACTAAATCCCTGGAATTCTGGAGTTCTGAGAATCTTTCCCCAGCTTTAGCCATGATTAGCATTAGCGTTAGCAGAACAAAGACATCTGTGACTTCTGCTGTTCCCTCCTTTACATGTGTGACAGCACCATCAGTCATGCTCTGTGACATTACAAAGACTTCATTCACACTAGAGTGAAACACCAACGCAAATGCTGTCTAAGGATACACATGGTACATTTTTGAGGCAGAATTTATGAAGTTAATGTGGGAAGTTGGCGTTTTCTAAGTCACATACATGGGATAGTTTGCCCAAAATTCTGAGAGAATTCTGTCATTATTTAATCACGCTCATGTCATTCCAAACCTGTATGACTTTCACTGTATGGATTAAAGAGCACCAGGACATTTTTCAGCATATTTACTTCTGTGATCCACAGAAGAAAGTGAAGTCATACAGGTTTGGAACGACACGAGGGTGAGCGAATGATTATATTTTTTGACAAATTTCATTGTTGGGTGAACTATCCCTTTGAACAATGCAGTTACAATGACAGTTCACTGGGGAAAAACATTACACTGTGTAAACGTTACAATACACAGCTTCAAAATACTAGTGTGATAAAATCACTTATCTGTGCAACATTGTGGTCCAATGTCAACTCATACCAGAACCATACACTACCAATCAAAAGTCTGGATTATTAATCAATTAATATTTTTATTCAGCAAAGAGGCATTACATTTCTATTTCAAATAAATGCTGTTCTTTTAAACTTTCTAAAAGGATCCTGAAAGAAAGTGTCACAGTTTTGACATATATCTTAAGTACAACTGTTTCTTGAACGTAAGAAGTAATAATATTTCACAATATTCATGTTTTTACTGTTCTTTAAAGGAGAAATATCATGAAAATCTGACTTTTTACGTGTTTAAGTGGTCCCTGGTGCATCTACCAACCCCCAAAAAACGCGAAAAAGGACAACCCAGTAACTTTTTTTTGGTAAGCCTTTCTCTGCAAGGTTGTGAAAAAAATTGTGCCACTCATATTTCGCTCCTCCTGTGACATAGAAAGGGGATGTTATGCCCCTTAATCTGCACGTTTCCACCCACGGCGCCACCATTGTGTTTTCGCAAACGACAACGGTGTACCAATTCTAACACCATGGCAAAAGTTCGAGCAAATCATGCTAACTGTTCTGTCTTTGGCTGCACTGAAGAGCACAGAACACTGTTTAGAGTCCCAGCCTCAGAGGACACAAGAGAGCAGTGGATTTATTAATTTATTTACTGTATATAACGCTGCTGCCACACAGATCTAATATACACGTGTGATTTCTTTCCCAGCTGTTTACCTTCACAGACATAAACTTGAGTGTTTATAAACATAAACTTCAACATAAACTTGAGTGTATTTGACAGTTAAAACGCAATAAGACATGAAAGAGACCTTAGTTTAGTGCTCACATGCCATGTGACAGCTGCTTTCTGTGCGTGTGCTTCAGATGTGTGTGCTCAGAAAACCGTATACAAATTTAAACTGATATGGCTTTAAAATGCCTGATTTCAGCCCAATTGACATTATAATCAAAACCAAATGTATTTTTAGCAGAGTATCTGAGGTATGAGCTGTAAAGGCACGGCCCTATTCTGGAAAATGGAGCAGCAGAGAAGAAAACAGCATTTTTCTGCTTCCAAGATAGGCATTTTCAAAACAATATACGTACAGTCTGGGGTATTTGGAGCTGAAACGTCACCAGTGTTGGGCAGTAACTAGTTATTAGTAATTTAGTTACTGTAATAATATTACTTTTTGCAGTAACTAGTAGTGTAACTAATTACTAATAAGATTTCAGTAATAATATTACAGTTACTTTCCATAAAACAGCTTAGTTACTTAGTTACTTTTGATGCCTCAACCCCGCTGATTTAAAATCTAACAATCAAATAATTCCTAGATTTATTTTCATGACTCGCTCATGCATGTGATGTCCCCAGTGCAGCAGGCAAGCTTGGAATATGGAAAAGCTTACATTCAGCAGATAGAAATATTGCATTATATTGATTTTGTCAGGACAAAAGATCTGTTGTGTAAGTTGTGGCTTTACTTTACTCTGGCATTACATCCCTCTGATCAGCATGTGGTACATTATATTAATACAATTAAAATATATATTTGGAAAATTAAACAGTTTCTTACAAACTCATGTGATTTGATAAAATACATAACGAAATTTAATCGCATGGGTAACGGAAAAATTACTTCAAGCTACACATGACTATTAATGAGATGAATACACTTCTACACTTCTACTTGAACGCCACTATCAATCACTATTGAGTGTTTTTAACAACTTCTGACTGCGATTTTGGTCAAATGATGAGGCAGAAATATGTTGTTTTATCTGGAAGATACACAGTTACAACTTCTGTGGGGCGTGAAGAAAAAGTAATGTAACTAGTAGTGTAACTAATTACCGTTACCAGAAAGTAATAAGTAAAGTAACAATATTACTTTTGAAAGGAGTAACTAGTATTGAGTAATATATTACATTCTTTGAGTAACTAGCCCAACACTGACCGTCACAGACACATTCTGGGGACACCTGAGACTTATATTACATTTTGTAAAAAGGGGCATAATAGGTCACCTTTAATAAAAAAGAAAGAAAGAAATAGTCCTTCAAAAAGAATTAACATGACTTCATAAAAAAGTGCTTTATGCTTTACCAAATATATGAATTGACATTGCTTTTAAACTCTCTATGCCTTGCCCTATAGATTTCCATTGTAAGTGTGATTCCACAGAATTTATCAAAAATAAACAATTCCTCCTAGTGGGATTTAAAGTGTGTGGAAACAATTATGATTTGTTTCAATGTATTTTACTCTAATTTATATTGTAGAGGCCAGGAGAATATTGTGCTTTATATGTCTTCCAATTTGGAATAAAACCATAATCCAACCTCAAAGAGAAGCAACTCAAGAAATCCGGCTTTGTGCAGAATTACAATGTTCTGGATACAACAAACAGTGGTTATTTCTGTATGCAAATTCTCTTGGAGCCAGTTAGATGCACAAAAAAACCACTAGGGCTTCATATCAGAAATATGCAGTCATTGCCAAGGCAACTGTGTACAGCCCTTTGTGACATCACAACATAGTCTAGCATGAGGGGATGCTGTTGCCGTGGTTTCTGGAAGGTCTATGAAGAAGTCCATCTATTTGAACAAACAGAGAAATACATTCGAACACACACACAAACTGAGGTCATGCATCCAAACCCCGAATGACGGATGTGTCAGAATTAGTCATGCTTGATTAATTTTACATGTTCCGTGTTATTGAACAATGGACACAATCACGTTCACTTACCACCTTATGCCTCAGAGACACACACACACACACACACACACACACACAGAGAAACATGTGGCATGATGAGCTCCTGACAGCAGCAGGTAGCTGAGGCTGCCAGCAACAGTCATGACCAGCCGAGCCCTACAGCTCAGGCTGAGTATAAGAGGATTAGTCAACGTGTGTGTGTGTGTGTGTCTGACAGTTAGTCATCATGTGCTCTTTGAATATTCAAAGACACATTCTTCCTTTCAAAGTCCTAACACTGTTTTGACTCTGGAATGCGAAATTGCCCATTTGCTGAGCAAAACAAAAATGATAAAGCATGTAAATGCATACAGTCTTAAAATGATTCACAAGCCAAAGAAGATGATCAAGTGTGTCTCTGGAGTGTGTTTATGAGTGTATCCATTAGGTTTTGGCAGTATTATGGGAACCAAATGTCCCTATGAGCATAGTTAAACCTTAAATCAGGAACCAGTTGGGCACACAATGGTCCCTGTGAGAAAAATCATTTCATAAACATATTAAACAATTGTTAATGACAATATAAAAATGCTGATTGATTTGCATCAGGTTTAGAGAATGCAAAATAGAATTAGTTTAGTATATAACAGTGGAAGTCAGTGTAAAGACCCTACTATGATAAGAAATCAAACGTGTGAGTGTGTGTGTGGCTGGCAGATCTTGTTGAATGGCAAAATGCCCTTTTGTCTGCGGGTAACCAAATGAACAGACAACAGGAGTGAATTAGCATTCGCATTAGTATTCCAGACTTAAATTCACTATTTTAACTGAGAGTTCACAGGTGCGACGAAAGGCAAAACAAACACAGAACTAAATATAAAATCCTGTGTGACAAGGTGATGTTTCTGTTCAGTCGCTGTGCTCTGATTGTTTATGAGCGATTGTTTTGCCACCACATGATTTAAGTTATGCTAAATCCAACCATTCTTATAAAGCAGTAGTTACAAAAAAGTGGTCCGCAAGTTGTTTTACTGACAATAATACATTAATAAAATTAGAATTGAAAAAAAGCAGCCATAACTTCATACAAATCGAATTCCGGAAATGTTGGGGTGTTTTTTAAATTTGAATAAAATGAAAACTAAAAGACTTTCAAATCACATGAGCCAATATTTTATTCACAATAGAACATAGAGAACATAACAAATGTTTAAACTGAGAAATTTTACACTTTTATCCACTAAATGAGCTCATTTCAAATTTGATGCCTGCTACAGGTCTCAAAAAAGTTGGTATGGGGGCAACAAAGGGCTGAAAAAGCAAGACATTTTCAAAAGATTCAGCTGGGAGAACATCTAGCAACTAAATAAGTTAATTGACATCAGGTCTGTAACATGATTAGCTATAAAAGGAATGTCTTAGAGAGGCAGAGGCAGAGTAAAGATGGGCAGAGGCTCTCCAATCTGTGAAAGAGTTCATAAAAAGATTGTGGAATACTTTAAAAACAACGTTCCTCAACGTCAAATTGCAAAGACTTTGCAAATCTCTCTACAGTGCATAACATCATCAAAAGTTTCAGAGAAACTGGAGAAATCTCACGTAAGGGACAAGGCCGAAGACCTATGTTGGATGCCCGTGGTCTTCGGGCCCTCAGACGACACTGCATCATTCATCGGCATGATTCTGTCATTGACATTAATAAATGGGCCCAGGAATACTTCCAGAAACCACTGTCGGTAAACACAGTCCGCCGTGCCATCTGCAGATGCCAACTAAAGCTCTATCGTGCAAGAAGGAAGCCATATCTGAACATGGTCCAGAAGCGCCGTCGTGCCAGTATCTCTGATGGTATGGGGGTGCATAAGTGCATACGGTATGGGCAGCTTGCATGTTTTGGAAGGCACTATGAATGCTGAAAGGTATATAAAGGTTTTAGAGCAACATATGCTCCCCTCCAGACAACGTGTATTTCAGCAGGACAATGCAAAAGCACATACTGCAGCTATTACAACAGCATGGCTTCATAGTAGAAGAGTCCGGGTGCTGAATTGGCCTGCCTGCAGTCCAGATCTTTCACCTATAGACAACATTTGGAGCATCTTTAATTGAAAAATATGTCAAAGATGACTACAAACTCTTCAGAAGCTGGAAACCTATATCAGGCAAGAATGGGACCAAATTCCAACACCAAAACTCCAGAAACTCATAACCTCAATGCCCAGATGTCAAGCCACGGGTCTCTAATCGCAGTAGCAGCGATCTTGAAAGAATCAATGTGAAACGAATCTGTTGCATGAATGATTCAATGACTTGCTTGCTTACAAAGGTCACTTGTTTGGTTCCTGAAGGATTCAGTGTGTTTGAATGAATCAAATGACAGGATAAATGAATAAATGATTCACTCATATAGATATCACTTGTCGCCACCTATTGTCCTAACATGTAACCGATATAAAAAATAAAATAACTTATTGTGTTCTTATTCATATCATAACTTCAAATAACAATGTACATTCAACTTCGAACAGTCTTGTCAGCTTATTAGCAGTCTAGTTCATTTCAGTGAAATAAAAACAAAACAACAGACTCAGACCCATGGACTGGTGACTGTGGATTTTGATTTACTACTTAAAGTTGCAGTCACATTTATCACTGTTCAGTGAATTTTTGTGGGTGAAATCTAGTCAGTTCTATAGAAATCCATACAATCATTAATTTTGTGTTGACCAAAAGAAAACTGCTTGTTTTGAAAGTGACTTCGGTTAAAGATGTGCTTCACAGGGTAGAGTGGGGGAAAACGCCCCCCTTAAGGACTGAGTAATTTTTTTCTGTGAAACAAAAGCTAAATGTGTTCAAAAAAAATTGTACCAAGGGGGCGTTTTTACCCCACCTAAGGGGCAAAACGCACCCACGGGTGGGGTAAAACGCCCCCCAGTCTGACAAAGCAATTTGCTTTAAACATTTACAGCAAAAATCAGAGTACAGGCAGTTTTAGCTTAAAATTAAAAAGAATATAATCAATAATTATGAATTACAAAATTATAATAGCCTATTTGAAACATTTTGTTGGCTGATGCTAACTAGCTAGCAAACTAGCTACCTGATGCCAACTTGAGGTAATTTTTAAATATAAAATCCAAATATTTTTATTCAACCAACTAGTTAGAATACATTTGGTGGAAAAACAAAGGATTTGATGTTCAGAACAGAATAAACAGTAATTGCCCGCTGGGGGCGGTTTACCCCACACACTGTGTTTGAGAAAAAAATTATGTCATTCTGAAAATATAATTAATTTTTCTTTAAATGACACGTGCTCCCTATCTACAAGCCCTACTGTTCTCATATCATATGTAACTGTGATGTTCTACAAAATAACAAGCTTTAAAACACTTTTTTCTTACTGCTGAAAATTTGATAATTTACTATGAAATCCGTTTTCTCTCCGGTACAGCACCAGTGTAAGCTTTATGGTGAAAACTTCTACATCACTCTTTTCAACGTAGTCCATATTTATAATAAAAATTATCTTGATTTTATCTTGTGGTTATTCTGGGAAAAACAGTAGGGGGGCGTTTTCCCCCACTCAACCCTTCACTGCTACATCGTTGAAAATAGCCCCAAAAAAATTGCCAAAATTTAACTAAAATGTGATGCACCTTAAGTAAGTTTCCTGAACATTGAAGTTTAAGGTAATGTGTACTGAGGGAAAAAAAATATCAACCAGCCTAAAGTGGTTTACTAGTCTTGGTTTAGCAGTCTGGTCAGACTGGTATTTAACTGGCAGCCAGCCAGTCAGGCTTGGAGACCAGCTGACTACTAGCTAAACACCAGCTTGTGCCCAACACCCACTATAAAACCAACAAAACAGACAATCTAACCACTGTAAGCCGGTCTAGGCTGTTCTTTTCGGCAGAGTTTGTGTGTGTTCACTCGTGACAGATTTTGTGACTGATTTTGTCAGTGCAGTCTGTTTGTGTTTTGGTTGATTGACACATAAACACAGAGCTTGTGGAACACTCGCCGGTCAGACTGAGCTTCATTGACACTAAGTGAGTCTCTAAGCGCACTTTTTCTCTCTGCATGTGTCCACAAATACACGCAAACACACTTACAGTGTAAATAAATACTGATGAAACACTTGCTTTGGTGTTGCTAGGAAACTTTCTGTCTGTATTACTGTGTGTGTGTGTGTGTGTGTATGTGTGTGTGTGTGCATGCCTTGACATTGGAGTTCAGAAGCTGAATGATGGCTAAGAATGTTGATGTGTTTTCCAGACGCGTTTTGCTGCTTCTGCTTTTTAAGTATGCAAAGAAGGTTTATTGGTGTCGCCCAGGCAAGAGGCCAAACCTGCTGTAGAAAGAGACAAAACAAAAGGAGAAAAAGGGACACGAGAGAGAGAGAGAGAGAGAGAGAGAGATGAAAATGAAGTCTTTGAAGAGTGACATGCACACTTGACATGCACAAACACTATCAACATGCACAAACATTCACAAGCAAATATTTAGACGTCCTCTCCCTCTTAGCCGTGGCACTGATTGGTTCACACAGATGCTCTCGCTGTCTCTATCTCTGTGGCACGAGCGGGCGGTTAAAGGTGAAGGCTCGGTGAGATTCTTTCTAGTCTGTCACCAATCTGTCTGACTCCTGAGACCGGTCAGAAATGAGTCAGGGGTTAAAATGCTCTGTTTGAGTTTGTCTGATGTAACAGAGAGAGGTTTATAATACCTGGGGAAAACGATCAATTAGCATTACCGTTCATCTCAACAGCAGCTGCTCAACTTGCACAAATATGCCATCTTTGCCATCTGAGTTTAGTTCTAGATTTTTTTTTTAGCCAATCAGCTGACCCATAAATGCCATGTGACTAATTACTCAGGAGATATTGTCACAAAAATGCTGATTGGTGAATAATACTTTGAAAAATGAAAAATTTACAATAGAACGATGGTTTTTGCCGATCTCCCATCTTTTGGCTGTGTCCGAAATCGCATACTCTATTGAGTAGGTACTTTTTTGAATAAGTAATTACTTCACGACAACAACAAAAAAGAGTACATTACAAATGTGTAGTATATATGTAATCTGGATGTACTCTATTGCCATGTTGTCATTGTCACATGACCTATCAGACCTATCATTCATAAATCTTCTCCCGTTGCCTCGTGGGATAGTAAAGTGTCCATCGTATGCACACTTCAGAATCACACCGGAAGTAGTACGTCAATCTGTCTACTCTTTTATACTGTGAATTCAGACATACTTCTTTTGTCACATACTGCTGTGATTTCGAATGCAGCCCTTGTCCCTTTAAAGTTGTGTTGAAAAGGAATTAGCAACAGATCTTTTCTTCCATATCTGAGTGAAATGGATTATTGAAAAAAAAAAAAAAAAAAAGTATGGTGGGGACCATCTTCCATTGGTTGATGAGATGGAGGCAGATTTTGCCGTCAAAGTGGCAGAGTTTAGGTCAGGGGTGTCAAACTCAGTTCCTGGAGGGCCACAGCCCTTTAGCTCCAAATGAACCTGATCCAGCTAATCAGGTCCTTCAGGCTTATTTGAAAACTAGATGGTTTGTGTGTTGGAGCAGGGTTGGAACTAAACTCTGCAGGGCTGCGGCCCTCCAGGAACTGAGTTTGACACCCCTGGTTTAGGTGGACTTGAATTATAGGAGAAGTTTGTCATTTTACTGGAAGACTGAGCTTACAATTTGATTAAAGATGACGAGGACAAAATTAAATTAATAAATGAAGCATATGCATGGATGAATCATTCACAATAACATAAATAAGATGCATTTATAAAATTGATAAATTGGGGAAACTGACAAATAAACATTGGCTCAACAAATTGCTTCCCAAAAATTACCCCAAAACAAAAAAAATACATAGTGCTAATTTTAGCTGAAGGTCAGAAGTTAAAGTTAAAGATATATATTCACCGAACACATTAATTTGTGTTCAGCCAATTTATCAAGCAGAAGTGAAAAATCTGTTTTGGCCCAACAAGCCTTGCAGCAAAAAACGAGTGTGCGCATGCGCATGAGAGAATCGTAGTGGATTAAAATTCCTGTGTGCGGGAGAGCGACGAAACGAAACATAAGCGCTTTTCCACTATCGGGCCGAACGGGTTCTCTTTGCTTAACCGTTCCGTTCCGTGCCAGTCAGCACGGATACGGTTTCGTTTTCCACTGCGGGGCTGATAACGGATCTCTTTGGAATGCAATTCAAATGCGTCAGTCGTTGCCGTGGTAACACAAGTGTTTACATATGATTTGAGGTGTAAATAACCACCGCGTTATGGAGGATGATCATTCTTTAGATTTTATTACTAATTTGTGTTTACATTGCTCAAAATAGCGGCTTAGCAAGCTACGGAGAAAATAGCAGCCAGGCAACAGACAAGTGACAGATCCTGAGTGGCGACGGCACGCACACGCACTCTACCAGCACGGTTCAGCACGGTTGTCTAACCGGGCCGAGAACGGTTTGTAATCGTGCCGCGCCGTAACCAGGCTCACGTGGAAAAACAACTGGAGCCGTACCTGACCGTTCTTAGAACCGTTCTTTGATAGTGGAAAAGTGGATATAATTTCCAGACGGATTTTCATCTATAAAGTTACGGTGAGTACTGAACTGTATTTATTAAGTCCTCTTTAGGTTAAATAGAGTGCATCTCAGTAATTTCGACAAAAAAAAAAAAAAAACGTAAAACATGGGCATTACATTACCGCCTCAGACAAGTATGTTAACGTTATTCGCTAAACGAATTTCCAGGTTTATACTTGAGGACGCCATTGTATTTTTTGCAGATTAAGTGTGAATACTGGTATTTATTTCGCAGAATAACGTAACGGTGAATTCACATCTTTAAGTTAATGGTGTCCTGTTGTTTATAACTCAATTTAGCCCATGCTGATCCCTCGGTTACTTAAAGTTACTATTTATTTAACTAAATTATTTTATGTCACTTTATAATAATTATATTAAATGTATGAGACACAATGAATACGTTTCTGCTATAAATATAAATATATTTTTCCCCTCAGTGAACCCACCATTGCTAGGCCTGCATGAACCTGCGAGACACCATTTAGTGAAGAACACTAACGTACGACTTGAACAGTGAGTATTAACGAGTTCTTATTGAATATATGTTTATTCGATATTAGTGTCAAATACTATTAGCTTGTAAATGTAATTTGTGTGGAGTTGCTTTGAGAGTCGCCATGAGACATGGCTCGGCCTCGGTGTATTCAGGCTGTGTAATTTTCTGAAGTTTGTCTGCCATTTTGTGTAAATGTTTGGGAGCACCTGTGGTGTTTCTCAATAGCAGAGTTAACATTAAACATGATTAACGTTACCTCAGTTATCTTGTAGCCCAATACATAGATACATACACACACACACACACACACACAAATGTTTGTTTTAGTGGTTTACGGGGACTCTCCATAGGCATAATGGTTTTTATACTGTACAAACTATATGTGCTATTGCCCTACACCAACCCTACACCTAAACCTACCCCTTACAGGAAACTTTCTGCATTTTTAGATTAAAAAAAAAACACCATTTAATATGTTTTTTAAGCCTTTTGATTTACGGGGACATAGGCAGTGTCCTCATAAACCACCTTCAAATTGTAATACCTCTGTCATACCCATGTCATTATACAAATTTTGTCCCCATAAACCACAAAAACCAGTACACATATACACTGAACAAAATTATAAACGCAACACTTTTGTTTTTGCCCCCATTTTTCATGAGCTGAACTAGACTTTTTCTATGTACACAAAAGGCCTATTTCTCTCAAATATTGTTCACAAATCTGTCTAAATCTGTGTTAGTGAGCACTTCTCCTTTGCCGAGATACTCCATCCACCTCACAGGTGTGGCATATCAAGATGCTGATTAGACAGCATGATTATTGCACAGGTGTGCCTTAGGCTGGCCACAATAAAAGGCCACTCTAAATTGTGCAGTTTTATCACACAGCACAATGCCACAGATATTGCAAGTTTTGAGGGAGCGTGCAATTGGCGTGCTGATTGCAGGAATGTCCACCAGAGCTGTTGCCTGTGAATTGAATGTTCATTTCTCTACCATAAGCCGTCTCCAAAGGCGTTTCAGAGAATTTGTCAGTACATCCAACCAGCCTCACAACCGCAGACCACATGTAACCACACCAGCCCAGGACCTCCACATCCAGCATCTTCACCTCCAAGATCGTCTGAGACCAGCCACCCGGACAGCTGCTGCAACAATCGGTTTGTATAACCAAATAATTTCTGCACAAACTGTCAGAAACCGTCTCAGGAAGCTCATCTGCATGCTCGTCGTCCTCGTCGGGGTCTCGACCTGACTGCAGTTCGTGGTCGAAACCGACTTGAGTGGGCAAATGCTCACATTCGATGGCGTCTGGCACTTTGGAGAGGTGTTCTCTTCATGGATGAATCCTGGTTTTCACTGTTCAGGGTAGATGGCAGACAGCGTGTATGGCGTTGTGTGGGTGAGCGGCTTGCTGATGTCAACGTTGTGGATCGAGTGGCCCATGGTGGCAGCGGGGTTATGGTACGGGCAGGCGTATGTTATGGACAACGAACACAGGTGCATTTTATTGATGGCATTTTGAATGCACAGAGTTACCGTAACGAGATCCTGAGGCCCATTGTTGTGCCATTCATCCACAACCATCACCTCATGTTGCAGCATGTTAATGCACGGCCCTAAGGATCTGTACACAATTCCTGGAAGCTGAAAACATCCCAGTTCTTGCATGGCCAGCATATTCACCGGACATGTCACCCATTGAGCATGTTTGGGATGCTCTGGATCGGCGTATACGACAGCGTGTTCCAGTTCCTGCCAATATCCAGCAACTTCACACAGCCATTGAAGAGGAGTGGACCAGCATTCCACAGGCCACAATCAACAACCTGATCAACTCTATGCGAAGGAGATGTGTTGCACTGCGTGAGGCAAATGGTGGTCACACCAGATACTGACTGGTTTTCGGTACCTCTTACAAGATTTTTTTGGTAGTGTAAGATGCAGTTTTACAAGCTCAAAGTACCGCTTCTGAGAATGGTTCAATTCAAGCGAAACTACACTAAAGAATGGATGAAGTTACCTCCCCAGTTAACTTACATTTTTATGCTGTTTTGACACTTAAAAATGCATAAGTGTATTTGATGTTTAATATTTAAACTGTTAAGATGCCGTTTCATGAGCTCAAATATGAGCCCTGTGTGTTTTTGCACCTTACATTTATAAATGTTTACATGTTTAATATTTGAATTAGATAAAACTTTGTGTGTTGGATGCAGTTTCAAGAGCTCAGTTTTCTTGTTTTTTTGTTTGTTTTTTGCATCTCTGTAAACATTTGTAAAAACATGTTTAATATGTGAAGTAAGATGTGGTTTCATGAGCGTAAAGTGAGAATGTTAGTAAATATGTGTAAATTGTGAGAATGGAAGAATTTGTGAAATTACTCTAAACTGGGTCAGGGTTCCCACGGGTCCTTGAAAGTTTGTGAATCTGATGAAAAATTTTCAAGGCCCTGGAAAGTTTTTGAAAATAAACGAACATGGATACAGGTCCTTGAAAATTCCATATTATTCCCTCCGGTCCGCTAATGTGTTATTTCGCCAACACTTTGTGCATACTAGCTTGCTTGATTTACGTTGCACATTTATGCGTTACGTTAAGTGGTTTCCACGTGAGGCACTTTGTGTTGTTCGTTGCCATGACGTTCACACGCACACAAAACTACTAAGATGGTACCTCAACGTTTCACAGACACACCGTGAAACATTGCAAAAATAGGCTGAAACCGCTGAAACGTGATGACTGGAAAATGCAAGTTTCAAGATATTTGGCTTATATTCAATTTTATGCAAAACAGAAATACGACAAATATCAGATTTCTGTCATATGGCCAAAAATAAATGCAAAAAAAAGTTGTGTTTGACACATGAAAACTGTAACAATGTATCTTACAAGGTGACACGATGTAACCTTTGCTCTCACTTGAAATGTGTCCCCACATTAAGTCCTTGAATTTGAGGGTATTGGATCTGGAAAGTCCTTGAAAGGTCCTTGAATTTGAAGTTAACCAAGGTGTGGGAACCCTGCTGAGTGAAATAACCACCCCATTATGTAAATTTGGTGTGTGTGTTTTTTTTTTTTTTTTTTAATGTGAATGTACATGCGTTTAAACAGTTAAGATGCAGTTTCATGAGCTCAGGTGACATTGCACTAAATGCTGGTTGAAGTAATCCCAGATAAATTACATTTTATGGTGTTCTTGCACATGTTTGTAAGTGTTTTAATTTATAAGATGCAATTCTTAATCTTTGTTTATCTTGTAAGAATTAATGTATGATTTTATGTATGAGTATATTGTGTTAAATGTTAATATATTTGTCATTTTAAGGTATTTTTCACAATATTGTGTTGTAGATTTAATTAAAAGTATTAAAATGTGGCAGTGTTTAGTATCATTTAATGCATTTTTTTTTCATTTGGGACAATGGGGAATAAGCAATTCAGTAAAGTTGCTTTAGCTATATAAATTGGCCAATGGACATTTTTAAATTAGGCAAAACCAAAAAAGTATACTCGTACTATTTAAAATATTCAATTGGGCCAATAACATGCTTTGGTAGATTTAATGTTTTTCCAATTGGCTCAACACATTATTTCTCATTGAGCCAATGTCAACTGACTGTTGCCACAAGTGAAAAAAATCAATTTGCCGAATTTCAATGTTTAAAAATTGGGCCAATGGAAAATTTTAAATGTTACTAGTCACTAGAAAATTTTGAGTTGGGCAAATTTTGAATTTTTTACAGTGTGCATGATGACTTTAAGTCACTTAACTCTGTGGTCATCTTTGCAACATCTCCCTTCAGATATTCAGATATTTTTACATCTTCAATCTGAAGAACATCAAAAACTGCTTACCAATATTATGTTTTAATATGTAATTTTATATACCATATTAGCAATAAAACTGACAACAGTATAACATTTTTTGCTTCTTTAATTCAATTTAATTAATTAATGACTGATATAGGGTGGACTACATTTGAGACACCTTAAATAACTTGCATATACAAGAACCCCGAGCCGTGATTTTTGCTCCACACATGTGTATTAGTGTTCTCTTTGATCGTGTGAAATTTGAAATGTGTGCGTCTTTCCACTCCACAGATATCGGCAAAAGTTTTTTTTCCAAGGTGAGATTTTCATTTCACCACGTCCCTTCCACAATGAATAGCTTATTATTCTTTTATGATTGTTAAACTTAATATCATTGCAAACGTTACTCTGTGCTCTAAAAATAGACATTTTATGACATTGTACCATGCAAGGTCTTTTCATAATCTAGAGAAACGTGCGAGCATGTCAGTGAAGTTCGGTTGAGACACAGTGTATCAGCTCTACCCGGATTGGTGTCCTATTGCTTCACATGCTGTTTAGTTGTACAGTGTTATGATAATATGATAAAAGTCACATTTACACATATGCTACGCAAATTCTGTTTAAAAAAATGATATTTGTGATATTTCAACTGTCTAATATTAATGGACATATTTTCTAACATGAATGTTAAAAGGAAATATACAAGGTGGTAAAGTGGGTACAGTTGAGACACCCTTTATAGGTTGCTATGTACTGTATACAGTAACAGTTCAATCATAGAAAATAAAATGCATACAGAGGCCGTGTGTGTTTGTGTACTGGTATTACCTGCATTATGGGAACCAAATGTCCCCACAAGTATAGCAATACCAGTAAATTCACTTTATGGGAATATTTTTAGGTCCCCATGATGAAACAAGAAAATGTAAAATTGCAGAAAGATTCGAGTGATGCGTAGGATTATAGAATATACGGGTATGTATATTGTTATTTTTACTGTTATGTTTACATTTGTACTGTTTGCCATATATTTTTGTAGTGTTAAATATTTGTTCCTGTTTTGTTTAACTGAATCTGAATTAAATAAAGCAAATAAATAAATGTATTTTTAAACTGTAATTATTTAAAACTGTAATTTTGTCATTTATTACATTTTCTATAAATGGTTAGCCAGCTTTAGAGCATTAAGAATGGGTGTCTCAACTGTACCATGTACACCATATGGGTACAGTTGAGACAAAAATGCACCTCATGTTTATGGGCTAATTGTGGAAAATATGAACTACTTATGGCTATTATCAATTTATATTTTAGTACACAAGCAAAATAAATATCATGTGAAAAATTACTTCATTTCAGCTTCTAGTTTTTGTGTAGTGATGAAAAAAGCAGAAAGTGTCTCTACTGTACTCAGTCTACTCTATATATTCAAGTTTGTCCAGTGTAGGAAAAAAGAAAATCCCACAAAAAACAGACTAAGACTTTTAGTCTTAAAAAGCCTATTTTAATTGGAAGGCTTCCTTTCATTTGTCTGAGTGGTCTCTCTTTTCCTCCTCATATTGTCTCTGCTAATTGTACACACACACACACACACATCACAAAAATGACTGTGCACATTGTTGACTGAATAATTATTGGAGGCTGATGCTAATGTTAGTACTAATTAACATTTTGCATTTAATTGCTGCTATCGTTTGCTTTTGCTGACATGTTAGGAATAGTTCATGCAGAAGTGAAAATTCTATCATCATTTACTCATTTTGTTCCAAACCCGTTTGACTTAATGGAACACAAGAGAAGAATGTTGAGGCTGTTCTTTTTAAGAACAATGCGAATGAAAGGTGAAAGGTGAAAGTGAACAATTCAAGCTCCAAAAATGTATGCTAATCTAATTTTGGAACAAAAAACAAAATTTTCAATTTTGGGTTAGATGTTAATGTAAGCGTTTCTGTATAGCTCATCTTGTATTAATATAGTGCAAACAGCACCACGGCAAGTCATTTTTTGCCCAAGACTGAGACAGGTTGAATGTAATTGGGCAGAATGCCCCGCCCATCGTGGCTTTCAGTCAATCAGATTCCCTCTGCTAGGTGATTGACGCAGCAGGCGTGCAGACTCGGTCCCATATCGGCTGACACCTGCTGCTTTACAATATGTCATCCTGTTCCTCTGAGAGCACAAGAAAAACAACACTCATTCACACTTCAGACCTTCCTCTCATTTTATGTTCACTCTACGCTGTTTTCTCACCTCCCGCCTCTCTCTCTCTCTGCATTCGCACACACACATTTGCCTGTAAATCTCATAGTGGCAAAACACCAGGGAAATTAAAGCAAATCAGTCAGCCTTCACACCTATGCTTGAACGCAGCCTAAATCATCACCCATATCACCGTCTTTCTAAACACGCGCACAGTCTCCTTCAAACCTGCACACGCAATCAGATTTGCCCTGCGCAAGCCTCTAATTCAATCAGTCTGCCTCATTTCTGTTTGCCTTCGATTACACCCCTGAGACAAACAGAAGGAGACACATACAGTGTGCAGTATTGTGCAGCAAGGCTTTAGGGCTGAGTTGACAACCACAACTGCAGTCAGTGGGCAGCAGCTGCTATAATACAAATGTACAGTTATCTGCTTTGGGACAAGAAAAAATTTATATCACTCTACGAAAAGCTGAACAGCTCTTTTTCTTTTCTTTTTTTCCCTCAGTCTTTGCTGATACACAGGAGAAGATGTGCTCAGTGAAATGCAGTGGTCTGATAAGGCAGCTTATGTTGACAGAGCATCTAATCTAACTTTACTCTTTACTCATGCACTTTCACTTCTTATAGATTCCAACTATATCAGACATGCAAGGCAACAAAAGGTATATATAAAATTATAAATAAATGATTAGTATAATATTTTTACATTTTGTATTATATTTATATAAATATGGCAAATTTCTATATGCAATATGAATTATGTTATATTATATTAGACACAAAGCCATATATATATATATATATATATTAGTGCTGTCAAATTATTAATTGTGATTAATCGCATCCAAAATAAAAGTTTTTGTTTACATAATATATGTATGTGTACCATGTTTATTTATTATGTATATATAAATACACACAGAGTATATATTTTTAAAATATTTACATATATATATATATATATACATTTAAATATTTTATATATACTGATTTATTCATTAATGTGTAATGTTATATTTTTAAACAAATTATGAGCTCTAAAATATTTTCAGAATTTTTACAACTCTTGCTTTAGACCATTTACAAATGTTAAATCTTAAAATAAAATTTTAATGCTACCATTGCATCTTTCTGAAAAAAATAAAAAATGCAGCAATTGAATATAGTTTATTTATAGATTTATAGATACAAAATTCAAAAATAATTTGCTTATAATTTCTGCACAGGAGAGACTTCTTGTTTCCAAACAAAAGGAAAAATATTGGTATTCGCATCGGCTATCGGCCAAAATGAGTTGAAAAATATTGGCATATCGGATATCGGCAAAATCCAATATCGTGCATCTACAATATTTATCTTACTATATTTTATATTATATATAAATATATTTAATATATAAACATAACATTTTTCTTAAATATATACATGCATGTGTTTGTATTCATATATACATAATAAACATACACTGTACACACATATATATTATGTAAACAAAAACTTATTTTGGATGCGATTAATCGTTTGACAGCAATATTATTAGGGCTGTCAGTTTAACGCGTTAACCTGATTAATTAGTTATGAAAAAAATAATGCAATTAAAATATTTTAACACCGTTAACGCTGAAAAAAAAAGTCTTTTGAATTTACTTAATTTTAATGTGTACATCGGTCCCACATGATCAAAATGTGTTCAACTGACATAATTTTCCTCTTTTTCTCAATGACCTATTGCTTGCCAAACCAAATATTTAATTCACGTTAGACTACTTAAAATATTCATGTTGATTCAATGTATTATTTGTCATTACTGATTGTCATTACACAAATGTATTGTGTATGACGTGAAAATTGGCCCGATCGAGGCCCTAGAGGCGTAAAAAAGTCGGGGCTGTCAGGCCTGGGCTGAAATGCAGGGCTCTAGCGTTCCCCTCGGTAGAAATCAGCAGTTTCCCTTTCAGGCCCCCCATCGACCGGTCCTTAGAATCATCCTAACTCAACCCCCACCCCTTACGGCGCCCCTGCCAATGACTTTCATCGTATGAACAAAAAATACTGAGATGTTTCACAGATTATCTTCTTTTATGTTCCATAGTTTATGTTAGCCGTTGTAGCCTATGTGTAATACATTTTATGTTGAATCAATTAAAATATTTCTTTCTAAAGCTACAATTTGTAATGTCTACTTGATACTTTCTCATGTAAAACAAAAATAGCTTTAAATAATCTTTTTTGTTATTTTCACCAGTCAAATTTATTTTGCAATTAATTAGATTAATTAATCGACACATCATGTAATTAATTAGATTATATATTTTATATTTATATAGAAAACTTTTGCAGCTCTGCATGTCTACTATATTCTAAAAATATAATATAATAAAAAAAATTTGTTTGCTGGTAGATTTTTATGCATTTTTATACATTTAATATATTTATTTTAAAATGTAAATGCTTGTAAATGTAAATGTAACACTTTCTCTTTCTGTCACACACACACACGTATATATACAGTATATATTGCATACACTATTTTAAACAATTTTACATCATATCATGTTATATTTTTTTTTATAATACATAAATGGGGTGAATTGCAAAAACTATAGAGCAGAACACTGATCCCTTGGTTCCTTTAGTTTTTGCCCAAACGTCGAGATTTTGTTGACTTGAGCTAACATTGTTATGTCTAGTCAAGTCTGTTTGGTGCAACTAATAGTGCAGAATTTCCACGTGTCAACTTAAAAAAATTAAGGTAAAAAAAAAAGGGTGAACAACCATTATATTAGACCAGTTTGTTGAGAGAAAGAGACAAGAGCTGATCAAACGCCCTCTCTCTCTATCCCTCTCAACACAAGTCTCTATTTACACTCATAACCCCTCAGCTGGGCTGTTGTTCGCCACTTCACTTGATGAATTCTATTCACTTCTGTTCAACAGTTCTCTCTCCTCATCCTCTCTCTCCCTCTCGTTCACCATTCATTGTCCAGGTCTCTGTGGATGTGTGTTGGCGCATATGTATGTAATCATATCTATATAGACTGCTAATGAGCTTATTGGAGCACAGACAACACACAGCGTACTCTGGCACACACGCGCCTTAGGGGCCGCCACAGGGAAGGGTGAAATTAACATAATCTATCCTATTCACGCTCACATTCTCCTCTTTGTTTGCAGTAAATGAACTCTAACCCTTGACACCATGACTGTAAAACACCCACATACACACAGCCCTGCTTCACAAACAACAATCAGACATGAAACTTTCATTAAACTGACAGAAGAGCAGCAATTAGATGTGATAGCAGTGATAGACTAAATATTTGTCTAATTTGAATGCATCAGTCAAAAAACCTTGCCGGCTTTGCAGATTCACCAAATGGTCAAAGTTTAGCTGGTTAGCACTTGCTGTTAAATGTCATATAGGCTAATTGCTACACATTTTGGCAGCTCTTTTGAAGGTACAGGTTTAGGAATGACCCATAAAGCGAGCGCTCTCTTTCTGTCGGCAGGACTGTGACCTTGAGCAAAGCTGCACTGATATTATCACTGCACTCTGGGTATTGTATGATTCTCTGGATGAAAAACATCTTCCAAATGAAAGAGAATAAAGGAAGCTCAGCACTTTTTCTGGTAACCTACACAGTGCTGAAACAGGCACTTCTGTTTGATTGGTTTCGAGATTTGGGAATATAGCACAGATACACACACACACAGGGCTCGAATTGATGGGGGATGCAGGGGGGTGGCATCCCCCTGGTCGAAAAAAATTACAAAAAGCATCCCCTCTGTAAAACCACCATCCCCCCTTCACCATCCCCTCTATGGATTATTAATTTTGTGTATTACGTAAAACTTATCATGCACATGAATGTTAAAATGATCTACTTATGATCATTTACGAACTAAATAACGGCAATTGGCCAATCAGAGCTTGACAAGCTGCGCACAAGCAGAAGCAATTTCGTAATTTTTCGCGCAAAATGGTTCAAGCCCAACTTTTGAAGTTCTTTTAAAAGAAGACAACTGAAGCTATGATTTTTCCTTGATTAGAATTAAAAGACATTCTCCTGACATAATGTATGTGTGACAGTGGGACTGAGAGACAATAGGAGAGCTGATATTATCCAACATTGAGAGAGAGAAAAAAACACATCTTGAGAATCCAAAAGCATTCACTGCGCGATGAAGCCCATTAGAATACAGTTAGAATGCCCTTATAATTCCAGCAATGAAACAAAAAATACCCATGTATGAGTTTTTACGTGTTTATATTCATTGCACAAGCGATGTAGGCTACTTTTCTATATATCAGCACAACTGCGCGATGCCGCAAGCACAATGTGCTATTAGTTTTATACAAAAGTGCACAGCAACACGGTGTTTCATTCCGTGAATGAATCAGTTTTTGGTCGAATCGAGTGAGCCAGTGATTCAACGGTCTATTCAGATGGTCTCATTTGTTCCCATTCAGTCCGTTCACTCGGTACAACACATGACTATGGGATATCGCGCTCTTGCGCCATCTGCTGAAGACACCTCTAATCACGCCTGAAAGGCCAATGACGCATGATGACGTGGGCGGGGCTACCTGCCCGCAGCATATAAATGCGGTCGCATGCGTCCTTCCCTTTGTTCTTCAGCTCTTCACCGTGCAGCGAGAACACCGTCACGCCACGTTTTCACGAAAGAAAACCCACGGTGGTGGTTTTTGTGGAAACTGAGGTAGAGAAAAGAAACAGACACTGAAAGAAAAGTGTGTTGGCTCATGTTTAGCACCGCTAACGAGGGCTAATTTACTCTTTTTCAAGTAGGATGTCTAAGCACCAAAAAGATTCTCGGCCCTGTCCAATGGCATGTGGGTATTCACTGTCCAGTAAAGATACCCACGAGCACTGTCCTGTGTGTTTGGGGATTGTCCACGCTAGACTGGCTCTCTCAAACCCCGGAGCATGTGCGCATTGTCGACAACTCCGGCGTTCCACGCTCGAGCGCCGTGTAGCGTTTGTGGAGCGTGTGCTCGCTGGGGCAGCGGCCAGTCATGGCCCGCTTCTGTCCTCGGAGGCTGATCCAGAGGCGGCTCTAGTGGTTTTTGGGGAGACCGCAGGAGGCTGGGGTGATCGTGTGGAAGCCGAGGAGGCCGGAGGTATTCCCCTGTTGGTCCCCGAGTTTAATCAGGAGAGTCAGGAGTGTTGAGATGATGACTCAGTCTCGCTGGATGCGGGCGAGGAGTTCTCCGATGACAATTTTCACGCAGGGCAAGTCCCGGTTTCCCCCATGCCCTCCGAAGCTTTGGGTGATAGCGAGGCAGGGGAAGACCCCTTCACAGACCTCTACCGAAGGGCGGCAGGAAAACTGTCGGTGGAATGGCCTGCCCCCCCACCGGTACAGAAGAGCTCGCGCTTCGGGGGGTTCTATTTATCTCCGGTGCAGACGGTGGTGAGAACCCACCTACCGCTCTATCCGGATTGTGTGGCTGAGCTCACGTCCTCATGGCCAAAGCCCATGTCACCCCCGCCTCCAGTGCCGGGTGCGAATAAATTCACAGATTTCGAGGGTGCGACAGAGGCAGGACTGGTGTCGCCCCCCCCGATGGAGCACTCTCTCGCGGCATACCTAGCGCCCGCACAGAATAGGGGTATCGCGGGTACCCCCACCCTCCCGACGAGTCCGTGCCGATTCTCGTTTAAACAGCTCGGCAGGATCTACAGCGATCAAGCCTGCACAGCCAGGGCGTTAAGCTCTATGTCCCTGCTGCAGACTTATCAGGCCGTCTGTTTGAGGGAACTGAGCGAGGCTGTGTCAGGAGGAAGGCCGTGTGACGCGCTCATGGGGGAAGTACGGGCTACGGCTGACTACATTCTGCGTGCAACTCGTGGTGCGCTGGTGTCGCTTGGTCACGCGATGGCCGGTACGGTGGTGGCGCAGCGTCATCTATGGCTAACTCTAGCGAACCTGCCTGAGCGTGATCGGAACGCTTTTCTCGGGGCTCCGATCTCTCCTTCCGGGCTCTTCGGGGAAGGCCTCGGCGCGTTTCAGGCACGATTCGAGGACTCAAGAAAACAGGCAGAATCGCTGAAGGGCTCAATGCCGCGGAGGTTCAGCAGACCAGAGCAGTCGGCTCCACGCCAAGGGGGCAGGGCAGCTTCCCGACCGCCTCCGGCCAAGAGGCCGGCCCCAGCGGCAGCACCAAGGCCGACCGTTTGGGGAGCGGGGCAAGCGCAGTTCAAGCAGCAGGCGGGACCGGGAAAAAGGCCTCCGCCCCCGGCGAAAGGAGCAGGTTTCTTTTCGGGAAGGAAAGGGCCGTCCGGTCCCTAGCCCGCGGAGGAGGGTGGAATGTCAGCACAGAGGCAGCCGCGTTCTTCCCGCAGCACAGAAAGGGTCCTGCAAGAGGGCAGGCCCAACTTTAAGTTTGTTTTCAATAAAGAAATTTTGTGTTCAGCATACAATGCCTCATGTATTGATTTGTCAAGAAAATCACAGTGTTTCACAACCGCTACCCTCACAGTTTGGCCATATGCCGACGAGGGAAAAGGATGCAGCGATATGTCATATCCAGCATGTGCGGGCGGGGGAAGGGATTCCCCGGGGGATGACGGGGATCCTCGCTGCCTGCGTCGAGCAGTGGCGCACATGCGCACCAACACCATGGGTTCTTCGCTCGATTCAGTGGGGTTATCAGCTGCAGTTTCTGTCACGCCCCCCCTGTTTCAGCGGGGTAGTTGCAACCACGGTGTCAGAAGGAATTCCCGATACTGAGAAGGAAATCCGGGCTCTCCTCGGCAAAGGGCAGTGCGAGTGGTGCCACGAGGAAATATGGAAGAGGGGTTTTACAGCCGTTACTTCCTCCTCCCAAAAAAGAGTGGGGGCTTACGGCCTATCCTGGATCTACGACGGCTGAACAGGCACCTCGGACGTTTCAAGTTCAAGATGCTTACGGTACGCCACCTGTTGTGCGCCCTGCGCCCCCAGGATTGGTTTACGTCAGTGGACCTGACCGATGCCTATTTTCATATAACAATCCACCCGAGGCACAGAAAATTTCTGAGGTTCTCCTTCGAGGGGACTGCATACGAGTTTCAAGTCCTTCCGTTTGGCCTATCCCTAGCGCCACGTATTTTTACGAAGTGCGCAGAGGCAGCGTTGGCCCCGTTACGGCGTCGGGGCATAAGAGTGTTCGCCTATTTAGACGACCTACTCCTGGCCGCGGACAGCAGAGAGCAGGCGGCGTCACAGACGCAAGTGCTTGTTTCACATCTACGGGCTCTGGGATTCTTGATAAATCTCGAGAAGAGCGCCCTAGTTCCGAGTCAGCGGATTTCGTATCTCGGTTTAGAGATAGATTCCGTACGGAACACAGCTATGCTGTCAGCACGGAGGGCCAAGGGTTTTCGCAGCTGTCTGGCTCAGTTTCAGCTGGGCAAGTGGGTTCGTTTTCACTTGGTACTGAGACTGCTGGGGCTCATGGCCTCAATGATAGCGGTCGTTCGACTGGGTCTCCTCTTTATGCGTGCGGTCCAGAGATGGGCGCTGCGCATGGGGCTGCACGCCGTGCGGCATTTGAACAGACAAGTGATGATTACGCCATTGTGCGTTCGAGCTCTGATTCCGTGGGAAAACCCCGCTCTGTTGTCAGAAGGGGTTCCCCTGGGCAGGGTTACGTCACGTATAGTAGTGTCGACAGATGCATCACTACATGGATGGGGAGCGCTGTGCCAAGGGAACTCTGTAAGAGGGGAGTGGTCAGCGACGCTGACACAACGGCACATAAATTATTTGGAATTGCGAGCTGTTTTTCTAGCTCTGGAACATTTTGCCCAGCGTTTGCAGGGCAGACATGTGTTAGTCAAGACAGACAACACGACGGTGGTGTCGTATATAAACAGACAAGGGGGCACTCGCTCTCTTCCACTGTTACAACTCGCGTGGAAGCTCCTGACGTGGAGCAGCGAATTTTTAGCGTCACTCAGGGCAGTGCATGTTCCGGGCCGTCTGAATGGCGGGGCAGACATGCTGTCCAGAGGCGGCCCACGGGCCAGGGAGTGGCGCTTGCACCCGCGGATAGTGGCGCTTGCACCCGCGGATAGTGGCGCAGATCTGGGATCGCTTTGGCAGAGCCGAGGTGGATCTTTATGCATCGGCAGAGAACACACACTGCCCGCTGTTTTTTTCAATCACAGACGGGATCGCCCCACAGCAGATCGTGGACGCTCTGTCGTATGCATGGCCCCAGACCTTGCTGTATGCTTTTCCACCAGTGGACCTGATACAGCCCACCCTGGACCGGGTGCGTCAGGAGGGTCTGTCACTAATTCTGGTGGCCCCGTGCTGGCCAGCGAAGACATGGTACGCGGGCATTATAGCGTTGCTGTCGGGGACGCCGTGGTGTCTTCCTCTGTGCAACGATCTGCTGTCCCAGGCAGGGGGGCAGATTCGGCATCCTCGGCCGGAACTGTGGTCACTGTGGGCTTACCCGCTGAAAGGGAGAGGCTGATGGCAGCAGGGCTCCCTGCGGATGTAGTAGCCACAATTCAGAGCGCAAGGGCGCCGTCCACGAGGGGGCTTTATGCCTTTAAATGGCGCATATTCGAAGAATGGTGCGGGCGGAAAGCGTTGTCACCGTATCGGTGCCCGATTGCGGGGATTTTGACTTTTTTGCAAGAGTTGATGGAGGACGGTCGCGCCCATTCCACACTGAAGGTTTATCTGGCGGCCATCTCTGCATGTCATGAGGGCACCCACTTGCCGTTCGTTTTCTTAAAGGAGCGAGACGGTTAAAGCCCGTAACGAAATCGATGGTGCCGTCATGGGACCTGGTGCTGGTTCTGGAGGCCATGTGTGAGCCTCCTTTTGAGCCATTAGAGGCCTTGGACCTTAGGATGTTGTCGTATAAAACAGCTTTGCTGCTGGCCCTGGCATCAGCAAAGCGTGTGGGCGACCTGCACGCACTGTCGGTACACCCGACCTGCGTCCAGTTTGCGCTAGATGGGTCGAGAGTGGTGTTGCGCCCGAACGCAGCGTATACGCCTAAAGTCTTGTCCGGGGCATATAGCGCGCTCTCATTTGAGCTGCCTGCTTTATCAAACCTCTCGATTGACTCAGAGGAAGACAGGAAGCTTCATGCCTTATGCCCCGTGCGGGCTCTACGCAGATACATTGAGCAGACGCGGGCAGTGCGTTCCGCTGATCAACTGTTCATATGTTTTGCGGGGCCGGTTCGGGGGAAGCCGCTATCTAAGCAGCGTCTCTTGCACTGGATTGTGGAGGCGATTGCGATAGCGTACAAAAGCAAAGGGTTGTCCCTGCCTGAGGGGGTGCGCGCGCACTCAACTAGGGGCATAGCAGCGTCATGGGCGCTGTTTAGGGGCGTGTCTGTGGAGGACATTTGTGCGGCCGCAAGCTGGGCGTCCCCGCACACGTTTGTTCGTTTTTACCGGCTAGATGTCACTGCAGCAACAGTGGCTCGGTCAGTGCTCACCGCAGCAGTCTCAAGCCAGGGGCTGTCGCTCCCGTAGGAAGCGAGGGGTATGTGACGGTGCTTCTATCTTACGTTTAGTTCGGCGTCTTTGCGGGGCGTGTATACATGTCCCATAGTCATGTGTTGTACCGAGTGAACCGACTGAATGGGAACGTTGAGTTATGCATATAACTGCTGTTCCCAGAAGGAGGGAAACGAGGTACAACACCTCTGGGCCCCGCGCAGTCGGAGGCTTGGTGAAGAGCTGGACTGAACAAAGGGAAGGACGCATGCGACCGCATTTATATGCTGTGGGCAGGTAGCCCCGCCCACGTCATCATGCGTCATTGGCCTTTCAGGCGTGATTAGAGGTGTCTTCAGCAGATGGCGCAAGAGCGCGATATCCCATAGTCATGTGTTGTACCTCGTTTCCCTCCTTCTGGGAACAGCAGTTATATGCATAACTCAACATTTCGTTCCTATTGAATCAGCCGTTTTGAAGGAATCGTTTGATATGAATGATTCAGTAAGCCATTTATTAAAACAGGGACTTGCTGTCACCTACTGGCGGTTTTATTGTCATATTTATTCATCCATGACAGACCTAAACCAGTCAAGGTGCCAGCACAAAAACACATTCAGCAAAATGTTTAATTATCAATATTGACCAAAATTCCTCTATTCAGGCCCCAGAAGTATATATACGTATAAATAATAGTTCATTTAATAAGGCTAATTTTTTCATTAAATAGAAACCTTTTTAAAAAATGAGTCCAATTTTGTAATCATTGTGTAAAATTTGCCACAATTTGCCAAAATGTTTTTTTTTTTTTTTTTACAATTCGACCACTGCACAGTGCACACACATGTTTGTTTTGTGAACTATGGCAACTTAAGAACAGAGAGGCGGCTGTAACATCACAAACAACATGAGTTTCAGCAGAGCACATGTTAAGGCTTTTACACAGCAGAAATAAACATGACAACAGCCACTATAGATTATATAAGATAATAAACACACGATTACGATAGATATGGTCTGTATGTGATTCTCTTGAGATGAATGTGTATATCTCAAATGCTAATTTGTGCAGCGATATAAAAGGCTATAAATAGCATATTTTAACAACAGTAAACGACCAAATTCCACATGTGATTGCAAAAGGAAGTTATTACAAACACTCGATGGTGGTTTGAAGTGAGTTCTGAGTAAAAGTGCACTATTAATCTCATAAATTGTTTTATGTAGCATGTTAGCTCTAATGCAGCTGTAGAACAGGTCCAATTCTTCTTCATAATGCATTGTGTCATAATACTTCACGTAAGGTCGCAAGAAATGTTTTGTTGTATTTATTTAGAAATACTTTTGATAATAGTTGGGTAAATGTATACTGGGATTGAAGCGATGTGGCTTGATAAACGATTTATTGCCAGTATAAAGGCTGATAATGGCTGAATTAAAACAAAAGAATAAAGATAAAAGAATAATAAGGATTATGTCTCATACCTGGCGGAAGTGTGAAAGGTTATGTTTCTTTAAACTAGTTTGTCATGCATTTCTTTTTCAACACATTTACAGGTAAATCCTAGTATTTTAAATTTGTCCATGTCACAGTCCATGACTGTGATTAACGCGATTCAATTTTTTAATCGATTGACAGCACTAAAATGTATATAATAGTAGGCTATTACCATTTAAAATAACTGGGGTATTTTTTCTATTTGAATATATTTTAAAATGTAATGTATTCCTGTGATGCAAAGCTGAATTTTCAGCACCATTACTCCAGTCTTCAGTGTCACATGATCCTTCTTTTAATGAAATCATTCTTTTTGATGTTTGATGCTCAGGAAACATTTATTATTATTGGCAATGTGAGACATAGTTGTTCTGTTTTCCCCCCCAAGATTCCTTGTTGAATTTAAAGTTCAAAAGAGCAGCATGTATTTGAATTGAAACTATCACTATCACTATCACTATCAGTTTTGATAAATCGAATACGTCCTTCCTGAATAAAAGTATTCATTTCTTTTCAAAAAACGATAACTCACTGATGCATTTTCATCCCGTCCTTCATTATTGATGAGAATATTTAAAAGCAAACTCTGCCCCCTAGCGACACATTCTGTTTAGTGCAATGCTCAAATGGATTTGGAGATTCACATTCCACAAGCATTCATGTGTAAAGTTTCAAAAGATCATTCTAAGGATTTTCAGAATCACTGAAATGCGTCTTTGGATACTGTCAAAACAAACTGTTTTTTTTTTTGTTTTTTTTTCTAGCAGTCACATAGCAAACATATTCTTTATTATTTTTTAAAGCAACTTCATAAAACAAAATATTCAAAACAAACAAACATAAAAATGAACATTTGTCATTGTCTTCACAGGGACTGAAGATGATTCATTCTTTCAATCATTCAGTCATAAAAAGTGTTTCCCATTCTCTATTTGTTGAGGGCTAATTCAATCTGAACCGCTCATACAAACCGTTTCACAAATCTTAAGAATGATTATTGCATTACGGCATGACCATGTGAAATGTCCTGATGGCTGAGTGTGATATCATAGGCTATGTATGTGGTGAAATCACATAATCTGATGCTTTATATAATCTATAAGGTCAAACATTTCATTTCAGAGTTGAGAAACAACCGCCTGATGTTATACTGCATATTACGCTTTACTTCTGCTCAGATTAACCGCATGGTCGTGTCATTCCTTAAAACGATATTAAAGGCCATTTCATACAAATCTATTGTCATAACTGAAATGCTAAGCAAAAATGATGTTTTAACAGTGAGCAAGAAAGTTTAAAGTGAAGAATCTATAAGTGCTGAACTGGTGCCACCTAGCTCTCTAAAAACAAAGGCTTGCAAGTAAAGTTAGTATGGATATATGGAAGCACTGGTTACGGATTATTAGTGGTGTTTGCTAAAACAAGAATTACTAATATTATCCCTCATACTTAGGGTTAGGGATCTGAACAAACTCTTAAGCCTAGATATTACACTTAAAAACTATCAGACTATCATAGGAACTTGGAGTTGAGCTCTTTTGAGCATAAGCAACGGCATAGAAATGCACTAAAAAACCTTAGCAACCACATAGCAACATCCTAGCAACCGCCGACAATCCCTGTAATCACTGTGATGAGTTTTGCACTGGCAAGCACTACTTACTTTTCACCCAAAAATGAAAATTTGCTGAAAATGAGTTTGTTTCTTCATCAGAACAGATTTGGAGAAATTTATCTTTTAACTGAGCAGTTTAGCTCATCAGCAGATCCTCTGCAGTGAATGGGTGCCGTCAGAATGAGAGTCCAAACAGCTGATGAAAACATCTCAATAATAGTAATTCACACCACTCCAGTCCATCAAGTTACCTCTTGCGAAGCCAAAAACTGTGTTTGTAAGAAACAAATTCATCATTAAGATGTTTTTAACTTCAAATATGAGTACTCTATCCATAATATTGCTTTAAAAAATTCCTTGTTTCTTACAAGCACACAGCTTTTTCTGTTCACATGATGTTAATTGATGGACAGGAGTTGTGTGGATTATTGTGATGTTTTTATCAGCTGTTTGGACTCTCATTCTGACGGCACCCATTCACTGCAGAGGATCCGTTGGTGAACAAGTCATTTAATGCTAAATTTCTCCAAATCTGTTGGATGGCCTGAGGAGGAGGTCAATTTTAAACAAATTTTCAGTTTTCCTTTAAGGCAATATACAAAACGCATATTATTCCTTAAAACCTTGAGAAATAAATGTATAAAGAACGTAACGGCAGCGATCTATAGAAACTGGACCCATTTGTAACAACATTTAGACTTGATTTCTTTGGCCAACCTATTCACAGCACTAAAAACGCTCTTAGATAAGCTATTTGTGCAAATATCCAGCAGAGAGCAGTAACATAACTCCCCTTTCGGTCGCCAGCGCTTCCCGTAACTCCTGCTCACCTAACGTCCCTTTCTCTTGCAAGTCCCACCTCTTACTGTCTCCTTCTCCTCCCTTAACCCTTTTTGTAAAACCCATTCAACTTTCACTTTTCTCTCTCTCTCCTGCCTTGCCCTCGTCGCTTCTGTGTCCTGATTGGTTCCAGATCTGCTCCACTCGCTGACTCGACATTCCACAGCTGGCCACAGCACTGTTTCACCTCGAGGCCTTGCCAAGAGCCGAAGGAAAAAAAGGAAGGCAAGAAAATGGGGAAAAGTTAAGAGCTGAAAAGACTGAGACAAAGTAGAGATAAAAGAACAAAGTTTACGTTTCATTCCCTGTACTGTTTGGATTCAGCTTTTACATGAGCCCATCGTACCGGCTGAGATCAAGCAAACCGTTACAGTGAGGTCAGACTTCCTGTTGGGCAGCTCTGTGTCCAGCATGTGATTAGAGAGAGAGATACTGCGGTGCTTGTGACAGGCTCATTCTCATGCACTTTCATCTGTCTATTTCTGTCCGCAGCTCCTTTTTTTGATTCCGCACCACTGAACTTCAAACATACCATCGTTTGATCTGATGTGTAATTATTATGATTATCATTTTCAGATTGATCCATGGGGGACCTGAATTCTGACCCATAGAACATCAAATTCAGCTGCACAAATTTTAAAAAACAGCAACAAAAAAGTCACAACAAATAACTTCAAAAGTCACAGTCTGCAAAAAAATACTGTTGTGGTGTTACCTTGTAGTTCGTGTGATTGTGCGCTCTCATAGTCTGGAAGTTCAATGTGATTTTTTTGGGGGGGACTTTGTTCCCTTTTGGCACTAAAAAATAACTATGTCATAAAGGACATGAAGAAATATGCATATAAACTGGATTTCCATAACCGGATAAAGACAAACAAAAAAATAATCTTCCACACTAGCCAATCCAAACAGCTCCTCTGAGATGGTGGAATGTGATTGGTTGACATGCTTTAGATGGATGTGAAAGAGTTCTGTCTCTGTGGATTTCGGTTGATCATCTGCTGCGCTCTACACAGCTCTCTCAGTGTCTCTGAAAAAAAAATAAAAACACAAACACAAAACCGCAACTCATTTTTTTTTTTTTCCTTAAAAGTAAATTCTCTCAGTCAGTTGCTGCCGTAGCAGATTTGTTTTCCTAGGTGTTTCGAATCAGTGTAAACATATCCAGCATTATTCGCCCTGTTCGTTTAACTCCATGTCTGAAACGAGAATGTTTTTTTCAGCTTCTTCGGAGGGGGCGGAGTTAGTGCGGCTGTACCGAGCGCTCTCATAGGTGCCCATGGAGCCGAAGCGCCGCCTACGATACAGATAAATCCCTCCCACCACCAGAGCAATCAGAACGAGGGCTGCAACCAGGACCTGAATCAATACATGGAGATGGTCGACCTCGGCTGGAAGAAAGACAAAAAAAAAAAAAATTCAAACAAAACATTCGAAACAACTTCAATATGTTTTTCAACTTCGTCAACATATTTTAGGTAAATTTGAGGTTAAAAAATGATTTATAGAACTTACAATGAACTACAGGCTCTGCTGTGGCTCCTACTGAAAAAGAAAAGAAAAAAAAAGAGGAAAATTGGGCTCAAAATGTGAATTATTATACTGTATATTATAATTATATTAGGATTTCTGTCATGCAATCTCATTCTTTTTTCCCTGAGGTCAACTTAGTCAAGGCTTTTTGTACATTTCTCATCATGACCATGGCCATTTTTCACCTGCTTATTGACCCTTGGAGCAATACTGTGCTTTTTATTGCAGTGCCTTTGAGACTTCTATGAAAAACTGTCATTTTAATATTATTTATTTACTTACTTTATTTACTCATTCCTTTTGACTGTAGGACTGTTACTATTCACTTTTAGTGGTGGCCAAAATTATTAGAACACTAGTATTTTCACCAGCTAAAAAATGGTTTTAAGGTTTCTTGAAGCATTTTGGAGACATTGCCACAGTTCTTCTGGATTTAGTCTGTCTCAGTTTGTTGTTTCTTCATGTCATTCCAGATAGACTGGATGATGATCAGATCAGATCTCTGTGTGGAGCACAGACTGCTTGTACAAACAAAAATCTCACTGGATTATTACAATTAATGGCAAAATGAATGTTTGCAAATATAAACTGATTAATTAATCAAATTAATTAGTTTGTGTAGTTTTACCCCAGTTGCATATGGAAATATATATGATATGTTTCTGTATGTATGTGACGCTCCATACCTCGTGGTCGTTTACAGACGACTCCATGTGTGCGGTTTTTGCAGGACCCAGGCCTCCAGAGGCCCGTGTTGCTCTGAACCCAGAAGCAGCTGTTGGCGGACAGCATGCTCAGATTAGCGTCCTGCTGCTCCCAGTTACTGTAGTCCACTACTTGACTGTCTGACCACTCCAGACTGCCTTCTGTGGAATCGAACACATACACACAGGTCTAGATAAAGGAGATCCAAACTGCAGGTCAATAAAGGAAACAAGTGTTGTTTATTAAGCCTCTTGCCTTTGGAGTTAAAGATCATTCCAAGCCAAGCGCCGTGGGCCTGTTGTTGAAAACTCTGCATGTGCTCCCATACAAAACTGTTCTCGTTTTCATCGAATATTGACAACAGCTTAGCTCCCACTGAGAAAGGAAAAACAAGATTACTTACGTTATTGTATGTAATATATACATTATTACATATTACAATACATTATTGTGTTTAATATGTTCCTGTGCTGATTTTGTTGTTTTTTTCCCATGTGTAAACATTACCTTTGTTACACATACGTATGGCCTCGTGTTTAAATTGTAGCTCGTGGAGGATGAACGAGTAGCAGTGATTTCTGAAAGGAACCCAGGACCAATTACCTACAGGATGTGGGCAAAAACCCGGATACATCCACCTGTGTTCTATCGTTCTCTCTGACACAAAAACACAACAAGCAAAAGGCTGTTAGAACACACCTGCAAAATTTGTGCAAAAAACAAACAAACACCCACAGACGGATCCAAATACACACAGGTTATATCTAAAATGGAAAACTAGCATACTGCACTGTATGTTTTAGTTTACAATAACAGCAGTAGTGTATAATATACACCATTGCTGTTGTTGTAAACTAAAACTATTAAAATTCATTTTTGGTAAGTTAAGTTGAAATATAACTATGAATATTACATGAAAAATTTTAACTTAAAAAAAACATAAAAATTAGAAATGTTATAATAATGTTTAATAATGCTATAATAGTATATAAATAATTTTAAAATAAATCTGGTATACGCTAAATATTGCCTGTTATTAATCGCATCCAAAATAAAAGTTTTTGTTTACATAATATATGTGTGTGTACTGTGTATATTTATTATGTATATATAAATACACAAACGTGCATATGTTGTTTATATACTAAATATATAATATAAATTATATTAATATAAATATATGCATGTAATTACATGTAAACATTTTCAAAATATACACTGTATGTGTGTGTCGCTACATATACATAATAAATATACACAGTACACACACATATATTATACAAACAAAAACTTTTATTTTGGATGTGATTAATCGCAATTAATTGTTGCCCAGCACTTTTTCAAATAGTATAGAAAATCTGTGTCCCAATCAAATAATGAGTCAACCTTGGATGCATACTGAACTTCATTTGGAAATTCAATGCAAATAAATAGTACTAGTAGTATCCAAGTATTCAGAAGCATACTTTAACACTTTCTTACCCGTGTTAATTTCACAGATGGCAGCATTTAATTTAGTATTACAAGCAGCCACATTCCACTGGCCTTCAATGGTCATGTGACCACATCCATACATTTGATTAGGCTCTCCATCCCGCCAGTCAGTGAATGTGAGCTCCTCTTCACCCAACCACGTGTAGCTCCGAGCCTGGAAATACAAGAAGCTTTTGCTGAAGCTCTTGAGATGTCAGAGGAAGAGACAAGTCGCACATGATGTCTCACCCCGTCATTGTGTAGCCCGATCCAGGTGGGTTTGCGGAGTGTGCTGACGAGGAGGGTGAGGTAGGCGTGCTGCCGAGGATCCCGCACCGCTGCCAGCGTTCCGTTAACGGATTCACACACCTGCACAGTTGTGTACCAGTCCAGAGGCTTCTGCAAGATCCGGTACTGCACGCCATCAAATTCTAATGGGACATCTAATAATGGGGGAAGGGGGTCCACACCAGGGGGCAAGGCAGGGTCTGGAAACACATGCGCACAGGATATTTTATTAGTTCAGGGTATATAGTACAATGCATATTTGTGTGAGCACGTGAATTTAAGATATTCCTGTACCTTTATCCTTCATACAGATGAAGCCATGTTTCTCTGCATCACACCTGCGAGATGCCCACATGCCCATCATCCGGGGAGGACTACCATGGAGAAGCACTATGCAGTTACCCTAATGGGATACACATATACTCAGATTGATGGGTGGATGGCTGGATTTAGAAATTATAGATAATGTAGACGGACAAACAGAGAGAGAGAGAGAGAGAGAGACAGATAGATAGATAGATAGATAGATAGACAGACAGACAGATAGATAGATAAACAGACAGATAGACAAGACAGATAGATAGATATGGACGGACGGACAGACAGATAGATAGATAGATACCGGGCTTTTCATTTGTCTGTTGTCCACTGGTTCTCCAGGGGCCCAGTTAGTATAGCTAAGGAACCCAGGTTCAAACCACCTGAACTGAGCCTGTGATTCTGAAGTGAGCCCCACCCACACATGGAAACTGCTGTTGGGCAGCAGAGTCACAAGGAATGCTGAAGAGAGAGAAAGAAATAGATCAAATGCAGAGCTTAGTTTGTTTCCATTCACACAAATTAATGAAACAAAAAACGAATTGAGGGCTGTAAATGCCAGAGACATTGGAGCATGTCAGTCCCAATATTCATAAAAGTTGTCTATGATTCTTATACTGTCACATTTTTTTTTTTTTTTTTGTGCGTGAACTATCAATTTAATGTAACCTAGCTTCCCTTCTGTGTGTGTGTGTGTGTATATGTCTGTGTATATGGGTTTGATTTACCCTGAACTCTGTGGTTTGGCACTGTCACTAGCGTGCCTCTATGTGTCAGACACGTCTTGGAGGCAGATTCCCAAGTGCTACGACTCGACAGCTCTTCTCCAAACACCTTATAACACTGTTAGAATGAGAGGAAAAAACAGAATGAAAATGAATATTTCTGTAAGAAAGTAATTTTCAATATGATCATTTTTGTTAGATCTTTATTTTCTTACATTCCAAATGAAAAAAAAAAATGTAATCAAAATGTAATATCTTGCTTCATCACAAGAAGAAGAATTTTCCTTTTTGGCTGCCATTACCAAGCAATCTGATTTTTACAACCCCTCCAAAAAATCTGTCAAATATAGATACATTTTCATGACCTAATCAATTCCTGGCAGAAACATGTTCCACCTAATATTTCTCAATGAATATCCCATTTCACATAGAAATATTTCACATTACAAAAGTAAAATGAAATGTGTGACTGTTTCACAATTATCTTAGGTAGGTTTTGAAAGACAAACAATTGCATTTAAGCCAATGTAATCTTTCATTTCTTAAAAAAAGTATAAAGTTTATATATAGTATATAAAAAAAGAGATGATACAAAATGGTTCAAATAATGAGCAAAACTAAATTTGAATGCAAACTGAACTAACGACAAAAAAAATAATAATAATAATTACAGTGCAGACTTTCAAGTGTAGTAATGTATAAAAGCAGACTGTGGGAATTAATTTTCACCTTGTGTAGAAAAGGACTCCAGCCCTGGGGGCAGCCGGCAGGTATGAGAGGAGGAGCGGGTGTGGGAGGGATGGTACCCGTCACATTCACCCTCTTACACACATATGGAAGATCGACGTGACACCTCTGATCTGACCAGTCACCTGAGAGAACATTAAAGTAATTGACTGAACTCACTGCTGTTGAATCACATATTCCACAAAATAACTTCAAAAAGTCTGAACATTAAATCTGTGCACTCCTTTCTTATGTTTATTTAAAATGTTCAGTCAAAACCGGAGCATGTCAAATTCAAGGTGAAGATGACATATTTTCTGTTTTTATATATGTGTAAAAAGGACCAAACCTTTTGAGGCGGAGATTTGGACACATTTGGGCTCTTTGCTGATTGGTCGAGGCTGTCCTAGTCCCCAGGACACATAATTGAGCACCGAATGATCAGACCACCTTAATCTCCCATCGTTCTTAAAACTGTGTAAGCCAATCCACCACAGGTCATTATCTTTGCGGGACATCTGGACACAGTAAGCACACAATTCTTGGTCAGTATTGCAAACACATTTCATATAGCATTAAGCCTTAAATAAATATCTTTATGCAAAATATTCATCCCAAAATGAAATTGAGAGTTTACTTTTTCATTTCCAACTTCATGTTATTTTCTCTCTTCTGTGACACACAAAATGATGCTTTTATGATATTTATAAACTCTCAGAGAAAAAGGTACAAAATCTGTACCTGTACCCTTTCAAAATGTACTAATTTGTACCTTACATATTTTTCCTTGAGGTATTAATATGTACCTTTTAGGTACTAATATGCACAGTTTAGGGGTAAATAAGGTACAAAAGTGTGCCTTTTAAAAAGGTACCGCCACAGCTTTTGTACCTTTGTACCTTACCTTTTTGGGTGAACTGATCCTTTAACCGCTGTTAGTTTAATGTCATAAGCATACCTCTTAGAGGACAGTGTTTGGTTGTGTGCTTACCTTGCGTAAAGTGCTAACCAAAAACTGATTCTCTTTAGGAGAGTGCATGGAGACCAGGGAGGCGTCGAACCAGGAGCAGATCCTCTGAGCCTGGTCCCACGTGGAGTGATGTTCAAACATTTTATACTGGGCTTCCTCAAAATCGACCCACTCTAAACCGGTGTCTACACACACAAATGTATAATAATGTCACATTACTTAGATTCAAAATCATACTCGGCCCACAAACAAACTTGTTAAGCTTTTTCTTTTGATAATATTACAGTCTTAAGAGTGCACTGCCACAGACCTTCATGGCTCTCAGGTTCCTCTACCACCTTCCCTTTCGGGATTTTGCAGATCCAGTCTAGCTCAGACTCGCAGTGTGATACCAGCCAGTTGGTGTCAGCCATGTTAGCTGCTCCACACTCAGCAGACCCATAATTCCCCCTGCCAAAGTTCTGATAGGACACCTGAAAGAGAAAAAAATAGACTTTACATGTTAGAATCGTTAACAAAAAAGCTACTATCTAGGTACAATGTTAAAGAAAACAATACCATGTTACTGTGATATTTGCGCTAGTAGTGACGTTTTTTATGGCAGTGGTTCTCTACCAGGGGGCCAGGGACCACTAGGGGGCATCAGCATACTTACAAAGCGCCCTCAAGATTACTTAAAATGATTTAAAATTAAAACCTCAAAAACTTTATCATTAAAAAACGTCGTCATGATCTTTCTTATCTTGATTCACCCCTTCAAAAACCTCTGTTTTTATCTTTGAAGAACCAGGATTCTCATGGTCTTGGAAAACCTGACTTTAATAGTTCTAGACCTGGAAAAGTCATAAAAATAAACTCAATAGGCATTTTTATAATGAATATACATTTTACCAGTTATGCTAAGCTCTAAAATATTTGATTTTTAATATATTGAATATTTTTAATAAATTAATTACATTTTTTAAGAATATTTAGCTCCAACAAGTTTTGGAATGCTGAAATGTAATTATTTTAATTACAATTATTATAGTTTTTTTTTTTTTTTTATATATACTGTAACTATAACTATATTAACTATAGTAGGACTTCCCATAGATTAAAATATGTTTTGGGTCTTCAAAAATATTATTATGGGGGCCTTGGAGTCTACTCTACTCATAGATGTCTAGTACAGTGTTTTCCAACTTTTTTTGCCTTATATATGCCCACAGCCCCATGGATAACATTCAGAAATGTGTTCCTCTTAAATCATACTGGATATAATCAGGGCTGGAAATGGGCGGGGGGACGCGGGGGGACGCAGGGGGACGGAGTCCGGGGAGTGAATTTCGAGGGGGGCGGCGTTTCATTTCCAACTGGTTAGGTTTATTTGGAAATTAAAGTGATTTCTATATTTTATCCATTCAAAAACTACGAAAGCGATCCCAGTTCTGCATATAAACGTAGCGCTGTGTTTATGGTTCGCTGCGCAATGCAGTCTTTTGCCATTTAATACCTGCAGACTGCAGCCAATAGAAATGCTTCTCTATCGCTGCGCGTGCTGCTCCTCACAGCACAGACTGTGAAGGCAGACTGCAGTTGTTGTCATTCATTGTAACAAACAAAGTGAAGAGACGATGTAAATAATATATACAGTGTAAATAGTATATTCAAATAATATATTCTCCACTCATATGTGACTTTATTCAGGTCTCTTTAATAGTGGTGCAGAAAATGGTTAGTAGTATCATAATTTTTGTTCAGGGAGGGTACTGTCAAGCTTAACAACTCAACCCCATCATATAAAATTAAGATGGAAAATTATTACTTTTACAACATTTTATTTTAATTCATAAGTATATACAATGTCACAAATATATGTATTTCTCATTGTTACAGGGTTGTAAACGTGTGACAGGGTTGAGTTATTTGCTTCATTTATTAATAATTTTAATATAATATAAATATAAAATAGTCGTGGTTTCAGTAAATATATATACTCCAAAATCATGACAACTCATATTTTTGTTTTAAATAGAATTTGTCTTAAACGTTGACAAGCATCATACATCAGAAATTGTGCCCACATTTGCAGCAGAAAGACAATGTTGGCCATGCAGATATGTTGACCCAGAAACAAGGGGACAATATGAGAAAGAAACAAAACCAAAAATTTTAATTTAAGGCAATGTATCCCTTCAAATGTGTTACAGTCTTCAACCCCATCACCCCTTGTCACATTAATATTTTTTAGAAAAATATAGGGAAGACAATTAAGAACAAAATTATTTCTTGCTGATTACCATCTGACATGTTAAGGGCTAAAACAATAAAATTGTGGTTTTAGTCAAAATTTTAAATTAAAAATATTTTTTACAAAAATAAAGAGACTGTAAACACACAATTTGTGTATTTTTAGCTTCAGTCCTATAAAATTGTGAAAATTATGATAAATGTTACATTTGTTATCATTAAATTGTTATCAGGGACACAAGAGCAGTAGGTAGATGTTTTTTTTATAACGATTTCTGTGTAAAATCCTTTTTAAACCAATCCCATTTTGTCCGTTACGGGGTTGAGAAAAAAAAAAGCTGGAAAAAAACTCAAATTGATAAAAGGTCTATAATGCCTGAGGTGGGAAAATGATATTTTGAATATGATGAATATTTTTTGGAGGTTTGATATGTGCCTAATGATGCAGGGTATTTAGAAGTTGAATCACATGTAGTTTATGTATATAATCATTTATATTCCAAGTTGAAATGTTACCGAATCCCAGGAATGACCCTCCTGTCATTGATCAGAAGGTCTGTTCCTATTTTTTATTTATTATAATTTTTTTTAAGTAGGAGAACTAGTGCTCCTGAAAAGAAATGTAAGCATAGAGTTCTCAAGAATGTAATATTAAAAACTAACTGCAAACGTTTTTGCAAAGTATTTTGTGCAAATTCACACACAACGTATCTTTAATTTGGCCAGAATTGCAGGTGCTTGTCTAAATATACAAGAAAGTTTAGAGAAAATATTAAATACGTTGTTAATAAATGTTATTATAGATTATAAAGTGTTTTATAATTAAATACATCTGAAAAGTCATCTAAAATTACCATTATTAACCCCCGCCCCCTTTCCAAGCTAGAGTCCCCCCAGTGAATTCTGGCCATTTCCACCACTGGATATGATTAATTATCATTAATGATTATTAAAATATCCATCAGTGTTATTAGAACAGTAAGTATATACACATACTGTGCACACTGGTCTAGTACAATGAAAAACAATAAAAATGAACAGTATTTTAAGAACTCACAGCTGATCCGTCACTCCATGTCCAACTGTCACTATTCCTGCGGGAAATTCCAATCCACAGCCAGTGCTGCTCATGATCCTCCGCCTCCCTGCCCACACAGCCAATCAGAAGGCAGAGCGGTTAGACACTACTATACTTTTAACAGGATATCCATGATGCATTTGAAACATAAAACCGAACAAACATAACCTCTAACCTATTCTGACTAGGGGTATTACCTATTGTAAAAACTGATAAATAAAGGAAATTTTATTCATTCTCACACAAATCACACCTTCAAACATTGCAAACACACACAGTGTTGCTTTAGGGCTGGATTTTAGACTCTTACCCGAAGGCCTCATGGAGGATCTGGAAGACATAGGTCTCTTCCTCTGGCGTGCTGAAGCTGGCGAGATGAGCTCCATGTTTCTGGCAGAACTTGTGAGCTTGAATCCAAGTCAGTCTCTTCTCCAGTGCACCTGCATGAAAGACCTACAAAAGCACAGCGATGAGCGGACCACACACATCCCAATACAGACAAATACACAGATGCCACACAAGCACTGGCCAAAATGTAATAATTTGCTCACTTCTTGAATTGAATGGACACGTGTACTCACAAGATGCTGAACTGGATTTGAAATGATATGGCAAGAAGAAGAATTTACTGAATTGTAAATGACATTTTTTTTGTAATTATTAATTTTATGATGAAATTGCAATCATTAATTATGACTTTTTTACCCCCTGACATGTAAAATCGATTTTATTACTGTCAAAAAAAAATGTATACAGTCATCAAAGAAAAAATAGATTTTAAAGCATCATTTGCCTTCTTGAACATCAGTGAATGTTTGCAGCTTTTGTAATAGTTGTGTACGAATCGCTCAATTGTCCTCGGTGTGAAAAGATGGATCTCAAAATTTCCAACCACAGCTGGAAAGGAGTCAAATATGCAAAAGATGCTGGAAAACCAATGAATGTGCAGGGCCTTTTTCTCATGAACAACCATCATACAACATTCAGCAATTATTTTGTTTTTTGGACTTTATGTAAACATCTGTTACGTGAAGTAGCTTATTCATGACAGTACTAAATAAAAAATAAAATGCCATCTTATTTTGTTCAAATTATTAACATTTTCATAGATTCTGCAAGGGGTATGCAAACTTTTGAGCAGAACTGTTAAACTAGAGCCATCTGCGAAAATGATTATCAAATTATCTTTTACCAGTTTTAAAAAATAAATGTTAACTGAATAAAAATATAATATATGAATCTATAGGTGAAATTTCCACCATGTTTAATCATAAATGTTAGAATTGTTAATACAGAAAGTCATGTTGTTAATTTTTATAATATCTTCATGTCTTATAGTCCCATTTAGCAGATTGGAGCTGGGTGATAATATAGTTTACATTTTGCAATGATACAAGCAATCAAGAACTTAAAATTTGCTATATAGAATAGTATTTATCGCTCTATGTGAGTATACTGTGAATAAAGTTGGATATAATATAAATAATATATACCTAACTTAATTTTAAAGAGCTGGGTGTTACTCTATGTATGCGTATAAATCTGGATATAATATATATATTCAACTTTATACATAGAGCTGGTTAATAATATGATTTACATTTTGCAATGATATTTATTACATTTAAGGTTATTGTTCTGCAAATTCAACTCAAATTGTAATTTAGAAAGCATTTCAATTTTGAATGGCGCACAATGACAAACACACCTTGTAGCAGTAGCGGAACTTATTGGTGCTTTTCCATCCCGATGGGCATGCTCCTGTTAGAGAGGGCGTGGGCTGAGGAACAGGGGGGCCGGGGATGAAAGAGTCCTGGTTCTGTTTGCAAATGTATTTGGAGCGGACACTGGCGCAGTCCTTCACCTCCCACAGACCCATGGCCTGCCCCGCCACCATCACCACACAACCTCCCTTTATCTGTGCTGCAACACCACAAGACAAAAGGCAGGTTCATCCTCAGCATTTTTCTGGATTAGCACCAAATGATAAAAGGAATGATAAACAGAAACAAATTATTCAGGTGCACACACGCTCGTGTGTGTTTCTGTACCTGGCTGGTCTCTGTTCCAGTTGGTGAATGTGAGCTCCTCTCCCGTTATCCAGCGAAACGTGCCGGTGCTGTTCTCATTATACAAGCCGAGCCAGAACTGATCGGCAGATCGTCCAAACACCAGGCTGCTCACAAAGGCCTGCTCAAACCTGGAAACACGCACATATGCACCTCATAAGTTACTTCATAATTCATCGATTTCGGGAAAGAGCATTACATGCTGAATACAAATCCAGTCCATGTTGCTAGGCTTGTGTCCAGTACCTGTTATTAATAATGACGAGTGTGGCATTGTTGCTAGCGCACATTCCTTTTGCATCATTAAAGGTTAGAGATTCTTCTCCAACCTTGAAGCAGGAAGGACTGTGCCATCTCCAACCCTGAGGAGATTCACCAGAGGGAGAGAGAAAGTGTGCTGTGTTATAATGCATGAAAAATAATGCATTGGTAAAGGTTTCTGAACAGTTCAGAATATATTTTTAGACTAGTTAATTTTTTCTAAATGTTAAATGTACAGTGACAACTGTAAAGCATCTGGAAATTCATTTGAAATTTTATTTATTTACTTATTTACTTACATTTTCTTATTAAATGCATGAACACCAGCATAAACCAATCTGGACTAGCTAGGAATTCAAGCTGGTCTAAAAACTGGTTCTGTAAGTAGGTGAATTTCCCTATATGCATAACCTATATAAATTAGACCAATGGCAAAACAATTAAATTTACAGGCACAAAACATGCACACACATGCATGCATTCACACACGGACACCCACATTTTAAGGAATGTATCTAAATTCCACGTCAGCACTAGGCAAGAGGCAGTAACTTGACCTGTCTGCCGGCTGTCTGCTCTACTGTTTAAGACATTACAGAGAGTCAGATGTGTTCTCTCATTGTCTGACAATGATAAACTCACTATGACTCCAAATTTAGCAGTCTGTTCCAAAAAAGATTAAAGATTAGATTGTTAAAACTAGATTTTAATTTGCAGAAAGGGCTACAACACAGCAAAAGAATAGTGTTAATGCTTTACAAAATTATTGTAATTTGCAAATCCAAAGACCAGAAAAAAGAGGGGCGAGATTAATAATAATATGCAAGTATCGTTCAAAGGTTTTTAACATGATTCTGACAGTTCTACAGGGATAAAGTCTGCTGAAAAAAATCCACTCGGCATTAACACTTAACACTGACTCATGCGTGAATCCCACAAAACCTCTTAAGAACATGTCTGGCTATTTCATAAAATTATACTTTTGTCATTATTATTTTTTGTAATATTTTCTTGACAATTAAGCTTATTTTATCTACATCACCGTTTGAAAGTTTGTTGTTTTTTCATGTTTTTGAAGTCTATTTATTTGATCAAAACTACAGTAAAAACAGTAATATTTTGAAATAGTATTACAATTTAAAATAACTGATTTCTATTTGAATATATTTTAAAATGTAGTTTATTCCTGTGATAGTAAAGCTGAATTTTCAGCATCATTACTCCAGTCTTCAGTGTCATGTGATCTTTCAGAAATCATGCTAATACGCTGATTTTTCTAGTATTGTGCTAATTAATAGCTTTGTTGAAAGTGTGATTTTGTTCAGAATTCTTTGATGAAGAAAGAACAGCATTTATTTTAAATAAATCTTTCATAAATTTACACTGTATTTATTTATATATATACTGTGTCTATTGATGAAATGAATGCATACTTGCAGAATAGAAATATTAACTTAAAAGTATTAAAAATCTTACTGACCCCAAACTTTGAATGGTGGTGTAAATAAATCAGTTTAACAAAAAATAAATAAATACAATCACAATTCAGTATGCAAATATTATGTTAATGAGTTTGATGCCACTTAAGTACTGAACATTCTACACTGTAAAAAAAAAAAAAGTTGAGCCAACTTAAAATTTGAAGGCAACCAGCTTCAGCAGATTTTTGAGTTTTCTCAACTTGTCGTTTTAAGTTTATACAACAAACATTTGAGAAAAAGTTGAGCAAACTCAAAAATCTGCTGAAGCTGGTTGCCTTAAAATTTTAAGTTGGCTCAACTTTTTCTTTTTTTTTTTACAGTGTAAGTCAAAAACTGCTGAAACAAACTACAAAATGAAGTTCAAATGGGGCTAAATTAACTGACAGAAAATTGTGAAGAAGAAAAATTTAAATAATTTATATAAAGTATTTGAAAAGAACTTGTATGAAGTTGATGAGGCATGTATTACTTTTACTGTTTATTCTTTCACTATTTTTACTCTCTCTCATTTGATTAAAACAACCCCCAACCCTAAATATTCAATTTGGACACATAACTTATCAAATTGTGTTGCTTATGGAAGAAACGTGTGCTATTCCTTCTTTGAGTTATATAGGACTTAATTTTTTATTTTATTTTATTTATTTATTTTTGCCTGGTGGTCTATAATACACAGGGGGAAAAAACAGCATAGACCTAAATTAATCTTATCTCTGAAGCAAAACACCACATAGCAACCACCCAAGCAACAAGCTAAAACATTAGAACTCATCAAATCAGAAATCAGAACACCTTTACAACCTGGAAACCCAAAGCACCCTGGTTTTGCATAGGTGAGGCGAGTTTTCTTTTTGGGGAAAAAAGTAACTTAGTCAAACAAACTGTCTTTAAGCTTTAGGGTATCCGCTAGTAACCTCTGAACTCTGACCTAGGCGATGGCATCCAGGGTCACAGCTCTTATTTCACAGATGCATATTACCAGGGTCACAGCAAGTTAACAGCAACACTCATTTAAAACAAAGACGGTTTCATGTAGAGCTGCTGTAGATCTGGATGAATTGGGTGGAGGGATGACAGACTTAAGGCAATGAGAATGAAATGTAGCCAATGTATGCATATTTTGTTTCTGTGTGCTTGCTAGAGTAACTTGGTCCATGACCTCAAACTTTTCGTCCTCGGTGAGCAAACAGTTACGAGTTATGAAGACTAGTGTGCGTGAGTCAGACTTCTCTGTTTACTGTATGCTTGTGGCAGGTCTGGGTCTACTGACCACATCTGGAGTTTTAACAGCATGACACAGCAGCGACTGTGAATAGAGTCTTTATGCCGAGAGAAAGAGAGCAACAGAAAGTATGTAGGGGGGAGAAATCCAGCTAAACAGAAGTAACAAACAGAAAACTGCAGGAGCTGCAGAGAACAAAACAAGAAAGGGTAATTAGAGGATTAAAACTAATGAAAAAGGAAGAATGACAAAGATGAATGAGAAGCATAAGGAGAAAGGCAACAGAGTGAAAAACCAGAGTGATTTACCCGTTTGCAGCCGTGGTCCTCTAGCCGGTCGTCAGCCTTCTGTGCTGGTTTCTTACAGATCGAGGGCAGCGAGTAATTACATGGGCTATCGTTCCAGCGGCCCTCCTACAAACACACACACATACTGTGTAATGAGGGGTTATCATTATGAAGCTGCCATAAATTTAGACTTTTAGGATCACTGTCTTAATTACAAGTATAAAGAAAAGCAGATTCATTCTGAGAGTTGAAAAGGGATAAGGTTTGCTACAAAACACACTCGGCATTAACTCACTGTACCTTTAACTCAATCCTCACAAAACCTCTCAAAACCAGTTCTGGCTATTTCACCCTAAAATTATACTTTTGTCATGATTTGTTTTTTAAAATGTATTTTTTGCGCTATTTTCTTGACAGGATCATTCTATCGTTTAAAATTTGGGATTTGAATATTCTAAAATCACCTATGCATATCTTAAGTCTGCGTTTATGTCAAATATTATTACAGTTTAAAACAACCGTTTTCTATTTTAATCAATTTCTGAATGTAATTTATTCCTGTGATGGCAAAGTTGAATTTTCAGCAGCCATTACTAAAGTCTTCAGTGACGTATTATCCTTCAGAAATCATTCTAATATGCTGATTTGCTGCTTAAGAAACGTGTCTTATTATTATCAATGTTGAAAACAGTTGTGCTGCTTAAAATGTTTGCTGAAGGCATGATACATTAATTTCAGGATTCTTTGATGAATAGAAAGTTTAAAAGAACAGAATTTATTTCAAATAGAAATCTTTGGTAAAATTATAAATGTTTTACTATCATTTTCAATCAATTTAATGTGAATAAATATATACATTTATGAAAAAATTTATTTTGCATTTCTCCTCTTCTATAGCTTGTTTCCCAAACTAGCTGTCAAAAAAACTGTATTTTTTGGCTCCTTAACAAATTGCTTTTGTTCATCTTGTGTTCTTTCCTTTGAATAAAAGTGTCTGCTAAATGCATAAATGTAAATGAATGATATCGCAAATCAAATGTGTGCTATTAAAAAGAAAAAAGCTTACTGATCCCAAACTTTTGAACTATATATATAATTATATTTATATATACTCACAGGCCCCCAGATGGTGACACAATCCTCATTTACATTTCGAAAATTGTTGGGTTCAAATGGATGCCAGTAAGTGAAGATGACTGGAGTGCGATCCGTCCATTCAAAATTCATCTGCATAGCTGTATCATGTAGGCCAATCCATAACTCCTCTATATCTAAAAGACAGGAAAATAGAGAGTCTGAAACATCGCAGACATTTTGCCAAATGATATAAAACATTAAGACTTGTTGCCAGAGACTATATCTTGAATTAAGTTTACTTTTACCCCACTGGCAAATTGTGTTATTTATAAAATTGAATGAGGTTTATGCTCAAGAAAAAGAAAAAGGAGTTTCTGTTTTTACTGGAAAGACAAAGATGCTGATAAAGCAAACGTGTTTCTGTACATTTATGAATAGGCATTTATTTACATGTGTGTATACCTTTCTTCATATGCTTAGTGATGAATTCAAGCTCTGGGAGGGTGTGGATGCTAACGAGGTTAGCCTCCATCTTTTGACACATTTTGTGGGCGGAGCTCCAGTCCAGGTTGTCTGAGTTCAACCTATAGCAGCCCGCCTGGAAGTTTTGCCAGCCTACATCACACTGGTACCGCCCGTCATCTGCCCAGGAGTCTGTTTCAAACACAGACACAGGTGAGATCCTCAAGACCAAACTAGACTTTCAGGTACATCAGCAGAATCTAAAAGCTAAACACTTCTCGGCTTGCTGAAAAACATGCCATTTTGGGGAAAGATACTCAAATTGCATGGCTGGGCCAGACAAGGTTTACCTCTGAAATAAATCAAGTCATATTTAATCATTTAAAGTATAAGTGTAAGCAGCGGTAACATTGCTCTGTACATTTATATGTGAACCACAAGCCAAAAATGTTCGCACACACACACACACTGCACACATACCTGTGGTGAAGGGGTCGAGTGTGGCGTTGGGTCGTTTCTTGCAAATGTAAGGCAGAGCCACTGAACAGTCCCGGTTGTGCCAGCGACCCTGAGCATCGGTACTGATCACTCCACAGTTTTCCTCATCGTCATAGCTTGGCATTTCTACAACACACACACATCCGTGAGATAAATCAGATAAAAATACATCCTTCCTAATGCAAATGAGCTCTAAGAACACAAATGTAGAAAAAGTCTTAATGTAAAATACTGTTTTATATGTAAGAAAAAATATACAGTCAGCTAGTCATTACTGGTTTATCGTTTGATCCTTCAGAAATTATTCTAATATACTGACTTCATGCTCAAGATTTTTTACTTTCATCACTGTTGATAACAGCTGTGCTGATTAATATTTTTTGAAATCATGACTTTTGTAACATTATAAATGAATGGGACTTTTAAGCAATTTAATTTATGTTTTCTGATTAAAAGTAAAAAGAATCTTACTAACCCAAAAATTTTGAACAGTAGTGTAAAATAAATAAATAAATGGACATGAATTAATGATAAAAAAAGGCAGGACATTGATTCAGTTTAAATAATTTAATTGCCGTATGTGAGAAGAAATTATGAAGAGCTAAAAGACACATAAAACTACCAGAGTTATGAAGATTAAACTTAAACAGCTGTCATTATACTAAAATATCGAATGCTCCAATTGTCCAGAATTAATTATTCAGCTTTTAATAGCTGAAGCGTAAAGTTAGCTAAAGGTTATAAAATTGCTAAAGTTTTCGAGTCTTTTTCAAATTTTTCTAATATATACTGATCCAATGTCCAAGTGAGGGCGGATACATGAGGGTGTGGCTGTAAGGGGTGTGGCCTTACCTGTTTCCCAGTTTAGATATTTGAGAGGGGCGGAGTCAGCCCACTGCCAGCCTCCATTGAGATCTAAATCATTGAGGCCCATCCACAGAGTGGCGCTGTACCCAGTTAGCAAACCTACAGTACACACACACTTCATAAACACATTCCACTGAGCTTTAAACAAAAATGAGAGCAGCAATTTCTGCCTTGTTTGTTCTGCAATTACCAGAATCCTTTCATTTTAATCCCTTTGCAAAACAAATCATTTTTAAAGTAATGAATATAACCATGTTTATATGCCTCCATCTCTCACCGTTGATAAAGATTTGTTCCTCTACTTTAGTGATGCTGAGCAGATCCGCTCCCTGCTGTTGGCAGCTGGTCCGTGCTTCACTCCAGGACAGCGTGGCCTGAAAGTTAAACTGGTAACAGTTATCCATCAAAGGGTTTATGTCCCAAAACGTCTCACAGTCAGTACCTTTGGAAAGAGAGAGAGATGCATTTTAGTGAGCTGGAAGATGTGCTCTATGATGTACAGTAGTCTCACATTCCAGCTTCCAGACAGTGAAAGAACGTTCTGAATTTAACAGGTCAGCTCTATGAGTGACGTGAGCAGCATCAGATGGATTCACTCACTCTTCACTGGGCAGAAGCCCCAGCGCTGGTCCTTTCCGTAATCATGAGTAGTGGCACACCAGTGAAAGCCATCCTCCCTGCCCACACTGGTGCAACTGTGGAACCACTGGCCATCGTACAGGAAGGGGAAGTAGCATGGGCTGCCGTGAGAGTTTCCTTGGATGGTGTAGATTTCTATGGAGAAGAAGAGACAGAGAAACATATAAGATCACTAACTTCTAGAAGGAATTCATGATTATCAGGGAAGGCAGATAATGATAAATACATAGTTTTCACATGGATACAAACATCAGCCAAATTAATAAATGTGACCCTGGACGACAAAATCAGTCTTAAGTGTCAATTTTCAGAAATTGAGATTTATACATCATCTGAATACATAAGCTTTCCATTGATGTATGGTTTGTTAGGATCTGACAATATTTGGCCGAGATACAACTATTTGAAAATCTGGAATCTGAGGGTGCAAAAAAATCTAAATATTGAGAAAATCGCCTTTAAAGTTGTCCAAATGAAGTTCTTAGCAATGCATATTACTAATCAAAATGAAGTTTTGATACATTTACGTAAATAAATTTACAAAATATCTTTGTGGAACATAATATAACATAATATTTACTTAATATCCTAATGATTTTTGGCATAAAAGAAAAATCGACAATTTTGACCCATACAATGCATTTTTGGCTATTGCTACAAATATACCCCAGCGACTTAAGACTGGTTTTGTGGTCCAGGGTCACAAATGTAAATGTAGGAGAGGGAGCATTTTAACCCTAACCCTAAGGACATAACCGATTAACAGATACATTTTATTGCTGTCAACTTCTTTTATGCGAGTTTTAGTATCGACAGTACATTCCACCATAAAGCAGTTATCTCAGAGGTAACAATGTAAACCTGGCAGTTACTGTATGGGTGAAAACTTCTTTTCATTTGGTCAGACTGTGCGGCCGGACATAACTGTGTTAAAATAGCTTCTAAAACCACTTCAGTTGTGCATTGTCATGCTACCCAAGAAAAAACATGGATATAGTCATTAGACAGAAACATTGATTTTCATTTTACAGATGGATAGACAGAAGGACAGAAAAGACAGACAAACAGACAGATAGAACAATGGATAAGCAGAATGAACAACAGTAGATAGACAGACAGAAAAATAGATATAAAGACAGAACAATAAATAGAACAAACAAACAACCAATAGACAGGCACAAAGACGGACGGACGGACAGACAGACAGACAGACAGACAGACAGACAGACAGACAGACAGACAGACAGATGACAGATAGACAGACAGACAGACAGACAGACAGACAGACAGACAGACAGACAGACAGACAGACAGACAGATAGATAGATAGATAGATAGATAGATAGATAGATAGATAGATAGATAGATAGATAGATAGATAGATAGATAGATAGATAGATAGATAGATAGATAGATAGATAGATGCAGTGGAATATATGATAATTGATAGTCAGTTCATGTCTTTGTGAAACTTCTGCCTCTCTTCCTGAACTCTGTTACCCCTCCTCTCTCCTTCCCTCTTTGCATTTTCTCACTTTCTTCCTCTCAATTGCCCCTCGGTTGGAATGCAGCTGTTACTATAGAAACCCCTGGGCATTCTGTCTGACTGTACAGATTAGCTCTCAGTCTACAAAGAAAGAAAACGTGGGGGGGGGGGGTATACAAAGACAAAAAGAGAGATAACTATATAGGAAATACAGAGAGCACATGTCAGACTGAAGAGAGGGTGTGTAGCTGTGTTACAGTTCTGCTGCTGCTGTAGTTCAGAGCTGTGGAAAAGTAGGACACATACACACATCCAAAAACTTCACTCTCGGCTGAACTTCAGAACTTACGCAGTTTCATTCTTGTATACGCAAACACACACACGCACACACACACACACAAACACACACACACAAAAGCATAAAAACAGCTCTGTGTTGGCACACATCAGTGGCAACTTTCTGTCAGGAACTCTCCAGAAGCGATGCTCACTGAGACCACGAAACACAGAGGTGAGAGGAAAGAGAGGGGAGGAATATTTTCTGTGGAGCGTCTGCTTCTGAAACAGTTTTGGTTTCAAGTAAATTGCCATTCCACTTAATGATTCTGGTTCCTTAACGAATCCATTGAAAATTTCTGCTAGTTCGTTTTAAGGCCCCAATAATTATGTATACTAAACAAAAATGCTATAAAAATAATTTTCAGTAAAATATTTTAATACAATATTTTTTAAATATTGTTCTCTTCATTTAATATAATAATCTTTTTAATTAAAATGTAATTTTATTCTAACTAAATTCTCTTCTGAATGTAAAATATTTAAAATATAACAATATTCGTTACATTCAGTGATGAAGAAAATATTTTAAAGCATCTAAATACTGTTCTGAATTTGTATATAGATTTAATATAATAGTATTTTTAAAGTATCATTCTGTGCTAAATGTGTATCTGAATGTGTATAACTATTCACTATTCAGTCATATAAACAACCAGTTAGTTTAAATACTGATTTAATAGGATAGTTCACCCAAAAATGAAAATTTTGTCATTAATTACTCACCCTCATGCCGTTCCAAACTCGGAAGACCTTGGTTCCCTTGCAGTCTATGGAGGGTCAGAGATTTTCATCTCTCAGATTTCATCAAAAATATCTTAATTTGTGTTCCAAAGATGAATGAAGGTCTTACAGGTTTGGAACGACATGAGGGTGAGTAATTAATGACAAAATTTTCATTTTTGGGTAAACTAACCCTTTAAGACTCAAGTTTTAAGTACACATAACCGATAACTCATGAGGTGGAGAAGGATTCATTCAAAAGAATTGTCTCATAAGAGTCATTGGTTAATGAATCGGACTACAGTGGTCTTGCTGTATGCTTGTTTTTGCGTGCAACCAGCGAAGACAATGTTATAGACAGATATGTCAATTTATTGTCTTGGTATTATTGTCTTTTTGTATTATTTTGTGGCACCCAGTATCCCATCACATGTAATGCAATCTCACCACCGAGCCGAAACATCACTTGCATCTAGCATTCAGTAGCATCAAAGCGGTTATGGCTAGAAGGGATACAGCTCCGACCGAAATTAATTTTCTACCTATTAGATTGTGTTTTATTAACGTCTACACCTACCCCTTACAAGAATGAAAAAATAGAAATTATTGTTGTACAGTGTGACAAAAATTACGCTGTATTGATGTGCGCATGCCCAGTAGCGCCATACGTATCCCCTCTAGCCTTAACCCATCAAAGCACACCTGCTAAATAACAGTGCAGGAAACACTCTCAAGAGTATTTTTGTACATTGCTCCATCAACATGTGCAGACGAATGCAAACATTAAAGAATTGTTAACATAACCAAACGTCATGAAATTTGAAAAAATCTTAGTCTTCTATAAAACCACAATGTACATCAGTGATGTTATGACCTAAAATAAATGAAACCTAGTCCATCTGAAAGAACTTCCGGAGCATTACAAAAAATCCTCAGTCATTGTGATCTTACTAAACCGCAAATGAACTACTTTGGAGCAATGAATGGCTGTGATTTCAGAACTAAATTAGTCACTATGAGTAGACAGCTTGTCTGATGGGACTGAGACTGAGAGACGACTGGGCCTCAGCACTGTATACAAACACTGGCCAGACTTTTTAATTGGCTTCTTTTTTTGGTGAGTAGCCAATCAGGACAAATTTAGTTGCCCTTGGCAAAAAACATCCACTCGCGAAAAACTAAATATCACTGAGGTCCAAAAGACATGTGGCCTAGTTTAAGCATCCTTTACTCTGTCCGGACTACCTTCCTCGCCCTTTGTTTCTTTTCTTTTTTTTTTAAAACAATCTTTTCTTGACCCTTTACTCATTTTTTCTTTCCACTATTTTCAATAACACTGAAAACAAAAACAAGACATTTTCTTATTGGATCTTATTGGTCCACATAGCTGTACTCTACCCTTCAAAAGTTTGTTGTTCTTTTGTTTTCTTTTTTCTTTTTTAAAAAAATCAATGCTTTTATTCAGCAAAGAGGCTGATGAAGAGCCTGCGTGCTCGAAACATAACACACTATGCAAATTTTTAAAAATAAATTTCTTTGATACCTTTGGAGCTTTGGTGTTGCCGACTTTGCATCTCTAATATGCTTCTACTTGTTTTTTAGTTGAGATCGATGTTGCTTACTCTTTATTCAGCAAAGACTCATTAAATTGATCACAAGAGACATTAAAGACATAATAATGTTACAAAATATTTCTATTTTAAATAAATGCCGCTCTTTTGAACTTTCTTGCCATCATGGAATCCTAAAATAAATGCATCACGGTTTCCACAGAAATATTAAGCAGCACAACTGTTTTCAACAAACACTGTTTTTGCTGTATTATGATAAAATAATGCAGCTTTGGTGAGCAGCATACAAGACTTCTTTTTCAAAAACATTAAAAAAATCTTACCAACCCCAAACTTTTGAAAAGTAATGTATATTAATCATCAAATAAATGCTGACTGGATGCAATTTCCTTTAGTGTGGACATGCAAATTACTGATATTGTGTAAGAAACAACAACTTTTAATGTGCTGACCTCGGTATGACTTGGCGCAAAGATCTTGATTGTCATAGACTCGCCACAGAGACTTTTGGGAGGGGGATCTTGCAGGCGGGGAGCTGGCAGTCGAGACATTGCCGGTGTTGAGGAGTAATTTAGGGGAGGGTAAGTAATTTTCAAGTATCTCCAAGAACTTGCTGCAGCTCCAGGTCCAGCGCACTCGTGGAGGCTCGTAGTCGCACCGAAACACGCCCAGTGGTGACTTCTCGCCAAATGTGCTCATGTTGCCCGTGGTGATGCCCAGGCAGAGGGAGGAGCCAATGTTGAAGAGCCGCCCCCTGGTCACCCATTTCCACAGCTGGGCGTCACCCGTGCAGGAAGAAGAGAGGTAGAGCATGTGATCTCGTACCCCCAGGCAGCCCTGCGCTCCCTCGTGGAAAAACGCGAAAGTGTCCGATTCATCCGTATGTGCTGTTGCAGAAAGAGAGAGAGAGAGAGAGAGAGAGAGAAGTTATTTATCTGACACTGACATCCTGTACAAGAGAAATCTGATATCCCTGAAATCGTAAATATGGAAAGATCATTAATGTTTGATTCCAGCCAAGACATTTACAAAGGTTTGTAATGATTTTACACACCATTAAACCAAATGACTGATCCTACAGAGACAATTTCCGTCAAACTCTCAATGTCATGTGACCAAAACTGTTTTTGACTCACAGCTATTTTCGTAATACATTATTACTGCAGCAAACCCCTTCTGATTCTCTTTCACCGACTCATATGTTCAACAAAAACAAGCAGTTCTTATCCAACACAAGCAAAGCACAAATCCTGTTCAAACAATCCCACAAAATGTTTGTATGTGCTTTGACTTGCCTCAGTTGTAAAACAGTGATTTCATTACAGGTGAAAAGCAATTGTTTGAGGGAAATCTGCAGTTTCATGTAATCATATTCTGTATGTGTGGCTTTCATAATGGCTGCTCTCTATGGTATAATATGTCCTGCAATTGGAACATTTCATCTGTTTTTTTTTTTTTTTATCTCTGCATGCTTTGGTTTTGGAACACATCATATGTCTGACTGCAAATAGATAGTAATTTACAAAAACAAAACAGAAATTGCTCTGGGAGAATGCAGACATTGGCAATATTCCTCTTTTGTGTGAGCACACACATTTATCCCGGTTTCATCATAACTGCACCCATCAGTGACTTGTGGTGGTCTTCTGAATCTATGTCCTCTAGATACATATACACATTATATATTTATTTATTTTAAAGAATTCTCTTATGCTCGTCAAGGCTGCAATTTATTATCAAAATGCCAAAATACAGTAAAACAGTAATATTGTGAATTATTGTTACAACTTAAAAGAACTGTTTTCTATTTGAATATATTTTCAAATGTAATTTATTCATGTGATGAAAAGTTGAATTTTCAGCATCATTACTGCAGTCTTGAGTGTCACATGATCCTTCAGAAATCATTCTAATAAGCTGATTTGCTGCAGTTTTCATTATCAGTGTTGGATTTTCAATGATCAGTTTTCTCATGATTCATTGATGATTATAAAGTTCAAAAGAACTTATATTGCTTTTTCTAACATTAAAAATGTCTCCATTCACACTTTTGATCAATTTAATGCATCCTTGCTGAGTAAATATATCGAAGCAATGTCGCATCAAAATCATATGTTTTATTACTATAAGATATAGCAATAAATAACTACTCACGAATAATCATTTATAGTAATTTGATTTTAACATGACTGAAATTGATGATATCTGAATGGATGACGTATTGGTTTAACCTGTTCAGATGATTTGTAGACCGTTTGCAAACATAATAGGCTGCGTTACCTTGTTGTCAAGTTAATTACTGGTGTCAAAATTTATTTACTAGTGTCACTGAGTTCAATCTCATATTTTGCAATATTTGTTTTGTTTTTGTACTGTTGATTATTTTCTTAGAAAAAATGAACCATACACCATAAAGCTGCTACCAGATACTCACAGTACAGTAAGAATAAATACATATATTGGTATTTGGCTAGGTATATGTTGTTTAGAGAGAGAAGGACAGGGAAAAGACATGGCTAGGAGGAGAGTCGAGCAGAAGGCAGAAGAGCCAAGCCCAGCAGCGTTCCCAAACACCAGTCTGGTTTCTTTTTATACTTGCATTCTGCCTTTCTCTCTCTTTATCTTACTCTCTCGTGCACCCTCTCATTCCTGCAGGGGGGAATGCAAGGTTACAACCACAACGTCAGACAGAAAGAAAATCAGAGCAAAAGAAAGAAAGAGACAGGGGAAAAAAACTGAAGAAAGACCCGAGAGAAACACAGCTGTGTTTCCAAACAAGCAGGGAAAAGGGAAATGGGATCAATCCAAAAACAAACAGGACCTTCTCTTCTTTGAAAACAAAACAGAGACAGAAAGTTGAATGAGACCCTGGGAGACTTTCTGAACATCAATGCTCAAACATATATTTCCATAAGTAAGCATGCTGTCAAAAAGAACTTCTGTAACAGTGTCAAATAAAGTAAATCGGTGTTATGTAAAGGTAAATACACAGTGGCTCAGTTTTACCTGGATCTGGCAACAGAACATGGAAAATCCAAGATCAAGTTTTTAACTAGTGAGATGTAAAATAGCAAGAACTGAAAATGTGAACAAATGTAACTAGGACAATTCTTTCCATGAGGTTCTGATTCCACTTATTAATGACGCGCAATTCGTGACAAACCGGGATTAAAACAAGTCTTTCCATCTTCCTGCAGAACACCAGAAGAATTTGAGGGCATCATGTGATCTGAGTGAGTCATATAATTGGTGGAGGTAAGACCCTGGGGAGACATATTTCAGGAGGAAGGATGGTACAGACATGCGTCTTCACACAAACATCAAAGAGTTTCTCTCCACTTCTGACAGATAAAGGGCAAAGCAGGCTCAGGCAATTCATGAGCATCATCTTAATGCCTTCATTATAAATCAAGGCTTTACTTAAATGAATAATTACGGGCGTTTCAATAAAAACAAAAAAGATGAATGACAGTGTTTCAGTCTAATAATTTATGATTCACCTTCTGATGAATAGGTCAGTTTTTCATTTGATCAGATCAGGAATACATTTTCAGATTTTGTCTGAAACTATATATATATATATATACACAGTATATATAAGCCCAATTAATTCATTTTTAATTAAATTAATTAATTAACTGAAAAAAAAACAAAAAAAACACTTACAACTACATATTCATAAAAAAGAAAACCCAAAGAGCTATCATCATCAGCAACGTAAGTTACTTAAAACAAGGTTGCTGCAAGGGAATCATTGCTTTGAATAAAAGCATCTGCTAAATGACGACTTACTTCCAGAACTACTGCATAACATAAAACAGAAACAAATCCCATGACAACTGCCGTAGGATGTCAGTAAATAATGCATTAAAGAGCATGCTGTGATAAATAAGAAATATTAGACAGATTGTAATGTAAAGTGTCTTCAGATCAGCAGTGGTTGTGTGATTAAAGAGAAATGAATGGCTACGGGTGATTTGTCTGAAGTGCTGTTAGAGCACTGAGAGGAAGAATACCATCCATTAGAAGCTTGCCGGACAGTTATTGAGTAGGCCGACAGCTTACAGGAAGGAACTTTTTTCAGCCTGTGGTTTTGGCACGAATGCTCCTGAACCACCTTCTTCCAGATGGTAGAGATGAGAACAGACCATGGCACGGATGAGGCTGCGCAGCTAAACGAATTGTTTTTGCGATCACTGGTTACATAATGCTGATGATGACATTGATATAACTAGTGTGGGCGAAATTTGTATCTGCATCAGAGACTGTGGAATGTCTCCAATTAATTGTTGTCTTAAGGTTTAAAGTGGGCCTAAAACACGCCTGATTCACAACTTGCCATCTGAAACAGTTAACCACACTAACACCAACTCAGAGCTCCATTGCTACGTTAATGATATTCCAAGCCAGGCAATAACCAGTTGCTGTTATCTTAGCAATTAGCAATGTTCTGATTAGTGTTGTTTGACTACTATTGGTTTTCTAACAGCCTATGTGCAGAGCGGCTGATTTAATGCTAACATATACACTTAAACAATACAATGCACTGGTGCCAAATAAAATGTACACAAAATTGTGAGAATGCAGAGGACACTTATTTTACATACTTATTTAATCAAAACGAATGACTGATTTATCAGGACTTATCAGTTAATTTGTCTATTTTACAGAGAAAACTTATTTAAAACTTCTTTTTTTTGACGTATGGTTCCATGAAGAACTTTAAATATCCATAGAACCTTTCCAGAGCACAAAAGGTTCTTAGAAAAAAAAGTTATATAGATTCTTCAAAGGCTGTTCACTGAAAGACTCTTTAAAGAACCAAAATGGTTCTATAGGATCACTGCAAAACCCCCTTTTAGAACTTTTATTTTTAGGAGTGCACTTCTGTGTTTTTCAAATCTACTATCGCCAACATATTAGAAACTAGTCAACGGCTTTGGAATTTGGGGTGTAAATCCCCATGAAAAATACAAAGGATACCAGAAAATGGAAAAGGCAGAAGAAACAGGCGCTCGGTGGGGGGGACTCCACTCCATGAAAGGGTGTGTGAGCTTAGTCATGTGGTGGTATGTGGTTTTCCTGAACCCTGATTCTAAGCAACCAAAGCTAAACGTTTATTATTATGACAGATGTATTTTTGTTTCTCCCTTCCCCTTTTTGTAGGAGGGTAATGAGTACGGGATATGAGAGAGAGATGGAGTTAGGGGGAGGAAGGTAACAAACCAGCTGGGAGACAGGGAGGAAAAAAAGAAGCAGTGAGGGAGCAAAAGGAAGGGTGCAGAGAGAGGTCAGGGTTTTGTATAGATGATCCTTATATTCTGTAAACACTGAGATTGACCAACAAACAGGAAATTCCGGCCGGTATTTGTTTCTCGGCTCCCGTTACTGAGCCCTTAACCTAGCCAGAGCTGTGACCTGAGATCCAACCCCAACTGAGACAGAAACAGATATAAGAAAAGGGTCTGCTCCCAGTTTTTTTTACTGTACTGGCATGTTTTTAACACAAAAAAATTGAAAAATCATCATCAATGATAATAATTGAAAAAAATTTTTTTTAAAAAGCTAGAGCTAGAGAAAAAGCTAAAAACATGCAAAAAAATATGATATTACAACAATAATAAATTCCAAATATTAAAACAATTACTTAATTATTTTCCAAAAAGCACTTATATATTAAATATATAATTAAAGCATTGAATGATCAGTAGAATGGTGCTAAATTGTAATTTTATTTAATTTCTATGTTACCAAAATGTGCATGCTGATTAAAATTAATAGAAAAATAAAAAGATAATGACAGACTGGGTAACCAGATTCTAAATTGAGCATTACATATTAAATATCGAAATACAATATTTTGATGATGAAAATATCAAATTTTTAGTCATTTAAATATTTAATTAAAAAAGATTTAATACAAAATTGAAAACTGATTCAGTAGATTGTTGTTATGATTAAACAAAACACTCAAAAGACCTGAGGTGACACTGCAACTACAGCATTTTGCGTCAGGTCTTTGGTGACGTATTTTTAGCTTGTTCAACAACACTGCTCTGTTCTTCAAAACTTTTTTTCTTTTTAATAAGGTTGTGACAGTCCCTGACACAGAGGTGCAAAAACCTATCCGGTCTCTGCTGGACTGTGAAGTTGAGAGAAGCACTAAAAACTATACAAGACCACCGAGACGTAGACAGCCCTCAGCTGCGACTCGTTATTGTGTAACTGGATATATTTAGGGCACATCTGCTTACGGGGTGAGAATCAAGCGCTTGAGAACACAGGTTAACAGAGCAGTGAGAAACCTAGAACATGCTTCTGCAAACAAGCATAACGACTGTGCCTTTATAACGAAAAACGTCCCTTTCGACCAAGTTGCACTATAAAACATAAAAGCTGTGCTGATGGTGCTGCGTCTGTGAATGAGTTTCCTGAATGAATCTTTCAGATAAAGACACTCTTGTTTGTTAAGAAAACGAACCAAGGAATGAACCTGTTTCTATAGTTTGTTGAAAGAAAGTATGCAGCTGACACAGCTGGCAAAATGATGAAAATTTTCAAATGGCTTTGCTTTGTTGCGCTTTTGTTTAAACACCATTTTTACCAGAGTTTCATCTTTTATACCAGGTAAGTTAACAAAGCTTTCACGCATTAAAAACATCATGTTTATAATGAATCATTCAAGTAAACCATTCAATGACTCAAAAATACCACGCAAAAGGTCGCCACCTACTGGCGTAACCTGCAGAAAGTATCAACAAAGTGAGTTCTCTCAGTGAATCGATTCAAATGATCCGAGTCACTGGAACGAATCAATAGCCCCAGCACCAGCGCTCGCACTCCCCTCCCCCGGTCTCTCGTTCTCTTCTCACATCTGGTTCCACTCAGAGTTTGGACTTTCGTGGCATTCCTTCACATCAGTGCAGCCAGAGCCAACATAACACAACAGCGCCCCAAATAAAACCAAGCCTCACATTATTAGTATTATTTTTAAATCACATAACACGTCTATAATCATGACAACAAAGCAGTCAGAAAAAGGCATACGAAAAAAAGTGATAATGAAGCGTAAATGTTTCCTACCTGAGTGCACGGTGCTCCGCTCCAGGCTTAATAGTAGAAATAAATATAAAGTGCATCTGCAAACATTTATCCACGCGCGACTCCAACAGCCCTCCCGGTGCCCGCCACCGTGCTGATGCATGCCCGCGGAAAGGTGAAACGGAGAGAAAAACGGAGGATTTCCCGCTTTCCCGCAGAGAGAGAAGCAGGAACGGTGAAGAACAGACAGGCTTTGAGAGTGTCAGTGTCGCTGTGTGCGTGGACTGTGATGAGTTCAGAGTGAATGAGAGGGGCAGACCGCTCACTTTCACTGCACACGTCCCAGGAAAGTGAAGCAGAAGAAGGCGGAGAAATAGCCTAAGTTTGAATGACTACCCGATACCCGGGATAAGTGTCCAGGACTCAGAATTTACTAGAAGTTCGCAACTCTTTGCTCTGAGGCAAGAGAACCCGACGTTGTTCATTCTTTGTGTATATTTCAGCACTGGTTTGTTATACTTGGGGAAAGAAACAGCGTAGCCTACTTAAAAGGCTCCTCTGACAAAATCAAGTAAATATTATACCCTGCATGTTTTCTGAAGTTAGCACATAAGGTTAGACTAACACAAAAAAATGTATTACAGACCAATAGTTTTCATACACATATATGACACTCCACAAATACCTACAATCTAGGCAAGGGCCTAAAACCCAAATGGTCAAACAAATGGATAGTGGAAGGAAGTGCTTAACCTCAGGAGGTCAAACTAAATCGCGATTAATCGCATCCGACATATAAGTTTTTGTTTGCATAATATACGTGTGCTCTGTGTATAGGCCTATTTTATTATGTATATATAAATACACACTCATACAGTATATATTTTGAAAATATTTGCATGTCTATATTTATATCATTTCTATTATAAATATTTAATATATAAAAATTTATATTTTCTGAAATATATACGTGCATGTGTTTATACAGTGGGGCAAAAAAGTATTTAGTCAGCCAGCAATTGTGCAAGTTCTCCCACTTAAAAAGATGAGAGAGGCCTGTAATTTTCATCATAGGTATACCTCAACTATGAGAGACAAAATGAGAAAAAAAAATTCAGAAAAATCACATTGTAGGATTTTTAAAGAATTTATTTGCAAATTATGGTGGAAAATAAGTATTTGGTCAATAACAAAATTTCATCTCAATACTTTGTTATATACCCTTTGTTGGCAATGACAGAGGTCAAATGTTTTCTGTAAGTCTTCACAAGGTTTTCACACACTGTTGCTGGTATTTTGGCCCATTCCTCCATGCAGATCTCCTCTAGAGCAGTGTTTTGGGGCTGTCGCTGGGCAACACGGACTTTCAACTTTTCGATGGGGTTGAGATCTGGAGACTGGCTAGGCCACTCCAGGACCTTGAAATGCTTCTTCTGAAGCCACTCCTTCGTTGCCAGGCGGTGTGTTTGGGATCATTGTCATGCTGAAAGACCCAGCCACGTTTCATCTTCAATGCCCTTGCTGATGGAAGGAGGTTTTCACTCAAAATCTCACGATACATGGCCCCATTCATTCTTTCGTTTACGGATCAGTCGTCCTGGTCCCTTTGCAGAAAAACAGCCCCAAAGCATGATGTTTCCACCCCATGCTTCACAGTAGGTATGGTGTTCTTTGGATGCAACTCAGCATTCTTTGAGTTTTTACCAAAAAGTTCTATTTTGGTTTCATCTGACCATATGACATTCTCCCAATCCTCTTCTGGATCATCCAAATGCTCTCTAGCAAACTTCAGACGGGCCGGACATGTACTGGCTTAAGCAGGGGACACGCCTGGCACTGCAGGATTTGAGGCCTTTGTTACTTTGGTCCCAGCTCTCTGCAGGTCATTCACTAGGTCCCCCGTGTGGTTCTGGGATTTTTGCTCTCAGTTCTTGTGATCATTTTGACTCCACGGGTGAGATCTTGCGTGGAGCCCCAGATCGAGGAGATTATCAGTGGTCTTGTATGTCTTCCATTTTCTAATAATTGCTCCCACAGTTGATTTCTTCACACCAAGCTGCTTACCTATTGCAGATTCAGTCTTCCCAGCCTGGTGCAGGTCTACAATTTTGTTTCTGGTGTCCTTTGACAGCTCTTTGGTCTTGGCCATGGTGAAGTTTGGAGTTGGACTGTTTGAGGTTGTGGACAGGTGTCTTTTATACTGATAACGAGTTCAAACAGATGCCATTAATACAGGTAACGAGTGGAGGACAGAGGAGCCTCTTAAAGAAGAAGTTACAGGTCTGTGAGAGCCAGAAATCTTGCTTGTTTGTAGGTGACCAAATACTTATTTTACCGAGGAATTTACCAATTAATTCTTTAAAAATCCTACAAAGTAATTTTCTGGATTTTTTTTTCTCATTTTGTCTCTCATAGTTGAGGTATACCTATGATGAAAATTACAGGCCTCTCTCATCTTTTTAAGTAGGAGAACTTGCACAACTGGTGGCTGACTAAATACTTTTTTGCCCCACTGTATATATATAATAAATATACACAGTACACATACATATATTATGTAAACAAAAACTTTTATTTTGGATGCGATTAATCGCGATTAATCGTTTGACAGCACTAATTATTATTATTAATGTTTTTAATTAATTAATGAAATTATTTATTTTATTATTTTAGCTGTTGACCAAAACATATTCAAGTTTAAGTTATATAATGAATATGAGCTGAAGCAAAGCAAATGGAGCAAAGTTGATTGGGTGGCGCTTCATAGCACAAATAGACGATGACCCAAAACATACAGCAAAAGCAACCCAGGAGTTTTTGAAGGTAAAAAAGTGGAATATTTTGCAATGGCCAAACCAGTCTCCTGATTTCAACCCGATTAAGCATGTATTTCACTTGCTGAAGACAAAACTAAAGGCAGAAAGACCCACAAACAAACAACAACTGAAGGCAGCTGCAGTAAAGGCCTGGCAAAGCATCACAAAGGAGGAAACCCAGTCTCTGGTGATGTCTATGAGTTCCAGACTAAAGGCAGTCAGTGCCTGCAAAGGATTCTCAACAAAATATTAAAAATGAATATTTTATTCATGATTACATTAATTGGGGGTCTCTTTATAAAAATGGTTGTAATTCCTAAGAATTTTGTGTTATATTTTTGTTCAACCCCTTGAATTAAAGCTTAAAGTCTGCATTTCAATTTCATCTTGATTGTTTCATTTTAATTCTATTCTGGTGGAATACAGAGCTGAAATTATGAAAATTGTGTCAGTGTCCAAATATATGGCCCTAACAGTATGTACACACACACACACACAAGCACGTCTTTTTCCAAAACATTTTCGTAATATGTTCCTTGCTGGTGGAATAATCTTCTCAACCCCATCCAGAATGCTGAATCCCTGACAATATTAAAGAGACAGCTGAAAACAAATCTTGTTTGACTGCATCCTACTTTAAAAAAAACCAAATCACTTCTCTACGGTTTCACTTTTCCTTGACCACTCCCTGTTGTAGCAAGCACTTCTCGTATTTATATGATGAATCCCTTTTTGTGTTCCTCATATTTGATTTCCTCATATTCTCACTTTGGATAAAAGCATCAGCGAAATGAATAAATGTAACGGACACAAAAAAAAAGAAAAGAAAAACATGTTACTTTTAATGCAAAATGAATGTTATTGTTATATAAAGTTTATCAAAGATGTCACACCAAAAAAATTGTTTTTCAAGATTTGCTCCTCTAATGGATTAAAGTCATGACCACATTCATTCAGTCATTAGTCTTTGCTCCAAGCTGTCACAGAACCCTCTTAAAATGTACTAATATGTAATTAATAATTACACTTTAGGTACTAATATGTAACTTAATGGTAGTAATATAATGCCCAGTGACAGCTTTACTTACTGCCAGTAGAAACACAATTATGTTGGACAAACTTTGTGAGACAGCCTGAGATATGACAGGAGAATACTTTGACTCAAGCTGTGGATGTTTTTGACACTCCTTGTACTGCTTGGCAATCCAGGACAGGTTCTGTAATGTAATCGCGCATGAGATCACTAGGCCAGAGTAAATAATTGGGTGGAGTGGTTTGGTTTGGTTGGAATAGTTAAGACAGGCCTGCTTTGGTAAAGCAATCAACCACAGGTTCTAGCTGCTGCTTGCCTACATGTTTGTTCAAAACAATCCCCAAATGGTGAGTTGCCGAGACTGGAAGTCTGCTTAAGATATAAATGAGAGTTCTTTTTTGTAACACAGTTGTGTAAAAATTAAATAAAAAAGAATAAAGCAATAATTGCATATATAACGCATGTTATTAGGGTCTTTGCAGACTGTGGGTGACTACTGATTCAGTGACTTCACGAAGTCGGGTTCAAAATAATTATAATCCCTGTAATTGATTTTGACCATGAAGTCAAACAGCTGTTGAACATTTTTAAACGGTCCAAAAGCATTTGGCTCTGCTTCAGACTGAATAGGTCAATGATTCATCCAGCATCCATCCAAACTATCTGTTTCTGATTGAATAGAAAATTATAGGGTTTCAGAGATTTCACAACCCATTCCCGAGCACTGCATACTAACAAATCCACACTTTCTCGAACACCGAAATCCACAGACTGCAAGTCTAATGCCTTGCCTTTCCAAGATTTCTCCAGCAGGTTTCACATTGAATTTGACTTCAGCGCAGTCATTCTGCAAAGGTCATGCAGTGGGCACAGTTGCACATCTTGGCGTACAACTGATAAATACTGCAAATCCAGCTTTGCTGAGGAGCTGGAAGGAAAACACAGACACAGATACCCTGAGGTGAGATGCAACCTGGATAAGTCAGAAGCAGGTACATCCCGCCCACTGAACGAACGAGAGACAAACAACGGAAAAAACACTGCTCTACACACATTTGACAGCATTTCAAAAACAGCAAGGGAGTTATCAATAAGTCTGTTGTGAATTTATCAGGTCTAATAATCAACTTGAAAAATCTGGTTTCTTCACATGCAAGAAATGACATGAAAACACTGGTTTTGCATTGTTAGGTCTTTGATACAGACCAGATGCAAGTAAACAAAGCCCAAAAATGCTTTATTTATGTTTAATAATGGACACCTTAATTTATTTAGGACACTGAATTACTAAATTTACTAAAACACACAACTATAATGACTTATTTTGATAAAGTGATCATTCTAACTCAAAAACAAAAATTTACCAATGCCAAACTACCTGCTATTAAGTGTAAGGAAAACATCGGATCCAGTGCAATGTTACTTCAGTATAATTTACATAGGAATATTTTGAATACAATTTCTATTATTATTAAATTTTTATTAAAATGAATTGTATAGTTTAATTTTATGCTTTTGTCATTAAATAAATAAATAAAAACACACACACACATATACATATGTACACACACGCACACACACACACACACACACACAGTAATAGCCAAAAATATCAGCACCCTTGGTAAATATGATCAAAGAAGGCTGTGAAAATTAATCTGTATTGTTAATCCTTTTGATCTTTTATTTACAAACAATTCACAAAAATCTAACCTTTCATTGGATAAGAATTTTAAATGGGGGGAAATAAAAGAAAAAAATTCTTATGAGCAAAATATCTCTCAAGTATATTCCCATTCATATTCACAATTTTGAGCACTCCAGGGTGATTATGAACATGAAATTATCCAGCCATGGCTTCCTGTTTCACAGAAATATAAATAGGAAGGTAAACAAAGCCCAAATTCCCTTAATCATCCATCACAATGAGAAAAACCAAAGAATATATTTCTGATGTGCAGCAAAAGATAACTGAGCTTCACAAATTAGTGAAGTGGTTTTAAGAAAAGAGCTAGAGCAGTGAAAATTCCCATTTCCACCATCAGGGCAATAATTAAGAATTTCCAATCAACATAACATGTTATGAAACTGCCTGGAAGAGGACGTGTGTCTATATCGTCCTAATGCACGGTGAGGAGGAGAGTTTGAGTGGCTAAAGACTCTCCAAGGACCACAGCTGGAGAATTGCAGAAAATAGTTGAGTCTCGGGGTCAGAAAAATTGTCAAACAGCACCTACATCACCACATGTTTTTTGGAAGGGTTTCAAGGAAAATTCTCCTCGCTCATCCAAAAACAAACTCCGGCATATTCAGTTATCAGACACGACTGGAACTTCAAATGGGACTGGATGAAAATGAGCTTTTTAGCAGCAAACACTCAAGATGGGTTTGGTGAACACAGGGATAAAAAGTACCCCATGTGTACAATGAAATACACTGCTGTATTTTTGATGTTGTGGGCCTATATTTCTGCTGGAGGTCCTGGACATCTTGTTTAGACACATGGCATCATGGATTCTATCAAATACCAACAGATAAAAAATCAATAAGTGACTGACTCTGTTAGAAATCTTATAATGGGCCATGTTTGGATCTTCCAACCGTACAATAATCCAAACACAAACCTCAAAAACAACACAAAAATGGGTCACTGAGCACAAAACCAAGCTTCTGCTGGCCATTCCAGTCCTCTGACCTGAACCCTGTAGAAAATGAGTGGTGAACTGAAGAGAAGAAGCACCAACATGGAGCTGGGAATCTAAAGGGTCTGGAGTGATTCTGGATGAAGGAATGGTCTCTGATCTCTTGTCAGGTGTTCTCTAACCTCATCAGGCATTATAGGAGAACATTTAGAGCTGTTAAACTGGCAAATGGAGGTTTCAAAAAGTATTGAATAAAAGGATACCGTTAATTGTGGCCAATGTGTATTAGAGAAAAACATTTCATAATGATATTCCCCCCCCATTTAAAATTCTTATCCAATGAAAGGTTAGATTTTTGTGAATTTTCTTTTTATAAAAGAACAAAAGGATTAATACAGAATTAATTGTCACAGCCTTCTTTGATTATATTTACCAAGGGTGCCGACAATTTTGGCCATGACTGACTGACTGACTGACGAGAGAGAGAGATCTATTTAGCCTTTATTTTTATAATTCTATTTAGCCTCTTTTTTTTGGTACTTCAGCTTACTTGCATTAAACATTTCTAAAGTTAGGTTTCTCAGCTGTATTTAATTTTACAGTATTATTTATATACAATTATAGTATTTATTAATATTTTTAATTAGCTTTTATTTTTATATTTTCATTAGATTTTAATTTTAAAGTTTCAACTTTGGGCTTTTTTCCATTTTATTAGTTAGTAGTAAATATTTCTATTTTACATTATTTTATTTATAAATGGCCAATTCAAACCTTTTTAGACAATATCTGTAAACATCAAGCCATATATAAGACAAATAAAGCAGACAACACAATGTATTAATAACCAATAGTATTTAATGATCGCTCCAAGTTCTGCCCTGTACCCCTGAACTAGCTCCGTCCCCTCGAGAGAGTTCTTTCCCACAAACAGTAAAACAGGATCAGGCAATCAGCCGTATCACCAGACCTAAACATATGACTGTGTGTAATTTTTGAACGCATTTGTGTCTGTGGGTTTCTATGTGAGGCACAAGACTTAATCAATCAATGAAAAATAAAATCTAACTTCATCTCATTTTTCAACGTTAGATTCTGTCCAAAGACACGATGAGAAACAAGAACATACTTGGGGGATGGGGGGATCCGTTAGTGTTGCTAAATCTAAAAGAATATGCTTCCTAAAAACGCATTTTCATAACAGCATAAAGCAAAAAGAACAAAAACAGAAAGAAAGAAAATAAAACTCAAGTCAAACAGCACCACCTACTGGTAGAGCTCAGCTTTGGTCATAGAATAGGGGTGAAAATGAGCAGGACATACAAACACCTCCAGAGACAAACGTCTGGGCTAGACCTGTCCATTACATCTCTCACACAGTACAAACATCTGAATCCCAGCATAGAAGATCAGCTAACCTAGAGGTCCTGATGCTGATTTGGCCTCAGCAATTATTATGTGATCTGACAGCAGTTCAGAAAGGCATTTAAACTAGGGTTAACTATTGTTGAAATGAACCCACTTACAGTATTGCTTCCAAAAGTTCATAGATCTGTTCCAGAGGCAAAAAAACGATAGGAAAGACAGAAGAAGATGGGCCGGGACGGGCTTCGTGTCAGCAGGGAGCGTCTCCAGATTCTTTAGGAATATTGTACACTTGAATGCACATTAGTATGAGCGGGCTTGTCCCATCCACGGTGTTGCCACGCAAGAAAAATCAAGCTGACCTCGTTATAAATGTATGCGCACGTGTGTGTGTGTGTTTGTGTGTTGTGGGGTGCAGGGCATATACCAGTCTCTGCCACCGGTCTGAGCCGTTGCAGTTCGGTCCTTCTCACAGATAATGCACCCTCTCGCTCTGGCTTGCTCATTGGGGCGCTTTTTAGTCCACTCCCATCCAAAAATAAAATAAAACGAAACAAATCAAGCCTCCAGATGCCTGGGAGAGGAAGAAGGGTGGAGGGGTGTGTGTTTTGTCTCCATCCCTCTCTTACCCTTTCCTCCTGCTCCCTTGCTCGGCAGGTAAGGGGTATGAGACCCCTTCCAGTGCACTGCAGAGAGGGGTGGGGCAAAATGCGAACGCCCCACTCCACCTGCTCCGATCAAAACTAGCAAGAATGGGTGAGGCTCTCAATTCGAGGCGCTGCTGTTGGAGGAGCTGGAGGTGGAGGCGACGGCCATGCTGGAGTTACCGGTGGCAGCCACTGACTTGCGTATGTGCGGGAGGAGGTAGGGATCACTGGCCAGCTGGTGAACATCGATGCGATCCTCCTTACGGTACACCAAGCATCTGCGAATGAAGGCCTGAAGTGGACAAGAAACTCGTTCAGTTTATGTTCCAGTAGAAAAGCATCAACAGCCTTGTGTGGAAGTAGTTTAGGTGAAAACGGGTTTGTGCGATTAATCTAAAAATCATACAATAATATAAAACCTAGGTTTTATATTAAAGGAGGCAGACAATAAACATCATTGTTCCATGAGCAAATATTAGCCAATCTGACTCACTAAGCAAATAGTCATTATTATGACAAGTCTCCTAGCAACACAAAACCACATTAACGACAGAATCCCACAACCTTTCTTGTGCCACTAAAGTGAGTACAGCATTTAGTGTTGAGCAAGTTGCTTCCTAAAAGGTTAATATGGGACAAAGACATGCATTTTATAATTATCAGAAATACAATTTTGGTATGATAAAAATCAGCTGTAGCCCTAATTATTGCTCTGACATTTTCTTTTCCTGAAAATGGTTTAAAAGTCAGTCAAAGCAAGTAGAGTTTGAGACAACCTTATTATAAAACAGTAATAACAAATGCATTAAACATGAAACAACATAGTACTGGGAGGTTTTTACTAAAGTATCCATGCAGAGATTTTTTTTGTTTTGTTTCAAATAAGTCTCTTATGCACACTAAGGCTACATTTATTGGTTTAAAATACAGTAGAAACAGTATTGCAATTTTAAGTCACCGATTTCAATTTCAAAATTTTATAAAAATGTAATTTATTCCTTTGATGGCAAAGCTGATTTTTTTCAGCATCATTACTCCAGTTTTCACTGTCACATGACCCTTCCAACATGCTGATTTGGTGCTCAAGAAACATTTATTATAAAATGTTAAAACAGTTGTGTTGTTTAATATTTTTGGAATCAGTGATACTTTTTTTCTCTTGTTTTCAATTATTTGCTGAAAAAGTTCAAAATAGCAGCATTTATCTGAAACATACATTTTTGTAACAAATGTCTCTGCTTTTGATCAATTTAATACATCCTTGCTGAATAAAAGCATTAATTTCTTTAAAACTTTTTTACTGACCCCAAATGATATGGGTCAATACCACCATGGACAAACTCTTCTTTTTTATTATAATTATAATTTATAACCAAATGATCAATACACTCAAATTGAGTTTAACAAAACATTTACAAAATATTAGAGGACAAAAATTTTTTATTTTTATGATTTGACTGTATTCTACTCTCAATCAAATTTAATGAGCAGTGCATGTGACAGAAAAATAGCACTCCACCGAAAGGCACCCTACAGTGATATTGACCCAAAAAAACTTCTATATGCTTCATTCTACTGGTCACCTTCAGCGCGCGCAAATCAAAACAAATGCACAACATTAATAACTACTGTCATCTACATAACGTTATAATGAGAGCACTACTGTTAAAAAAAAAAAAAAAAGTTGTGAATTCTTAGGGTTTCGCTGACGTTTAATGTTAACTATATTTTAAATCAAAACATAAAACATTATTTTGTATCTGCGAGGTGTCCGTTACACATCTTCCCTGTGTGTTAACGCCAGTAATTATGACTGTCGAACGTCTGACTTGACTCTTGGTAATGTATTTTGCCCCGCCCCCAAACATATGATTTGTAAATCCTTAGTCAGGGACACCCCTAATTTAAAGAACTTAAAGACGAACTCACAATTCATAGTCAAATGTGGAAAAGAGAGGAAAAAAATAATCCAAAAAATTCTAGAGATTGCAAAAAGGAGTGATGGGAGCCCAGTAACCCTTGTTTCATGATACTTCAACAATCCTGGGACAAAACCTCTCCGCTCTGGGATCACACCATGAAAGAAAACAGTGAACTGTCTGAAGAAGTACCTTAGCCTCGGGTGAGACTCCTGGTTTGGGAGGAAACTGCACCTCTGTGGCTTTGAGAATAGTGTTCTCCTGGAGGATGTCCTGCTGGGATTGATTATGACCGAACGGCTGTGTGGTGAAGAAAGAATAAAAAGATGAGAACAGAAAGTACTAATATCTCAGCGGACAGTGACAACACAGCTAGTGTTAAAAAAAAACATTTACGCATGTTTACCTTCTTCCCATAGAGGCACTGGTAAAAGATGACCCCAACTGACCAAACGTCCACTTTGTTGGAAATCTTAGGTGGCTCTTTTCCAACCACAAAGCATTCTGGGGGAAGATACCTGGAGCACAATAAGGCAAGGGTTTTGCATTTTGGACTTTTAGACCATAAACTACATCAATTTTGTGTTGAGGGAGTTTACAGTTCATTTGATCAAATTCAAGTAGCATGCAAATCCTGTAACAGTAACAGACCACTCACCAGTATGTCCCCGCCCCCTGTGATGTCAGCTCCATGCCGTCCACCCCGTAGTTGTCGTCGTCCATGATCTTGGACAGCCCAAAGTCTGTGATTTTTATTTCTCCACATGCTGTGCCATTCACCAGCAGGATGTTACCTAGACAAACACAAGAATCAGTGTCCAACAGTCTCGTCTTGCACACCGCCTTCATTAAAATGGTGTCAATTGTCACGCTTGGCCAGGTACAGAAGAGTTGAGTGGTCTGTGCACGTCATACCTGGTTTGAGGTCGTAATGGATGATTGGTGGGCGGATCTCATTCAAGTACTTGAGGGCATTGACGACCTGCATTATGATGGATCGGGCCTCTTTCTCTGACATTAGCTTGTGCTGCTTCAGGTAGAAATCCAGATCGTTCCCCTCACAGTACTCCAGAACAGTACAGAATCTAGAAACAATCCCACATAAAACATGACCTCTTTGGTCCCTCCACTTTTAAGGAGTGAAGTAATGGAAAACAAAACTGCACCAAACAAATGTCGATTGCAAAACTTTCCAATTAACAACACAAAATTAGTGAAAATGACTGAAAGCTTGAAACAGGCTTCAATCAGAGACAATCATTTGTAAATGGTTCACATTTCAATAAGAGCAAGTATACTCACGAGTCAGTATCCAGGGAGAAGTAGTCATACAGTTTGACTATTCTAGGATGGTCCAGCTCTTTATGGATCCTATATTCTCGACAGGCATGCCTATAAAACATTTCATGACCAACCATCTTCATTCAACAAACAGTCCAATAAATAGCACTGAACAAACTTTGCACTGACAATCATGTAACTTTCTCCCTAGTTCCTTTCAATCTATAGTCAAACCCAAAAATCAGAGGCCTAATGTATAAAAGGTGTGGAACAAATCAGGATTTATAACAGCAAAAACCTGTGTGAAAACATTAGGCGTAGACCAATTGAACAGCATGCCTACAAAATTTTTTGCAACTACAAACATTTTTTCTTGAAATTTAAAGGTAAACAGAAAATTTCAATTTGCATTAACATTATTATATGAGCAAATGAGCAAGTGTTCTGTCATAATTACATCATTGAGACGTTTTATAAACTGTTCATAGGAATATTTTGAAAACTGATGTGTCTGGTTCATATAATAATGGCTCCTAATGTTAAATTGAAACATGCGTTAGCCTTTAAGAAACAAGGCTGGAAAAGGTGTTTGTGCTCACTTGTGATAGTTCTCCTTCTTCTCATCTCTCCAGTTCTTATTCAGCTGGTGAATCTTCACAGCCACGTACCTCTGCTCAGTCAAATCAAAGGCCTGGAGAAACAGAAAAGATCAGAATTAAACTAACCATATGCCAGAATGGTTGACTAGTCGATTAGTGAAGATGACTAATTTATCTCATTTTCTTCTTCTAGTTTAATTTTATTTCACACCCGCCAGCTGTTTTTGAAACAAAGAATGCGTCCCATTTGAACGTCCCAGGATTTTACAGGTCTTTGTACATCCCTAAATGAAAACATACACTCTTTCCAATCACAGATGTGTTACCTTATAGACTTCACTGAAGCCTCCTCTACCCAGCAGATGCAAGAGCAAGTAACGGTCATTTAGCGTGGGATGATCTTTAAATCTGACAATCGGAGAGACAAATCGCACAATAATTTAAATTTACCACAGACATTTTTAAACTGTTTATTTTTAGAGGGATTTTGAGAGTTTTTCACTGTCCTGAAACCAAAAAAGGCACAAAGTGTGGAAATAAACTTTGAAAGTGCATACTGGGAGTTATCTTCATTGTGGATTCTTTTGAGCTCTCGGATGTGAAGATTACGCACACGCTCCAACCGTTCCAGCTCCACTTGAATCTCTGCTTCCTCCTGCCCCACACACACACACACACACACACAACACCAAAACATTGAGACCCGTTTCCATGACAACACAAATTTAACCACAGGAATGTAACTATATGAATACCTTCTTCAGGTGTCCAAGTCTCAGTTTAAAGATTTCTTCTTGCTCGTGATATTCTGCTAAAGATAACCTATGCGGACAAACAAATTAGGACAAAATCCAATTAAGTTGAATTCCTAAACCACTTAAAGCCTGACATGACAGAAGAACTTACATCTCGTTCTCGGCGCCATTGCTCTTGCTCTTGCGTTTGTTGGGTTCTAGGTTGGGAGGAGGAGTCTGACTGGCGTTGGGAGGTTTCTTCTTCATCAGCAGTTTCCTTTGCCTTTCTATGTCCTCTCTCTGCCCATTGACTCTCTCTTGTTGCCTATACAAAGACATTTTTATTATCATCTTTCCGTATTGTTTCAAAGTACTGTCATTCAAAAAGTTCTTCACATTCTCTGTGCATGTTTGTTTATTAAATACTTTAAAATATTTTCATATACCAATAAAGGCCCGTTCACACAAAGTTAAATGCCTGGTAAATTAAACATTTCAATTGGAATGAATGGACAGTGCAGACTCACACAAACATTTGCATGCCCTAAATGCCACAGTTTTTTTTTTTTTTTGGTTTTAAATGGAGAGGTGTTCCAATCTTTTCCATCACACTGGCCAACTAATAAGATTCATGCTTTTGTTCACGCCCAGAGCTGCCAATGCTGTTACATAAAACTATGACTTGGTGGTCCTCCTAAACAGAGTATTTTGCTAAGTGAAAGAAAATAGCAGAGGAAGAATCCGGAACAAGCTATCTTGTCTTTGTACTGCTGTTGGTGTTGTTTGATAAACACCACAGAGAATACAAATGTCTGAATGACTTTGAAAACATGTAAATTGCATTTGACTGCCTTCCTTCTCTTTGACAAGCAGGTGTCAGAAACGTAACATTGTGCAGTGATTTGTGTACCGGGGGTATTTTTACTTTTCTAAAAGCATCACCTACTGTCAGAGAGTGAAACGGCATTTTCATTCAGCCAGTCTGTGTTTATTTTTTTTATTTAAAAATCACATGCGAAAAACCAGACTGAATTTTTATACCAAAATCAGTGCAAAAAAAAAAAAAAAAACACCAAATCAATAGATATGGAGCTGGTGATAACCCAAACACACAAAATAAAAAAAAGGTATACATTTACACACACATACAAACATATATATATATATATATATAAAAAATAAAAACAATGCTACATACTATGAATAAGTTTAAAAACAAACATTTCAAATTGTTTATAATTTTACCTAACATTTATTTTTAAATCTGCTCTTTTTTTAAATCTAGAAAAAAACATGGGGACACTTTTTTTAGTTGACAATAAAATCGTGTCTACACCAGACGCAAGTAGCGCGACAAAATGCAATATAACCTATTATAATCAGTGATTTCTACACTGGAGAGACACGACATGGCAAATCCCCGACAGCAAACTGATGACTCGTTCCATTTATGACGTACTGACACAAAGTTTAAATGATTTTTAACGGACGCTTTGTCGTGTCCAGTAGGGCTGGGCGATATATCGAATATTAACGATAATGTCGCAAGAATTTTGATGACAATGTAAAATATCGTGAATATCGAATTTCAAATTCAAGCATGCTTTCCCTAAATAATGAGCTGAATATCCAATATTACATCCCCTTATGCATTACCGCGCAAGAGACGTGAGGTTTTTTTATTTATTTATTTTTTTAAACTTTACCAAAAACCTCTCTGTATTGTCCTCAAAAAAAAGAGACAAAATGTTATTGCGGACTGCTCTACACGCCTCTACTACACGAGCTTTCATGAGTGCGGTTGCCAGATATCAAGAGTTCAAATCCCCGAATAAGAGCTTCGCTGTTAAAAGGATACATTTTCTATCCAGTGTTTTGCTTATTTTAAGCAATCTGGCAACCATGTGTATGCGCTCGCTCCTCATTGCGGAAGCGCTGCCGCCGATGATCTGAAAACACTGACAAACAAGCTGGCTGGAGTTTAGTGATCAAAATGAAAGTGCCACTCAACCAGTCTGTGTTCTGTCAACTGTATTGTTTGCGATTGTGATCGCTGAATAAATGCACTTACTCAACCGCTGATGTTTGAATAGAGAAACATGGGCTATTTCAATTTGAAATTACTATTAGGAATTTCACTGTTATAATATTTTTAATTTGTTTTACCAGTTTTCATAATATAGACAAAGAGAGTGCATAAGTCTTTGGTATTAATTTATAACAGCCTATAATGAATCAGTACACTATGAGGTAAAATAAACCATGTATGAGTCCACATTCTATTGATTTGTGCTCATGGTGGTGGAGCATCCATGAGGAACATTTCCCCAAAATTAGCTAAGAAATACCTGTGTTCCAGCAACTAGCTTCCCATCTGAGAGGGTTTTTAGTGCCAGTGGGAACATAGCTTCATGCCACAGAGCTTCTCTTAAACCAGAGACAGTTGACAGACTTGTGTTCCAAGTTAAAAACTTGTATAAAAAAAAAAAAAAAAAAAAGTTTCCCCCAGTTTCACAGTGTTAATTGTGAATTGCATGCACTAAAAAAAGTTGACAGAATGCACTTTCTGTACTTGTTTTGCACTATTTCAGTTACATATACATGTGTTCATTTAATAAAAACCAGTAAGTGATCACTTGGTCTAGATTTTTTTTTTAACTGCTTAAATTTGCACTAAACATTTTGTATTTACTTTAACAATAGCTGTTCCATCTAAATAGTTTTTGTTGTTGTTTTTTTATGGGGCAAAAGAAAATCATGTTATTTAAAAGCAAATGCAAACATATCGAGATATATTGAATATTGTAAAAACTGACAATATCAAGATATCAATTTTTTTTTATATATCGCCCAGCCCTAATGCCGAGTTCACACTGCACGATTTTAGCCCGATTTTTCACTCGCCGACAGGTTTTGATAAATCGCCGACAAATGCCGACATCGGAGGCAAATCTGAGCTCGTTCACGCGAGTGACAATCGCGCAGTGTGAATTATCAAAGACGCGATCTGAGAGAATCGCCGACACGTTGCTGACGCCTGTGAAATATTTGGCATGCTAAATATCTGGAGCTGTCGGCGATTCACAATCACGCTGTGTGCAATGATTTCTGACTGAAAACTACATCACGATGACCTTCAGCCAATGAGAGACAAAGATACAGGGCAGAGGGAAGTTCGGTGAGGAGTTATAGACCATATCAGTATTTTAATGTACAATTATATCATACAGAAACAAGCACAAACGCTTGACCAGCCGCAACATCAGCATAACAGTTACTGCAAAATTATTATTTACCACTCTTTGCAGAACACAATCCCTGTTCCCTGCATCTCCCTCCTGCATAATCTGTTTTTGTTTTTGTAGCTGGAAATCAGCGCACAGACAATTTGCAGGCTATATTTTTTTAATACTTTCAGTCTCACTTAAGAGCAACGGTATGACACACGCAGGTTCTCGCGTTATTTCCTTATCACTTCTCGCGTGTGTTTTGTTGTGAAAGGTATTTGCGGATCAGACAGAGTTGTCGGCGATTCTTCCTATTGTGAAATCGTGCAATGTGAAAGCCCCTGTCGCCGATCCATCGTTCAGTGTGAACACAGCACCGACTGAATGCTACCCCAGATAGTCACGCAGTGTGAAAACAACAGCGATCCGACGAGTTTGAAAATCGTGCAGTGTGAACTCGGCATAAGTTCATGTTAGAAGAATCTTAAGGTCTGAGCGCATGTGAGCACCCAGCAAGATCCTGAAAGCAGCAAAATCATTCATCATCAGATCTGAACACAGTCTTGATTGAGCCTTTTATGGCTAGCTCGACACAAGCACATGTGTGGAGTGAAACTGACCATATTCAGTCAGCGCGTGTTAAGTGTGTGTGTGTGTATGCGACATCTGACTAGGCTCTGAAGTTTGAGAGAGTGGATGTGCAGCTCACGTACTTGACTAGATTCTGAAAGGCGTAGCCATCTGTCCACTGCTCGGTAAATGAGGCTCCGTGCCGTACAGTGGTGAAATGGCCCAGACGTAGCCGGTCCTGCATGCTCTTTTCTCTGCATGCAATCTTCTCCTGCTTGGACTGAAAACATACCCACAATTCAGCAACTATGGAAAACGATACCATGAACATGCAATACACTGTTCAAACTGGACAAAAACTACACATCCATCATCATTATAAAAACATAAAATGTGCATACACACCACCACACATTTACCACTGCGTATACTCTGAACATGCATTTACCTTTTCAATTAGCAGTTTCTTACTCATGGTCACACATTTATTGAGTCGTTCTTTACATCGTTCCAGCATCTTCTGCTGCTCATCGATCTGTCTGCGCAAGTCACAGTTTACCTGCAGTACACAAAAACATCAACATAAAACTGTATTCTCAGCAGTAAAACATCTGATAAGTGAAAGTCACTACTCTGGGCATCAAATAATAGGGGTCATTAATTTTTCTTATGTTTATGAAAGAAGTCTCTTTTAATCACCAAGTCTCCAGTCTTAAGTGCCGCATGATCCTTCAGAAATCATTCTAATATGTTGAACTGGTGCTCGCGAAACAGGTCTAATTATTATAAATACTGAAAACAGCTGCGCTGCTTAATAGTTTCTATGGAAACAGTGATAAAAAAAAATTCAGGATGCTTTATTAAATAACAAGTTCAAAAGAATGGTGTTTAGTTTTTGATCAGAAGTGCAAATTACACAGGCTCTATTCTCAAAAAGGGTTTCCAAATCTCAAGATTTCAATATTGATGTGAACAAAGTCGTACCCTAAGCAAGTCGTCAATACGTCCTTCTTTCTTCTCCAGATCCGAGCTCTTACTGCTCTCCAGCGCTGCTAACTTCTCCATTGTCAACTCAGACTGAGGAGGAGCAAATGATAGTGGATGTCAAAGTGAGGATCTGAAAGTGTCTGCAAAAGGTGCAAGACTGCGAGTGTGTTTTTTGTATTGCGTTACCTGTGTGGCTCGGTGCTGAGTGTGTGTAGAAACTGGCTTGTGGGAACAGGAGGAGTGGGAGTGGTCTGCGTTTACTGAGCTAATGGAGGAGGGGCTTCCTTGCTGCACCTGTCAATCAAAACCAAAAACACATTTCCATCAACGCAAAATGCAACCAAAAAGGTCACTGTTAATAAGAGCGCTACTTTGCACTTCTGCCAGTCCTCTGCACTGCTACTCTATAATCATGTTTTATTATAATAATACTTACTGCTACTGCGACAGTAAATGAACACAAATATAATTATAACTCCTATGATTATAATGCTTGTACTGAACTGCTTATACACAGCTACAGCAATCACTTGTCATCTAAGCATCAGCTACAGCAGTATACAATTTGCAATGCGCACTACATGTATCCCTCACCTCTTATCATACCTATGGTTTAATTTTTTTTTTTTTTTTTTAATTATCTTTAGTTTTTATTGCTGTGGAACATCATTCACAGTGCTGTTTTTACTGCCCAAATGCAAGTTGCACCGAACAAGCTGAACATTCCACTGTATGTGTATATATAGCGAAAATGACATAACATCGATCAAGAGATAGTTCACCCAAAAATGAAAATTCTGTCATCATTTACTCACTCCCATGAGACTTAAATATTCATGAAACCTGAGAAGTTTGTTTCTACATGGAAAGTCCAGGTAACCTTCACAAAGGTGTTGTAAAACAAAACCATATGAAATGAGATATTCAATCCAAGTGAAATGATTGCTCTATGATGAACAGATTTAATTTAGATTTTTTTTTTATCTAAACATGCATACACAGATCACATCACATCTGGTGAATACATGCGTGTGATGTATGAGAACCAATGAGAATTGTTCTAGCGCATGACGCACGTTCACTACATGTTTCTGCATTAACTTATGTCATGCATTATGTAGATGTGCTTACATGTGAATAAAATCTGTTCTTCATATAATGCGGTCATATCTCTTTTCAAGAGCTTGATTAAGCCACTTGACACTAGTGGTCGACCATATATCACCAAGACCAATATATTTTATATTATATTTGGCATTTTTCAAATATCGGCATTGGCCGATAAGTTTGTGTTCGGCCGATGCATTCAAGGCAGGACTTTTATTTTGACGGTGTTGAGCGGCAGCGTTTACAGTGTTTACTTCCTTTTTAATTATATTTTTATTAAATATTTGTGAAAAATACATTGTCATCTAAAGTATAAGTATGTTTATTTTACACATTTATTTTTTAATCCATTTTCAAATTTCTTAAATATTAATTAAAATAAATAAAATTATAATGGCTATATATCGGCCACCCTGCTTACCAAGATATCGGCATCGGCTGTCAAAAAACCATTATCGGTTGACCACTACTTGATACGTATGAATTAATTTAATGATTTTATGACATTTCTAGATCTTCTAAGTTTTGGTTACTTGGACTTTCAATGGAGGGACAGAAACCTCAGGTTTCATTAAAAATATTTTAATTTGTGTATAGAAGATTAACCTAGGTCTGACGAGTTTGGAACAACATGACGGTGAGTATATGACAATTCACATATTTGGGTGAACTATCCCTTTAATAGCTACATCAACAAGAGGTAACGAGAGGTTTGGCAGTAAGAAAGAGACTCACGGCAGCAGGAGGGTTTGAGAGAGAGTGCTGTGGAGAGGATCGTGCCACTGGCGGAATGCCACGAGCTGGACTGGTACCAGTACCACTACCCCCTGCAAACTACACACAAACAAATGACTTTGAAGTTAAATCAGAAAAAAAATGCATATGAAAACAAAAATTTAACCCAGAATGGGGATCAAATGGATACTACTAACTGAATGAATGAACTACATGCGCCTACCTCAAAATAATCACTAATTTTATGTCCTCTCCCTCCTCCTTTGGCTAGGGTAAAAAATAAAAGAAATCAGAGCCATAGTCATTATGAGAAACTAGACGCAACATACACCTGCTGAGAACCAGTGCATTCAGCATCATTCACAACACAGGGTTATTCAAACTCACCCTGGTTGTCAAAAGGGTCTCCTTTCCTTTTACGTGTTCTCTGGTCATTAGATTTCTTCTCTGGGGTCTGAGTAGGAAGAGAGAGGGAGGGATAGAAAGAGAAAGTGAGAGAAAGAGTTTGTAAGCTGCCAGGCAAACGCAAGAATCCATTCATTCCAGAAGTTTCCATTGAAATGTTAGAAGCTATGAGCTCATACAACCTGAAAGACTGGACAACAACAACACCCAAAGACTGCAGAGACACAACAAACTCTGCATGTCTGCACGTTTTAAATAAACTGCACCTGATTTAGTTTGTGAAGTCTGGTAATGCTGTTTTTGATCAACATGTTTTATTGTTCTTCATATTCTTTTTTATTTCATCAGGTCTAAAAAAATAAAAGGACTTATCATATTTGCCATTTACACCAAGGACAATATCTATACAGTTTCAGTGGGGAAGTCATGGCCTAATGGTTAGAGAGTTTGACTCGTAACCCAAAGGTGGATTGTAGGTGGGGGAATGAATGTACAGCGCTCTCTTCCACCTTCAATACCACAACTGAGATGCCCTTAAGCAAGGCACCAAACCTCCAACTGCTCCCCAGGTGCCGCAGCATAAATGGCTGCCCACTGCTCCAGGTGTGTGTTCACGGTGTGTGCGTGTGTGTTCACTGCCGTGTGTGTGTGCACTTTGGATGAGCACAAATTCCGAGTATGGGTAACCATACTTGGCCACATGTCACTTTCACTTTAATAATCTAATTATATTAGAATAGGCAAGTCCACATCACAGCTATAATGATTAAGACAAGAGTGCAAGAATAATTTTAGGACTTTTTTTTCCAGCTGATAAGCAATACAAAACACTGACAGCCAATCAGAATTCATCTAATTTAGAGCCATCAGACATCATAACTGCAGCATGTGGTTAGTATGAACACAATGTTATCAGCTGCCGATGTAGACTTTATTAAAGTTATTGTTTTATAGATATATTGTTCTTGAAGTAAAGAAGCCTTTAGTCCGGATTAGTGATGTTACATGTTACAACTCTAAAGTGGACAACAATAATCAGTTTATTACTTCATGTTAAAAATACATTTTCAGAAAAATGTAAATGCTGCGCATCGTTCTGTTTGACCATCTGTACGGTCTGTTTCTCTGGCCAACTGCAGACAGGGTCATTATTCCTGAAATTTCATTCGTTGACACTATCTGGCCAGAAATTACAAACCTAACCTTTGTCTGACTGCAACACAAGTAAACAATTACAGATGTGCAATTCACTGATTAACAACATCCAGATGCCAAATATTAAAGAGAGGAGCCACTAAATCCAGAAGTGGAAAAACAAAAAAACAAGTCTTTCCAACCAGACACCCTGGATGAAATAAATAAAACATGGCGCCAACTACAACATTAGAACACCGAGCTGGAGCTCCCTGACTGTCAACGTGAAACACATCAGTTGACAATTGCATCACCTACTCTAGACAGAAACAGAGATACTTTAGTGACTGAACAACCGTTTGAGCTTCAGATGTGTACTAACCTCCAGCTCTTTGTCACTGAGGGAGCCCACGCTACATAAGCTCTGGTTAGACGACTCGTTGTGTCCAGAACCCTGCAGAGAGGAAGACAACAGATAATAGGATTTACATTTCATGAAGGATAGATCAGTGCTAGCAGTCTTCAGTTCTGTGAAAATAAAACTGAAGCGCATAAAAGCCATTTTGTTATTACGGTTATTGGCGATTGTGTATGAAGCACTAAATGGATAAAAATATGCAATAAACATGCAATACATCATGAACTATTCACTTGTGCATGTCATTCTAAATCATTTCTTTTTAATATAGCTTTTTAAGTAAGTTTCGATATCCAAATAAATCTGTTAACGTTGAAAAAAACGCCTTGGAAATAACCTTTTATTATTTAAATTTTAGCCACTGCTTTTAGCTAATGGATTTTCACCTACAATCAGCACAAAAAAAAAAAAAAAAGGGAAGTTCACAGATTGCAACTTTCCCCAATCAATGTGATGTCTGTCAGTCTCTCTTTCCGATTTCAAACACTAATTCCTTCCTAATTCTGCCTCTAATTCTCTCTCCTCTTTGTATGTTGACCTAGAGGTGAATTAGCCTAATTATCTAAAACTGAAAAGGGTTTCATGGTCTGGGTGAAGAAATTAACAAAAAACACCAACAAATGTAGCTCTAGTTCTGTGAGAAAAGGTTGCATGTGTGCGCACAACAGTTTTTGATTCAGTTCCTTATCTCAGTTTGATATGCATGTTATTAATAAGCCTTTGGTAACTCAAATAACGCCTTGTATAAATAAAGCCGTCCTGCTCTGAGCTAAACATGCAATGAGATTCAGAGAGAAAGAGTGACCGATGCTGGTCATGTCAGGCTAAAACCCTCCACAATCCAATAACACAATGATAAACGCACCCGTGCTGCTCACCTACTGATGGTTCTTTCAATCAATTCAGTGGTTAAAATTTCTCAGATCAAACCAAACGGATGCAGAGTAAAAGGACCTCCTAAAAACATCCCATATTGGAGTGGACTCTCTTGCCAATGAACATCATCTAACACTGAAAAACTGACAAATCATTGTCCTTGTGCTCGGAAGTGATCCAAAACATTTCCTCAAAGACACATACTGCAAATGCTCATAGATATCTAGGGTCTTTCTGGAGTTTTCCAACACTTAAATGACTTATCCAATAGGAAAATGGAGACAAACACGTTAATAGCAGAGACATCTATTTGATGTGAATGTTCTCATCTGGACACTGTATTTTTTAGAGCATTTAGAAATCTTTTTAAATGTTTGATTTAGTAGATGTAAAACAGTGTTTTCTATAATGCTTGCAAACAATAGATGCTTTTCAGACTAGTGATGCACTGAAATTCTGGCAACCAAAAGCATTCGGCCATAAGAGCCAAAAAAAAAATGTTTGGTTTAAGTTGAAGTAGCTTTCGAGAACCAAAACTGAACGGTAGGCATGTATACATGATGCACCAATTTTTGTGAATTCTAAATATTACACACATATTTGTTTACGTGAGCATTCATGCTATATATTATTATATTTTGAGCAAAACTTCAGAGCTTGCACAGTGCCCCAGTCACGTCCTTCATAACCGGAGAAAGCCACTGCTATAACGTCACCAGAGCATCTGTGAGTATAATTATCATTTTCACCTTGATTAAATGCCTAAAAGGAAAGCTGAGAAATGTCAAAAGTTTTTAAGCAAATATTCAGTCTCCTCCACTGACCAGTTCATAAGCCGTTAATAAACATGCGTATTAGTACAGTAAGAAGTAAAAAGCAGTACGTAAACAAAGGTTATTTCAGGTCTACACCACCCATTTCAATTCAATCGTAACTCCATTCAGATCAATCTCAATCACATTGATTGAGGTGTTTACATTAAGGATTTTCAATCTGACGGAGCCATCAATCCGATTACTAACAGATTGTTTGGGTGCGTGGGAATGTAGCTAATGACATTTATTAGAGTTTCTACAATTGCATGTGTCTATTTCATGCACACAATATGGATAAGCTACAACAGGTAAACTTGTTAGCTGTGTGGATGCAATTTACAGTGAATAAATATTGTGTGCTTTTTGGGCTGAAATACCAAGAGGTATTTCAGTTGTTGCCAAAGAACCGTTTCGCATTCATTTATCGGCTGAGAAAAGTACACCCAATTCAATTACCAACCCAATTATTCAACAAATGTAACTACCGAAACTTTATTTTTGGGTTTTTTTTAAATAAGTGATCAATTTAATTCCGTTTGCAATCTTTCCATGAAAAATTTATTTAGTTGCAACATTATATGGAACACTGCCTTAACCCTGCAGCTAAATCTCCTCTTCTTTTTTTTTGTCCAAAAAGCTGTCCTTCTTAGACTAATTGTAATGACAAGCATGAGCTTTCGTGGAAAATGAGAGCAACAACAGGTTGATTCAGACAACTGGGCAAAAGCAGGAGGGAAAAAAATGAACTTAACATGTAACTTAATGCATGAAAGCAGACAGGCCCAGGGCCTAGATAAACACATGAATGAGTGAAGACGACATACCAATGGATGAGGTCTAATGCGAGAATGTATGTGCAGGAATGACAGATTATCATAAACAAATAGAAATGGGGGCAGAAATATATCAGTTTGAGACCAGACAGACCTTGGCAACTCCGACTCCGGTGAAACGGGCCTCCAGAAGCTCCTGCCTGCGAGGATCCAAGCTGTGCAATTCCTCCATCATGGCTGCGAGAGAGAGGAAGAGAGTGTGCATGACATTATGTAGCCATAGTGATGCTGACAGATTGATGGGACAGTAATGTGTGTGACATGTGAGTCATGTGTCCCCAATACATGTTTTCGAGAGCATTCTGGGATTCATGACTCAGCCTCCCTACCACCACTCATTCAGTCATAAACTCACTCCCACCTGAAGCCATATCCTATAGACAACCTACGAGAAAAACACCATGATCATGCAAGATCAATTCATGTCAAACCACATGCAACACATGACCTGCAGTGCATAAGAAACATTGATTTTTAATCAGACTTGTTTCAACTGCAATCAGTGCAAAAATCACACACTATGGTTAATAGGATCTGAGAAAGTGGCTGAGGAGAAATTAAGAAAAACATACATGCACAGTGTTACCTGAACAATTCTATATACTTCCAAACTAACCCACCAAACTACACAACGTTAGAGCAACCACCGATTTGTGTTAGTTAAATCTCATCCGTTGCACGTCCAACATGATTTAAACCCCCTATTCAGTGGAATCTGTAACGTTAATCGCTTGTTCCAGCATATTATTTTAGGATTTCATGATGAACTGGACTGGTTAATAAGTTATCATTCTGGCTCCATCATTAGATGTATGCGATTGATTGAAATAACGGATAACTTACAGAAAATCGGACGAAGCAACATTTTAAAGGACGAAAGGTTCACAAAGGATCAAAACAAAAGAAACTGCATCTAAATACCGTCTCAGTATCTCTTTACCCCTGGGTTTTGCTTCTATTGTCTGTCGTTTCTACACTGCCCTGCAAATTCTTCTGCTAGCCTCCTTAAACTGCCACATTTGTCTTTGTACCTGTTTTATCGGGGCCTTTTCTCCCTCTTGCCGATTTATTTGATCTCTTTTCTTCGACCGTTCTCCTCCTCTGGTCTCCCGTCTCGCCCTTCCCGTCTCAGCCCGACATCTCAGCGCTAGGCCTCAGCCGAATCCCCGACCCTCGCCTGCGCTCGGTGCCTGCTGTGTCGCTAGGGGACGCCAGCTCCGCGTCCTACCGTAGTCCGAGGACTGCGAGACCTCCGAGGCCTTGATCTCCGGAACCCGCCTTTCTCCGCTGGCCTTCTGCGATATCTATTTACTATTAGATGTGAGGCATGTGGTACCTCGCTGCAGATCCGCACCTAACGATTTCCTATCCAAAATAACGCGATTCGCTTCGAAGTTAGTTAACTGCTGTCTTGTTTTGAGATATTTTGTTTCTCGTTTGTCTTCGCAGCTCTGGGTCAGCACCGAACCGGGATCAAGTCCTGGAATGATAAATCGGCTCTTTAAATTCCGTTCCACCCCAAAATCTCCTTTTACGAAGATTAGTTGATGTAGATGAAAAAAATCCTTTTCCAAATCTGATTAGCGAAATCAGAATCGATTCGGTTCGGTTCTCATTTTTTGCAATGTAAACAATAATCGGTAAATCTCAAATTTTCTCGTGAGATTGTGCAAGACATTTCTACCTTTCAACCACGCCCATTTCCACTAACAAACACTTATCAATGAAAGGAAAAGTCAATTAAATAATTTATCTGTGTTTTTATTATAGGGTTTAAAGGAGTGCACATGCAGCTTTATTAAATAAAATATTGCCAACTATACTGTGGATGAGTTTTTTGCACAGCATTTGCAGTCAAATATTATGAAATAAAGCCTATAAAACCTGGAAAGAAAAAAAGCATACAGTGACACAAATTGTCCTGTATTATTGTGATTGCTTAGAAGGACAGAAATGATTATTACCTCTGCTGGTACCATATATCAAAGCATGCGCAAAATGTAAATAAACGTACAATGAAAATGTATTTACTACAATCAAGCGCGAGTCACTTTTAATAAAATAGAATGATGACTAAAAAAATGTGGAAGTTCACATTTGATTTATTTCCATATATACTGAAATTAAGTTTTATTTTGTGATCCCAAAATTAACAATAATAATTCATTAAAGAGCCATATATTAGCTTTGTAGCTGATAAAGGAGAAAACAGAGAGAGGCTTTGTTTTAACACATCCTGTAGTTTATTTGTAAGTTTTAAAAAAGTCCTTAAAAACATCACTCAGTGTGATATAAAGAAAGTTTGAAGTCCTCAGGTGCATCATGGGAAATCTTGTCCTCTGTCAACATTCCCAAGTAGGCTGCATAAGATTGCGTCTCATACAGGTCAGGGCGTTCAGCATGTTCAATCACGTGTGTCAGCACTGCAAGCCTCCATGTTGTTGTGACCTGTCCATCATCTTTAAAACAACCAAAGCCCAATATTCCTATGGTTCAGCTCAGATGTTCTCTCCAAATAAGCAGTCTTGATTCTAAGTGGGCGCCAGGACCTTGCGATACTTGCACTGTACCCAGACTCTGTACATTGTCAGCTGCTTTCCTCTGTTCACCTGTAGGCGCCGGTCCACCATGTTCTGCACCTTCTCCAGGCCGGCCTTGGAGAACAGATCATGCAGCTCATCTAGAGGAAAATTACAAAATTCAGACAAGAAACCCTGCAAATATGTGGCATCCTTTTAATTTAGTATTATTTCGTAATTACTTTTTCATGACACATAGTTCAACCAAAGTGTACTCATCAAATAGCGTTTTTATTACATAAGTGTACAATGCAAGTCTAAACATGCATTTACCTTGTGTAAAAAAGTAGACACGTGTTCCATCCCCTCTAACGTAGAAATTTTCAGACAAGCACCTGCCTGATTTAGAATAGAACAAGCAATTAGGTTTTTGTTGTATTTAAGATTATTGCCATATCAGCTTCACAGGCTATTTCATGGCAGATAAGAGATTAAACATTAAACAAACAAACAATACAATAAATACAAACATTTTAATAAATTTAATGAAAAAACTTTGATTATTAGACCTTTTTTTCCCCACTGTACTTTAGAGCTGTCAAATGATTAATCTTGAGTAATCACATCCAAAATAAAAGTTTGTGCACACATGAAATATGTGTGTGTACTGTGTATATTTATTATGTGTATATGAACACACATGCATGTATATACTTAAGAAAAATGTTGCATTTACATACAAAAATTTACATTTATATAGAATGTAAATATAAATAAATATAAGTACGTATATACAGGTGCTGGTCATATAATTAGAATATCATCAAAAAGTTGATTTCACTAATTCCATTCAAAAAGTGAAACTTGTATATTATATTCATTCATTACACACAGACTGATATATTTCAAATGTTTATTTCTTTTAATTTTGTTGATTAGAGCTTACAGCTCATGAAAGTCAAAAATCAGTATCTCAAAATATTAGAATATTACTTAAGACCAATACAAAGAAAGGATTTTTAGAAATCTTGGCCAACTGAAAAGTATGAAAATGAAAAGTATGAGCATGTACAGCACTCAATACTTAGTTGGGGATCCTTTTGCCTGAATTACTGCAGCAATGCGGCGTGGCATGGAGTCGATCAGTCTGTGGCACTGCTCAGGTGTTATGAGAGCCCAGGTTGCTCTGATAGTGGCCTTCAGCTCATCTGCATTGTTGGGTCTGGTGTCTCTCATCTTCCTCTTGACAATACCCACAGATTCTCTATGGGGTTCAGGTCAGGCGAGTTTGCTGGCCAATCAAGCACAGTAACACTATGGTCATTGAACCAGCTTTTGGTACCTTTGGCAGTGTGGGCAGGTGCCAAGTCCTGCTGGAAAATGAAATCAGCATCTCCATAAAGCTTGTCAACAGAAGGAAGCATGAAGTGCTCTAAAATTTCCTGGTATACGGCTGCGTTGACTGTGGACTTCAGAAAACACAGTGGACCAACACCAGCAGATGACATGGCAGCCCAAATCATCACTGACTGTGGAAACTTCACACTGGACTTCAAGCAACATGGATTCTGTGCCTCTCCACTCTTCCTTCAGACTCTGGGACCTTGATTTCCAAATGAAATGTAAAATTTACTTTCATCTGAAAAGAGGACTTTGGACCACTGAGCAACAGTCCAGTTCTTTTTCTCCACAGCCCAGGTAAGATGCTTCTGACGTTGTCTCTGGTTCAGAAGTGGCTTGGTAGCCCTTTTCCTGAAGACGTCTGAGTGTGGTGACTCTTGATGCACTGACTCCAGCTTCAGTTCTCTCCTTGTGAAGCTCTCCCAAGTGTTTGAATCAGCTTTGCTTGACTGTATTCTCAAGCTTGCGGTCATCCCTGTTACTTGTGCACCTTTTCCTACCCAAATTCTTCCTTCCAGTCAACTTTGCATTTAATATGCTTTGATACAGCACTCTGTAAACAGCCACACCTTTCAGTAATGACCTTCTGTGACTTACCCTCTTTGTGGAGGTGTCAATGTTCGTCTTCTGGATCATTGCCAAGTCAGCAGTCTTCCCCATTATTGTGGTTTCAAAGAACAAGAGATACCCGAATTTATACTGTAGGGATGGTCATTTATTCAAACTCAAATGTAAATATTCTAATATTTTGAGATACTGATTTTTGACTTGAATGAGCTGTAAGCTCTAATCATCAAAATTAAAAGAAATAAACATTTGAAATATATCAGTCTGTGTGTAATGAATGAATATAATATACAAGTTTCACTTTTTGAATGGAATTAGTGAAATAAATCAACTTTTGATGATATTCTAATTATATGACCAGCACCTGTGTGTGTGTGTGTGTATGTATATATATATATATATATATATATATAAATTTTGTGTGTGCACAAACTTTTATTTTGGATGCGAAAATCCCTAAAGTACTTGTGATAACAATTGTTAAAGTTTCTCTGGGTCCATCTTACAAATGAACTCCTCCAAAGTTTGGCGTGATAAAAATCACTGTATTATGAGATTAAAAATGCGATACTGACATTTTGGTCTGCAAAATATGTAAAAAGACACTTTTAAGTGCATTTTCAAGTGTTTCAAACACAATGCAAGACAACCAACTGCAATCCAGACATAACCTACAGATTTTCTTGAAAGACAGACTTTTCACATGGATGTATCATCTACCTTTTTTGAAACGAAGCTGTGCCATGTCATAGCGGCCATAGTCTCTCAATAACAACACTCCTCCAGGTTTTAGAAGTCGTGCTAATCTATTAATACAGTTCTGCATCCTGAAAGAGACAAATTAAGAAGTGAATAGATTGTTAGTAGTCAACATCAAGAGAGCGGATAATAATATACAAGGGATAATGCAGACAGATTACTTGTAATGTATAGTACATTTTTGTGAAAATGTACTATACATTACCCTACATTTATATGCTTACATTTTGAATAAATAGACATGAAATAGCTGCTTGAGTTAAAAATTTTCAAGAAGTAAGATTGATATGAGAGACATGAAATTATTACAGCAGTGTAGGAAAGTCTTTTCAAACTGCAACAATAACAATAAAGATTAAAATGAATAAAAAACTGAATTAAATTTAAATTAAATTCAAACGAAAAAATAAAATTTTATTCTAATTATTTGATAATAGTGAAGTCCAAATTACAGCTATAATGATAACACAGAAGAACAATATCGTTGGAATCACTTTCAGAACATTTTTCTTTTCCAGTTGATTAACAATAAAAACACTGACAGCCAATCAGAATCCACCTAACTTTAAAGACCTCAAGCATTTAAAGTGTTAGATGACAAAACTGCTGGTCTGGTGGTTGAGGAGAGACCCCCTATATGATTGTAAAGCGCTTTGGGTGTATAGCAATACACAATAAAGCGCTATATAAATGCTTCATTCATTCATTCATTCATTCAGGTCGTGCTCATAATAAACAGAACATTATCATTTGCTTTGTGGAGGCTAATATCTTTATCATTAAAGTTATATTTACAGCTACTGTCTGTAAATGGGCCTTAATGGTCACTAAGCAAAAATATTTGAACAGAATAACAAAGGAATGCTTGACTGACCAATCAAGATTACATAACGTCTGCCTAGGGGTGTGTGATATTGACAAAATAATATCTCAATATTTTCTGGGATTTTATCGATAACGATAATTAGACGAAATTTTGTTGAGTGTGTTATTGTGCTGGTACCTTAAGGACTACTGTAGACAGCTGACTCCTAAAGTTTTTGATATTCTTCATATTCCTTGTGGTGGTCAGTTCACACTGATAGAAATTCATCTTTTCCAATAAGTTTAAACTGATTTTTACATTTTATGGGCTTTTTCTAAAAGTATACATTATCTTTTGAGTCAAATTCTTACATTTAATCATAACATAGAATAATAAGACTTGGGCTGTTACCAAGCAAATGAAATCAGTATCAACAAAATTCATCTTTGCAATGCAGAGGAAAGTGTCATTTAAGATGCGTTTACACCCTGTTTAATGCAGGACATGAATGTATTTAACCTGCAATTATATATGCATAAATAATGTTTTGATGTATTAAACATAAAACGTTGAAAAAAATCATTTAAATAATAAAAGATAGTTTTAATGTGAAATTAAAGTAAGTGGCAGTAAGTCACTGTTAATAAGCGAGTCATTGCGATTGAATCGAATCATTTAAACGGTTGATTCATTCAGGAACAAAACACCGTCATTTGCTTATAGATGCAAAACAAAGCTGTAGCTGTGTTTGGAATTATTGTATTCGAAATCGTGCAAAAAACAGAAAATATGGTTTCTAAAACATTAGTCTCTTAATTAACTTCTTGTTTATTATCATGGTAATTTTTGGAGAAAAACAGCATTCTTCATGTGAAAATGATAAATTAGGCTATATGAAGTGGTATAAATATATACATTTTCTGCCCCCCAGTCTTGAATTTGTGATCATTCTAAATGCATTTTAATAGACTGAATCATGCAATGCACTCTAAATGCATATGGACACTAATCTAGACTTCACATAATATATGCGTGTACTCTGGGGGGTCTTTTGAATGGTTTTTGCAAAATAATCGATAATGTCGAATCGCACAACGTTAAAACAACAAATATTGCAGATGATATATATATAAAAATAATCGCACACCCCTACGCCTACCACCAGTTTTGATCGCTTTAAAACAGTGATTTTCATTATTTTGACTCCAAAGCTTCCTTTTGTCCAAGATGATATTTAAATATCTTCCTTCTCAAGCTGATACGCACTTCTGGTTAGTCGTCATCCGATATTGTTTTTTTGACTGCCGATGCCGATATCTTCAGCCCAAAACACAATGCACGATTTTAGCAATCCTATAAGATCACTGTATGTCACACTGTGCGACATGGATCTAACAAACTTGGCTACGACGTGTGTGTAGAGTGTATGATGATGACACCTATTGATTCGTACGATACGATGCACGTTACTATAGAAGAATAAAACGTCATCAGCATGCGCTAGTGGTAAACAAAAAGCGTGATAAATCACACTTTAGCAGTTGTAGTTTTTGTGTGTGCTGAAAAAAAGTGGAAGGGATAAGAGCTCGAGGTAAGCAGTTTTATGTTTTATCGCCATATCACGTTGATTTCATGTTGTATTTTAGTCTATCTTTGATCACAAGACCATGACAACGGTCTTTGAACCTCTCTCACTGTGCGACATAAGAGCACCGATTAGGAGCCACGAACACAGAAATCGACACGATTGTTTCACGATGCCAATCTTTCGTCTGGGACAGCCGAAAATCATGCAGTGTGTTTAGGGCTTCAGAGAGCAGGGTGGCCGATGGCCGATATAAAGCCGATATATCTCATTTTTATTTATCATAATTAATATTTAAGAAATTTGAAATAATTTTAAAATTATAAATGTGTAAAATAAATAGACTTTTACTTTAGATGACAACTACTTGATTCTCTAATCATATTACAGTACTTTTCACAATTAAAGAAATATTTAAATATATATATATATATATATAAATAAATAAAAAAAGTAGTAAACACTGTAACCAACAGGCATCTCAGTAATCTGGGAAGTTTGTGTGCATTGAGAATATTTAATTTTTTTTAATTAAATAATGTCAAGGTGACACTCATTTTGCGTTCAGTTCGCACGGACCGACGTCATGCAGGATACAAATGCACACTTCACAAGATCTCACACCTAGATTTAACTAAGTCTGCAAGGTTTGTGAAATTAAATGGTTATTAGACATTCAAAGATCTGTTTAAATGAATGCGTATTTGTTGGATGCTGATGGTTAACGAGAAAGCATTATGTTTGCTGTAGTATTACTAATGATATAAAAGCAATCGTTACAATACTTTTTTGTATACCTTTTAATTCCCTTGTTTAACATTCTATCTAATTATCTGACAGACGTCTATCCCTATTAAATAGAACTGTGCAGTCATAATAAAAGTCCTGCCTCAAACACATCGACCAAACAGAAAAACTTATCAACCGATGACAATATTTGAAAAGTGTCATATTTCGGTCGACCACTGCTTCTGGTGTTTGCGTTGTAATAAAAGTACACTGAAAAATATGTCAGTTTATGTTTTTGATTTTTTACCATTTTAATTAAGATTATATTAGTATAACTAAATTTAATCATTTATGACTTACTGGGAAAGTCCTTTTAGTTGAGAAGCACTCTTTTAAAGGTTACGTGCTTGATTTTATGCATCACTGCTCACCCACAGTGTCATTAACACTCACTTCTGAGGATGCAGTGCGGACAGCACAAATATGAGGACAATGACGTCCAGATTGTGGTCTGGTATTGGATACTCTGCAGATGCATCACTCATATCATGGACGAACGCATGGCAGCGTGACGGGTAATATTCAGGATTTGACTGTCAAAAAAAACATGCATAAAGATCAGCTATACATGCAGAATGCAGATTTCTTAATTAATACAAAGATAATGAAGCTTGCTGTCACTTACTTTGACAAGGTCAACAGCTGTGCTGGAAAAATCACAACAGTAAACAAAGAGTCCTGGGTCACTGTAAAGCAAACGTAAAATAAGTTATTTCACCTATGTGAGTGGCAAACACTGTGGACAGGTCTGCTTGGTTTATATCTGGACTCACTTGTTTGTTTTTAGGATGGGAAAGACTGTATTGCCTACTCCACAGCCCACCTAAAGACCCCCAAAACACACACACATGAGAGAATGAGCATATTCAGAGGCTGGGGATTGCTACTGACAAGGCTTTCATTTTCATCAAGTGTTTAATTAAAGTGAACACATGCCACTGATCACATTTCACTTTCAGTGTATTTCACGTTCTTCAAAAATATCTCCTTTTGTGGTCGATGCCAGAATGAAAATGAGGGCAAGTAAATAATATAACAGCATTTTTGGGTGAACAATCCTTTTAAATGTTTCTACCGTATTTAAAAAAATAAAATAAAATCACCTCCAGGATGCGATAGGATGCAGAGGCTCCAGGAAATTCAGTGTCAGTGTGAGTCGAGGGACCATCTTCACCATTTAACAGATTCTCCTCAGAGTCTTGTGAAGGCTTTTGTTGAGGGGCCAGCTCAGGAAACTCTGTAAACAGCCAATGACGATCCTTGAAGAAGCGGTTCTCATGAATGGTGTAGAAATCGTTCCAGTACTCATTGGCCCTGTTGTCAAACTCTTCTGACGGAGATACAAACAAAGAGAATATTTAGCACCCCCCAAAAATTTTACCTGCAAGAATTTAAACAGCATGCCTTTGTAAGCAAGTAGGCGATCTACTGAACTAAAACTGAATCAAAAATAAACTAAACAGAGAATGTCAAAAGCACATCAAATTAAAATGAATAGCGAAAGTATACAAATAAAGGCTCATTTAAAATAGTAATAGTACATAAATAATAATAAACTAACACTGCATACAGAGTTTCATCAAGAACAACTGTCTATTTATAGCTTAATTTAATTGTATGTACGTACACATCATTACATTTTTACTATAAAGCAAATGTAGGCAGTTGATGGATGAACCTTGTTTTTCTTCTGGGAGAGGTTGACTGTTTTCCTGCACCTTTTTCTGTGCAGCCTCCTCCTGTTCTGCTGACCACTCCACATTATCCCTACCGGAGGGGTTACACAATCACAAATATAATTTAACAATTATATGCTGATTAACTACAGCAGCACAGTTCTGTTATATATCACATACAGAAGCTACAACTAATCAATGCTTTATGCCATTCTTCTATATAGTCTGCACTCTGACACTCAAGTAAATATATAGCACTTTAATTAAATCACTCCACAATATATAATTTTTAAATTTTAATTATTTTTAAATTAAAAAAAAAACAAACAAACATATCAATCAAAATCAAACTCGTAATTTTAAGACAGCCTGTTATTTCTATACTACACACGCATTTCCTCCTCTGGTGTTACTTAGGCTAATAGCTACTTGGTGAATTTAGCTTGGAAACACCTTATAAGGCTTTAAAAACCCTGATAATCCTATAGAAATGTCCAGACAAAGTGAGTGGCAAGCTGACAGCATGGTCAGAAAGTGTCAGGAGTGAGTGAATGAGGCAGACAGCCAGTCTAATAACACACCAGGCGTTGTGCTGAAACACCTGCCGCGGGTCTGTGAGGAAGCGAGTGCCGAACTGCGGTCGTTTCTGGGCCTCGGCGGAACTCTCTGTGGGTCCATCAGCAGTTTCTGGCATGTTTTTTGCGGAGGAAGGTCCAGCAGCAACAGCAGGAGCCGCCATGATCACGCGAACCGGATGCACATGGCCGTTCAGCGTCAGTGTCTCCGCCCAGTTCAGCTGGAGACAGGAAATATCGCCACCTATCGACCATTCTCAGACATGTTCACTCCGAAGAGACGGGTTTTTTTTTAACTTTTATTTACTTTAACGGTGACGCACAGGGGGAACTAAAAAAAATAACAAAATATATGGCATAAAACATAAGCATAACCATCGTGTTCATGAAAATGAAGTAAAAATCTTAATATTGTATGATATAATATACTGAATAACAAAACTCATAACATTTAAAATACAGAATCATATATGAACTAATTATTTATTTGTTCATATATTATATTATGAACTGATAAACATTATTATGTATTATTAATATAATAATAACATTTTTCACAATACCACAATTAAGTTGAGTTATGGGGTAAACTTAAAATATTTTTGCCATTTCTGGTTTCAGTGGTACCATTAGCATCTAACAACTGGCTTCTAGTAGCCTAATTTATTAATAAATTCCAGATGTTTCTATATTTTTCTTACTCTAATCAACATTTTTCAAACAAAGCATGTTTTCTTGGGAAAATTGTTTTAACTGGCATCCATTTCACAGATTCATTTAATTTCATATTTATATAATTTCATATATAATTTTGTGATGTTTACATTTCATGTTGGGTATCTTTTTTATTTTCCATTGTGCATATAATCAAACTATAACTAAGAAAACTTATAAGTGCCCGAGTTTGACCAGAATGTATTTCTGAAAGTTTGGTAGGCCTATACACTTTTATAGAAATAAAATGACAGAGCTCAACAGGAATTTCCCATATGACCATTTACAGAATTAAATGCTATTAATTCACAGGAAATGAACATCAAGATATCAAATGCTGCAACCATGTGTTGGGGTTTCCTAGATGGCATCTCACACACACACACACACACACACACACACACATGTATATATATATATATATATATATATATATATATATATACAGTATAAATATATATATATACACATACACACCCAACAGAGCTATTAATACATTTTAAGACAGCACCACAGCACCAGAGAACCTCCTGCTGCCATGGAAACAACAGTTCCAGAAGAGTTCAGCGAAACTCCAGAAGCAAGTGCATGTCTCGTGTCTATGGCAACAAAAGTTTCAGAGGCAGCTGCAGTGTATATTCAAGAATGTGTCAAACTAAGCCTGCAAGCAACAAAAAGTGTTACAAAATCCCATGGCACTTCTCGTAAAGAGTAGAGGTGTAACCCGGTGTCCTGGCCACATTCCCTCCACTGGCCCTTATTCCATCATGGCCTCCCAATAATCCCCATTCACTGAATTGGCTCTATCACTCTCTCCTCTCCACCTGTAGCTGGTGTGTGGTGAGCGCACTGGCGCCGTTGTACTGTGGCTGCCGTCACATCATCCAAGTGGATGCTGCACACTGCATTTAAGCTGGTCCTGAGCAGGAGCTAGTTGCTTAGGACCAGCACATGACCATCTTAAACCAGCTCAAACAAGCTGCCGTGCTTCAAAACATACCTAACCAGCATATACTGTTTTTTTTTTTTTTTCAGCAGGGCAGCTTTTTCACTTCACTAGACATTAACTGGTGGACTGGAGTCTTGTGGATTATTATGTTTTTATGTGATGTTTTGAACTCTCATTCTGATGGCATCCATTCACTGCAGAGGATTCACTGGTGTTTTGACTTACAGTTATGACCAGACTCTCACAGAAGAACAGCTGAGTGTAGGAACAGTTGTGGTTTCTCGAAGAAACCAGCTTCCCTGTAATTAGGAGCTGCTGGTTTCAGTTGCACAAGATGTAATTTGTGTCTTGGTTGTGAAATGCTTTTTCTCACCACCTGTTTGTACGAGTCACAGATAAAGTGTGTGCTATTGTTGCCTCATGCACGGTTACTCCCATCTAGAAGATCCTCTGTAAACTCCAAAGAGACACTTTTTAATTATCAAAGAGTAGTTTAAAATTTACACATCATTATTATTTAGGCTTTATGGCTGTTGGCTGTTATAACGGCTGTTACATCCATGCAAAGAGTGCAGATATTTTGTAATAGCACTACCAAAATAGGCTAGAAACATATGTAACATCTAAGTTAGATCTATTTCTACGATTGCATTCCCTTATGTGGTCAAGTCATACCCAAGACAAGATATTTATGACTCAGCTTAAGTACTTCCTTCACACTAACCTAGCAGAGGCATGGGATAACAAATCTAACTTCCTCCTGAAGCCTTCAGCATATGTCAGAGCTGTGAACCATGATTTGCATTTGCTAGGCAGAGGCAGATGGCCTGAAGATCTGACAGACACACACAAATAAGCTTATTAATACCTTTACGTCTGAAGCATATTTGATGTCAAACCACAGCTGTGTCTTACACAAGCATATTTCCTGTGAGTCACTTACAGGTGTGTTTGTTTGAGTTTATTACCTCCTGAAAGGACCAGGCACAGGTCAGATGGATCGACAGACAATCTTCACAGTCACTCAATCTTCTGGCAAGTGCAAAAGTTAGACAGATAAACAAACTGGAAGTAGAATCTGTCACTATTTCTACAAAGAGATATCTGATGAGTCGCATGCATTCCAGAATTTCACATACCTGTTTCTTTATGACTCAAAGAAATGGGATTTATTCAAAAATTGTCATTGGGAAAGGTAATATCTGATTTGTAGGAATTGATTTAGTAGTATGTCCCTCCACTTGTTTTTTTTCACGTTGCAGATAGAGAACAGGAAATAGCAAAACAGTCCTTTAAAAATGTTGTTGAAGATAAGTTTTTTTTTTTTTGTTGTTGTTGTTTTTTGGCCACACCCCTTATGATCATTTAAAAGTATTTCAATACAACACACTGTACACAGGTCACCAAGTTAAAGCTTTAATTACTTTAAAAACTAGTCTGAATCAATAATAATTACTGTTTTCAGAAGGGTTTCCCTAAAACAATCCAAACCGACAGTCACGTCTCTGGTTTTGTTTGGGATGCTTAGCCAAACTGAGGAATGTTTTAATAGCCACAGTGAGTGATATTACATTTTTGTCTGTGTACATTAATGAGCGGATATAAGAAAGAATTTTAACACTGGGAAAAGTTACACACATCACCTTAAATAAAATGATAACACAAAAATGCAAGTTTAAAAATACTTTAAAATGCAGCAAGTGAATACCAGCAGTGCAAAGGAATGTACAGTAAGAACAGAACATTTTTAAAGTCACACCAGTCCCATAACAGCATAACAGCATTGTCAAGTTTCATAATGAATAAAATTAAATAAAAACTTTATGTGTAACACATATAAAAGAACATTTACTGTTGTTGTTGTTGTTGTTATTAAATAGTTATATCATCAGGAAAATGAAAATGTAAAAATAACAGTGCTGTAAGTGGAAAAATTTACTTATTAAAAAAAATGAATTATTAAAAATTGTAACTGAAGTCTCATTGAACATGTTTACACTGTAACTATAACTGTCACTCCTATTAATCCTGCTCTGCATTTCTCATCTTATAAAATTAAAGAATATTCTTATTATTACAATATTTACATTACAACAATAGAGAAATAACAGGTAAAAATAGGTTTCATTGGCCAAAATATACACTGCTGTTCAAACGTTTTGGGTCAGAAAAATTTTCTATGTTTTTGAAAGAAGAAGTCTCTTATGCTTATGCTTACCAAGGCTGCCTCCAAAAAAAAAGGGACATTTTGTAATTTTAATTTAAATATTTAAAATAAAAGTATATAAAACACATACTGACCCCAAATATTTGAACAGTAGTGTTTTTTTTTTTTTATTCTCTAATAATATTTCAAAAAATATTATGCAGAGGTGGAGCAGAGGTGGTGTCATTCTTAACTGCCACGATATGCTACGTTTTGGAAGGTGCTGGTGGCTCCTTTGTAGAGTGGATTATTAGCCTAAAAGATGAGGGAGATTTTCATTAATGACCTGCAAACCTCATAAGTATTAGTAATAAAAACACTGAATGTTGACCAAAATCATATCACATAGGACCTCTGTAATTCTGAGTCATTTTGCTTATATTAAAGCTTAGATTAAAATGGTTAGACTGTGCATGCTGAACAGTTTGAGAGGAAGTAAGACTAATAGTAAAAATGCTTAACAGGATGTGGTTGGTTAAGCACCACACAAATAGTCTGAAAGTAAGTCTTACCGCTTCCCACTTAGCCCTGGCTTTTTCCTCCTGAAACTTGGCAAATTCATGACGGTCATGAATGCTGACCAGAAGCTTCCACACCAAGAGGGCAGCCAGTCCCAGCAGCAGGATTGCACCGGTGACCGAAAGAGAGACCACCAAGGCATCAGGACCCTTAGGGCAATCTGATCAGCAATGACAAAAGATTGATTCTTAAAGAAAAGTTCATATTCTACATTCAGTTTCCATTTGAATCGATCTCTTCAGTATCTACTAACTGTAACAGAAGTACAGCCAGTATCTACCCGTCTCTCACACAGACACAGAGAGTTTATCAGCATGAGCCATGTTTGACAGCTACATGTCACACGTTGTCTCTGTGCCCCATCTCTCCTCTCACCTGGTTCTTTAACAAGATAGAGGAAGGATTTTCCACTGGCATCCTCATAATACTGGAAGTTCTGAACGCAGTCGTCCTCATCCTTGTAGCTGCAGTTCACCGAGTTCTTCTCATGAAAGACTGGAGAGAACAGATGATAATTAACTCAGCTAGAACAACAACTGAACACAATACACTGCATGAAGAACTATAGTCACATAGTGTATATTCATAAATAAATGAACCTTTGGTAAATAATGGTTATACTGCAAATATGCACTGTAGATTAGATTTAAGATGTGTCTGTTGCCTGGAGATGTATTATTCTGCATTTAGAAGATGTACAGATTGTATAGATTAGAAATATACACTTCCATTCAAAAGTGTGGGGTTGGATTTATGTTTTATGTGGTAATAGTAACATTAATAATGTTACAAAAGATCATATAATAATCCTTAAAACATTTCATCACAACTGTTTTCAGCATCGATAATAATAAGAAACGTTTCTTGGGCTTCTGAAGGATCATGTGTCACTGAAGACTGGAGTAATGATGCTGAAAATTCAGCTTTACCACCACAGGAATAAATTACAATATTCAATTACAATATTCAATATTCAATAACATATTCAAATAGAAATAAGTTTATAGCACTACAGTTTTTACTGTATTTTTGATCAAATAAATGCATAGGAGATATCTTTTAAAAACATCAAAAAAGTACCACCCCAAAAATGTAAACGGTACTGTATACCCTAAAAAGGATTTATATAGGCTACTGCAGATGGGAGATATGTATTATGGATTGGTCAGAGGTAGAGATTACCCAGCTCATCCACCAGCACAATCTCATCTCTGCAGACGTGATTGCAGTTCTTCTCATACAGATCCCCTCTCTTATAATGTTTACACTCCACACACTCCCTGCAAAAACACACATAAATCCACTTTAAACACTTAAAAAATGAAAAAGCACCTAAACATACATTCTCTCTCGCTGTACAGACAGACAGACAGACAGACAGACAGACAAGACAAGACAAGACAAGACAAGACAAGACAGACAGAGACAGACAGACAGAGAGACAGAGAGACAGACAGACAGACAGACAAGACAAGACAAGACAAGACAAGACAAGACAAGACAGAGAGACAGACAGACAGACAGACAGGCAGACAAGACAAGACAAGACAAGACAAGACAAGACAAGACAAGACAAGACAAGACAAGACAAGACAAGACAGAGAGACAGACAGACAAGACAGACAGACAGACCGACCGACCGATAAGACAGACAAGACAAGACAAGACAGACAGACAGACAGATAGACAGATAGACAGAGACAGAGACAGAGACAGAGACAGAGACAGACAGACAGACCGATAAGACAGACAGACAGACCGACCGACCGACCGATAAGACAGACAGACAGACAGACAGACCGATAAGACAGACAGACAGACAGACAGACAGACAGACAGACAGACAGATAGATAGATAGATAGATAGATAGATAGACAGACAGAGACAGACAGACAGACAGACCGACCGACCGACCGATAAGACAGACAGAGAGACAGACAGACCGACCGATAAGACAGACAGACAGACAGACAGACAGACAGACAGACAGACAGACAGACAGACAGACAGACAGACAGACAGACAGACAGACAGACAGACAGACAGATAGATAGATAGATAGATAGATAGATAGATAGATAGATAGATAGATAGATAGATAGATAGATAGATAGACAGACAGACAGACAGACAGACAGATAGATAGATAGATAGATAGATAGATAGATAGATAGATAGATAGATAGATAGATAGATAGATAGATAGATAGATAGATAGATAGATAGACCGACCGATAAGACAGACAGACAGACAGAGACAGACAGACAGACAGACAGATAGATATTTCATTCTCACCAACACAGAAAAACACACACTCACTTTTTGATTGTGCAGGCGTCTGGGCAGGTGGGACACTTCTCACAGGTTGATCCATAGGCTCCTAGCTGTGTGCACTCACAGACGCCACACACACAGTGGCCACGGCCACTACACAGCATTCCTCCGCTCCCCATGCAGGCGTCTGTGCGGGTCGAACAGTCACAGCTCTCGCCGGACCATCCAGGGCTACAGTGACAGGTGCCACAGTTGCACTCGCCATTACCTGAAGGAGACATCAAACAAATGTATAGCTGTTGATGACCTATTGGAAAATATGGTTCATGAAGTTCAGCCAAAATTAGCATTTAAAAAATTTCATAGAAGGATGAACTTTTGAAGAACTACCACACAGTTCTTGCAATGCAACTGTTTATAATTACTACAGATACAAAACTTCTATATCCCACAACTTCTCCATTCACACAATAGCTTTGTGTGACCAGAATTTAAGTTCACTGTTAACCTTTGCAAATATGCATCATGGAAAAATAAATTTGAGAGATGCCAGCTAGAGGAGGAAAAGATTTGGCACAAAATGAAGGCTAGTAAACATTCGTAAAATCTTCAGCAAAGCTGAATTTTTAGCAGCAATTACAGTGTTCAGTATCACATGATCCTTGTTGAAAACAATTATGCTGTTTAATATTTTTGTGGAGAATATGACATGTTTTTATTATTCTCTGATGAATATAATGTTTCAAAAACAGCATTTATTTTAAGTATTTAAATTTTTGTAACATAATAAATGTTTTTACTGTTACTTCTTGTTAATTTAATGTGTCCATCCATGCTAATTAAAGTATATGCTTCTTTAAAAAATCTTACTGACCCGAAATGTTTCAACAGTAGTGAATGAAAATACATACTTAACAATTTTTCCATCTGATGAATTGCGAAAAACAACTGATGAAATACAACATGGTGTTACGTAATGCTCACTTAATGTTTGTTACTAAAGCAACAAAGAATTAAACTAAAACATTTCCCAAGCAAACACATTCATTTCAACACACAGAATACAGCATAACCAGAGGATTTCAAACCATTTTTTCTACTGTGTTTTTGTTTTTGTTTGTTTGTTTGTGTGTGTGTGTGTGTGTGTTTTACTGTGTGTATGTTTTATGTTATTTATACCCAGGGGCTATACTTGCTGTCTCTGATTCTTGCTGTAGCTTAAACACCCACCCACCAACTCCAAGATAATAAGATATTGTGTAAGAAAACAATTTTCACAAGGCAGTTAAACAGAAATACATATTCCACATTCTACTGAAATTTCACTTTTCAAACTAATATATAATTTTACGCATTCGACTTGCTGTTTAACTGAAGAGAGAATAAGACATGAGCAACTGAGCTCAAGCTTCAGGCTAAGCAGGTAATGTGCACAGACATGCAAAACTGAAGATCACATCTGAGTCAGACTGCTGTTTGGCTGTAAATCTGGATCCAATTGCCTAATAAGGTGAAACACTGTCCATGTTATGAGGCAAGAACAAAAAGCTGTGTGTAATCCTCACAAACACACAACGCAACATTTAATGTAGCACTGTTTTTTCTGATACGATGAGTCAAGGCATGTCTACCCTCACCTGAACATATTTGTCCTTTGGAACGGAGGCAGCTGAAGTCATCACATTCACAGTACGGGCCCCAAACCTTCCCAAAATTACTGGAGCGACAGGCACACTGGCTGCACACACAGTCTCCGCGCCCACTACAAACTGGCGCTGCTGGGTCAGGGCTGCATCTGTCTTGTTGGGTGGGTTTATATTCACCCTCGGCGCACTCACAGCGAGAGCCCAGTCGGCCCGGGTCGCACAGGCACACGCCACACTCCAGGGTACCGTTCCCATGGTGACAGGATGGGCTGGCGGGCACGGAGGACTGCTGACAGTTACATTCACAAGCAAAGTCCACAGTCACCTGGAGGGTGTCTTTAAAGCCCATTGGCTTCACCATGAAGGTCCGGCTCTTCTCTTTGGGGCAGCTGTGAAGTTTTGCCTCAATGCTAAATGAAACCTATGGAAGAGTAATGTAACAGAAAGATAAAAAAGGTCATGGGTTCGATTCCCAGAGAATACACAAACTGATAAAATGTATAGATGGAATGCAATGTACAGTGATGACTAAAATGACTAGAACACTTGGCATATTTAAGAGGTTTCAGTTGTTTTTGTTGAATTGGCCATTAGAATATCCATAAAACTAACTATTGCCGAAACTATCTGCGACAGAAGGAATCTGCTGGATCATTGAAAATTATGGACTGGCCCCCTCAAAGTCCGGACCTCAACCCCATCGAGCAAATTTGGGTCGAGTTGGAAAATAAACTGGACAGATCTATTGTACATTCAAAGAGTTGCAGAAGGCATGGGATCACATCAGTGTTTATGTTCTTAGGAAATATACTGACACTATGCCAGAGAGATGTGCTGCTGTAATTGCTGCAAGAGGTTTTTAAGTTTTATATATATATATATATATATATATATATATATATATATATATATATATATATATAAGTAGACTGAACACAATAAAATTGTGATAAAATGTTCAGCAATTGTGTTGCTGTAGCTTGTTTTAATTGCGTAAACTGAACAATAAGCAAAAATAATTTCTTCTAGTGTATACACTAGGTGCTGACCATATCTCCAATTTTGAGTCCAGCGCAAGACTTGACGCCAGCAATGACCTCTCCACCCAGGCATGTTGCGTTGATGAACAGAGATAACTCATCCGGCACACCCAGCAGCTCCAGCTCAACCTTAGACCTGATCTTCTACAAAAACAAATGGCGCAGAGATCAAAGGTCAGCCTCTCGGAATTCTCTCTTTATTTGAGTTTAAGCCCTACTGGACTGAAATGGTCAAATATCTCAAATTAAAAAAGCAAACGCAGTCCACCTAACCAACAAGTTCTCACAACTCAAAGGCTGTATTAATTCCTGGCAAAGTGGCTTACCGCATATGCATCCAGAATGAGCTGCACAACGTTTCCAGAGTCTCTAGAGAGCGTTCCGACCGCAGAGCCAGGAATCAGTTCACTGTAGTTCTGTGAGAATACAGGAAAAAAGACAGCACCCCATAAACATATATGAATGTCTGCATGTTACAGACAGAGACATATTGTACATATGTGTTTGACAAAAATATAGAAACTCACGCGATATAGTTGCACCATAGAACTGGTTACAGCAAAGATGAGGTTGATGTTATTCTCAGATAATTTGTCCGTGATCATACCAAGTGAAGGATAGTCCTACAAATACACATAAAAATCAATGTATTGCCAAATTAGCCATCTGATGGTAAATCTGTCACATTATCCTTCAGAAATAATTACAATATGTTAATTTGCTTCTCCAAAAACATTTCCTATTATTAGCTATGTTGAAAACAACAGTGCTGCTTAAGAGAGAGAGAGATTTGCCCAATATATGTTTGGCTGACCAGTATAGTGGACTTGTCATATTCATTGTTGTGGTTGATATGGCACTCTCCATCATGGGGCTGGACGATTCCAGCCAGCCTGGCATCCAAAGCCAAGTGACTTCGGTCATCACTTGTGAAGATCAGCAAATGAGATGCATCAGGCCTCCATCCAATTTTGTCCTGGAAGAAAGAGAAAGGAGGTCATACACAAAGGTAAAGAGAACTAACCCAAAAGGCAAATGTTCCCTCTGGAATATCCTAAGGTTAATGTCATATGACTTTTTCCCCCAATAAATAATGTAAATTTAGCTCAAAATTCAATTGACTATTAACAGAACAGCTTAACTCAGATTGTTTGTGGGTTTCTCTTTGTCTGTGCATTTTGTATCACCTTGCATACTACTGCTTGCATGATAGCATCAAATCCACCCTCAGGGGCATCTCTGTTTCTGGACACTTTCTGCTTCTTCACTTCCTCTGTGAAGCGCTCTACCTGCTCCGTCAGAGACAGTACGTTACGATAGCCGAACTGCGGTGGGCAGGGTTCAGGAAACCTACAGCAGTCAGAACACAGCAGGGAGACAGAAATCACTAAACTTAGTCACTCACTCTGTTTGCCGTGTGTTTTTGTCATGTGTGAAATGAATTAGTAATGGCTTACTTATAACAAGGATTCTGGATGACTTCTTCAGGGTAAATGTACATGTAAGGTGAGAGCGGTTTGTCTACAAAAGCTCCAAATCCCATGCGCAGATTACTGGTGACACCCCGTAAAGCACTGGCCAGACCATTGCCCAGTGTATAAAGCTTCTGCAGGTCGTCCTTCATTGTATTGGTCATATCCATCAGGTAGTACAGGTCCACTGGGTAATCAGCTGCTTGCTTCACAGTGACTGTGAATTTCTTTGAATCGTCTTGAAGAGAAATGTGGCAGAAGAAAGGGTTAGAACTTTCTAAATTTGAAGACAAAACTCAGCTTTTTGATTTCTTTTGGCAGAAATGAACATGGATTTTTTTTGAGAACAAGATCTGTCAGAGAGACCCCAAGGCTCTTTTGCTAGCTCAAGCAACACTTAACATTTCAATTTCAGCTTTAAAACTTCATGACTTTTCCTACTCTTATGTGTTCATAAATTCAAAAATTTTAAACAAGTAATAACATGCTGCAAAAAAAAAAAAAAAATAGAGGTAAAAAAAATATTATATATTATTATATATTAAAGAAAAGAAAAGGAATTTTTGCTAAACTGTGCAATGAGAAATATGTAATTGGATTGCACTGGTAAATATAGTTTGTGAAATATAATGGTTTGTAATAGCATACCTGGCCTGAGGGTCAGGTGGATTTTTTGTGGTTGGATCTGAGTGATATCATCTGAACCCCCTGCCTTGTCGCTCAAGGGTACGTCCTCTAATATCCTCATGCTGCTTACTGGAAACTCAATAAACTTCACGCCACAACCAGACTGAATGAGACTGTCTCTGAGATCACAACGGGACAAACTCGAGCCTCCCTTTCCAAAGATCTGACAGATAAACATACATTGATAACAATCCGAGGGAAGCATTTCAAGCAGCCATTTCTTTGTCTATGCAGGAGTGTTTAGTCATATACTGTATGTGGATGGAATTTTGTTTTTTTACCTCCTGAGCGCACCAGGCACAGGTCGGATGTATCGACAAACATTCTTTACAGGTACTCACTCCTTTGGAAGTGCAAATGTTAGAGCCTAAAAACAAGACCATCGTTAAATTCATATACACACTTCAAATTTCGGTCCTACTTTATATTAGGCGGCTTTAACTACTATGTACTTACATCAAAAAATAAATACAATGTACTTATTGTGATCATATTGTATTGCAAAACACTCCTGCTGCTGTTGAGGTGGGATACGGGTAAGGTTAGGGACAGGTTTGGTGGTATGGGTAAGTGTAAGGGATGGGTCAACAGTGTAATTATAAATGTAATTACAGAAGTTAATTACAGATGTAATTACATGCAGGCATTATTCAAAATATAAGTACAATATAAAAACATGTATGTACACAATAAGTGCATTGTATCAAATGATTAATTTAAATGTAAGCACATAATAGTTAAGGCCACCTAATATAAAGTTTCTATTTTTACAGCATCTCAAGCTACAGAGTAGTCAAATGCAGGAAATAATAATAAAAAATGTTTGCAGCAGCAGCACACACACATTCTTCTCATTTTTGAGTCATTAACTAAACAAACAATAACAAAAGGCAAACTTACCCGCAGCTATGGAAACTAGAAGTAAAACTGGCACCCAAACTTCTATCAAATTCAGTCCCATTTTAATAGATCCAAACTACTGCAGGCCCCCTGCCTTAGCAGCTCTGTTTTCACTCTGATTCTCTGATGTACAAACTGGGAGTGGAAACTGCCATTCCTAGACATGTAAGGACGGATGACCTAATGTGTTTCAGCATTTCACAAACGCAATCTGTTTCATCAAGACGCAAGGAAATGTGTAACCACAGGAAAGTCAAGACTCAACAAATGAACACCGAATGACAGCTTGGGGCTCCTACATTTTACGTGCACATACAGATAAAGGCACAGTATGGTATTCAATAAGTTCTTTTATTCAACGGCTTCCACTGTTTTCACACAAGTCACTGCCTCACAGAGAATCATCAGAATAAATCATCATTTTTAGCAAAACAGCCTATTAAATGTTGGGAATTTACTATTATTTAGGCCATATAGTTTATTTTTCAATGTGTATTCCATTTGTTTGTTTTATTTATTCAACCATTTATTAAGCTTATATTTATATTAAAGTTGAACCAGGTGTTTGGTACCATCTAGTGGTCATATTAATGCTGTAGAAAGGCATTTCAAACATTCACCTCCATATGCTTACTGCATTCACAGCAATTGCATTTTACTCCTGCATGAGATGAGAATTTGACTGAAAATCAAGTCCTTGCATAATTTTTAGCTCAAAACATTTCCAATAAAACAGTAAATGGAGGCATTTAAAAAATAAAATAAAAAAAGTGTAGTATGTATAATAAAATATGTAAAAGAGTTGTATACTGTGTTTAAAAATAAAGCCGCAATGCAAAAATCAAATTCACACTTCAAAAATGACAAAAATATACGTAAGAGGGAAAATAGTCAAAAAATAAAGAAAGAATCATACAGATGTTTTCAATTTGTGCATTAATTCATGTGTGCATGCTCCTGATTTTTTTATTTGGCCAATTATTTTATAGAAGCATCCAGCACTGACACTGCAAAGCTGATTCACTGCTTGTACAATTTAATATTCTATGAAACAGGTTAGCTCTGTGAATCTCCCTCTTTTCATCTCTCTACTTATCTCCATTTTTACAGTCCATTAAAAGAAGTGGAAATGGAGGAAAGGATAAGAGGGCAGTAAAAATCACATCTCAGGGCTGAGCAGGAGACAGAAGTCTGAGACCATACTCAGATGTCCTCTACAGAAATATAACGCTACATGCCTTTCTCACATTTCCCCCTTCCTGTTTTCCATCCTTCACCTTTCCTTGTTAAACAGTTGTAGATACTGCTTTATATTTACAATGTTTAACGTTGTGTATCAATCGTTATGTGGGCCTCATGATACCTGTATCTGTGTGTGTATATTAAGCCAAATTAATAAGAGAGCAGTTAAGACTAATCTTTAAAATGGAAATGTGTAAAATGATCACTACACAAAAATTTGATTATATTTATATAGTGACTATATAGTTTGACTTGTTTACATCTCTTGTGAAAGGCGTTAAGAAACAGCAAAGCAAGTCTTAGATGTGAGATGCGTTTTGCATGCAGCATGATTATTATTGTTTTAAATAAGTTATGATCAAAGAATATTTTTTCTCATTTTTCTCATCAAAGCTGAGTGAGTAAGCCTTATTATTTGCTTTAAAGAGAGTCAAAAGGAAAAATTAGGCACCACATAATTATTACTTTTGACTCTGTCTAAACATAGCCCTTCTCTGGACGTTGAAGTTGCATCCTCCACAACTCGCTCAAGCGAAGGTCTTTTGCTGCAATTTAATGTATAAAATACCTACATTTTGTATGTATTTTGTAGTGCAAACAGATTCATCAGTTACACATAGCCTATGCTATGCTTCTACCTCACACTCTCAGAAATAAAGGTACAAAAGCTGTCACTGGGGCGGTACCTCTTCAAAAAGTACATGTTTGTACCTAAAAGGTCCATTTTGGTACCTTAAAGATACACATTAGTACTTAAAGTGTACATATTTGAACTTAATAGCTACAAAAGTGTACCTTTTGAAAAGGTACCGCCCCAGTGACAGCTTTTGTACCTTTATTTCTGAGAGTGCAGGAAAACTGAATGAAAAAGGAAAATTTTATGAAATCCTAAAAAATATTATTTTTTTTCCTCTGACTTCTTAAATTTAAACTTATTTTTCATGCTACTTTTTTTAAATCATAGTTCTCTTAATGCCCGACCGTGTTCAGTTCATAATTAAGGATTTCCACAGATAACAGTGCATCACTGAAAAACAAAAACTTACTGAAGATGATGCATGTAGACGCAAATATGCAAGATATGTTATACCATAATATATTATAGAGGCCGATGTATGCAACCTTTTTATTGACTGTTTTAAAATTTGCCAGAATTGGCCAACTATTTCTGTTCTGAACTGAACGTCTGACCTTTAAAGATAAACAAATGCAATGCAATGTTTTAACAATTTTATTCAAAGCATGCTGCACAACTTCAAGTTTGCAAGTCAATACAGTTTACAAAATACTCCATGCAGCATTGAGGTTTTTACGTAGAAAGTGCCTGCCACACCGAGCGCCGTGCATGCAGAGGGAGAGACATCAGCCGGTGTGATTGGGGAAGGAGTCTTTGAAAACGTGCAAGTGCCCCACCAGATGAACATCTCCCCCCCTCACGTGCTCTCGGCCACAAGTTAACCTTGAAGAAAAATACATTTTGACATCTTCAAATTCAAAACACCAGCAATTCAAGGTGCAAAAGTCACCGTTCACAAAACAACATGCTTTTGGAAGTGATTGTCTAGTACAAACCATGATGGTGGGTTTGAGGAAATCAGAGTATCTCGAATAATAAGGCTTGGACCCCCCACCCCACCTCACCTCACCAAAAGGGAGTCAAAACAAAAGACTGGCAGGGTCTTAGTAAATGTAAATTTTTTTCATGCAAGCATGTATAGGTTTCAACAGGTTTTTCAGTGATAATTAAAGTTAGAGCGTTTATTTTAACGTCGCTACATTTCGCTTGCAAAGGGAAGTTACCATGACAACACGTTGCTTACGCGCTTTCAATTAAGACCAGTTTTGTGCGCGGGTCCGTCGAAAAAGCATAAGTTGTCGTTTATCACTTTGTTATTAAAAGTGTGAAAAGTACTACAGTTGCAGCAAATAGGCTACGCCTTTACGTCTTTTACTAAACCCCCCCCCATTATACCATTATTATACAAATGGTAATCAATTCGCCAAAAAAACCATGGTTACTAACTTTAACTACAATAAAACCATGGTTAATTTCGTCTAGTAATTTGTAAGGTAGCGTATAATAACTTTAACAAACATAATGCAATAAATACATACTTTGATTTTTTTTTCTGAGGTAAAAACGTGTAAACACTTCACTGTAAAAAATCACAAGCAAAAATGACCTCAAATACAAAAAGCTACGTAAACATGAATAAATACATTCTCATTTCGTAAACGTGCAGCTGTATATGCCATCTTTGCTTCAGTCCATCCACAACGCCTTTTCTTTTCAGAACACAAAGGGAGTGAAAATGTTAAGTTGCATATCTCCGTGGCTCCCAGTCTGAGGTGTCACTCGGACCTGCAGCCGGTTACAGGTGACACCCGGCCGCGGCTAACTCAGTCCGATCATCACCGCCTCCACGTCTTTGGATGGTCTCCGGTCCTTGACCAGGAAGTTGATCATACTTTCGGACTTGATCATAAGGTTGCAACCGAGAAAGAAGATCCCGAACATCACCGTGAGCGAAAGAACGCACAGCACCGCGATCTGCACCACGCGCGTAACGAACATCTTGCGCTCGTCCTGAGCGAGAACTAAAGACCCGCCGCCGTCGTTTGCGGTCACCTCGCTCCCGTTCCCCGTGCAGCAATCAACTAGTGTCCCCGCCAGTTCTTGACTGCGGTTGAGCAAAACGCCGTGCGTAAACACCGTGTGGTTAAAAAACGTTCCGTTCATCCTGAGCGGAGACGCGGAGCACTGGAGCTGACGACAGTCGAGCCTCTTGGGCATCAACTCACTTTCTGCAACTGCCTGTTGAGTCAAGTTTCATGAGGAGGGAAACTAATAAAAGTATCTCCTAAAATCTTTTGTGATGTTCATACCACCAGTTTACACGCAACTTGGATAAAAAGGTGCTTGGTTCTATTGCGTTCTCAGTCAATAAGAAGACTTTACAAGCACGATCAGCGCCCAAAGCACTTCCAAACCAAATGCAGCTCAGCTGAGAGCTGCGCGCAGGTTTCGTTTATTCGCCTGGTCCATGTGAAGGAGGTGGGGGCCGGGAGAGAGAGCGCGCGCCACCAGCCTGCATGTCGCCAGGGAGACCGTTCTCTGTCAGCAGAGCTCGAGAGGATGTTCTCATCAATGGGATTTGATCCAGTAGTCAAAAATGTCAATCCAAATCACCAGAAGCTCACGCCTTGAGCGGGATGCAATTTTTTTTGAGTGAAGTGCTTTTGGAAGACTTTCAAACTCATCTTGACCTATTCAGAACCAGCGTTTTTTTATCAGAGGACATCGCTTTTTGTAGCATTTCTGAAGTGAAGCCAAGTGCACAAAAACTTTGGAACTGAAGCATGGCATACATTTGAAATAATAGTAAGATTTTTTGGTAACACTTTAAAATAAGGTTCATAGTTAACAACATTAGTAAACATGAACTAAAAATGAACAATAATGCATTATTAAAATCACAAGTTGTGTTTGTTAACATAAGTTAATGCACTGAATAAGCAATGAACAACTGTATTTTCATTAACATTAACAAAGATTAATAAATGCATTGTTCATTGTATATTCATGTTAGTTAATACATTAACTAATGTTAATAAATGACACATTGTAAAGTGTGTCTTAAACCTTTAGACAAAAAATTGTTAAATAATTTTTTTTTAAACTGCATAGTTTCTTGGTGAGTATATAGGCCTACATAATGCATCCAGCTTTTATGGCTCACATAGCATGAGTTTATTCAGAGGCCCAAAATAAGCAAACTTATGCAATTTGATGATATTTATAGATACAATTCTGATATTTATAACAGTATAGCAGACTACTTACATAAAATGCATGAACATATCAGATTTCACTCTACAGTGTGTGGACAATTATATATCACTTAGAAATGATTAAATACAAAATCAATAGTAGTTATTAAGATTGATGTGGTTTGGAATTGGTAAAATGTTCTTGGAAAAAAAATATGACCAGAATATCAACTTGCCTAATAATTCTGCACACACTGTATATCTCCAAATAATATGTCTTAAGATTATATCTGAATGCTTACTTTTAAGAATAAAGCTCTGTAGTTTTTATCGTGGGGGGCAATGCAATGCAATACTATGATAATTGAGAGATTTTGATACTCATATTTTAACATGATTTTAAAATCAGTACAAATTTCACAGCAAAAACACGTATACTACAGCAAGGCCTTTTATTTGTTAAAAAATTATAAATTCGATCAGATGACAGAAGGCATGTAGGAGATTAAATACAACAGTTTTTTCAGCAGTTTTGATTGTGTTGATAATTTAGATGCCTTAGAAATTCATGTAGTAAATGTGATACAGTATGGTTAAAGTACTCATAAAGCTACCAAAATAATGCTAATAATACAGCGGTAATAATAGCATAACAAGTCAATATCATACTGTTGAGTTAAATGTCTTATACAAGACATACACTTAGTTTAAAATGATTTTCATTGTGATAGATGGTGGGTCTCAATTTATGCAAAAGTGGTATGCTGTCACTGTAAGAATATTTTGCTATGTCACCTAAAATAGCTTCATATAACGTCTATATTAGCTGGTTTAATCAAAATATAATGAAATATTGCAGAATATATTTACTTAATGTTTATTTCATATTACAACCCGAATTCAAGAATGTTGGGAAGTTTTTAAAATTTGAATAAAATGAAAACTAAAAGAATTTCAAATCACATGAGCCAATATTTTATTCACAATAGAACATAAATAACATAACAAATGTTTAAACTGAGAAATTTTTACAATTTTATGCACAAAATGAGCTCATTTCAAATTTGATGCCTGCTACAGGTCTCAAAAAAGTTGGGACGGGGGCATGTTTACCATGGTGTAGTATCGTTTAATGATGCTCCAAATGTTCTCTATAGGTGAAAGATCTGGACTGCAAGCAGGCCACTTCAGCACCCGGACTCTTCTACTATGAAGCCATGCTGTTGTAATAGCTGCAGTATGTGCTTTTGCATTGTCCTGCTGAAATACACGTCGTCTGGAATGGAGCATATGTTGCTCTAAAACCTTTATATACCTTTCAGCATTCATAGTGCCTTCCAAAACATGCAAGCTGCCCATACCGTATGCACTTATGCACCCCATACCATCAGAGATACTGGCTTTTGAACTGAGCACTGATGACATGCTGAAAGGACTCCCTCCTCTTTAGCCCAGAGGACACAGCGTCCGTGATTTCCAACAAGAATGTCAAATTTGGACTCGTCTGACCATAGAACTCTTTTCTGCTTTGAAACAGTCCATTTTAAATGAGTCTTGAACAGCGCTTCTGGACCATGTTCACATATGGCTTCCTTTTTGCATGATAGAGCTTTAGTTGGCATCTGCAGATGGCATGGCGGATTGTGTTTATCCACAGTGGTTTCTGAACGTATTCCTGGGCCCATTTATTAATGTCAATGACAGAATCATGCCGATGAGTGATGCAGTGTCGTCTGAGGGCCCGAAGACCACGGGCATCCAACATAGGTCTTTGGCCTTGTCCCTTATGCGAGATTTTTCCAGTTTCTCTGAATCTTTTGATGATGTTATGCACTGTACACTTAATTTCTAGCGATTATCGCCGATTTGATTGCACAGATAATATTTAAACTAAACTGAGCTAGACAATGACATCTCTGAATTCAATAATGAAATGCCTTTAACTGAAAATTTAAAATTGAGTGTTTAATCTTATCATTATACATTACTGACACTCTATCCTCTAATTTGATACTGTTAAGTGCTTTGACAAAATCTGTATTGTTAAAAGCGCTATATAAATAAAGGTGACTTGACTTGTAGATGATGAGATTTGCAAAGTCTTTGCAATTTGACGTTGAGGAACGTTGTTTTTAAAGTATTCCACAATCTTTTTACACACTCTTTCACAGATTGAAGAGCCTCTGCCCATCTTTACTTCTGAGAGGCTCTGCCTCTCTAAGACATCCCTTTTATTGCTAATCATGTTATAGACCTGATGTCAATTAACTCAATTAGTTGCTAGATGTTCTCCCAGCGGAATCTTTTTTAAATTTCTTGCTTTTTCAGCTCTTTGTTGCCCTCGTGCCAACTTTTTTGAGACCTGTAGCAGGCATTAAATTTGAAATGAGCACATTTAGTGGATAAAAGTGTAAAATTTCTCAGTTTAAACATTTGTTATGTTCTCTATGTTCTATTGTAAATAAAATATTGGCTCATGTGATTTGAAAGTCTTTTAGCTTTCATTTTATTCAAATTTAAAAAACGTCCCAACATTTCCGGAATTCGGGTTGTAACTTTACAACATCAAAAGCTATTTTTAACTGTCAAATCAAACCAGAAATGTATATTAGCTTTGCAGTGTACAGTGGGGCAAAAAAGTATTTAGTCAGCCAGCAATTGTGCAAGTTCTCCCACTTAAAAAGATGAGAGAGGCCTGTAATTTTCATCATAGGTATACCTCAACTATGAGAGACAAAATGAGAAAACAAAATCCAGAAAATCACATTGTAGGATTTTTAAAGAATTTATTTGCAAATTATGGTGGAAAATAAGTATTTGGTCAATAACAAAATTTCATCTCAATACTTTGTTATATACCCTTTGTTGGCAATGACAGAGGTCAAACGTTTTCTGTAAGTCTTCACAAGGTTTTCACACACTGTTGCTGGTATTTTGGCCCATTCCTCCATGCAGATCTCCTCTAGAGCAGTAATGTTTTGGGGCTGTTGCTGGGCAACACGGACTTTCAACTTTTTGATGTGGTTGAGATCTGGAGACTGGCTAGGCCACTCCAGGACCTTGAAATGCTTCTTACGAAGCCACTCCTTCGTTGCCCGGGCAGTGTGTTTGGGATCATTGTCATGCTGAAAGACCCAGCCACGTTTCATCTTCAATGCCCTTGCTGATGGAAGGAGGTTTTCACTCAAAATCTCACGATACATGGCCCCATTCATTCTTTCGTTTACACGGATCAGTCGTCCTGGTCCCTTTGCAGAAAAACAGCCCCAAAGCATGATGTTTCCACCCCCATGCTTCACAGTAGGTATGGTGTTCTTTGGATGCAACTCAGCATTCTTTCTCCTCCAAACACGACAAGTTGAGTTTTTACCAAAAAGTTCTATTTTGGTTTCATCTGACCATATGATCATCCAAATGCTCTCTAGCAAACTTCAGACGGGCCCGGACATGTACTGGCTTAAGCAGGGGGACACGTTTGGCACTGCAGGTCTACAATTTTGTTTCTGGTGTCCTTTGACAGCTCTTTGGTCTTGGCCATGGTGGAGTTTGGAGTTGGACTGTTTGAGGTTGTGGACAGGTGTCTTTTATACTGATAACAAGTTCAAACAGATGCCATTAATACAGGTAACGAGTGGAGGACAGAGGAGCCTCTTAAAGAAGAAGTTACAGGTCTGTGAGAGCCAGAAATCTTGCTTGTTTGTAGGTGACTAAATACTTATTTTACAGAGGAATTTACCAATGAATTCTTTAAAAATCCTACAATATGATTTTCTGGATTTTATTTTCTCATTTTGTCTCTCATAGTTGAGGTATACCTATGATGAAAATTACAGGCCTCTCTCATCTTTTTAAGTGGGAGAACTTGCACAATTGGTGGCTGACTAAATACTTTTTTGCCCCACTGTACATCTTAAAGGGATAGTTCACTTAAAACTAAATTATTTGCCCACCCTTATGACATTCAAAATCTGTATGACTTTCTTTTTCTGCAGAAAACAAAATAAGTATTATTTTGACCATACAGTGAATATAAGTGCGGTCCAACACAGCACTGGACAACACTGATTGATTTTTACTGTGTAGACAAGCACAAATCAAATTTTTGTGTGTGTGTGATTGCATTTAGAGCAGAAATAAAGCATGGTAGGATAAAATATAAAAAACTATTTGAACATAATTAGGGTCTGAGAAGATTAAACTGACATCTGGTTTCTCGAGAGACAAGGCCAGTGCAGCTCCAAATATCACAAAAATTATGAAACAAACATTGATTTACACAGAGTACAGTATTCTCCAGTGAAACTGTGACAATAATTTGAAAAAGTGAGGACAGCGCATGAGATGCTGCCAGGCGAGTTTGTTGAGAGCGCGCGGGCGGCGGGCGTGTGTGCGTGTGTGGTGGCTGGCAAATGTCACACTGACAGAGAAAACCGTGGGAGAGAAGAGACGGGGATAAATTAAGAAACGAAGAAAGTGTCGATAAAACCAGAGCAAACTTTTCTGTGAAAGTCGAACCGTTCTGCACACACTATTGATTCTTCACTTTCTTTGCCAAAAAGAGAGAAAAAGCCTATTTTAATTAATTGAGGCACTGAAATATAATAACAGGATTATAGGATTATTCTTCTTTCAAGCAAATGTCTGTTTTCTACCTGTCAGGCAGCCTGCTGTAAAAATAATGATTTGCTGGTTTGACAAAAGTGTTTAATTAATTTGCGCAAAGGTCACTTACAGAAAGACTTTAATCCCCAAACCCTTCAGCATTATGATGTGGTCAAATTAGATTATTGTTTAGAATACAATTAGCCCAGTTGCGGCTATAAATAAGACTGCAGTGCCATGTTTTCTGTGTGCTTGTCTTGTGCTTTTCATCTTTTATTGCATGGATTAATATGAAAGAAGCTTAAGAGCGTAAATCTACATGCTGCATATCTCCCACACGGTTTCACTGGACTTCACACATTACTAACTTCCTTTGTGCTTTCTCTTGCAGTTCACAAGGCACAATTACTCATCATCCTGAGACACACAGACTAATGTAACACTGCTATGAGTCCAGCATATCACTGAAGTACTGGATTTCACATATTTAGATAGTGATGGATCTTCACACTCCATAGCAACAGGCAACCTTTATGCATAGTGACAGATGGTTGGTTATTTTGGATGGAAAAACAGTCCAGGATAGGAAAGGAATGAGACGCATGGATAGAGACAGAGAGGGTTGCAGGGTGAACGGTCAGAAAAGTGGGGAGATGTTTCCACTTAACTGAGGGAATTGGCAGCCTAGCAACAAAATTTAAGCAAAGATGTCCCCTAGCAACCAAGTAGGCTTCACTCCCTTTTCCTACTGCTCATACGCTTGCACACAGAAAGTGATGAAGTTTAGCAATGCAAAAAGAAGAATCGCACATGCACAAACATGCTCACAAATATGCACGGTTAAACAGGACGTACTGTTCTCAATTCGTTTTTTAGTATAATTATTGCAGTTGATTCTGAAGAAAACAAAGGTTTAACCTTCCTTTGCCGCATCGTTACAACTGTTTGTTGTCTGCGGGGGGTTCAAACCTCCTCTCTATCTAAATGGCACTTCGTTGAGCTCTCCCAGCGAGTACATTAGCAGTCTAGCACTAACCAGAGGACCCAGAGAGGTCTCGCAGCATGGTGCTGTGCTGTTTCTGACTTTATTTGAGTTTGTGTGAAAGACTTGGCATTACTGGCTTCATTTATAACAATAATAATAATGATGATAATAAAAAACATACTCTCAGAGCAAGTAGAATTAGATTCTCCATCCATGCAGCGTGTATCAGCGAGATCAGCAGATAATGATACTTTAATTAAGACAGACTCACTCTGTGAGGAGACCTTTTACTGCAGAGTTCAGACTTGCTCTGCACAAGCGCACACACACACACACACACACACTAACACCAGCCCTCTACCTTCTGCATTAATTGTTCCAGCTTCTTTTTTGTCTCCTATCAGCCCTCTTCCAGGAGAACACATCGCACAAACTCGCTTCATGTGGTCAAAGATCAGTTTCTCCAGCAGAGCTCAATACAAACACGCATTATGTGTTATTAGCCTGTGCTGACCCCCGGATCGGGTCTGGAGCTCCGGCAATCTATTAGCCATTTCTTTCTAAACACAAAGTGCATGAATGAAAGTGGAGTCACAGGTGAATAATGGAGATTATTGGGGAAGTATTGTCAGGAGAACTGAAACACAAACATCTGTGCGCACACAATGGTGCAGATCAAGCCTGTGTACTGTGGCTTACCCCTCTACCTCTCTCTTAAACACAATTCCAGCACACTAGGCAGTAACTAAGCAACAGGCCAGAGAGGGGGGAGAGAAAAAAATAGAGAGACACAGAAGGGATGGGGTGACAAAGTCACAGGGTCCAGTGGTATCTGCGGCTTCTTTAGCATTGATCTAATCAGGCCCCATCGGTCTACCTTTTTTTCTCTTATTATTTCTCCCAACCTCTATCCTTCATCAGAGAATTATTGAGATCTCATGATAGGGGCTGTTCTGTCTGATACAGGTATGTGGCTCAGCCAGAAAAAGGTTGAATGATTACTTTATAATACAGTAGGAGAGACTGGTGTAGTTGTCACACTATTTACTCTAGTGAATACTACTGTTTGAAATTTGGGGTCGATAAGATAAAGTAAGATTATTTGATGTTTTGAAAGAAGTGTCTTATGCTCACCAAGGCTGCATTTATCTGATCAAAAATACTGTAAAACAGAAATATTGTTTTAATATTGTTTTCGATTGTAATACTTTTAAAATGTAATTTATTCCTGTTATGGCAAAGCTGAATTTTCAGCATCATTACTCCAGTCTTCAGTGTCACAGGATCCTTCAGAAAACATTCTAATATGCTGATTTGCTGCTCAAGAAACATGTATTATTAATATATTTTATATGTTGAAAAGTGTGGAAACCGTATTACAGTTTTTTCAAGATTCTTTCATGAACTGAAAGTTCAAAAGAACAGCATTTATATGAAATATAAATCTTTTGTAAGGTTGTAAATATCTCTGTGAGCACATCTGATCAATTGAATGCATCCTTGCTGAAAAAAGTTTGAAATTCTTTCAACCAAAAAATAAATACTGACCCCTAACTTTTCAATAGTGGCACTTTTCACCTCAAGGTCTTGGCTACAAAAAGTTATTGAACATTTCTACTAAAATAAGTTATTTTTTGTAATAATATATCTATCTAAAAATAAAGTAAAATTTATATATAAACACAACAGTTTATAAAACAGCAAAAAATGTACAGTTAAAATTTACCTTTTTTTTCCTTCTCCTTTGCAGTGTCTCTTTATTCATGCTGTTTTGCAGCAATACTGTATACTGTAATGTAAAAAGAGAGAAGACTTGAATCAGAGTATATTAATTTGTATGAATTGAGAGGATGATTGGAGATGGCTTTGGTGTCTTGCCCTACAGACACTCTGAAAACCCTTCCAACCTCCATAAATGAAACCAAATTGACTCTGTATGCAAGACATCTAATTCATTCTGTTTCTTCAGCATCAAAGCATCTTACCAGCAAGTTGCATTTGATCTAATAACCAAACTCTACTTTCTAGCTGAGTATTTTTCTGCGCATAAAGCCGCTATCCTCCTGCTACAACAATTTTATGTAAAAAGAGCTGCAATGTTTTAAAAGTGATTTGTAAGACTCTCTTGTATGGATTGGAAAATTGCTTTAATAGGATTCCAGGGCCTTTCAACTGAAAAAAAGTATGCAAGAATGAAAAAGCATTCACAGACTATATAATGTGATATATAATCTTCATGCTATAGAACAGTCAAAGACATTTAACATGGCTAACAGGCTACAGAAGAGAGTTTTACTTCTCTAATTTGAGCCCTCAAAGAATCAGGACTAATGGGCTCCTTGAAGATAGTGGGGCAATTTAGGCAAGCCAAATGCTCTTCATCAGTTCATCATTGCTGCTAAGTAACCCTGGATATGCTTAACCTCAAGAATTCATTAACATTTGAGCCATATTACGCACTTGAGCCATATTGTGTCAGTGATCCACCAGAACAACAGAACATATAATGAAGCTTCCAGCATGTGCTGGAAGGGAACTGTAGGCATATCCAAGACCATAAAGGTCACTTTCAGTCCATCCAAGACTGAACCTCTGAAAACCAGTCACAGAGAGTGACTCCATCATTCGAGTACTCTGAATACTCTCTGTCAGGCACAGCAAAGTCTCTCTAAGCAGGCAATGGAAGACAGTGAGCTTACAAAAATGAACTAATTCATAAGGACTTCCAGTTCCTGGGGGCAATTTAAATTGGTTTTCTTCTTCACTGGGACCTGATGTCTTAGGAAGCAAAAGTGAAGGAGAAAATATGGAGGCCAACATCAGTTCAGCAGAACTAAATGTGAGACAACCAGCCAAAAAAAACATCAGCAGATTTACAGTAGCTTCCCAACTTGGAACACGATGCTCAAACGGAGGTGAAAGGACGTGAAATAGAGTCATGGATTAATTAAGTGCTTGTTATTCCCAATAAATCAACCAAGATTGATCATATCTGCACAAGACAAAGCATGTATTTTCAGTTCTGGACTTTACAAAGAAGAGAAGAGAACATGGACATCAATGTCAGCCACAACCGACTGCTTTAACAAGCGTGTGTTTGTGTGAAAACGGCACTAACGGCAGTCTGTATTGGACGAAACTGATATTATGATAGTGGATCGTGTGTGTGTCATTTTTATGTTTATGCATGCTAAGCGTGTGGGTTGTCTCAGTTTGAAGGCACACGAGTGACATCATTACTTTTTCAAAATAGTAACTGCAAATAAACTCAATATTCCAAAGCCAACATATAAGCGCCACACACACACACACACACACACAGTGTCATCACCACCTAAAGCCTGCAATCTCAGGTTAGGGTTACCATAGCAACCAAAAGAGATAATGGCCATATAGTTGGGCACATGCCGCAGGGTGTGTGTGTGTGTGTGAGAGAGAAAGAGAGATGTCTGTGTCAAAAAGTCACTGACATTAAGTGGATGATGGCTAGTCATCTTCTATTATAATACATAAATCTGCTTAGACTTCAGCACTGATCTCAGCAGCGAGCGAGTGAATAATGGTAGTTATTATGCTATTTAGTTTACAGATAACATCCATATAAGTAGTTAATTTTGGCATGAATCTAAAGCTTTATAAACAAGACTGTAAATAACATTTAATGTTTAATGCCATGTCATTCACTGTTACTGACTTGCACTGATCTATCATAATACACGGTCAAACTGTCTAGTGTTGAGTTAAACAGACTGACACTAAATACTAACGTAGTCTTATAGTGATTAAAGTTGCCATCAGTCTCTAACACAAGATCCTGCTGGGACGCCTGGCACTTACTAAATGATGCATTACTTCTTAATGTCTTAATATCAATAAATCATTGATACATTTGTGCAAGGAGGATGAGGTATCTTAAGGCGATAGATCTCAACTGGTGGGTTGTGATCCAAAAATGAGTCACAGTCTGTTCAGACAGGGTCAAAGTCAACCGACAAACTGCAAAAAAAGAAAATGCATGCACCAAAATAATTTTATTAAAAATCATTTTAGATTAGATCTTAAGATCTTAAAATCTTAGAAATGAAAATTAGAAATGTTGCCTTGGCAGCTAACTTAAATAAGATAAAGCATTAAATATTATCACTAAAACTCAAACTGAAATAAAAAATAAATAAAAAATTCATTTAAAAATAGTAAAAATGACAAAAGCACATAAAAATATTAAATCTAAACTCAAAATAAAACGAAAAGTACACAAATAAAAGAAAAGCTAATTCAAAATATACATAAATACTGTAATTGTATATAAATAATACTAAAATAACACTGGTTTAGAAGGGACCATAAACCACACTGACCCTATCTTTTGCTGTGGATGTCAAAAGTTTCATTTTTGGCAAAAATGTGTTCAAGCTATGCAGGGTGAAAGATATTACACCCTAGATTACATTTAATAAAAATACAGTAAAAACCATAGTTTGTGCTGAACCAAATGTGTTTTACAACATGAGTTAGTGGCTGCTGATAGCATCGAAACAATTGAAATTCAACTGAAATCAAACATTTAAACTTTAAATACTGTAGACCTATTATTTTTGCATTGACAAAATGGTAACAAAACATTAGGCTACAAAAGGAATCAGGGGATCAAGGCATCAAAAATAGCTCTTTAAGGTAACAATTGCAGGTTAAAAACAACTATACTGCAAAACCAGCTTTAAAAAAATGCTGCTTTAACTTGAGGCACTTGAGTTTGTGATTGGGATTGTCTCTATGGAGATATCATGAAATGAGATAAAGAGCAAGACAAAGAGAGAGAAAAGACTCTTTTAGAAGCGGAAGGCTCATGTATCTAAATTCCTCTTATCACCACCTGTCATTGATTTTTTTTTCCTCATCCAGAATTGAACAGATTTAATAGAGTAAGTGCGAAGACATAAGCAGCTCAGACGGAAGACATTGAGCTAAATGTTTAACTTGATATCTTAGAGCCAAATGCACTCATAATAAATGAATCTGTCTTGTTTTTCCTCCCTCTCTTTCTCTCATCTTGTTTCTCAATGCCCCCACAGTGACAGGGCTTTTAAAAATAGCCGCTCTTCCTCCTGATTAAGGCATGCATCTTGATTAATTACAGTGTTTGAGGTGTTACTGTGGGGTGGGTGTGATCGTTGTGGGAGAGAAGCATTGAAATGAGTGAGAGAATAGGAGAGTGGGAGCACACTGAAGGGAATATGCAGCACTTTCATTAAACTCTCACGCATGCCTCCAAAAGTTTGCTGCTGCTTGCCACAAAGCACTCACTCTTTCATTGACTGGCCCCTATACAATGGGTCCAAAAGTCTGACAATCAGGGATTCAAGATCAAATTTAAACCTGGAAATAAAAAGATTTTCAGATTCTGAACTATTTCTACTTCATTAATCCAATTACACTTTGAAACAGTTGGGAGACTGATTCTCCTATCATAAATCATTTGAATGGTTTTCTTCTGTTATGCGTGAATTCAAAGGAATATTTGACCCAAAAATTGAAAAGTTGCTGAAAATTAGCTTTCAGGCAATGGCTTGAAGTTAGAAACATCTTGATAAATTTGTTTCTTACAAACATCCAGCGTTGCACTTCACAAGATGTTAACTGATAGACTGGAGTCGTGTGGATTACTTGTGGATTTTTTGATCAGATGTTTGGATTCTGACGGCACCCATTCACTGCAGAGGATCCTGTGATATCTGTTCTGATGAAGAAACAAACTGGTTTACATCTTAGATGACCTGAGAAAATTTGAAACATATTTTTATTTATGGGTGAAATATTCCTTTAAATCATGAACACCAAAGAGCAAGGGCTGCCACATACTTACTCATCTTTGCTTTGACCACAGCTTTCTTATTTTATTATTATTATTATTTTTAACAATGGATATACACACACCAGTGCACTCACAAACACACTGCATTTACAGCTGCTTTACCACAGAAGTGTGCTGTACAATGCCTAATTGGGTGAGTTCCTAACAGCCCTGAATCAAAAACATAAGTGATGACAGGCATGCATTTTAATTAGTTTGCTATTACTTTGCTTCATTGTGATGCAGTTAACCCATTTAATCCCAATTTTTTTCCCAGACATGAAAATATCCAAATGATGTGTCATTAGTAACCCTTTGAAATCAATAATAATTATTATTATTTTATTTTTTTGTTGGAAAATGTATGAAAAATTGTGTTTTATGGTTGGTCATAATTGTGACCGGTGGGATAATGTTTGTACTGAATTAACATATTTCTGCAGTCATAAAAATCATTATATATCTTAGCCCAGCTACTTTAAACTGTTTGATCACATTCTAGGGTTACTATTAAAACCCTTATACAACATTGATAGGAATAGACTACTGAGATAAAAGACAAAAAATACAACCATCAACATATTTCAAAATTGTTACTTTTTTGTAACATATATTGTTTTTTATATTAGTGCTACCAGTATTACAACATCAATATTGTAACTTATTTCTTACATTTGAAGTTTTAATTTAGTGCAATATTTTGTCATTGCAACATTTTATTGCAATTTTCACTAACAACTGTAATGTGATTTATATTGTATACCTAAGTTCACTGTTATCCCACCGGTCACTATTGTGACCATCAACATGTTTACTCATTCTGTGACCACACTCAACAAAACTGAATATTTGTGAATTCATATGTTAATACTAGACACCTTAAAGACATTGTGCACCAAAAATCTTTGTCATATCTTTATGTTAACATACTTTACTAGCCTTTCGTTTTGGAGCTTTGATGCATCCATCATCTTCTCAAGGTGCAAACAGGAAGTAAACTGCTCTGGTCATGTGACAATTTGCACTAAACATGTGAAACTGTACATATTTAATTGAGACCCTTTATTTTTTCCATATTTGCACTAAAACATCAGTCAGTAATTTTTTTAAAGCTTTACCAATGAAAAACTTTTTACGGTCACTATTGTGACCGGTGGGATTAAACGGGTTATTAATGTGTAATTTATAATTTATTTAATTTGTAATTTGTGTAATTACCCAAATTCTTGTGATGTAAGTACCTGTTAAAAGCGTGACTTTTTTATTTATTTATTTTTTCAATTCCAATTCAATTCATTTCTCCTCTTGCCTTCCACGGAAGAAAAAAAGTCATATTGAAATGACGTGAGGTTAAATAATGACAGATTTTCATTTTGTCAAAACAATTACATAGTGTCACCTAGTGGATATTTTGGGTACTTCAAAGCACTAATATCCATTGTAAGTGATTAGAATTCTGTAAATGTATTTGCTCTAACAAATATTATTTAATTCCATAAGCATACAATACCATATATGTGATATGTGCTGGATTTTTACATGAAGGAGAGAAAGCCCCATGTGTGGTAAACTATTAGTCATTCACTTGATCAGGCACTGTTTATCCAGTTTTTCTCTACAAAACTGAGACTAGAACTGTTGTCTCAGTCTTCTGTGTCTCCATTACTGCATCTCCTCTGTTACTGAAGAGGCGTAAATATAAAGTCTTTGTTTTTGCAGGGAGACGCTGGAAGTCCACTGGTCACTAAGCAGGGCTCCGTGTGGATTGAGTCTGGGGTTGTAGTCTTTATTTCTGGTAATTGTGGCATCTATCCTGCTGTATACGTCAGAGTGTCTGAATATCAGGACTGGATCAGTAATTACACGAGCAGCAGCGAGCCTGGATTTGTCCCATACCCCCTTTATTGTTTCTCTGATTGATGGAGGCTCAGTAAACCTCCTCTCATTTTCCCTTGCTCTCGCTCTCTCCATCATCCCTCTCATCCTCTTTTTTAAAAAAAAAAATAATTTTAGAGATATGGTTCTGTTATGATGATGACAGTTTGTTGTAAACACTTTCAAATGGGTAAATATGTGTTTCTTTTTTGATATTGATTAGATTCTGGGGTCATCAATATGTTTATAATGAAACACAAAAAAACTTTGATATAGTTCAGCATGCTTTTAAAAAAGAACCTTTGCTGAGAGTATTCATTACTGTCGGCGATTTCATTTGTTTAAATACCTGTTGCAATGTGACCATACAGTTTTTTATAAGCATGTCCTAAGTCAAGTCAAGTCACCTTTATTTATATAGCGCTTTTACAATGCAGATTGTGTCAAAGCACTTAACAGTATCAAATTGGAGGATAGAGTGTCAGTAATGTATAATGATAAGATTAAACACTCAATTTTCAGTTAAAGGCATTTCATTATTGAATTCAGAGATGTCATTGTCTAGCTCAGTTTAGTTTAAATAGTAGCTGTGCAATCAAATCGGCGATAATCGCTAGAAATTAAGTGTCCCCAACTGAGCAAGCCAGAGGCGACAGCGGCAAGGAACCAAAACTCCCTCTGTGACAGAATGGAGAAAAAACCTTGGGAGAAACCAGGCTCAGTCGGGGCCAGTTCTCCTCTGACCAGACGAAACCCGCAGTTCAAAAGTTTATATTTCTATTTTAATTTTGTTGCAATTTCTAACAATAGTAGTATTATGTAGTTAGGTATTTTATTATATTTTAGTTATTTTGTTATTTTTGGTTGATATATCTGGGGATATATCTCTGGGGGTCATCTGGGTGTCCTGGTCTCCGCTGACGATCAGGGCTGTAGACATCATCTCTTGGTGCTGATCCACCATCTGATCGGATACGGACTGAGAAACAGACTAGGAAAGAAACAAACAAATATTAGCGTAGATGCCATTCAACTGACGATGTAACGAGTACATCGTGTGTTATGGGGAGTGTTCGGTTCCGGTTGATCTAATTAATGCAGCCTAACAATCCTTTAACGGATTTGAATAATAGAAGCGTATTAATGCGTTATGTGTAAGCCAGGCTAAAGAGATGGGTCTTTAATCTAGATTTAAACTGACAGAGTGTGTCTGCCTCCCGAACAGTGTTAGGTAGACTGTTCCAGAGTTTGGGTGCTAAATAGGAAAAGGATCTGCCGCCCGCAGTCGATTTTGATATTCTAGGTATTATCAAACGGCCAGAGTTTTGAGAACGCAGCGGACGTGGAGGACTATAATGCGATAAGAGCTCGCTCAAGTACTGAGGAGCTAAACCATTCAGGGCTTTATAAGTAATTAACAAGATTTTAAAATCTATCCGATGCTTGATAGGGAGCCAGTGCAGTGTTGACAGAACCGGGCTAATATGGTCATATTTCCTGGTTCTAGTAAGGACTCTAGCTGCTGCATTTTGGACCAACTGTAGTTTGTTGATCAAGCGTGCAGAACAACCACCAATAAAGCATTACAATAGTCTAACCTTGAGGTCATAAACGCATGAATTAACATTTCTGCATTTGACGTTGAGAGCATTGGTCGCAATTTAGATATGCTTTTGAGATGAAAAATGCAGTTTTACAGATGCTAGAAACATGGCTTTCAAATGACAGATTGCTATCGAACAGCACACCTAGGTTCCTGACTGATGAAGAAGAATTGACAGAGCAGCCGTCAAGTGTTAGATAATGTTCTAGGTTATTACATGTGGGGTTTTAGGTCCGATAATTAACACCTCTGTTTTTCAGAATTTAGCAGTAAAAATTATTTGTCATCCAGTTTTTATATCGACTATGCATTCCGTTAGTTTCTCAATTTGGTGTGTTTCACCGGGCCGCGAAGAAATATAGAGCTGAGTATCATCAGCATAACAGTGAAAGCTAACACCATGTCTCCTGATAATATCTCCCAAGGGTAACATATAAAGCGTGAAAAGTAACGGCCCTAGTACTGAGCCTTGAGGTACTCCATACTGCACTTGTGATCGATATGATACCTCTTCATTCACTGCTACGAACTGATGGCGGTCAGATAAGTACGATTTGAACCATGCTAAGGCACTTCCACTAATGCCAACAAAGTTTTGTAGTCTATTCAAAAGAATGTTGTGGTCGATAGTGTCGAACGCAGCGCTAAGATCCAGTAGAACTAATAAAGAGATACAACCACGATCAGATGATAGAAGCAGGTCATTTGTAACTCTAATGAGAGCAGTCTCAGTACTATGATACGATCTAAATCCTGACTGGAATTCCTCACAGATATCATTTTTCTCTAGGAAGGAATATAATTGTGAGGATACTACCTTTTCTAGTATCTTTGACAGAAAAGGGAGATTTGAGATCGGTCTGTAATTAACTAGATCTTTGGGGTCAAGTTGTGGTTTTTTAATGAGAGGCTTAATAACAGCCAATTTGAAGGTTTTGGGGACATATCCTAATGACAATGATGAATTAATAATAGCCAAAAGAGGATCTATGACTTCTGGAAGCAGCTCTTTTAGTAGTTTAGATGGAATCGGGTCTAACATACATGTTGTTGGTTTAGATGATTTAACAAGTTTATACAATTCTTCCTCTCCCACAGTAGAGAATGAATGAAATTGTTCCTCAGGGGATCTATAGTGCGCTATCTGATGCGATACTGTAGCTGACGGCTGCAAGGATACAATTTTATCTCTGATAGTATCGATCTTGGAAGTGAAGTAGTTCATAAAGTCATTACTGCTATGCTCTTGGGAAATGCCAACACCTGTTGATGCTTGATTTTTCGTTAATTTAGTTACTGTATTGAATAAATACCGAGGGTTATGTTTGTTTTCTTCTAGAAGAGACGAAAAGTAATCAGATCTAGCAGTTTTAATGCTTTTCTGTAGGATAGGGTACTTTCCGCCAAGCTAAACGAAATACCTCTAATTTAGTTTTCCTCCAGCTGCGCTCCATTTTCCGGGCTGCTCTCTTTAGGGCGCGGTGTGCTCATTATACCACGGTGTTGGACTCTTATCCTTAATCTTCCTTAAGCGTAAAGGAGCAACCGCATCTAAAGTGCTAGAAAAGAGAGAGTCCATAGTTCCTGTTACATCATCAAGTTGTTCTGAGCTATTGGATATGCTGAGGAACTGAGATAAGTCAGGAAGATTATTTATAAAGCAGTCTTTTGTGGTAGAAGTGATGGTTCTACCATATTTGTAACAAGAAGTTGGCTTTACAGCTTTAGCTATATGGAATATACAGGAGACTAGATAATGATCTGAGATATCATCGCTCTGCTGCAAAATTTCAACGCCACTGACATCAATTCCATGTGACAGTATTAAATCTAGAGTATGATTTCGACAATGAGTAGGTCCTGACACGTGTTGTTTAACACCAATAGAGTTTAGAATGTCTATAAATGCTGATCCCAACAAATCTCTTTCATTATCAACATGGATATTAAAATCACCAACGATTAGGACTTTATCTGCAGTCAGCACTAACTCCGATAGAAGATCAGAAAATTCTTTAATAAAGTCTGTATGGTGCCCTGGTGGCCTGTATACAGTAGCCAGTACAAACATCACAGGGATTTATCATTAACACTTGTTTCTTTGGATAACGTTATATGAAGCACCATTACTTGAGCAATTATACTTGAAACCCAACCTCTGAGAGATACTGAAAATATTTCTATAAATTGTAGCAACACCTCCCCTTTACCTTTTGGACGCGGTTCATGTTTGTAACAGTAATCTTGGGGTGTAGACTCGTTTAAAGTAATGTAATCATCTTGTTTTAGCCAGGTTTCTGTCAGACAAAGCACATCTAGTTTATGGTCAGTGAACATATCATTTACAAAAAGTGCTTTTGAAGAAAGGGATCTAATATTCAATAAGCCAAGCTTTATCATGTGTTTATCTGTATTATATCGTTTTTATTTGTTGAACATCAATTAAATTGTTACTATTACTTTGGTTTGGATGTTTTCTGTATTTTCTAGTTCGGGAACAGACACAGTCTCTATAGCGTGATATCTAGATGAAAAAGATTCTATGTGCTGAGAGTTAACTGCCTTTGGTGACATGAGGCGGCTAGCAGACGATCGGTTTAGCCAGTCTGTCTGCTTCCTGACCTGGGCTCCAGTTAGTCAAGTACAAACTCTAAGACTATGTGCCATATTTCTAGAGAGAAGAGCGGCACCACCCAGGAGGGATGAACACCATCTCTTTTCAACAGGTCAGGTCTGCCCCAAAAATTCTTCCAATTGTCTATAAAGCCTATGTTATTTTGCGGGCACCACTTAGACATCCAGCCATTAAGTGACGACAGTCTGCTATGAATCTCATCACCACGGTAAGCAGGAGCGGACCAGAGCATATTACAGTGTCTGACATCGTACTTGCAAGTTCACACACCTCTTTAACATTATTTTTGGTGATCTCCGACTGGCGGTCGAACATCATTAGCGCCGACGTGGATAACAATCTTACTGAATTTACGTTTAGCATTAGTCAGCACTTTTAAATTTGCCAAGATGTCAGGCGCTCTGGCTCCTGGTAAACAATGGACTATGGTGGCTGGTGTCTCTATTTTCACGTTCCGTACAATAGAATCGCCAATAACTAGAGCACTTTCATCAGGTTTCTCAGTGGGTGCTTCACTGAGTGGGAGAACCTGTTTGATGTTCTGATCGGAACGGAAGAGTGGTGTTTTGACCGCGACTATGCCGCCTCACTGTCACCCAGTTGCCCTGCTGCACGGGCTCAACCGAAACCGAACAATGTACAGGACTCCTGAGCTAGTCGCATCCAAAGCAGTATCTACAGCCCTCACATTCTTACTGTCCTCAACTAAAGTTTGGATGCGTGTCTCTAGTTCTAAAACCTTCTCTGTCAGCCTAACTATTTCCCTGCATTTATCACATGTGAATCCTCGCTGCTGACAGAGACAGATAAACTATACATGTGGCAAACAGTGCAAACAACAATAGCAGGAGAAGAAGCCATTACTCACCGTGATTGATGAATGATACCAACAACTTACCACTTACCACTGTTGTTTGATGAGCTCGTGAAAAACGGAGCGAGGAAAAATAAAATAATAATAGGCGAATAGAATGCAAATGGAGCCGCAAGTGACAAGCTAACGGGCTAACAAGCTGCACTCGCGGTTTTTAAAGGGAACGATCAAATTAGTTAGATTAGTTTGAAAGATAACACCAGAAATATGGTGAGAATTAAGTTATATTTTATCACTTTAGACAAAAGGGATTGAAAGTAAGGTAGAGATTCAATAAAAGCGAAGGTACACGGAGCTACAAACACAAACCTCACAGCAGCACAACAGACTGAAGCAATCGAACCTAACCATTTTGCTATCCCGAATAAACACAATGCAAATGTAAATATTTGTGTGAATGCTTTTTAATTATTGAGTGCCTCTTTTGTAATGTAAGTGATTACACTACTACTACTAATAATAAAAAGTACAGATTTTAATATGCTGATCCTGTTGATGATTCAACCATACTTCATAGGTACAAATAGGCTAAAAAAGCAATAGAACACAAAAATACTCTTGTTGAGAACATTTCAATCCCATATAGTGCACAAAAATTCCTCTATATTATTCTACAGATAAAAAAGTGCACTTCTGTCTTTTTGACTGAGCAGAGGTTGTACTTCCTTCGCCAGCTGAGGAAGTTCAACCTGCCACAAGAGCTGTTCTAAAACAGTTCTACTCTGCCATCACTGAATCCGACCTCTGCACTTCAATAACTGTCTGGTTCAGCTCAGCTACCAAATCTGACCTCAGAAGACTACAGAGGGTAGTCCGGACTGCTGAGCGAATCATTGGTACAACCCTCCCCATTCTCCAAGAACTGTACTCATCCAGAGTGAGCAAAATCAGTCTCAACTTTCCTCTCAACCAGTTTCTCCTGTTTTTTATTTATTTATTTATTTTTTGCAGCTCAACCATCTTCACCTTTACAGATCGGCACAAGAGTAAATGTATCACAAAACCAAGTAGTATCATGATATTTTACAGCAATTGTATCGATATTATTATTATTAATATTATTATTGTTGTTGTTGTGAATATCACAATATACAAAATATTAGAATAGCAGCCATACAAAAATATCATTCAGAATGTATGTCTTCAGAATTTCACACCAAACAGCACTGCTATAAAAAATTAAATTTACTTTTCTTTAACATAAACTTTAAAATTGTTTAAGAGTTAGATTCTGGAATCATCATTATGGTTGTAATAAAAACATAAATTATATATAGTTTAGCATTTCTAAGCATTTCTGGTTTACAGTAATTTATAATATGTCTCATAAAATATCCTCCTGAGACCCCCTCAAAAAAAAGCTTTGTGAATTTAGTATTTTTTCATGTCATTACATTGTTTAGAGCATAAGAAAAAAATTGAAAAATAACATTTAAAAAAAATATATATTTTATTCATATTTTGTTCTATGTCCTCTGTAGAGGACATTAGGACTCAGTTTTTCTAAAAAAAATAAAATGGCATGAATAGACATCAAAAAGACAAAAACAATGAATCAATTTTCAGGTTTCAGGATTTTTTAATACTAAACTTTGTTTAAGGATGATTCTCAACTATGTTATAAAATATATAACAAAATGATTTGACAAACTGGTTTTCCCATTAAACACAGTGTATCTATACACTGTATATAATTTGCATATTAATGTGTTGCTGTTGTGACAGCGTGTTGAAAAAAAGAATTGTCATAATGGGAGTAATAATTGGCCAGATTTTCATAATAATATCTAATATTTCATAAGAAAATGTATATATAATTTATTTTCCTATTCAGTTGTTATGTCTGTTATGTGTTCAGTTAAAATGCATAATAAACATGCTTTTAGTCCTGGTGTCCTCTACAGTGGACATGTATGAAATGATGTCCTGTTTCATAACAGGAAGTCATATTTGAATTTGAAAACCCATAACATTTTCCTGAGATGTTGCTTTATGACAAACAATTTGAAAATTATTCAGATTTAAATGACAATTACAAAATCTAATCATGTTTCCACAAGGATGTAAAAAATTGTCACTAAATTAAATTTAGCCATCTTTAAAGACCTAGGAGTGGGAGCAGTCATGCTGAAACTTCCAAACATTTAGTTTTAATAATTTGCTTTGTCTAATTTGTAAAATCAAGCGTTTAACATCATAGTCAAATCACATTTCTGAATTATTTTATAGAGTATGATGGGCTGATGTATGATGTATGGCTATACTATTTTTAATTGTATCATTTCATCTGAACATTAAAATTTCTGAGATTTAGTCAGTTGTGAGGTTAATTGATCTAATTGTGTGTCTCAGGAAAATGGTGATCTATGACATTATATTATGTTGAAAATCAAAGTTTTTTTTGTATATATTAATTAATGAGGGGTTTGTGGACCCCACAAATTGGCTTTTGCCAAGTGTTTGAGTAAATGTAATTAGTTAGGCTACTGTACTTATATCTTTTTGGCTACTTTGAAATAACTTCGAGTATCAAAAATATTAACATCTTTTACTGTCTTTTTGACAACATTTTTGAATAAGTATAACTCTTTACTCCAGTATATTTGTAATGGGTAATGTATGTATGTAATGTATGTGTAAATACAATTACACATTGTATTTTGCATGGCACCTACCTTTTTCTACAGCAGTTTATTGCAAAGAAGCTACAAAGAAGTGATATTGCCATCTACAGGGTGTTGAAGGTACTACATCTTGTGCATTTTGCCCTTACGCTCTCAAACTTTACATGAACATAAGTGCATTAGCAGCTAGCTAGCTAAAGTGAACTCAGTAGATATGACCATACCGAAATTATGAGGTGTAGCGTCTTTTTCCAGCGCACACAGAAATATATTGTAGGAGATTCAGTGAAATATCAGATTATTGTAGCAGATTGTCAAACATGTCAATAATATGAATTCACCTGTATTAACTCTTTGCCTACGCTGTTAGAAAGCTATTGAAAAAGCACGTTCGAATGTGCGAATTTGAAATCAGCTTTAGAGAATTCTGTTAATAAATATAGAGCCGTGATTAAACCGACCAGAACTATCTGTGCATTGAACGGTTTTAATGCACATCTTTCAGCCAATCAGATTCTATTTAAACAGACTATGGCGTAAAGTGCTATAACTGCTCAGTGCATCAAAGTAATGTTTATCACTATTCACATTGTCTCATTACATATCATGTTAGCTGAATCCAGATAACGAAAACACCTGATTGTGAGCTAATCACGGAAAATCTTTCTGTTAAGAGTAAAAGGGGAGGAATTCTGCAGGCCTATCTGATCCAGAAATTAATGAAGATGCATATGACTGTGAATTATGGTGTTATTTTCAGTTAAATTATATTTGACCAGACACAAATGTCATATTTACGTATTTACATATAAGACATATTTACATTTAAGACATTTTCATAAATCAATTAGTCATAAAAAAAGGAAAAACATTGGGATCCTAAGCAATGCATTTTCTGATTTTGGAGATCTCTTGATTTTTTTTGCAAGCAACATAGCCTAGTTTTACTTCCTCAGGCAAGGAAGGAGGTCAAAAAAGGTGAACCATGTATTCATTGTTTATACTTCTTATTATAGCATGGATGTGTGTATACCTTGCCACCCAAAAGTAATTTTTGTTTTTCGTTTGCCATCAAACCTCTTCTCCATCACTGACGATTCTCTGCAGGTTGCTGCTCTTAATTTGTGATGGCCTGATCAGCGCACATAATACTTTACCCTGTATTATGGTATTGCTTTTTTTCATAAACATACAAGTGCACATATCACGCAAGCAGAACGCAGCAAGGAAATTATTCAAACATCATTCCATTCATTAATAAATGAATTCCCGTATGCAAACCTGACAAAAGGCATAAACATCCCACATGCGCAGTTTGGCAAAGCAATAAGATCATTCATCACATGTCACATTATTCATGAAGCACAAGCAGAACGAACATTTCTGTGAGGGGGAAAAAAATAAATCATTTATTTAAATGCAACAATTTATGCACAAATGGATTTAAGTAGCCTATAATTTACATAGAAATTTGTTCTTCTTGTATTTTATGAATAAGGACACATGTTCAAACTTTAATAGCTGGAGAGGTTGTGAATGTAAACTTTAAAGCCACTAACTTTTGTCTAGTCTTTGTTTGTCTATCATACCAATTGATCAGTTGTCCAAATTCAGTATTCTTGTATCACTTTAATTGCATCCATAATCCCTGTCCATTGCAAATACTGCCAGAATAATTTGTTGTTTGGCCACTTTACTCTAAAACAGAGCATCAAAATCCATCTTTCTCCATTTACAACCATTCAAATGTAATAAAAATGTGAATCAAAATAAAAAGAAATGTTCGATAATGTGATTTATAAATAATAAATATGTCATTATATTATATAGTAAGCTACATATTTTACAAGAACCTGATTTGTTTCTATTGGATGGCTCATAAAAGTACGAAACAGAAGAGAGAGAGAGAGAGAGATGAACAGAAATAATGTCATGATGAGCATGGTTCATACTATACATGTGCTCCTGGTTTTTGAGAGATAACTTGCCCAAGGACAGGTGAAACAGTGGTGCTGCTGGGGTCTGATCAACTGCACTGTAACTTGGCAACTTGAAATAAAGCCAGTTTGTGTTGAGACTGTGTTGAGATTTGAATGTTCAACTGAGGAAAACCTTAGGAACCACTCACACAGAGCACTTTTTTGTGTTTAGGGCAGCAGAATAGGAATGAGTGCAGGGTCTGAATATACATTTTTAAATGCTGAAAGTATTTTCTTGAAAGGTCGTCTTAAAAACCCAGCGCGTGTGTGCAACGAGACGCTGCCCAGTGGAATGCAAAGAGTAGGCTAACTACATATTTATTAAATAGCAGTTAAAATAATGCATTTCCAATTGAGTTAAAACCACTTTTATCGTGCAGAAAATTTAGCAGTGTCTTTCTCCTCTGTAGCCAAAACCTCCACACAGCATACCCAAGCGGTCTGTATTGAGTCTCTGTATTGAGAAGCTGTCTTGTCTGACACAGTATTTTTGTTCCTTTTTCCTTTTTATAAAACACGGTAGAATTGTATAATGTGACAATCAGGCATTAAGTTACCCAGTATATAGAGTAAGTCTTCTATATAATCAAAAATCCTAAAATGAGATTAGTAATAAAGTGACATGTTTCAATCATCACTGTAAATACCAACAGCTGCCGGGTGTGTGAGAACATCAGGTGGGGCGGAGGCAAGACAACTCCGGATGAAGGCAGGAGTATTTACACTTCACAGATCATTAGAGACTTGAGAGCAGAAGAAACAGCAAGTTACAGCACACACCAGAACAGAAGAATGAAGTTTAACACAGTCTTCTGTGTGGCTGGAGTCATACTTCTCAACATAGCAGGTAAATCCACAAAATAATTCGCTTTTGTTAAATTAATTATGTGTGGAATAACTAATTCTGAAAAAGAATTGAATACCTATTTATAAATCTTTTTTCTCATATAAAGTGGCAGCATTCAGTTCAAGAAAGATGTGAAAAATGACAATGTAATAAGCCATATAACTGATGTAAAATGTGAAGTTATGTATTATGCTAGTAATTAAGAAAACATTATTGATGTTTGTTTGATTGTTGTATATCCCTAGTTAATATCTAAAATCTATATGATATTATTAAAGCATAATAATTTCAAATTAAATACAGATCAAAAAATAAACTTATTTTGTAAAATGTTCATCAAAAAATATTGTATTGTATGTATATTTTAAGCATATTTTACTGAATGTGAAAACTGGAGTCATGGAGTTTATGCAGGATCTACAGCAGTAAAACTTTAATCAACAAAACTCAAAATAACAAACACAGGAACAGAACAACCACTACATAGATGTAAACAGGGAGCATATACTAAACGAGAGAGCTAACAAGGGGCAGGTGGACACAATAGGTGTCTATGTAAAGTATAAGGAAATAAATAGGAACAGGGAACTCAAAACCAAAAATGAATAGACATACTCTCGACCCTATCTGCCTTAAATAGTATTGAAAATTACTAATATCACATAGAATTTAGGATGGATTTAGGATGGATAGTATGCACATTGGGACACAGGAAATGTAAACCATTATTTAAAGTTAGTCATTTCTTTTTATCATTTTGAATGTTCATATTTTTACTTGAAAATCTACATTTTTTATTTTAATTTTGATTGCACTGAAAATATAGGAGTCTAATTATTTTATTTGTTTTCTCCTAATAGGCTGCCTGGGTCAATTAGATGGTAAGTTGTCACAATCCAAACTCATGTTCAGTCACACAGAGATTTGTTTTGGATGTGTTGTAGTTTTTTGTGTAAACATGGAATTCTCACCTATGATCTTTCCTATCACCAGTATGTGGTCAAGCCCGCCTCAACACCAAGATTTTTGGAGAGAACGCAACGGCAGGCTCTTGGCCGTGGCAAACCAGCATTCACAGTCTGTCCAGTGGAAGCTATCTCTGCAGCGGGACACTAATCAATAAAGAATGGGTTTTGACTGCAGTTGACTGTGTCCTACAGTACGAAGTGGCTAAGTTTAATATTATCCTACGTTTTTCTGAATTTTAAGTGTCCAAGTATCATATAGTGTAGCCTATATATAGATGTGGATTCATAATAGTGAAATTAAAACTCACTTGTATTTACAGCAACAGGGTGTCTGACCTTGTGATCTACTTGGGGCGTCTGAAACAAAATGGCTCAAACCCACATGAGAAACTCAGGACAGTGATTAAAGTCATCAAACATCCTAAATATAACAGTCTTGACAGCAGTCTAGCACTGATCCAGCTCTCTTCTTCTGTGACGTTCACTGATTACATTAAGCCAGTCTGTCTGGCGGCTGCTGGTAGTATATTTGTTGCTGGTACAGACAGCTGGGTCACTGGATGGGGCCTAAACGAAGGTAAGAAACGTTACTTCAAAATTACACCACGAACAACACAATGCCTTTTATGATGTTTCCACTGATCTGTATCTTTATTTTGTGTGACAGAAATCAAGTTTCCTGACATACTGCAGGAAGTGGAGGCCCCTGTCGTGGACAACATTGCATGTAACGATGCCTATGGAGGCATCATTACAGAAAAGTTGATATGTGCTGGATTTTTAGATGAAGGAGAGAAAGCCCCATGTGTGGTAAAATATCAGTCATTCGTTTTATTTGGCACTGTTTGTTCAAAATGCATGTCTTTCTCTATAAAACTGAGAGACTAGAACTGTTATCTCAGTCTTGCTTCATATTCTATGTCTCCATTACTGTAGAGGTGTAAATATACAGTTTATGTCTTTGCAGGGAGACGCTGGAAGTCCACTGGTCACTAAGCAGGGCTCCTTGTGGATTCAGTCTGGAGTTGCGGTCTATTCTCATTATTGTGCTGAACCCGGTTATCCTGCTGTATACGTCAGAGTGTCTGAATATCAGGACTGGATCAGTAATTACACGAGCAGCAGCGAGCCTGGATTTGTCCCATACCCCCTCCTTCTTTCTCTGATTGATGGAGGCTCAGTCAACCTCCTCTCATTTCCCCTTGCGCTCACTCTCTCCATCATCCCTCTCATCCTCTTACGCTTTTTTTAAGAGATTGTGCGAGTCATGATAATTTTATGGATACACTTCTGTAATCATGATGATAGTTTGCTTTTCACAGTCTTATTATTAAGTAAAATAGGTGTTTCTTCTTATAATATTTTCTTTGATGTTAACCTTCATATTAATTGGATCCTGGGGTCATAAAAATGTTTATAATGAAACAAAACTTTAGTTCAGCATGCTTTTAAAAAAGAACCTTCACTGACATCATTACAAGTGCACTGCATGGAAGTTTTTATACATGATTTTATTCAAATAAATCCTTTGCAATGTGATCGTGTATGCATTTTACTGTATTTTCAATGCATGTACTACTAATTTACTTTGTTGAATAAAACGAAATAAAAATATAAGATTGTGATGTTTTTAACTATTGTAATTCAAGTGTTTTCAAGTGCATCAACCTTATTCCACACATTTGGGGCATTTAAAAAAACAAAAATTTTAAATTTAAAATCCTGATGCTGGCATTTATTCATTCAAGCTTTCTTACGCTACTCTGTGGACGGCTGACCTGGGACAGACATGTAAAAAGAATGTTGGTGTGAGAAATCATTACACCAAGCAACAAAACACATAAACAAACTCTTGTTGAGATCCTATACATTAATCCCACAGTTTACAAAAGAAAAGAAAAAAATCTATATTGCTTTTAAAAAAATGCACTATCATACACAAACCTTGTAATGTTCTAAACACTACACTTCAAACTTAATACTATTTGTTACTTTATCATTACCTGCACTACATCCTGATTCATTCATTCGTGTATGTATGTATTTATTTATTTATTTATTTTTTAATATTTTTCTGATTTGTCACCTATTGTGTATTCTTTTATATTATTGTCTTTGTAATTTCTTGTTTCTTGCTCATTTTATACGCGTCTTCCTTGAGATGCATGGACAAAATAAGAATTTAATTTAAAGTACAGGTGACAATAAAGGTATTGACTTTCTTGACTCTTGAAAAATATATTATGTTGTGATAATAGTTGCTTATGGCATCAGGATTTAGATGGCGCCGCTCATGGCAGCCTCCGTGGCGTCGTCCGCAGTTGTTTTTATGTTTTTGTTAGTTTGTACTGTCTTTAGTTATATCCCTGCAATCATTTTCACCAGAGACGAGGCTTTTGCATCTAAACCCTTCATATATAATTGACTAAATAAATAAATAAATAAAAAATTAAAATTATGACTAATATTAACTAATAAATAATGAATCCTTAATTTATTTACAATTTTCATCGGGGATGTCTTGCTTGGTCGATATCTTACAACATTAAATACAGGAGATAAGATCATTCTAGAGCAAGAACATAGAGATGAAAGCACGTTTTATGCGAGAGTGAAGGAAATCCACCTGCGTGCATTCATACAGCCATCCACTCTCGTGTTACAATAATACGCTCTTTACTTGACAGCTGTTGTTAAAATAGAAGCTGCCTCAAACTCAGAAATATAAAGAAATGAAGAATGTTGTGTCTGAAAGCTGTGCGCGCCGTCCCCCTCCCGCACCCTGCCCGGGGGTAATGGTACTGTCCAACCGCGAGCGCAAAACACAGAAATGGAGAATACGGAGTCATTTTTATGTTTGTTCAAAAATCATATTCGGACGCAACATTCATCTAGTTCATTTTGATAGTGCAAATTGAACAAAGCACTGCAAAGCCTTACACGGAGAGTGGTTTCCTATGGTGCGAGAAAGTCAGAGCTGTGAGATATAAACTCGCAATTGCGAGAAAAAAGTCAGAATTGCGAGATAAAAAGTCGCAATTGCTAGTTTATCTCAGAATTGCGACTTTATATCTCACAATTCTGAGAAAAAAAGTCAGAATTGCGACTTTATATCTCGTAATTGTGAGGGAAAAAATGTCAGAATTGTGAGAAAAAAAGTCGCAGTTACCTTGTTTTATTTTTTATTCAGTGGCGGAAACGGGTTTGCATAGTTTAGAGCGGACCGCGATACAGAATCAACTGGGAAATCACTCGGCGGCGGGACATGCTTTTACATCAATGAGTGGTGTACAGATGTAACAGTGTAAAGAAGATGTGCTGTTCAGATCTAGAAGTGCTCTTCATTAACTGTAGGCCTTTCTACTTGCTGCAGGAGTTTTGCTTGTTCATTCTCGTGATGTTTACATTGCACCGCAAGCGCAGGTGAGCACAGCTTTACAGAAACTGGCTGATCAGATCACAGACACAGAACAACAACACCTGGACTCTGTTTTAATCATTCTTGGGGACTTTAATAAAGCCTATCTCTCCCATGAACTGCCAAAATACAGACAGCACATCACCCACCAGAGACAATATACTGGACTACTTTTACACCACAATAAAGGAGGAATATCACTCTGTCCCAGGGGCAGCTTTAGGACTCTCTGATCACTGTTTGGTTCATCTTATACCGACCTACAGGCAAAAACTGAAATCAGCTAAACCTGTTTTAAGGACTGTAAAAAGATGGACTAATGAAACAGAGTGCATGGGTTTTACAAGCCTGTTTCTCTCTCACTGATTGGACTGTTTTTGAAGCTGCTGCCACCGATCTGGACTCAGAGTCACAGAGACTGTAACATCTTATATCAGTTTCTGTGAAGATATGTGCATTCCTACCAGGACTCATTTAACGTACAACAACGACAAACCATGGTTCACTGCAAAACTCCGACAGCTCCGTCAGGCCAAAGAAGATGCTTACAGGAAGGGGGACAAAGTCTTGTATAAACAGGCCAAATACACACTGGAAAAGGAGATCAGAGTGGCAAAGAGAAATTATTCTGAAAAAATAAGGATTCAATTCTCTTCCAATTCAATTCAATTCAATTCAAGTTTATTTGTATAGCGCTTTTTACGATACAATCGTTGCAAAGCAGCTTTACAGGAAATTAAGTTTCTACCACATATATATATATATATATATATATATATATATATATATATATACACACACATACATACACATACATACATATATACATACACATACATACATATATATACATACATACACATACACACATACGCACACATACACATATACACACACACATACAGCAGAAACTCAATATATTTAAGTTATAACAAACTTAACTTGGTAATTCTGTATGTTGTCTGAGGGCTGGCATCCTCCGTGGTCCTCTGAGGGGTTCCCATCATCTCTTCTCAGGTGTTTGGTCATCTCAGATCTTTTTAAGGGTTGGATCCAGACTGACGCTTCAGTAATTCCTAATTACCATGGGATGTTAATCCCGTGGCAGAATCAGAGAAACAAATAGAGACGTAATTAGCGTAGCTGCTGTTCTATTCAAGCAAAAATTATTTGTTCAACCCAAGCTAAAGAATTATAATGTACATTTGATCATGTAGATTGTCTTCAATCTAGATTTAAAAAGAGAGACTGTGTCTGAACCTCGAACGTTATCAGGAAGGCTATTCCAGAATTTGGGTGCCAAATGTGAAAAGGTGCGGGGGAGACTCAGCTTCCAGGTTCCAGTGACTCAGCATCAGTGTGGAAAAGTCTGAAAGAGATCACCAATTACAAGACGCCATCCCCCAGCACTCTGGAGAATCAACAACTGGCAGACGATCTGAATGAGTTCTACAGTGTTTCTGAAAAAACACCCCACACCCGCCCTGAACACCTCTCCACACAACCATTAACACCTCCAGCAACCCCCCTCTCCCCCACACCTGCAATTCAGATCAGCAAAGATGAGGTGCACGAGGTCTTCCGGAAGCAGAAAAGGAAAAAAGCACCAGGCCCAGATTGTGTTACACCAGTCTGTCTGAAATCCTGTGCTGACCAGCTGGCCCCCATCTTCACACAGATCTTCAACAGATCACTGGAGCTGTGCGAAGTCCCTTCATGCTTCAAATGCGCCACCATCATCCCCATTCCAAAGAAATCCAAAATTACAGGACTAAATGACTACAGGCCTGTGGCTCTAACATCTGTGGTCATGAAGTCTTTTGAAAAACTGGTGCTGGCCCACCTGAAGGACATTACTGGACCCTTACTGGATCCTCTTCAGTTTGCCTGAAGAGCAAACAGGTCTGTGGACGATGCAGTCAACATGGGACTGCATTATGTTCTGCAACATCTAAACAGACCAGGGACTTATGTGAGGATCCTGTTTGTAGACTTCAGCTCTGCTTTTAACACCGTCAGCTCTCCGTGCCCACCTCCGTCTGTCAGTGGATCAACAGCTTCCTGACAGACAGGGAGCAGCTAGTGAGGCTGGGAAAATACACATCCAGCACCCGTACGATCAGCACTGGTGCCCCTCAGGGATGTGTTCTCTCCCCACTGCTCTTCTCCCTCTACACCAACGACTGCACATCTAAAGACCCCTCTGTCAAGCTCCTGAAGCTTGCAGACGACACCACGCTGATCGGCCTCATTCAGGACGGTGACGAGTCTGCTTACAGACAGGAGGTTAAGCAGCTGGCTGTCTGGCGCAGTCTTAAAGGGATAGTTCACCCAAAAATGAAAATTTGAGGGGTATCTGCTTACCCCCAGGGCATCCAAGATCTAGGTGACTTTGTTTCTTCAGTGGAACACAAACGAAGATTTTTAACTCAAACCGTTGCAGTCTGTCAGTCCTATAATGCAAGTCAATGGGCACACAATCTTTGAGAGTAAAGAAAACATGCACAGAGAAATCCAAATTAAACCCTGCGGCTCGTGATGATACATTGATGTTCTAAGACACAAACGATCGGTTTGTGTGAGAAACTGAACAGTATTTTTATCATTTTTTACCTCTAATACACCACTATGTCCAACTGCCCTGAGCACGTGCACGGCATCCGGTGTGTGACGTCTGTATGTGCTCTGGCATAGTTTACGCAAGCGCCGGAAGCGATCTGTCACGCATATATGTCACTCATTGTTACAGTGCACAGAGATTGTGGAAGTGTTCCCTGGAAAAAAGGTGTTTTTGTAGTAAAACCATGGTTAACAAAATTCAACAATGGTTGTGCTTCCAAAACCATATAGTTTAAACATGGTGCCTGTAGTAAAACAGTGGTTATACAAATGGAAGTCAAGCATTAAAAAACAATGTTTTACTACATCAAAACTTAATTTTATTAGTTAATTTTCATAAGGGAAGCTTTACAAATAAAAAGGACACATACAAAGATCTTGTTCACATACCTCAGTTCGATGTGAAAAAACCATAGGCACAGCTGATGATATCAGTCGTACGTGAACCCCTCCTGGGTATGTAAAATCATCAGGGGGAAAATGATCGCTGCAGACCCTCCACAATTTTAGTAAGTTTATGGGTGTGTTGATATCCAGCCGAAGAGCAAGCAACCATAACTTCAGGCGAGCAGGCTCAGAAGTTGGGAATATGTGAAAAGTCAACACTCCGTTCGTGCGAGCAAACATAATCTTTTAGGTTTAAGTCGGTTGAACAATCAGGATAAGTGCAAGTAATTACCATTTTGATTAGCCGTCATACCCACAATTTCTGTGCACTGTAACAATGAGTGACATATATACCATGCACACACTCAGGGCAGTTGGACATAGTGGTGTATTAGAGGTAAAAAATTATAAAAATACTGTTCAGTTTCTCGCACAAACCGATCGTTTCATGTCTTAGGACATCAATGTATCGTCACGAGCGCAGGGTTTAATTTGAATTTGTCCGTGCATGTTTTTTTTTACTCTCAAAGATTGTGTGCCCATTGACTTGCATTATAAGACTGACAGACTGCAACGTTTGAGTTAAAAATCTTTGTTTGTGTTCTACTGAAGAAACAAAGTCACCTACATCTTGGATGCCCTGGGGGTAAGCAGATAAACATCACATTTTCATTTTTGGGTGAACTATCCCTTTAACAACCTGGAGCTCAACACGCTCAAAACAGTGGAGATGATAGTCCTCTGCACTTCAATAACTGTCTGGTTCAGCTCAGCTACCACATCTGACCTCAGAAGACTACAGAGGATAGTTCGGACTGCTGAGTGAATCATTGGTACAACCCTCCCCATTCTCCAAGAACTGTACTCATCCAGAGTGAGCAAAAGGGCTGGCAAAATCACTCTGGACCCCTCACATCCAGCACACTCCCTCTTTGAACTGTTGCCATCTGGTCGATGCTACAGAGCTCTGAGCACCAGAGCAGCCAGGCACAGGAACAGTTTCTTCCCTCAGGCAATCCATCTCATGAACACCTGACAATAATTGTGGAACACACACTATTTATACACTTATTTATCTAACACACATACTTAGTCTACATTTCAATCTGCACATAATATACCTGTACATACAACTGTCTATTGTTATATACCTGTACATCAGTGGGGATTTCTTTAAGACTGCAAGGGAAGCTCGGCTTCCCCTATAATGTCAAAAAATTAATGGTCAAATATGTACTATTGTGTTAAGCAGGTCGGACTCAATTTCCTTCTCATACATTCCCGTAGCGTCAGTGTATTTCCCTGCTGAAGCCTAGCGTCCATTGACTTCAATGGAGCTGCTTTGAACAGTTTTTTTCAGTGCTTCGAAACTAGACGGTCATTGGATCAATGCTGCGATTATGTCCCGCCCCCGGACGCTCAGCGTCTCTGGGGGTGAATGGAGGAGTGGGCTGGCCTGGACTCCGGGCTTCTGCGTGATGATTGGACGGTCTGCATCTCCTTTTGATTGACAGCGATTTTGTACTATAAAAAGTCGCTGACGCTGAAGCTATTGGAGCTCAGTCCCATCGCGGCTTTGCACTTGGTTCTTATCAATCATTATATATTTTTTTTTATTCATTTATAATGTTATGTTTTAATATACATGCTGCTAACTCAGAAATTTCAAGATATGCGAGCAAAAAATGCTACTGACACTTTGGCAATATGACACGAGAAAGAGTGCTGTTTTTGTTTTGTTTCTGTGTTTGATCCAAATCCGCGTTGTCTTGGGAGAATCACTGATTCACTGAGCCATTCATTAAAACAGTCATTTGATTCGCTCCTGAAGGATTCAGCCCAGGGCCGGAGTGGGATCCATTTTCAGCCCGGGAGTGTAATGCTCAAGACCAGCCCACCACCTACTCCCATCCAACCCCCTCCCACCGTGGTGGCTTCTGGGAATCTGGATAAATGAAGTGACAGATCTGTTCTTACTATCCTGTTATATTTATTTTTGACATGTTTCAATAAAAAATATGAATAATGTAAATATGGCCATAAATATCAATAACAAATCACATACTGAGTTTTCAGCAACAAGTAGTCCAACTGTTACATTATGAAAAAATGGTTTGCATTCAAACGATAATAAAGTAGTGCAGTAAGAAATATACTTTTTGCACTATTGTTTTTTTTTTTTATATCCACGTCAATGTAATAAATAAAATAATGAAATAAATTATATGAAACATTTCTGCTACAAAACATACAACCGTAACATTATATATAATATATATTTATTTATTATATATAAAAGTTCAATTCAAAATTGAAAGCTGCCAAGCAGTCATCAATAACTAAATGGAAAATCAGTAACGTTAAGCATCTCGAAAGAAAGAAAGAGAAATAACAGGCTAAAATCACTTACATTTAATTGAAACAGACAATCAATAGAAAAAAACCTAAACTGAATAAGGAAATTCCTTCAATGTAAATCAGTTTGGATAAAAGCGTTTGCCAAATGCATAACTGTAACGTAAATGTTGCTAACACTGTACGTTACCTGGAGTCGCCAGTTCACGTGTGCTCGTTTGTCTTCTTGAAAAAAGATTTGTGAGTTTGGCACATTTGGCTGCGTCATCCTCCAATGCCTTTCTTTTTTTTAACCTGGCTTTATTTATTTTATTTTTTTTACTATTAATTGTAATCTTCCCGCGATTAGCGCACTCTCGCTAACTCACCCCACAGCACTAATGGTTTCGGTTTGTCTCCATGGCAACGACCTGGGACACGCGCTTGTGTAGAGGAAGAAAGAGAGAGAGCGCGCGCGCGCGCTCTGACAACAGAAAACGTCACATTTTAATGTTAAATTCAAATCTAGTGATATTAGCTTAGTTATCAGCCACACAGTAACTTAAACACATAGACGTTATTCTGTGTATGTAAAAAAAAAAAATTATAATTTTTTTAAAAGCAGGCGAGTCTGCTGGTCCAATTTATGAGCGGTGCAGAGCGGCCCACCGGGAATTCTCCCGGTTCTCCCGATGGCCACTCCGGGCCTGATTCAGCCGTTTTGAAAGAATCGTTTGAATGACTCAGTGATTCAATCACGAACTTCTGTCACCTGCTGGCCGTTTTTTAAGTTTCCCGTCTAAAAGTAGGCATATTACATTATTTTCCAACATATTTCTATATTCAGAATTTAGTATTTAAAACATTAATCTCATAACATTATTTATGCAATTATAAATACAGTCTAAATGAATAAATGCCACATATAAATGTCACTTCATGCAGCTTCTGTGCAGTGCTAAGGTGAGTTATTTCATGGATAACAATAGCTAGTCATTCATTCACATTAACTAAGTATTCAGAGAATAATATTGTCTGTTTTCTCGTACATCTATTTATTTATTAAATTTTGATTCATTTTGTAGAACTGAATTATAAATTAAGCTGGTATAGTATCGTAAGACATTTTTATGGTATCATGACAACCCTATTATACACCACATTCCTTGTTTCAGTTTAACCTAATTCCCACATTTCCTCCGTCAAGTTTAATATCTTTTTTTTTTAGATTATTTGTTCATTCATTCATTAATACAGTAGGCTAGCGTCACTGGAAAAGATGCCTAGTTGGTACGAAAGGGTCACAGAGCATTTTCTTGAAAAGGAATGTAGGGCAGAATTTACGTATAAATAAATGGACAATTTTATGATGTAGGCCGAAAATGAGCTTCCCCTCATTGAAAGACCAGCAGCCGCCACTTTGCACATACAGTTGTCAATTTGTATATTGTTATTCCCTATTTACTTCCCTATTTATTTATTTCCCTATTTTTATTCTTCTTTTATTATCTGTGTTTTTGTTCTGTCGCTGACATTCTGTTGCACTGTGGAAGCTTCTGTCACGAAAACAACTTCCTCCTATGTGTAAACATACCTGGCAATAAAGCTCATTCTGATTCTGATTATAAAACTGGCAGCTTGCAAACACATGGAAAAGTCCCTAAAACATTCAGTTCAGATGACAGGTCTCTTGATGCACAGTGTATTTCCGTGAATGTAATGGCATCATGGCACTGTGGGGCATCACATCTAATTTCCTTGTTTGTCTCTGCATAATGGGATGACTTGAAGTTGAATGTTTGTTAAATTGCCATAGCATTAACTTGGTAAACACAACCACTAAAGGAATGCGGTTTAGCATGTTTCACTTGGCACAGTATTATCAAGATTGGCATAATGTTATGGAGATTCACCAATGTTCATGTGACTTCACCCCGTCCCTCACACAGCCTTTCACAACCAGTTCTTCCAGCTCTAGTTTTCAGCTAAGCCACCTTCATCTTTACGGATCGGCACAAGCGTAAATGCACTGTATCACAAAACTAATAGTATCATGATATTTTACAGCAATGTATGCCTAAATTATAATTATATTCATTATAGCGAATTTAAGAATACTAATAGTTCATAACGTACGAGTTAATTTCTTTACTTTCACACGGCATTATATTACCATGCTGTATCTTTTCTTGAAGTCTTCCTCCCAGTCATTTGATGGTTATAACTCGTTTTTTTTTTTTATTACTTTTATTTAAAATATTTTCTTTAAAATTAATTAGCAGTTAGATTCTGGAATCATCAGTATTGTTGTAATAAAACCAATGTTTTATTTAGTTCAGCGTTCTTTTAAACCTTTCTAGTTTACAATAATTTGCAACGTGTCTCTCATAAAATAGGGCCTATTGGTGTATGGTTTTGATACATGGCCAAAATCAGGAGACACAAAATAGTTCAGAATGCAAAGCATCCCGGAAAGTTTCTCTTTTATCATTCACATCCTCAAACTCTGTGAGAAGTGACATTTGATACTGGTGAACTGCAGCTGATGGGATTTTATTAAAGGATATCTCAAGGTCTGAATTTTTGTAATTGGTTATAAACAAGCTGTTTTATGCAACGTACTCAGATCAATCAATCAATCAGATTCCACACTCTCCACCATGGCCGAGACCAAAGAGCTGTCCAAGGATGTCAGGGACAAGATTGTAGACCTACACAAGGCTGGATTGGGCTACAAAACCATCGCCAAGCAGCTTGGTGAGAAGGTGACAACAGTTGGTGCGATTATTCACAAATGGAAGAAACACAAAATAACTGTCAGTCTCCCTCGGTCTGGGGCTCTGTGCAGGATCTCACCTCGTGGAGTTTCCAGAACTGCACGGGAGGATCTTGTCAATGATCTCAAGGCAGCTGGGACCATAGTCACCAAGAAAACAATTGGTAACACACTACGCCGTGAAGGACTGAAATCCTGCAGCGCCCGCTAGGTCCCCCTGCTCAAGAAAGCACATGTACAGCCCGTCTGAAGTTTGCCAATGATTCAGAGGAGAACTGGGTGAAAGAGTTGTGGTCAGATGAGACCAAAATCCAGCTCTTTGGCATCAACTCAACTCGCCGTGTTTGGAGGAGGAGGAATGCTGCCTATGACCCCAAGAACACCATCCCCATCGATAAACATGGAGGTGGAAACATTATGCTTTGGGGGTGTTTTTCTGCTAAGGGGACAGGACAACTGCACCGCATCAAAGAGACGATGGACGGGGCCATGTACCGTCAGGTCCAGGGCATTGAAAATGGGTCGTGGATGGGTATTCCTGCATGACAATGACCCAAAACACACGGCCAAGGCAACAAAGGAGTGGCTCAAGAAGAAGCACATTAAGGCCCTGGAGTGGCCTAGCTACTCTCCAGACCTTAATCCCATACGAAATCTGTGGAGGGAGCTGAAGGTGCGAGTTGCCAAACGTCAGCTTCGAAACCTTAATGACTTGGAGAGGAATGAGACAAAATCGCTCCTGAGATGTGTGCAAACCTGGCGGCCAGCTATAAGAAACGTCTGACCTCTGTGATTGCCAACAAGGGTTTTGCCACCAAGTAGTCGTTTTGCGAAGGGGTCAAATACTTATTTTACTCATTAAAATGCAAATCTACTTATAACTTTTTTTGAAATGCATTTTTCTGGATTTTTTTGTTGTTATTCTGTCTCTCAATGTTCAAATAAACCTGCCATTAAAATTATAGTCTGATCATTTCTTTGTCAGTGGGCAAGCGTACAAAATCAGACCAATGGTCTAAACCAGGGATAGGCAACGTCGGTCCTGGAGTGCCGATGGAGCTAAACTCTGCAGGACAGCGGCACTCCAGGACCGACGTTGCCTACCCCTGGTTTAGACCATTGGTCTCAAACTCAATTCCTGGAGGGCCACAGCTCTGCACAGTTTAGCTCCAGCCCTAATCAAACACACCTGATCTAGCTAATCAAGGTCTTCAGGATTACTAGAAACTTTCAAGCAGGTGTGATTTGGAATTTGGAGTTTGAGATCTCTGCTTTAGATATATTGGTTGGCTCAATATCTTCGATGCGCGTCCACGGCATTACGTAATCATGTTGGAAAGGTCACGTGGTTAGTTCTGTGTACTTTGGTTCAAAAAGGTAGGGTAGGGCAAAAAACTCCATCTCATTTTCTCCTCCAACTTCAAAATGGTCAGACATCGTTTTACCTTTTTTTGTTTTCACTTTCTTTGCACGTTCGCTTTGTGAACACTGGCTTGGTACTTCTGCCTACGTCACGTGACCTTTCCAAAGTGATTACGTAACGTGAGGTCGAGCTAATGCAAGATGAGCATTTGTGGTTAAAGTATATACATTTTAATTTTGTTCTTAGAAAATGACTGATCATTTCGCTAGATAAGACCCTTATTCTTCAGCTGGGATCGTGTAGAGCCTTTAGAAGCTGCAATTTGGACCTTCAACCCATTGAAGTCCACTATATGGAGGAAACTCCTGGAATGTTTTCCTAAAAAAACTTATTTTCGACTGAAGAAAGAAAGAAATGAACATCTTGAATGACATGGGGATGAGTACATTTTCAGATTTTTATTCTGGAAGTGAACTAATCCTTTAATAGAACAGGGAGGAGACAAAAAAATTTATCTAACAATGATTTTTGTAAAAGCTTTTTAAAGTTTACTTTCATGGCTTTATTAGATGGAGACAGGAATGATAGGGTAGAAGAGTTGGGGATGGAACCAGAAAAGGAGCTCACAAGCCAGAAATCGAGCTCACGTTACCCGTATACGTCATGAGCGTTGACCACGGCTCTGACTTTGAAGAATTTTTAATAACTGTACACCTCTATTGTAAAGTATTCAAGTGAGTGTAAATGTACACGATCAAGTAAAAAAAACAACAAAGGGGGAAAAAAAAAATTGTGTTTAATTTTATTTTTATTTGCTAAATAAACTTTGTTTATACATTTGGGACACTGAAATTTTAAAAAAGCTAACGCTGATGCACATTTAGCCAAATTAGCACATTTAACGTTTCCATATGGCAGTCGCCATACCCTGTATGTTTGTTGCCATACCCTAGCTGACCGCCACTGCATTCACTCTATTAAAAGAGATTTTGTTTTTATAATATTACTCGCTTCATCACAATTTCTATAATCAGAGCTTACAGAACCAAGCTGTTCTCTGCAATGTAATCAGATGTTTTCCTTGAAAACATGCATTAATCATTTACTATGCTGTAAAATAAAATTTAAAAGAAGTAAAAGCTATTTTTGAGAATACACTCTGTCTACATTGTAAAATCGACATACTACAGCCATTTACATCAAATCAAAGTGCATTCTTGGACAAGAAAGTGAGAATGTAAAAATTTAATAAATGTTATTTTATTTCCAAAGCTACATGAACCTTACTCTACACATTTAAGACACTTAAATACAAAGTACAAACTAACAATTGTAAAACACACAAATAGAGAGAACAAACTTACTATAAAGAAATCCAAAACACATCCTACAATAACAGGATGTACGCATAAAATTCTTGCAAATGTACCAATTGATTCATTAGAACAGGTTTAACTTAGTGAATTAGAGAGCGGGTGAACTTAAGGAATGCACTGTACAATGATGAAACAGATTGTAGAGAAAGGCACTTGCCGCCTAGTCACTCTCTCCATCATCACTGATGATTCCCTGCAGGTTGGCCCAGGCTGCTCCTCTCTTGCGCCCTGTGTTTGTGTGGCTCTCTCCACTATCAGAGTCTGAGTCCACAACACGTTTATAGGCAGAGAGGGGAGGAGAGACATTCGGTGCAGGAGGCCATGCTGCTGCAGCTGCTCTTCTTTTGGGACGTCCTGATGAACAAAGTAAATCACATTTAAAACTCTCTGATTTCCATGTATTCATGTGAGTGGAAATCATCTGCCCTTGATTTAAAATGCATCTACAGTAGTGTGTGATTACAAATTTAAGAATCGGTCTTAGATCTACTGATCCTATATCCTGACATACAAATCACCTGAAAAACTAAGATGAAATGCATTGTAAAGATGACATCAGAGGAACGATTTTGTTAAAAGTTTGTAGCAAGAGGTTCCTGCTCTTTTATTGCAAGTCAAATGAGCCAGTTTACTGAGACTCTCACCTTTTGTTTGTAATGGCTCTAGGTGCCTCTGCCCCAATCTTTAGGCAGTTATGCTGATTGGATTAGGAGTGGTTAAATGGGGCAGGTTGCTATACCTGAATACTTCATTTGCATGCTTTGTTTAAGGTCGTCACCCAGGTGCTTTGTCTCCATTTCTAAGCACTGTCCCCTAAAATGTATATAAACTAATGTATCATGCCTTAGCTAGACTTTTGATGACTGCAGCGCCACACAGTGCGTTCTCAATAAGAAGCCTGCTGAAGATACCCAAGAGTCTCCTGGTCTCAGCTTCTGAGTTTCCAACAGTAGATACAATTTTAAGCGTCATTACCCTGAGTGGCGATGATGTTGCTGACATCCAGCTCAGCCAGTTCCTGTGCTTCTTCTCTCTTTAGTCGAGCTTTTTTACACTTCTCTATGGAGGGCTGACCTGGGACAGACATATTTCATAAGTAATAAGAGTGTGCTTCTATATATGGACATTGTTTATAACATATGCAACATAAAAATCTCTCAGTGTGCAAAGGAAAACAAACTGTGTATTCTAAAGTGCATTATACTGACATTCATATTATTTTAGTTGGCTTTTTTTTTTTTCAGTAATGTGCAGGAACATTTTACATCAGCAGAAAGTGCACTGAAAGGTAACATGATTAAAAACACTAAAGGAATTTGACATACAAACTGTATGCGTGTTCCCCCTTCTGTTCACTCATGCACACTAACCTTCCACACCCAGCTCCTCCAGCTCTTTTTTCAGCACAGCTACCTTTGCCTTTACTGATCGGCAGCCGTCTAACAGCTTCTTATAATTCCGTCTCACACCACAGAGGGCGATGTAGCGCTTCAGCCTGGACACTGCCTTATTTTCTTCATCCTGATGGTCAAAATAGATTGTGAGTTGTTATAATCAATACACATCTGAATAAAATTCAAAAATTGGGTTTAATAAAAGGCACTGACAATATGTCATCCACTTATGTGAGAATCAAACTAATTCTGGCTATTACAAAAAACATTAAATGGCTTTAAATAATCCACAAAATATCACACACACACACAATAAACATACCACTATGTGTGTGTGTGTGTGTGTGTGTGTGTGCGCACATTGTTCAATTTTATAGCTTTCTTTTTGTTTACTTTTCTTTACGTCTGGTACTTTTTCGATCAAAATTAATTTTGAATTAGCTATGGCACTTGCCTCACAGGTAATGAATGCAAATAAATGAGAGCTACAAGTCACTACCGTGTCTGTAGAGGCACTAAACCCTTAACATAGAAAGGCCAAAAACAGAATATTGTGAAATGTCAAATGTGCAGTGTTGGGCAGTAACTAGTTACTAGTAATTTAGTTTCTGTAATAATATTACTTTTTGCAGTAACTAGTAGTGTAACTAATTACTAATAAGATTTCAGTAGTAATAATATTACAGTTACTTTCCATAACCGCTTAGTTACTTTTGATGCCTCAACCCCACTGATTTAAAATCTAACAATCAATTAATTCCTAGATTTACAGTGGAGCAAAAAAGTATTTAGTCAGCCACCAATTGTGCAAGTTCTCCCACTTAAAAAGATGAGAGAGGCCTGTAATTTTCATCATAGGTATATCTCAACTATGAGAGACAAAATGAGGGGGAAAAAAATCCAGAAAATCACATTGTAGGATTTTTAAAGAATTTATTTGCAAATTATGGTGGAAAATAAGTATTTGGTCAATAACAAAATTTCATCTCAATACTTTGTTATATACCCTTTGTTGGCAATGACAGAGGTCAAATGTTTTCTGTAAGTCTTCACAAGGTTTTCACACACTGTTGCTGGTATTTTGGCCCATTCCTCCATGCAGATCTCCTCTAGAGCAGTAATGTTTTGGGGCTGTCGCTGGGCAACACGGACTCAAAGATTTTCGATGGGGTTGAGATCTGGAGACTGGCTAGGCCACCCAGGACCTTGAAATGCTTCTTACGAAGCCACTCCTTCGCTGTTCGGGCGGTGTGTTTGGGATCATTGTCATGCTGAAAGACCCAGCCACGCTTTCATCTTCAATGCCCTTGCTGATGGAAGGAGGTTTTCACTCAAAATCTCACGATACATGGCCGCATTCATTCTTTCGCTTACACGGATCAGTCGTCCTGGTCCCTTTGCAGAAAAACAGCCCCAAAGCATGATGTTTCCACCCCATGCTTCACAGTAGGTATGGTGTTCTTTGGATGCAACTCAGCATTCTTTGAGTTTTTACCAAAAGTTCTATTTTGGTTTCATCTGACCATATGACATTCTCCCAATCCTCTTCTGGATCATCCAAATGCTCTCTAGCAAACTTCAGACGGGCCGGACATGTACTGGCTTAAGCAGGGGACACGCCTGGCACTGCAGGATTTGAGGCCTTTGTTACTTTGGTCCCAGCTCTCTGCAGGTCATTCACTAGGTCCCCGTGTGGTTCTGGGATTTTGCTCACAGTTCTTGTGATCATTTTGACCCCACGGGTGAGATCTTGCGTGGAGCCCCAGATCGAGGGAGATTATCAGTGGTCTTGTATGTCTTCCATTTTCTAATAATTGCTCACACAATTGATTTCTTCACACCAAGCTGCTTACCTATTGCAGATTCAGTCTTCCCAGCCTGGTGCAGGTCTACAATTTTGTTTCTGGTGTCCTTTGACAGCTCTTTGGTCTTGGCCATGGTGGAGTTTGGAGTTGGACTGTTTGAGGTTGTGGACAGGTGTCTTTTATACTGATAACGAGTTCAAACAGATGCCATTAATACAGGTAACGAGTGGAGGACAGAGGAGCCTCTTAAAGAAGAAGTTACAGGTCTGTGAGAGCCAGAAATCTTGCTTGTTTGTAGGTGACCAAATACTTATTTTACCGAGGAATTTACCAATTCATTCTTTAAAAATCCTACAATGTGATTTTCTGGATTTTTTTTTTCTCATTTTGTCTCTCATAGTTGAGGTATACCTATGATGAAAATTACAGGCCTCTCTCATCTTTTTAAGTGGGAGAACTTGCACAATTGGTGGCTGACTAAATACTTTTTTGCCCCACTGTATTTTCATAATTTTCATGACTCGCACATGCATGTGATGTCCCCAGTGCAGCAGGCAAGCTTGGAATATGGAAAAGCTTACATTCAGCAGATAGAAATATTGCATTATATTGATTTTATCAGGAAAAAAGATCTGTTGTGCAAGTTGTGGCTTTACTTTACTCTGGCATTACATCCCTCTGATCAGCATGTGGTACATTATATTAATATAATTTAAAATATTTTGGGAAAATTAAACAGTTTCTTACAAACCATTGTGATTTGATAAAATACATAATGAAATTTAATCGCATATGGGCAACGGAAAAATTATTCAAGCTACACATGACTATTAATGAGATGAATACAACACGTTTACTTGAATACCACTATCAATCACTATTGAGTGTTTGTAATAACTTCTGACTGCGATCCAGTGTGGATTTTGGTCAAATGATGAGGCAGAAATATGTTGTTTTATCTGGAAGATACACAGTTACAACTTCTGTGGGGCGTGAAGAAAAAGTAATGTAACTAGTAGTGTAAATAATTACTGTTGCCAGAAAGTAATAAGTAAAGTAACAATATTACTTTTGAAAGGAGTAACTAGTAATGAGTAATATATTACATTCTTTGAGTAACTAGCCCAACACTGCAAATGTGACATTTCAAATATCTTGCCATTTTTACCCCAAACCTAAACTGTCAAAAGTTTGAGGGGCAACAAGTCTCTTAGGCTCACCCAGACTGCATTTATATATTTTAAAATGTTATTTATTCCTGTGATGCAAAGCTGAATTTTCAGCAGTCATTTACAGCATTTATTTGAAATAGAAATATTTTGTAACATTTTAAATGTCATCACTTTTGATCAATTTAATGTACCCTTACTGTAATACTTTAGTCTTTAATACTTAAGCAAAAAACAACTTCCTGACCCCAAACTTCTGAAGGGTAATGTATGGTTGAATAACAGCACTCTTAAACATTTCTTAAACATAACACACAGTAGTGGGAAAAAAAGTCTTTTTTGTGATGTGAGCTATTCTCAAATTCATCTTGCCTTTCCTCTGGTTGTGTTCTCCCTCTCCTCACTGCTCTTTTTCTTTGTTGTGCTTTTCTTTCCTTCCTTCTTGTCCTTCTCTTGTTCGTCCTCATCTTCCAGTGAGGGAAGAGACGAGGAGTCAGAGTCCTCTGCTGCCTCCTCCTTATCATCCTGTATTTTCTCTTCTGTCAAGAAAAAAAGAAAGATGAACAACGTAAGGAGAAAGGTTTAAGCATACACAGGCTTTGACCTCTGAGGAATTCTTACCAGTTTTCTCCATCTCTTTGGAGGATATATTAGCAGCATCCTCTTTATCTTTTTCCTCTTCACTGTCTCCACTGTTGTCATTTTCAGAGCTGCTCCTGTTTTTTGTTTTAGCGCTCTCGTTATTCTCCTCTTCACTCTCAGAGCTGCTCCCAAAAACCTCTCTCTCCACTTCTTTCACAATATCCCTCTCGACTGGCTTCTTTTTTCTGATATCTTTTCTTTTACTCTGCGTCTTCACTTTGCTTTTCACTTTTTCATCCTCAGAATCACTCGAAGCCGGTTTCTCACTGATTTCCTCCTCACTGTCTGAATCCTTTTTCTTTTCTTTCGATGGTTGTTTTTGCCTTGCCTCCTCCTCATCATCAGAATCCTCCAACTCCTCATCTTCGTCACTTTCTTTCACCTTCCCTTTCTTCTTCTCACTGTCCACTTTCTGTTTGCTCTGTCTCTTATTCTGTGTTTTTTTCTTAATATTCTTTTCCTCTTGCTCCTCAGCGTCTTTATCACTTCCAGCTTCATCCTCTTTTTGTTCTCCCTCGTTCATAGCTTTCTCTATTCCAGAGTCAGGGGAATCTGGACAAGAGAGATTATACAAGTTACTCATGCAACATCCAATAAGAAAAAATGAAAAACTCAACAAATATTACACAGTTACCTGGAGAAGACTCCTCCAGCCGTGATCTTTTTGCCATTCCCACCATTTTATTCTCTTCATCCCCATCATCTTCATCCAGCCGTTTCCTTTTGCTCTGGCTCTTTGAAGGATTCACACTCTTAATAAGAGGCTCATCATCACTGCTGTCCTGGTAATTGAAGAAGGTTGTCAGTTTGCTAAGCCTTGACTTTAAAATGTTACTGACAAATCACATTATTCTTCACCATATTATCAGACAAGCAAACTCTTTTTTTTTTTTTATGTTCGGAACATTTCAAACAGAAATCATTAAACTGTTTCCATCTTCATTCCCAAATAAATGCAAAAGCATAATTTGATTGCCTGTCCATAACTTAATATTTATTATGTGCATTCGTTTAGATTATAGTAGAGATGTTCACGGTACCAAAATAAGTTTGCATAACCATGTATAGCATATTATTTTAAAGAAAAACTGCTGATAAAATCCTTTGTAATGTTACAAATCATCCCAGTCCATTTAGTAATATTTTTAACGACTTCCATTCTAACCACTTTATGAGTACATTTTCACTAAAAATAAATACCTCAACTCTAAAAGTGCTGAATTTCTTTCATTTTCACACTGCACTTAACCCTGAGTTACTGTCATTCTAAACCCCACTTTTAACGCCAGATAAATGAACATTTAGAATCTTTTCATACTTTTTAGAATTTAGAATCAGGGTTAGCACTGCATTTTAGCCCAGGTTATGAAACCCTGCTCATCTCCCACACATCTTTAATGAACTACTTTTGCGGTGTTAACCCCCACATTGCTGTGCCAAACTTGCCCAGTGTGAAACAATGCAGTAACAATGTTATGACTAGATATTTAACAACAGACACACAGTCATGTGCCTCAAAATTCATAAGAAGAAAATGTCAAATGGCGACAGAAAACTCCAAATTGGTGTGAAGAATCTACAACAGCAATTTTCAGCTAATGACTCCACTTCTGTCCGGAAAAGACAAAGAAAAATCACAAACTGTAAACCTAAAGCCCCCCACTCTGCTAACGACCAACAACCTGAATGAGATTTACTGTCGCTTTGAAAGACAATGGGATAGTCTTGATACCATCCCACGTGACACCAGCCTTCAGCTTGAGCTTGAACATCAGCTCATCAGCTTCTCCACAGCAGGAGCTGAGGCCTCTTCATGGCTCCACACCTCAACGGCCCCCTCCCCCTCCAGACCCATCACAAGAACGTCTCTCTGCATCCAGGAGAGAGATGTTAACAGAGTCTTCAAGAGACAGAACCCTCGGAAATCAGCCGGGCCAGACTCTGTTTCTCCATCCACCCTGAAGTACTGTGCTGACCAGCTGTCTCCAGTGTTTACAGATATCTTTAAGACCTCTTTGGAGTCCACAAAATATCCAGGATCACAGGTCTAAATGACTACAGACCTGTTGCCCTGACATCTGTAGTGGTGAAGTCCTTCAAGCGCCTTGTATTGTCCCACCTCAAATTTGCCAACAGGTCTGTAGATGACGCAGTTAAAGGGATAGTTCACCCAAAAATGAAAATTCTGTCATCATTTACTCCCCCTCAAGTAGTTCCAAACATGTATGAATTTCTTTGTTCTGCTGAACACAAAGGAAGATATTTCGAAGAAAGTTTGTAACCAGGCTGTTTTGGGGCACCATTGACTTCCATAGTAGGAAAAAAATACTATGGAAGTCAATGGTGCCCCAGAACTGCTCCGTTTCCCACATTCTTCAGAATATCTTCCTTTGTGTTCAGCAGAACAAAGACATTCATACAAGTTTGGAACTGCTTGAGGGGGAGTAAATGATGACAGAATTTTCATTTTTGGGTGAACTATCCCTTTAACATGGCCCTCCACTTTATCCTCCAGCACCTGGACTCCTCAGGAACCTACATCAGGATCCTGTTTGTGGACTTCAGCTCGGCGTTCAATACAATCATCCCAGCTCTGCTACAGGACAAGCTCTCCCAGCTGAATGTCCCTGATTCCATCTGTAGGTGGATCATAGACGTCCTGTCTGACAGGAAGCAGTATGTGAGAATGGGAAAACATGTTTCTGACCCCTGAACCGTCAGTACTGGCTCCCCTCAAGGCTGTGTTCTTTCTCCTCTTCTCTCTATACACCAACAGCTGCACCTCCAGTCACGAGTCTGTCAAACTACTGAAGTTTGCGGATGACACCACCCTTACTGGGCTCATCTCTGACGGGGATGAGTCTGCCTAAAGGTGGGAGATTGACCATCTGGTGAATCAGCACAACCTGGAGCTCAATGCTGTGAAAACAGTGGAGATGGTGACTGACTTCAGGAAGAACCCAGCCCCACTTGCCCCCATTATCCTGTGTAACTCCTCAGTAGAAACTGTGGACGCTGTCTGCATCCTGGGCACCATCATCACCCAGGACCTCAAGTGGGAGTTCAACATCAGCTCTCTGATTAAAAAAAGCACAGCAGAGGATGTACTTCCTGAGGCAGCTAAAGAAGTTTAACCTGCCAAAGACAATGATGGTTCACTTCTACACTTCCATCATTGAGTCCATTCTCACCACCTCCATAGCCATCTGGTATGCTACTGCCACAGCCAAGGACGAAGGCCGACTGCTCTGTTGAGAAGGTAATTGGATGCAACCTTCCATCTCTTCAGGACCTGTACACTTCCAGGACCCTGAAGCAGGTGGTTAACATTGTGACACAAACTGGACACAAACTTTTTGAAGCATGCCACAAAAACCGTTTCTTTCCATCCGCGACTGCCCTTATCAAGAATACCCATGACCCCTCAGGGCTTTTTTCTCACGCCTATGAACATTATATTTCACATTAAAAAAAAAAACATACACACACACACACGTGTTGTTTCACATGTGTTACATTAACACACACAACTCAGGCTGATATATTCTCACAAACCAGATTGTAAGCATTTGCACCAGCTCCTCGCTGCACATCCTGCACAATGTTCAGAAATGTACAATTTAAGTTTCAACTTTAAACATTTGCACTGCCCCACTTTACATATTCTGCACAATATAGAGTTAATGTTTATTTTGTATTTCATATTTTTATCTTCCTACATTTTTTCTTCCTCTTATTGTATAGCTTTTACTTGTCCTATTTTAAAATTGTTTACCTCATTGTTCTGTTATTTATTCTTGTTTTTCTGTTGTCTTTGTCAAGCACCAATTCACCAAGACAAATTCCTCGTACATGTATATACACACACAGTACTTGGCAATAAATGTGATTCTGATTATGAAGAAGAGCTTGTTTTATTCTTACCTCTATAACCCAAAAAGCTCATTCAGGACAAACTTGATAGTACAGTTGACAAAGTCTACTAAGGATGCACAATGCTAGAGCTGCATTCATCCAATCAGTGACACTGACACCGCAAATATGCAAAAAAATAATAATTTAACTTGGGGTTTAGGAACATACAGAGTGAAACCTCACCCTGTGAATACATAAGACTAATTGTTAATCAATTTATTCTAAAGAGATTTATATCAAATAGGTAATTGCACCAATAACCAAAGGGGCAAAGCTTAGCATAAGATCGTTTTTTGACAGATGCATGATGTTAAGATCACACGACTTCAATATCTCTTCTTCACCTGCATCTTCAAAAGTTCCTCCTCGACTATTTTCTTCATCAGCTGTCTGTCCTTGATGCTGAGCGACTCTCTCCCCACCTTTTCCAGGTATCTCCTCCGCAGAATGCCTAAAGTCAGTGTACTGAAAGATGGCAGAGTAACAGCAAATTAAGCATGTAAATAACTGCACCATCTCATTCTGATTGACCAATATAAATCAATGAAAGATGTCACGTGACTTAACACTTCACATATTTTGGACACAGCAAACCGTTACGAAGCACAAGCACACTTTCACTTTACAGTAACACGAGTGATGTGATGCACAGACACGTTTGTGCTGTGTGTCTGTAAAACCGCTCGAGCGTAACGTTACTACTGTACTACAGTATTTCCTTCAAGCTCTTTTACGTAAGCTGCGTCACACATCATTGTAGTATCCCTTGATCATATTTATTTTACGATACCTGTAAATTAAAGCACTTCTTATCCGACGTGACCGTCTTCATGCAAAAATCTTAGAGATATAGATATATATATATGTTTCTTTTTCCTTCATGTCACATACTAGCTATTTAGGAGCCGATGTGAGACCTGACATGCGTTACCAAATTTCTCAAGCAACGAGTTCGATTCAGACCTGACTTAATAACATAGCGCGCTTTGATATGTAACTTAATGATTATAACACCCGTTTTGAGAGCACTTTCGACATTGGCTTCGACTCACAGTTTACCTGAGGTCCGAACACTTGTGCAGTTCTCTCACAACGAACTTTCGGATCGCGTCCTCTTCTTTGGCCATGTTTTTTTACACATTTGCGCCACTTTTTACTCCACTGCGTACTGTGTGCGTACTAAGCGCGCCGCCCTACCTTGGCGCGCTTTGCTGAGCACGGCTACGTTACTTTACGTCATCGCGCACAATTTCCGCTAGACGTGATCACGTAATGGACGTAACATTGTAACGTTGATCAGAACGCTGCTCGTGTCCGATTATTAAAACCTTTTCTTTCATTAATTCACTTATATATGTGACCCTGTTCCACAAAACCAGTCATACATAGCACGGGTATATTTGAAGCAAATAGCCAACAATACATTGTATGGATCAAAATGATCGATTTTTCTTTTATGCCAAAAATCAATAAGATAAAGATCGTGTTCCATGAAGATATTTTGTAAATTTCCTACTGTACATATATCAAAACTTAATTTTTGATTAGTAATATGCACTGCTAAGGACTTAATTTGGACAACTTTAAAGGCGATTTTATTTTATTTTTTCAGATCCCAGATTTTCAAATATTTGTATCTCGGCCAAATATTATCCTATCCTAACAAACCATACATCAATTGAAAGCTTTTTTATTATAATAAATATATTATATAATATATGTATAATTCTCTATTTCAAAAAAATTACCCTTGTGACTGGTTTTGTGGACCCTGGACACAAATAAGTTCATATTGTGTTGGACAAGTCTATAAACAGCTACTTTATATGCTCCCATTTTTAAAAAGATATTTACTCATATTCACCATTTTCATCCTTCATCTGGGATGAATGTCATTACAATACGGTTATAACCTACTGTATTTTTTTGATTCATTCCCTTGCTTTGGAATAGGTTTCCTTTGCTATTTTTGAAGACAACATAAAATAACTTAACAAGGGTTTTACCAAAAAGCATTTTTATTGAAAATGTTAATGGAATATTAATTCCAGTTGATTAAAATTCCAAAACAATATCTGGACGGCATTCCACATATACTAGTTTAATTGGCAGAATTAAGGTGTGTATTTTTGTCTAGGACAGTGAGTGCATACATTTATGGCTTACATTTGTCAATAAAAAATAAATTATTTTGTGAAGGGGTTTGTACCGTAGTGGTAACTACTATTGTGATTCAAAGGAGCAATCTTCATCTAGAAATTATCTTGAAATAAAATTATTTTTTTTTTTTACTGCAGGCGTGGCAATAAGTCTAATCCAAGTCTAACATGTCTGAACTTTTGTTTTAGAATGTATTGTTACATAATGCTAGAAATTATTGCAATGTTTTTCTTTTTAAACCAAAACAATATTAGTTTTATAAATATTAACACGCCCATTGAAAATGTTAAACACTAATCGTGAGGCACAGTTGCGTAAAATGATTTACTTGTTTTTTTTCCTTTTATGTTACAAAAAGGATGTTTAAAACTGGACCCCCTGCTATCTATGGCTGCAACAACAAGCTTTGCACATTTGGTCAGTTTCCCAGAAGATCTGACAGTCCTAGACAACATGACACCTCCACCATGTACCTCTCAAGTCTGCACACATACACAGTTTACCATTAATCACCAACAGATAAACTTTCACGCGGCCCATACAAACAAATCAAAACAAAACAACTTATTTCACATTGAATCTTGAAAAAGTGAAAATTCTGGACAATAAATTAACTGAATAATAAATTAATTGAACAAAAAATGAAAAAAAGGTCATGTAAATGTATCATACAGAAAAAAATAAAAGTGTACCACACTGTGGCAACTTCAGTATTATTTCTAAACTAGCCCATAATTACCCCCCCACCCCTCCCATTTCAGTGCAGTATTAAACATACCAAAGTTGTCTTTCTTTCCTCAACCAACTTTTCCATTGTTCACATGCATATTGGTAGTACAATGTCTTTGTATCGTTCTGATTCAGTCTTTGTAGACAGTCTGCTGTCCATGACCCCTCTCATCATGCATAATATGCCTCCGCACATGGATACGCCTCACCCGCCTATCCCCGCCTCCCGCACCTGCCCCTTCCTCCTCCGACTGGCCCACACCTGTCGACGAGACGCCCCCTGACTCCAGCAGGGCCATGCCTCCCGAACCAGAGCCTCGCCCATTTTCATAGATCAAAATGTTGAGTGTCTCCTCAAAGATACGAGCTTCTGGGAACTCAACCTATGTGAACAGATGAAAAAAATGAAGTTAGAAAACAAACATTTATACACATAGACGAGAGAGCTCAAGTCCCTTTTGCTCACTTTGGTCTGTTTCTTCTCAGTGGCATAAACAATAGAAGTGCAGCAGACTTCGGCAATCTTGCGTCCCTCGCCGTAAAAAGACCAGCAGCATATCTCATCTCCCAACACGTCTTTAATGAACAGCACTCTGCCATTAAAGCGCAGCCCCAGCTTATCGAACAGCTCAATGTTCTTCAGAAGGTTATCATCAGAGTTGCTGAGGAAACAGGGTAAATTTTTATTGAAAAAACCAGCACCTCCCATTGGCATTTACATGTATATATTTGGCAAACATTTTTTATAAAAATCATGCATTCCCAGAAAATTTAACCCATGACCTTGGCGTTGTTAGTGCTATGCTCTACTGTTTGACATAAAGGAACATTTAAATGTCTCAATCATTTTCTTACTACTTCCTATAATAACAAGGGGTCATTGAGCCACATATCTCGTGTGTGTGTATGACTACAATTATTAATTTGGATTCAGAATGGCATTTGAATAAGTCACATTATGATTCATATGCTTTCTGCAAAGGTGGTAAACTCAGAAAAGGTGGTAAACTTTTTTTTTAAAAACAAAAAGCTGAAGAAGCGAGGCTGAATATACCTGGTATAGGAGTATTTATTGTTCCCTCTGTTATTCTGCAGTTTCACCACTGGCTGTAATGAGGAAAAGAATATTTATGAAACTAACACCACAAAAATCTCATTACCATTATTAATATCAATGTCCTTTTCTCAGAGCTCCATACTGTACGCCCATATGAAGCAGCAGTGTGTGTATAATATATATATATATATATATATATATATATATATATATATATATATATATATATATAAAATCTACAGATGCAAATAGATCAAGTCTAACAAAATAAACACTTAAATGTGTATTTTGGATGTTCTGAAAGAGAATATAGTGAAAAATCCCAAAAATCACAAAATTTAAAAACTAGCACAAGAAAAAAAATTAAATAAACTACTGTTTTGCCTGTAGTGTCTTGTTTTAAAATCTAAACAGATTTTAAAATACAATAGGCATCGTATACTTGGCAACTGTAAATGGTTACAGAGGAAAAACTGGACATTATATACTAAAAGAATCACACACTACCACACTTTCATGTTGTTCTGACACAAAGTCAAACAGAAACTTGTGCCACATTGCTAGAAGAAGCATGAAAAAAAAATTACAACAACATGCATTCTAAAATCAAACGTGTTTGATATCTTCTGACTGGATGGAATAATAGTTTGAATCTTTATAAAAAAAATAAATAAAAAAAGTCTGTTCCCATTGTACACGACTTTCACAACTGACCAGTATCTGCAGACTGGCTCTGGCTTCTGGCAACTAGCAAATATTCTGCTGTGTTATCTCACCTTCCTACAGGTGGCTATCATCCTCTGTTCCTCTTTGGCTGAAGTGATCATAGGAATGTGACATCCCCTGCAGACATCCCTGCGTTTCTGCATCAACATCAAGCAAGCCATTAGTAAGCGACAGACCAACATTCAAACAGCTGTCAAACACCTTCCTTAGCTCAAAGAAGCGCTCAGCTTTTCTATAGACACATGCTACTTTGGACCAACACTGATGGTACAGAAACATGCTCCAGTGGATCCTCTAACCTGTAATGTGGTGAGGCAGTGCTGCACAAGACCCTGCAGCCTGTAGTACTGCGCCTCCTTCAACACCTCCTCTAGCTCCCGTGTGTTCTCTGGCAAAGGAACTGTCCCGTCCCGCAGGAAGTTCAGCACCAGGGAAAAGTGTCTCCCACATCTGTCTAGTACCACCCAGCCTTAAAAAGCAAGTGAACACACATTTAAATATACATCTCTGATCTAGTTTCTGCATCTGTTATTGTAGAATAATGCTTGGGAACAGGGGCAACAAACAGCTTTGGTCCTAGGTAGGTAGGTGCACTTTGTAGGAAGATTTCTTGAAGTGTCTTGGAGACATTGTTTGTCTCAGTTTTTTCATGTAATGACTCGATAACGGTGAGATCAGATCTTACCAACCCCAAACTTTTGAAAGGTAGTGTATAACACCACATTCTCATGCTTTTTCTTACCCTCGGAGTCTATGGTGACCTCTGTGCTCCCATCACAAATACTCCTGAGCAGACTGTCCTCCTTGGTGAGTGTCTGGACCGTGGTGTAGTGGAGAGTTCCCCCCACGTTGAGCTTCACATACTTACTCCCCACCAGGCTCCTGCCAGCCTTTTCTTCCCCAACATGGCTGGAGGATGATGCAGCAGAACCGGACACAGTCACCACATTCCTGCCAGATGAACCAGATGCCTCGGCAGACATCAGGGGAGTGGAAACCAAATACTGCTTATTTGCTGCCTAAAGATATAAAGCACACAAATACAGAGCCGAGAGAATTACGGTCTGATTGTTATGAGCAGTACTGAGTCATTCTGAAATGCGGTGGAATAGTTCATCCCAAACTCGAATACTTCATAAATGTTTCCTCACTCTCATGTCGTTCCAAACCTGTATCATTTTCTTTCTTCCATGGAACTCAAAAGGAGAGTTTCTAAAGAATTTACTTGTTCTCATTCATGTAATTTAACTGCACTGGAGCTGTCAAGCACCCAAATTACAAAAAAAACAGCAAAAAAAGCATCACAAAAAATGATCCACATGAATCCTGCTTTATATTCTAAAGTCAAACAGTAGCTTTGTGTGAGATCAAATTAAAAAAAAAAAAAAACCTCTCTCTAGCTCTCTTTTGTGTGTTCATGAAAGTAGAAGCGATGTCCAATTTGTGAACAAAATTGTTCCTTCAGGCCTCGAGTCAGATCTTTTAAGTAAATCAGTTGATCCAGTTAATAAAACTGGTCTAAATGCTTCATATATTACCTGAATTGAACTAATCCAGTTTTTAAGTTCAACTAAACAGTTTCCCACTGAAGGGCAATATTTCCAGTGAAGAGCAACTGTTTATATGATTTTAAAATGATCATATGGTTTCAAAAGACAGCACACAAGACAAAGACAAAACTCGTCTTTTGTGTCCTACTTACTTGTTTGAAAAACAGTAAATTATGTAAAATAATATCAAAACATTCTCTTCTGCCTGACTCTGAACTGTTCCTTTAAAAGGAAATTTAGCCAGCAGGACATCAAAGCAATCTCTAGTGATTACTCACAGGACTCCACATATATACAGAAGATATACAATTTTATGAGAGCAAAATAAACCAATAAACGTTGTGAAATCTTCAGAGATATGCGCGAACAAGGTGACAATACACCATTATTTACGGTTAGACACTGTTCACACCAACCACTGTAACGATATCCGAAAACACAAAGACAACATTCAGAAAGTCAGAAAAATAACATGTAAAATACAAAGCAATGCTTTTATCATCCGACATACTAGAGAATCCAAAGATCTCACTGGGGTATCCCTAAAAACTAAAACATATGGGAAATATAACTCCCCTTTAGTAGTACTCAGAGGCTTGTTAATATCTGTCCACTCCAGTGGGGAGGCCACAGATGTGTTTCTGTACTGATATCAGAGGAAATGAACAGAATTAGGTCAACACATTCAGTAAGATCTTAACTCCAGCTGAGAGATCTCGCTAATCCTCGTCTAGACCACACCAAATTTATTTCCCATCATTCACTGGCCATTTAATAACTTGACAACTGACGGTTAAAGGGAAACACATCCACATAACGTGTCTAGTGAATATGATGTCTGTGTCTTACACTGATAAGCTTATTAGCCCCTGAGCTAGCTCTTGATAACATTAGTATGGCTGTCAACGAGAAAACACTCACCGAGCTGGGTCCCCGCGATAAGGTGAACAAAATACAAAGTATTCGGACGTACAGTTACATCTATAACACTAAGCCTGCCATGATTTTTCACCAAATCATAATTTCCTCTGTTGTCTTGCAGGACGACTGCCTTCTTCCTCTTTTTTGCTTGTTGTGGGTTGACAATGGCCGCTTCCCCTCGCGAGGAGTGTCTTTCGTTGACTGATTGGCTCACATCAACGTCAGTCAAGATAGTTAGTCCCGCCCACTGCCTGAATTCTGCCAATAGTAAAGGCTAAAAGTTATTAGGTCATGTTTTCTTCTGTAACACAATTTTTTTTTTTTTCTGTATTGGGTACGTGAAAAACATAAATTAATGTACCGTGTGATTGTGTATACACACCACACACAAGCACGTAAATGTGTATGTTTATAGCTTGTGTATATCTATCTATCTGCTATTTTGTTAATAGCAAGAAATACCAGTATGTATTATCTATAAAGATGTGATTTATGAAAGACACATTCACCATCCAACAGAGACTTTTATTTAATCTTAAATCTCAGCAAATAGATGTCTTCATGACAAGTATATTATGTTGATAAATAAATAACAATCAAGTAATACTATAATGCAACAAAGCCCTCCACAACATGGGCTCTGGTTATGGCACGGTGGAAAAGACGAAACTCACTGCATATTAACAAGAAACCATGAGATAAATAATTTGTTAAAAAAAATTCCAATTTATAAAAAGCATTTCAGTTTGATTACTGCATCACAGCAAGCAGTTTTTTTTTCTGTATATATTTTCCTCAACATAGTGCATATGCAACAACATCAACTCTGATAACAATGACAGTAAGTATAATTGATCATGAATCCTAAGCTGAAGCGGTAAAATATACAATCGTTGCGTGCCGTAAGCGAGAGGACATTCCGCTCCTCTGAAACATGGTCATTCAACATCAAGCAGAAATAGATTCTTAAGAAACAGCAAAGAACAATATGAAATGCTGGCATTGTCCTCATTATTACATAATAATGTGAGAAATACTATGGCAACCAGTGAAACATGAAGTGACGTCACATTATGGGATGTATTTTGGCACTGAATCCGCTTGTATACTCAATATTCAATCAAAATATTTACATTCAATATGTTCTTGTCACTTTGTATGTGTGAATGTGTGGCCATGTGTCTGTATACAAACATGGGAACATAAGAGTATAGTTTTCATTTTTCAGATTATATAGGTATGTGTAATTATCTTTGTCAAAGTCTCTCTCTCTCTTTCTCTCTCTCCCATTCAATTTCTTGTTCTTTCCTTCACTCCATCACTTTACAGTCCTTAAGGCACCAAACCTTCTGTTATAAAACATGCCTGACTGTGGAAATCATACTCACCATATATACTTACAACCATTTTGTTGTTACTTTCAGTATTTCATTACTCTCATCTACATATACAGCCAATAACATACACACACATGTAAACACACGCTAACATACTACACAGGCACCTGCATAAACTCACAAGCAAACGCACTTGGTACATACATACATCAGTGAATCAACCGAGAGGGAAGAGAGAGAGACTGTGTAGAGTGGGATTAATGTGTTGTAATTAATTGAATAAAACAAATGAATGTCTTGCAGAGAGAGAGTGAAAGAAAAATAACAGTATCCTTCCTTTTCGGTCACCCAAAATTTGGATTCATTTGAAGACTCCTGTCTCAGATGGACACCTCATACTCTCGTGTGTCCTACAATGAGAGAGGGAAACAAACTTCACTTAAAAATACAATAGAAAATCATCATCTAAAGCCAAGCAGTACTGTCTAGTTTTTTTGAAAATTATAATTAATATAATATAATACAGATAAATTGACGTTAAATACCAAAAAAAAAAAAAAAGAAATGATGATGCAGCAGCATCAGCATCAGCAGGGTCAGTATATGATTTTATTGCTTCAAAAAAGAAAACAGAAATTTATACTTTTAGCAACGATGACAGTAAAGACATTTATGACTGAGCTTTCTATTCATCAAATAATCCTGAAAAAAAGCAGGATTTTGACAAAAAAAATTAAGCTGCACAACTGTTTTCAACACTGATAATAATAATAAATGTTTCTTGAGCAACAAATCAGCATATTAGAATGATTTCTGAAGGTTCATGTGACACTGAAGACTGAAGTAATGATGCTTTGGAAAATATATTACAATGAAAAATAATTATTTAAAATTGTAGTTAACTTATTGCAATATTTCTGATTTTACTGTATTTTTGATCAAATAACTGCAGCCTTTGTGAGCAAAAGAGACTTCTTTCAAAAACATTAAACCAAAACTTTTGAATGGTAGTGCATCTATATATTTCTATACATAAAATAAGAGGGAATGCTGTGCTGGAAGATCTGCAAGATTGAAGATAGCAAACAGACTATGATTCCCTAAAGAGAAAATCAATGCCTTTGATTAGGGATGCACGATATTATCGGACCGATATCGGAATCGGCCGATAATGGCTTTAAATGTAAATATCGGCATCGGCCCGATGTGAAAAATTATACCGATATGTCTTGCTGATAAGAGGAATAGGTTAACTCACATGTACTCAGGGTGTGCTAGCGATTAGAAAACGTCAGCATTGTGGCTCATTCTTGAAGCAAAGTTTTGTCTGAATGGTGATTAGATTCACTCTTTTGGATCGCTGCATTTAATCTGTGAAAGCACTTACAGAATGACGCGTTCGGAAGCTTCAATGTACTGTCAAAAAAACGTTCATTATTGTTTATTTAATTCTAACAAATAATTTCTTGTTAAAAACTAACCAAAATTAAAAATATTTTGCTTATAATTTCTGCACAGGAGAGACTTGATGTTTCCAAACAAAAAGAAATATATCGGTATAGGTATCGGCCAAAATGAGTTTGAAAAATATCGGCATATCGGATATCGTCAAAAATCCAATATCGTCCATCCCTACCTTTGATTTCTTGGTGTTCAGTTACATATCCTAACAGTTTATAAGTACAAATTCCACTAGGTTGTGAGCATCTTACCCCTGCCTCATAGAGAGGGTTGTTAAAGTCAGACTCCACCGTAATGGGACTGTAGGAGTGGGTGTGAGAGAGAGACTTCCAGAACAACGGTTTCCACTGCCACCTACACACACTGAGAGAAACAGGAAGAGACGATGAGAGAGGTGTTAGTGCAAAAGAGCTAAATAAGGAACAGCTGTGAAGAAGGTTTTGACAATAATCAGGGAAAATAGCTGGATTTTAAGAAGAAATAGCGCTCAAAAGCCATTCTGCTTTAGTAATGTGATGTATTTCAGTGTCAAATGCAAGGAAGGTTTGATTTTATCCACAGGGAAATGGGTTAGGAAATGGTAGAACGTTATTTATTTATTTATTTCATTTCATTTCAAATTTCCAGCTCAAGACCCGCCAACAATGACCTTTTGTCTGAAATAATGTGCAATAGTAAATTATACAAAATAAGACCAGGAACATTCACATTGTTAAGTACATATTTTATAATAATAGGGCCAATTTCATATTAACTTTAACACAAAACAAAAGCATTTAGAAACACAAGCATCCAAACTTACTTGGTATAGTACATGTAGATTCCACCAATCAGAAGGATGACCAGAATGATTGGCAAAATAATGGCTAATGCAATGTTCTCACTCAGCATTTGATGAGAGGCCTCTAATGCCTGAGAAACTGTAAAGAGTGGAAGTTAATAACATGAACATCATGTGACATAATGGGCCAAATTATCAAACCAGTATGAATAGTACTTAACAATGATGACCAACTTTACCTTCCAATTTATGATCGTCCAGTAGCCCTTCATAGGCCACTGCAAGTAAATAAAACATGACGTTTTCAAACTCTTCAGATAGAAATGCCAACTCTATGTATTAGACTAGTTCACATTCACATACCTTTACAGAAGGGTGGTGGGCTGTTCCACTGAGAGGGGTGTCCTGGGACACAATTGATGATAACTTCCCCAATGAGCTCATAGCCCTCATAGCAGAAGAAGCGCAGCGTCTCTCCTGCCTGATAACTGTGCTTGTACAGAGTCTGATAGCCATTGTCAGGCACACCAGGGTTTGGGCATGGATCATATTTTACTGTTTAGCAGAAAAACAGAGGGCAATATGGTTGATCGGTGGCATGTAGGTTAGAACATTAGACAGAAATCTGGTACTTGGGACAAAATATTTAACTGTATCTGTAATGTTTTATCCCTAGCATTCACAAGTTTGGTGTCAGTAACAGTTTGTTTAAATTTTTGACATCTCTCTAGTTTACCAAGCCTGCATTTTTTTGATCTACAATATAGTTATTTTATGAAATATTACAATTTAAAATAGCTTGTTAATACATTATACAGTTACAATTTATTTCTGTGATGCAAAGCTGAATTTTCAGCATCATTACTCCAGTCTTCAATGTCACATGATCCTTCAGAAATCATTCTAATATGCAGATTTTCTGCACAAGAAACATTTATTATTATTATCAGAGTTGAAAACAGTTGTGCCGATTAATATTTTTGTGACTTTTTACAGCACTTATCTAAATCAAAAATTTTTGTTGTTCATTGTAAATGTCTTTACTGACACTTTTGATCAGTTTAATCCATCCACGCTTAATAAAAGTATTCCTTTAAAAAATTTTACTGACCCCAAACTTTTGAATTAGTAATTTAACACACATTAAGACCTCATTAAATCATTAATCATTCTTTAATTTCAATTATTGTTTTTTTTTTTGTATTTTATTCAGTGTATTTAATCATATGAATGAATGCATTCATTTTGACAGCCCTAATTATTAATATTAATCCATTTAAATTTGATTTTACAAATCCATACAGAACCAAGAGGGGGGAAAAATGTTTTTTTTTTTACTTTTCTCCCACCAGACACAATTCATTCACATACCTCATCATGTGCACAAAAATAACATGCACTCACAGACACACTTTGGGCTGCGGTCGCTCCATTTAGGCATGCCGGTGTCTCTGCCATGACAGGAGATCTGGTTCGGGCCTTCCAACTGATAACCCTGGTTACATGTGAAGCGTACCACTGTTCCCACAGCAAAACCAGACTCCGGATGTACTGAGCGTGCTCCATTGACCACTTCTCCAGGATCAGGGCACTGTTGGACTGAAGGGACATCAAAGCCAGGAGGAAAAAGAGAGTGTGTACAGTATTAATCAAATAATCAATCCGATAAACGATTAATCTACTAGTCAAAGGGAACCACTAAATACATCAATGTGCTCCAAAGATACACATAACTCGGCTCACTTTTCACACAGGTGGGCGGGTTGTTGCTCCAGGAGAGATCCCACTGGCAGGTGATGATGTCAGAGCCAACAATGTCATAACCAGGCTGACACTGATAGGTTAACACACTGCCTCTCACCAGAGACGGGTGGGAGGAGCTGCTCCAGCCAAACTCAATTTGCGGAAGGGCAGGACATGTGTCATTTGGTTCCACCTCTGCAAGGAATGAAAGGAAGTGGCATCACTGTAAGCTACAGCACAAAAGATACACAAAAAGGACAACCCCTTTGACATGCACCTCTGTAGTGAATGAGGAAGCCTTGGCTCAGTATAAATGTGGAGTCATCAGGATCGCTCTGAAACTGAATGGTGACCTCTGAACCTCCTGATACAACCCTGAACCTTTCTCTTGAGCCCAGGTACTGTCCAATCACGTGTGACGTCAGATCATGACCATCAAATATTGTGAGAATGTCGTTATGGCGGATGTTCAAACTGCAAACAAAAGATAGGAAAATAGATTTAAAAAATGGAATTAAACCAAAAACAGAATTAAACACAATCTGTTACAATCAAATAGATATACTTACATTTGTACATCCAGTTCGATGCGCTTGTCCTCGCTGACATGTATTTGCCACACACAGTCCTGCCCCTTCGAGTAGCTCTGTGGCCAGTCAGGTGACAACACAGTTCCCACCGGTTCCGTGAGCTCCCCTCCACATAAAGCTGAGAAGAGGAGAAAGAGAAGGAATCATATTAAAGCAGCTTTCACATGATTAAGCCAGACTGATTATATGAGCAAGTTCCTTGAAACCCTATTAGGTACAATTTAAAACCGTCGTGAGTAAATCTTTTACTTAATGAAAGATTTTTTAAATCAACTTTGAACCACATTATTTTCTTTATAATTTGCACTAAATTAATGGAGTAAATTGACAGTTCTAATAAAGATCAGTAGGTGGTTGTGCAGTTTGTGAATGAATTACATAACACCACCATTTAAACGTTTGAAGTCAGTATTTTTCAATGTCTTGTCCTCCATGTATTCGTTTAATTGCAAATACAGTTAAAACAGTAGTACTATGACATAACATTACATTTTAAATGGTTGTTTTCTAATTTAATATATATTTTTAAAATGTTTTTTTTTCCTGTGATGGCAAAGCATTTTCAGCATCATTATTCTTCATTAGTCTTCAGTGTCACATGATCCATCAGAAATCACTCTAATGTGATGATTTGAGTCTGAACAAATATTTCTTATTTCTACCAATGTTGAAAACACTTGTGCTGTTTGATATTTTATGGAAACTGTGATACACTTTTCAGCATTCTTTGATAAAGTACAGCATTCGTTTAAAATATTTTTGTAACAATGTAAAAGTCTTTACTGTCACTTTTGATCAATTAAATGCGTCCTTGCTAAATAGTATTAATTTCTTTTTAATTTTATATTAAAAATATAGAAAATCTTACTAACCCCAAATTCATGAATGGTAGTGTACAAATACTGTAAATATGTGATGCTATACCTCTGCAGACAGGTTCACTCTCATTCCAGTGAGGGTCATTGGGGTCAACGCACTCCATAACTCCTGAGCCTTGCTCCATGACGAAACCAGGAGAGCATGAGAAGGTTACTACTGTACCCAGTGGGAAGGTGATGTCGCTACTGCTGAAATTCCCATGAGGCAGGTAAGGTTCGTAACAGTGTTCCCCATCAAAGGCTGAAAGAGGACGAGGAATGAGATATTAAGTAAAAGTGAGAGTATTCTGCATTCATATAACTTATTAGTGTTTGTGTTATTAAATATAAAAATAATTACAATAGTGGTATATGGTTTAGAGTAATGAAATATATTTTGTTGAATGTGTGAAACATGTTGTCTTACCTTCATAGCGGAGAGCCAGCAGCAGTGGGATGGAGGAGGAATCAGCCGTGAGCTCCACATACAGAGACATTCCCTCGCTCACAAAGCCTCGTTCTGGAATGTCATCCAGATCCGAGTCGAAGAGGAGAGGAGCTGTAGAGCTATTGCCACTGCGCACAATCAGCCTAGGACAGGGATGAGGGAACAAAAAGTACATTAAGAAAAGTGTGACATTAAAAGGAAGCAATGAACCAGGAAGGATTGAGATCACGGTAGACTGTACTGGAAGAAGAAAAAGATCTCATTTGGTGTTCATTCATCAACAGAAAACTTCCGTATAGCTTATACATTTTCTAAATATATATAGTATTGCAACTACATGAGAAGAGACAAAAATCAAAAATAAGTACAAAAATAAATAATCAAAACTAAGATAGAAGTTAAGTAACTTAATACACAGGATCAATGAAAACATGAACTCTCACTTGTCATTGTCTTCATCAAGAGCCACCCTCTCAAAATGGAGGTGGAGCCTGTGGCCTTCCTTGGCTTCCAGCAGCCAATGGCAGCTCAGGTTGCTACCGCTGCTATGGTTACTCGCAGAGGGGAGGATTGGGGACAGGATGCGTCCAACAGTAGCATTTCTAATCCACCCTCCACAAGATACAGCTTTAATATACAAAAACACATGTGAATGCTTATACACATGGCAATAAACAGAAATGTCTTTAAGCAACTGTAGATACTGAAAAACAACAAAATAACTGAACGAAACACGTAACCCACCCACACACTGGGGTTCTGGGGTGCTCCATTTGGGTCGGGTGGAATTCAAACAGGTTGCAACCTCATGACCTCTGACTTCAAATCCAGGATCACAGTGGAAGTGAGCCTGACCTCCAGGATGAATATCAGTGACAGTCACTCCACCACTCTCAGGGGAGAGAGGAAACGAGCAGGACAGGAGGAACGCTGGGATGGGTTTTTAAAAGAGCAAGAAAACACACAAATTACATTTCGCTTACAGTACAGTTCAATTGTTTTGAGGTCAGTAAGTTATTAATTAAGAAATTAATACTTTTATTCAGCAAAGATGCATTAAATTGATTAAAAGTGACAGTAAAGACACAAAAGATTTCTAATCCAAAAAAATACTGTTCTTTCAAATTTTCTATTCATCAAAGAATCCTGAAAAAAAAAAGTAAAAACAATATTAAAGGGCACCTATTATAACCCTGTTTACAAGATGTAATGTGAGTCTCAGGTGTCCCCAGGATATGTCTGTGAAGTTTCAGCTCAAAATACCCCACAGATCATGTATTACATCATTTTGAAAATGCCTATTTTGAGTGGAAGCATGTCTCTTTAAATGCAAATGAACTGCTGCTCCCCGCCCCCTTTTCTAGATTGGGATTGTGCCTTCACAGCTTGTGACTCAGATACTAAACTAAAAAACATGTTTTTGATTATGATGTCTATCACACTGAAATCATGCGTTTTAAAGCCATATCAGTTTAAATTTCTGATATAGGGTTTTCTGAGCACACACATCCAAGCTGTCACATGGCATGCAAGTACTAAACAGTACTTTCGTGTCTTATTACGCTTAAACTGTCAAATACACAAAGTTCATGTTAAAACACACAATGTTGTGAACGAAACGTGTGGCGAAGCGTGTATTGAGCAACAAATTCAGCAAATTAGACTGAGTTCAGAAGGATGTGATGTGACACTGAAGACTACTGAATATTCAGCTTTGCCATCACAGGAATAAATTTAATTTAAATAATTTTAAAATAGAACACAGTTATTGTAAATTGCAATAATATTTCACAACATTACTGCTATGATGTATTTTTTTTTATCAAATAAATGCAGCCATTTGGTGAGCATAAGAGGTTTTTTTTAAATAAAAAAAAATCGTACAACCCCATATGTTTTGAACAGTAGACTCAATCATTGATACAAGACAAATACCTTGATAGTGAAAGCTGAAAACACCATGATTGGCTTGCTTCAGGCTTTTATAGTGGATCTGCACTTGGTTGGTTGAGCTACGAATCACCTGACCTTCGCTCATTAGCGTCTCATTGGCCAAAAGCTCAGGCGCTGTACCACCCAGCTCCAGAATTGTAAGCGACTCCTCCTTGGACAAGTTTAGTTTCTTCACCTTTAAAACAGACAGGTGTTATCATAAAAGCACTTAATGATGTTATTGTCCGAGATTGTATCAAGGACAAAAATTTCAGAGCTCATTAGAATGACATAGCCCATGCAAATGCCAACAAGATGCATTAGCTATGTTAACAGCCAGTAACCATGGTGACATAGAGAGAGCCTATCTGAGGTTATAATGGAAACCGTGGTAACGGTGAAGCCATCACACCTGTATTTCAACACCATATCCAAGATAAACGGTGATGCTGTAGGTGCACTCCAGCGGGGAAAAGGGAGATGAGGAGGAGAGTGGATCAGGGGACTCGACTATTCCCTCCATTCCTGACAGACTGGCATTGCACTGAACTGGAAAGACAATTTAAAAGTTTTAAAGACAACTTAAAAAATTCATTTAAATATTACATATGTATATACAGAGAGAGAGAGAGAGAGAGAGAGAGAGAGGTCCATACTGTGGGCCAATCCATTTTCCACTGCAAAATACATTCAATGACTATGATCTGTAATCTTTCAAATTACATGAATTCTTTTATCACTCAGACATAAGCAAAATTATATGAACCTACTGGCCAATTTGCGTGTTTACAATTAGCATGTTTTCAAAACTTTTCAACATAATACTTTAAACATTTTTGTAGTAATACCATTTTAAAATGTATTCCAAATCTTAAAGATTAAGTACTATCAAAACAATTGTATATAGCTGAACACCTAGCAAGTGTTAGTCTTTTAATTCCATTACCATCTATACAGTACAAAAGCAGACAATAGACAAATGTTTGTACTGCATTGTAAACATGGCCATGTAACATATACTGCAGTAAATTCTAAAAAGAGAGCTGTCATTCTTGTTTTGTAAAAACATTTACAAAAGAAAACACTGTATAATGGTCCCGGTTATTAGTGCTTTAAGGTCATTGTTTTATTAGTGACACTTGTACAGTATGAACATGTACAGTATGAAGAGTTTTGATAGTTTTGGTGCATTTTGGATGTAAAATTTACTGCTATGCCAAGCTGAAAGTTGGTTAGGAATGTGAAGAGTTTAGAAAAAGTGACCTTAGTATTAGGAAATGTGTCCTGGCGACCATAAAACATTATTTCGAAATTATTTTACTGGTCTGAGACCCACTGAGGGACATCTGTGGCTTTAGAGCTTCATGTTGGAAATAATTTAACCGTCTCCAACTGTTATGTGCTTTTGTTGGTTATGATACCTGGTGTGTGCACTGTTGTTATTGTTGTTGTAGTGATTAGAGTGGTTGTGGTCTCTTCCTCAGCTGGTGGTGATGTCACGGCACTCCCAAAACCTGATTGGCCTGCTTGAGGTGCAGCTGATGAGGTCACTGCGGTGGTGAGGATTCCTGGTGACATCACTGTGGAGGCGGGATCTGATTCTCTGATGGACGGGATGGCCTGGGTCGGGTTAGTAGTTGTACCTGTGATTTAAATCCCAGATTTAGATTATGGTAAATAGTGGTGACATAGAACTGGTTTAGTATTAAAAGTATGCAGTTTGAAGTGTTCTCGTTATAAAGGACTGACCTCTGGTACCAGGGGTGTGGCCCAGATACTCCTTACTCAGAAGCGCAGCATGGATGAGATCTCCCAAGGGCCGGGGACTGGAGGTCACGGTGGGAGGAGCCTCAGAATCTGACGTCCCTAAAGATGCACCTAAAAAGACCACGGAACTGTCAAACTTAATTTCTTTCAGCTAAATAGGTTAGGTGTAAAGTGATCTACATATATTATGTGCATTCACCTCGCGTCAATAGTTAAACACACAAAAGTACATTCACACAAGTATGCGCACATTACCTGAAGCCAGGTGCAGCAGTGTGACAGACAGTGTCACAGCAAAAACTGTGAACACCATTTTTAAATATGAGAGGACAGCCTGGGTGCAAGCAAACAAGAGAAAAAAAAGAAGTAGTAAGAGGGAAAGAAGGATAAAAAGGGAAAGATTAAAGTTAAGGGAGATTATGATCTTAAAGAATCCATGAAATAAAACCGATAGTTTTTGTGACAAATGTATGCTCCTAAAAATTGATATAATCCATAATATACATTATGAGACTAGTCTTTGACATACTGTGAAATGTATCAAAAATACTGATGACTTGAATTTTACAAAAGATTTCTATCTCAAGTAAGGTCTGTGTTTTTGAACTTTCCATTCATCAAATAACACTTAAAAATGTCATCAAATCAGCATATTAGAGTGATTAAAGGATCATGTGACACTGAAGACTGGAGTAATGATGCTGAGAATTCAGCTTTATCATCACAGGAATAAATTCCATTTTACAATGTATTCAACTATATAAAAGTATTTTATTAAAAATTGTTTTGTAAAAATTGTCACATTATCACGGGTTTTACAGTAATAATGCAGCTTTGATGAGCATAAGAGACTTTCAAAAACATTTGTGACCCTGGACCACAAAACCAGTCATAAGGGTCAATTATTTGAAGATTTATATTAATTAATAAGCTTTCCATTGATATATGGTTTGTTATGATCGGACAATATTTGGCCGAGATACAACTATTTGAAAATCTGGAATCTGAGGGTGCAAAAAAAAAAATCAAAATATTGAGAAAATCGCTTTTGTAGTTGTCCAAATGAAGTTCTTAGTAATGCATATTACTAATTAAAAAATTAAGTTTTGATATATTTTCTGTAGGAAATTTACAAAATATCTTCATGGAACATGATCTTTACTTAATGTCCAAATGATTTTTGGCATATAAGAAAAATCAATCATTTTGACCCATACAATGCAATGTTGGCTATTGCTCCAAATATACCCCAGCGACTTAAGACTGGTTTTGTGGTCCAGGGTTACAATTTTAAACTTTTCAACATCAGTGTAAGTCATCAGATACTGGCAAATTCTGTCCAATCGAAAGCTCTCTAGAATGAGAATGTCCCTCTCCGATATCTAAAACACACTGTTAAGTATAAAAATCATGGTTTATGCAGCTTATTAGCTATTGTTTTAAAGCATGGCGTACTTCGTTATAACCCACCCAAACATCCTATTTCAACAAATAGGAAAATACAAGTCTTTAAAGCTAAAGTGTTAGTTAAACGTGAACCTGGACCACAAAACCAGTCATAAGGGTCCATTTTTTGAAACTGAGATTCATATATCTGAATAAATAAGCTTTCCATTGATGTATGGTAGGACAGGACGCTATTTGGCTGAGATACAGCTATTTGAAAATCTGGAATCTGAGGGTGCAAAAAAAAAAAAAATCAAGTTGTCCAAATGAAGTTCTCAGCAATGCATGTTACTAATCAAAAATTAAGTTTTGATATATTTACGATTGAAAATATCTTCATGGAACATGATCTTTACTTAATATCCTAAAGATTTTTGTCATAAGAGAAGATTTGATACTTTTGGCCCATACAATGTATCGTTGGCTATTGCTACAAATATACCAGTGCTACTTAAGACTGGTTTTGTGGTCCAGGGTCACATATGAGTTAGTTTGGTGAATTAGGTTATCATCACTGCAATTTAAAAAAATTACTAATGATGATATGTCACTAAAAACATTGCAGTTTCTTAATTCAGAAGTTCAAAAGGGAAAATAAACTGCAGAAATGCGTCATCTTGTAAAATATTCCCTAAAGGAATTTTGTTGTATATCAAATCTTATGGCCCCGCCGTGGCCCTCGAGGCCTGACCGCGCACGAGACATATGGCCCCTGAATTAACGTGCCCACGTTCAATGATGTCACCGCTAACACGAGAGACAGGTAGAGGAGAGCAGGTCTGGGCTGCTAGTGGCCCAGTCACCACCACAAGCCTCATTTAGTATTTACCGCACACGCCGATGCTGATTTAAAAAAAAAAATTGGAAAAAAAATTGAAAAACAAAAAAACAGGGTTCATAATACAAATGAACAAAAGGAAGATGAAAACATATTGAGGCTCGACATTAATACACACAATAATAGTAACCACGACAGAATATGCGGGCAGACGATGTTGCTGACACTGCGGGCAGAGCGTTCATTTAATTTATTCAGACGCTCTTCTCCTCATCTGCTTCAAAAACATCTCCTCTTATCCCTGCCTATGACGCAAGACGCCCATTTCCCCCCCAAAACGCATTAGCAAGCCGTCTAGACTGAATAAACCTGCATTTCTTTCTTAAGTAAAGCAATATTGGATTAATATGAATGGTTTACAATGATTTCATGAACGCATCCGTTGCATCTTTATGCAGGTGGATGTCGCGCAAGGTAACAAGCTCGCCAAAACACCGCTGTCTATCAGAGGGAAACAGAACATATACGCACCCGCAATACGCAGTTTCTCTTTTCTATTCTTCAGATTGAATCCTCTTGTCTTGGTGATTCTTTGAATATTTCGTGTGTGTGTGTGTGTGTGTGTGCGTGCGTGCGTGTGTGTATGTGTGTTTCTCTTGCACCGCTCTCGCTGCTGCGTTTCTTGCGCGATCCTCCGTCTCTCGCTCCTTCACCCCCCTCCAAAATACCACAACTGGCGCTGCGCGTCAAACGGATTTTAAATAATCATTGGAACGCTCCCGGCCCAGTTATCGTCAAATACGAGTGTTCCATTCGAACCCACGGGGAACACAATGGCGTTTTCGTTCCAAGGAAAAAATCAGTTTGCGTCCGTTCTTTGTTGTATTTTTTCATTCGTTTATTTTTGTCCGTTAAGGCCTATGGAAGCTAGCAGGTGAGCGTTGAGCAGGCATAGATGGCAGTTCCTAGTTCCTACCGTATGGTTGGCGTGTTGACTGTCAATGAGCGATGTCCGAATCGTTTTTGTGAGTCGAATCTTTTTAATGAACCGACTCATAAATGAGACACTGTTGCTGCGTCCCAATTCACCTACTTATATTATGCCCTAAAAGTATATACTCTGTTTGTGAAGAAAAAGTACATACTTTTGAGTATGTAGTAGGCACGCTTTGGGACATACTACTTCTTCATAGCTGCTTCTTTAACAGACGCTCTATTGCTTAGTTACTGCATCCTGTAACTGTTTAAACTGCCCTGTCAATCATCTTGTCACAGTTAACATCATCCACATTTCGTTGAAATTACGAGAAATTAAGAGGCACATCGCGGGTCTTTCATGCAGAGAGCTCTGCTCATGTGTTTGCATGATGAAGTATAACGTGGATAACATTAAATTAATATTTTTTAATCAGGTTAGACATTGATTATTTATCACTCAAATCCCTTTCTCTGCTTGTCCGTCGGTCGCGCATATCCGCCATGTTTGTAGTTTTTAAATACTTTTTATGCGTGTTTGTAGTCAGGGGCGTAGTGCACTTATTATTTCTGAGGGGCACGAGTGGGGGTCGTCATGTGATGTTCTTATGTTCTTGTTTATTTATTTTTCCTTTTTATTCGAAACATTCCCAAACACATTAACTGCATGAAACATGAATATACCTTTATAGATTATGTATAGCCTATATATAATAGGTCAAAGTAGCCTAATAATGTAGTCTATTAACTATGCATAAAAACCTGTCTGTTCACTTAAGTAACAGGGTGTCATGCCATAACACAGTTTTAATACGACTGACTTTATATTTAATGTGAATTTAACATTGAAAGTTAATGTGAATAAAAACATTGTAAGTTAGGCTACTTATCCAAACACTTTCATTGTACAGAAAGAGAGCAAAGAACATTTACATTATCAAAGAACATTTTCACTGACAGTCTAGAGTTCAAGTACTCTCATAAACTCCCATTAAAATCACTGAAGCTGTTTACACTGTGAAATGAATATCTTTCTTACAGACACATCTGCACTTTGTTGTTTCTAACTAGAGAATTCGCCAGAAAGAGCTCAGTCGGAGAGCGAGTGAAGAAAACACCGGCATTCTAGTGGTGACTCATCTGAACGCCTCTGATTGGTCATTGCATTCATAAGCTCAACAGCATCGTGTGTGATTGGTTTAATGCGCAATGCTGTGAAAACGCGTCTGTCTCTGGCTCAGCGCCAGCCAGCGAAGCAGATTTGAATTTAGCAGCTGATGTGTTTAAATATAGAAAATATTATTGGGCTATTTTTTTTTTGTCTTTTGGAAGCTGCCTTCAAAATCCACTTGGCTCAAAAATCTGAGGGGGCACGTGCCCCCCTCACTTTGAATGGGCATGACGCCTCTGTTTGTAGTTCTAATCGAATCCCTGTCCACAGCGCAATGTGTTGTGGGCAATATTAGCCGTTAGAGTCTGCATCGATGTGAATATGTGGCTCCAGCGTGATCTCTCATTAAAGGGAAGAATCTCACTAGCCAAAGCTGAAGGTTTGTCAAGGTTAACCTATGCTGCTCTCTCTTTGAATGTTGACACTGCCATTCTTAAAAAGAATTGATACAATGCTTCTCAACTTTGTTTGGAAGAATAAAACTCATTTTACTAAAAAATCTGTACTTGTGAACACCATTGAGAAAGGGAGTTTAAACTTTCTTGATTTCACCACTTTAAACAACACCTTTAAAATAAATTGGATAAAGAACTGTATCAGTAAGCCCTCATCTATACGGAATCTGATCCCTAATGTTGTTTTTTCCAAACTGGGTGGTTTAAATTTCTTATTAATCTGTAACTATAACATCATGAAAATCCCTGTCAAATTATTTCTTTTTCATCTGCAAATTTTATTAGCTTGGTCCCTCATTTTACTCCTCACTCATATCTGATCTGTAATAATAAGAACCTACTGTATAAACACAAATCTCTCTTTTTTAAATTGGTTTAAAAATTGTATTATTTTTGTGTTTCAACTTTTTAATAAAATTGGTTCAATCTGTAATTACTCTGAGTTTTTAGTTAAGGATGGAATTCCTGTTAGTCTGAAAGAGTTTGCAATTGTTGCTGATGCAGTGCCACATGGAGTTCTCATGCTTTTTAGAGGTCTTTCTTTTCCAATCTCCTGTCACTCAGTGGATCTTTGTAAAACATTTGTTGGAAAACAGTGCCTTTCATCAAGAAAATTATAGTTAAGAGTCAATTTCTGTGCCTTATGTAATCTCTTATTGGAATGGTTTTGTAACTGATATTCCCTGGAAGAAAGTTTGGGCATTACTTCACAAATATTTAATTACTAACAAAATGAGAGAAATTGCATTTAAGTTGATTCATAGAATTTACCCGGATAACTAAGTGCTCTCTTAAAAGATTTAAGAATGATATTAATACCAACTGTTCTTTCTGTTTAGAAAACCCTGAAACGTCTTTACATTTATTCTGGAATTGCTCTTACACAACATCATTTTGGTGTGACATTCTTGATTTTATCAAATGTTATGTGAATCCTAATTTTGAGTCCGCTTATAGAAATGTAATTTTTGGCTTTCATGAATGTGAAAAAAAAAGGTGATACTTATCTCATAAACCTTATTTTCCTGTTAGCTAAATATCATATTCATAAATGTACATTTTCTAAATGCAAACCTCTATTTTTAAGATTCAAACTTGAAATGAAAATGTATTTTGAATCTATTGAGTTCTCTACGAACTTAAAAGCAATAAGAACAATGGCTTTGCTAAAAAGGACTTGGCACTTCCTCTGGACTGAAAGACTAAATGACCCTGGACTGTTGTTGTATTGTTATGATTTGACAATGATGACAATTCTTATTTTATGTTGTTTTTTCCCAAGCATTCAATAAAAATTAAAAATAAAACTTCGAATTCTAACCGAAAGTAGTAGACCATCCGGGAATCTTTTGCATACTTTTTTAATACTAATTCTATTTTCGAATACTATTTAGGACGGATAGTGTGCGAATTGGGACGCAGCATGAGCCTGTCCGAGCACTTCTCGAGTCAACAGACACACTAACAAATACCACAACAAGTTTTAATTAATCATTTGATCGTCTTTGGCCAAGTATGTGTATCTCATTCTCACATCCTAAGAACAAAATAACCCTTTCGATCCACAGAAACAATCATTTTGCATCTTTTCTAGATCATTTTGCATCATTTTCTATTCGTTTTTGTCCGTTTCTGTCAGTCTGCAGGCTAACAGGAGATTCGGAGAATCGGATCTTTTAAAAGAATCTTTTAGTGAATCGATTCACAAAACAGGTCAGTATGATGCACGAATCGGATTGAACAATTCTTTTACCAATCTATCTATCCACCTTATTTTGCAACGCGGTAGTAAATAATATGACGTCGTACTTCCTTATAATGTGTTAAACTTGCAGGTATTTTTTACGCTTGAAGCAGCTATTATGACACCCTCTAACTGCACAAGGTACGCCAGTCTTTCTGTGGTCCATATTAAAAGTAAACTCTACATGGTGAACGCAAAACTACAGAATCACAATTCAACTACTATTAGCGGAAGTGCTTTAACGTTACCGGAAATCTGACATATACACTATATATTGCCAAAAGTATTGGGTCACCCCCTTCTAATGAACAGGTTTGACGACTTTAGTAATTGCCATGAGAACAAATCTTAATGTTTAAGCATATAATGATATTCTAGGGAATTGTGTGCTTCTAATTTTATAGCAACAGTTTGAACAGGACCCTTTTCTATTCTAACATGACAATGTCTCTGTGTATAAGGCAAGGTTCAAAGTCATTGGTGTTTGGTAAAACATTTTTTCTTAAATTATTTTCATATTGCATATTTTTCCTATTTTAATTTTTGTTTTGAAAGTATGGTAAATACTGGTTTAATGTACCAACAATGACATTGAAAAATATACATAAAAATAATATGTCCTTGTTATTCAATATGAAATAGTTGTGGGGTAAAAAAGTGTGCTTATACACCAATTTCCATGCTATCAGGGCTTGTCTGTGAAAACAGGCCAATTTAACAGGAATTTTGTCTCCTGTAACGTTTTATGGAACGCAAACATTTCACGCCGTGATGTCAGTGACCACGTGATGAGATGAAAGAATCACTGAATCGTTCTTAGAACTGATTCATCAAAACCAACTGTTCGAAAGAACTGATTCATCAAATGGCTCAGACTCCCCTCCACTACGGGCTGGTGTTTGGTTGGTTTGAGTGTTTTTCTCTGTCCACCTCACGTGCGCCACACAGTGGTTGAACTGCAGTAGCGCGAGACGTAGACGGCGCTCTGCATAGGAGCTGTCCAGCGTCTCGGTGCTGAAACTTGCCCCTTCGGCTCTCGGCTAACAGCAAGAAGGGGTGACACAATTCTCAAATAGGGCTTAACAACCCAGCAACGAGGGCCTGGTTGATTCAGATGCGTCAGTACATGGACAAAGGTAATAAAAAAACATCTTCGTTCTGTTCCGTAAAGAAGGAGGAGTCGTTCTTCCAGCCTTACGGAAGCAATGAATGCGGAATCTACTGTATTTTCAGGGCTGCAGATAAACAGAGGAAGGGACGTGGTGAGACCGACGGGGGAAAGAGAGACTGAGTAAGACGTGGTGAAGTGGTAAGAGAACACACATACACAGAACACCCTAAAATTTAAGAAAATCGCGCTGCAAGTGTCCGAATGGTAACTTGCGATGTTCGGTAAAAATCGGTTCTTTCCGTCGTCACGCTCTCTCCGGACATCCGTGTGCAATGTTTCAGCAACGTGAGTACTGTCTGAGAATGAAGGCGACCACACAAACTGACTGCAGCAGGAATCATTATGCAATAGAGCGAGAGATATTTCACCGAGTGAAGCCTCGGATTGATTAATATTCATTATCTGTGGTCAGCTGCATAGTAATTATTCAGCTATTAAACATGAAGGAAGGGAAATAAGTCAAAGTGTATTGATTTTACACACTGAAGAAAGTCTCATGTAACAAGCACTCAAGAAGTTCATGAAGGTCATGATTATTGAATCATTTCTTTCTTTCTTTCTTTCTCTGTAAGCTCACTCTCTCAGCATTATGCCCTGGTCTCTGGACTTGGTGCCGCTTCCCCCCTGTGCATTGCTGGGTGGTCCTCCCCTCAGCGGGCTGCTCTGGACCGTCCTCCTCCTCTTCCTCTGGTACTGCTACCGGGTGGGTTCTGACCCACCATCCCATTCTGGCATGTTAAAAAGTGGCTCCGGCCGATCCTCATTCTCTCGGTCATCCAGCCGTTCCCCAGTTGACCCTAGACACTCTGCACCTAAAGCATCTGCGGCTATCACCATGGAGACGGTGGAGGAAGAGGAGGGCACAGAGAGCTACCTGACACCGGTGTTGAGCCATGCCCCGTTCCCCACCGAAGCTGCAGCGGAAAGCAGGAAGTTGTATAGAGCACTACAAGAGTATGCCAAGCGCTACAGTTGGGCTGGCATGGGGCGAATTCACAAGGGCCTGCGCAATCAGGTCAGAGATGGGAAAAGTAGGATAACCTGAGGCACTTTCCTAAATATTTGTGTTGAATCTCAACATTTATGTCACTGTTTGTCCCTCGACATCTTCCTTGCTTCTGTCTAGGCCAGGATCAATGACCGGCCATCCATTCAAAAGCCTCATCTCTTCTACCTCCCAGATGTTCCCAGCATACCTTTCTTTCCCAGGGATGCTCATCGTCACGACATTGAGGTTCTGGAGGCCAGCTATCCCATAATCCTTGCTGAGTTCCAAGCTGTCTACCAGAGGGGTATTGATACAAAGTTAGGGTGGAGCTACCAAGGACCAAAGGTGACTAAACATACTAAGCTATTTCAGGAATTTCAATGACTCAAAGAGAAAACTGTAAAAATCACAGTAAAATCTGTTTATTTGATTTGTATCAATATTCCCAAACTATACAATCACAGTTGACCAGTTTAGATAGATAGATAGATAGATAGATAGATAGATAGATAGATAGGGTTGTAATTCCTTGAAAATATTTGCTACAGCTGCAGTGAAGATGTTTTTCATAGAAAAAATGACAGCATTTGGGTTAAAAACATGAGGGAGTAAATAATGACATTTTTATTTTTAGTTAAACTGTACTAATTCACTTGTGTTCTGCATCACTCTACTTCATCCAGCATACACATTCACCAAGACTCTGTCATTCTCTGGCTGTCCTTCTAGCCCTCTCTTAATATCTTCCAATCAATATCTGTACTGCACTGCTGTTAGGGATCTGTTTGGATTCAATTCATCATTCTCTCATAATAATCAGGCTATAAAATGCAGCACATAGACACACAACCTCAGAGCTAAGCTTGAGAATAGAGAGAAAATGTGCTGTGTGTTGTGCATGTATGATGATGAGCTCATGTGTTGATCTCTCAGGGCCAGACAGTGTTCCCGCTCTATAACGCTGGAGTGTGTGTGGCCAGCAACTGCCGTGCGTGTCCGTGTACATACCGAACCCTCCTCTCTCTAAGAACCTTCATCAGCAGTAACTCTCTGGGATCTGCTGGCTTCTGGCTCCTCGGTCCTGGGGCCACATTGGGAGGGGCCTATGGCCCTACAAACACACGTCTGCGCTGCCATCTGGGTAAGTCACAACACTGAAACAGAAAACTCTTCAGGAAGGTTTAAAAAAAATGTTTTTTAAAAGAAATCTCTTATGGTCATGCATCCAAAATACAGTGAAAACAGTAATACAGAAAATCTGTATTAATGTTACAAATGCTGCAATGTTGTGTTCACCAACATTTGGGGGGAAAAATGCAATTTTTCTGTGAGTGTGTGAAACAACTCTGTTTCTGTGTGTCAGGTCTTCAGACGCCTGCTCAGTGTGAGCTGGTGGTGGGTGGAGAGCCTCAGTGTTGGTCAGAGGGACACTGCCTCCTTGTGGATGACTCCTTCCTGCATACCATCTCACATAATGGTCAGAGAACTACACTGTACAAACCTCATTAATCATAATATGCTGAATGACTGAACCCAATAAGAGCACTTACAGATCGATATCAGCTCACCAAACTACAACAATAAAGATAACAGGCAATCTGGAGATGAAAATAAGACTAAATTCTTACTTGCTAAATGGAGTTCTCAATTAAGCAAGTGTGCCACACATTTGTTTCTGAGGGGGCACCACTGGCAGTCCTGGCCTATAGTGTAAAACCGGATTAGTTGAGTGTTACATGAAAAATCTGATGGAGCACATGGACCACTTTGAAGAAGTATGATGCTTCTGTAGTTGTGTTTCATATTTGTGTCAACTAGGTCAGAGATGTTTCTTTTCAAATCAGATATTTCATGTAACACTCAACTAATCCGGACTTATCCTTTTAAATAAAATCAACACAGATTGTTATTGATTCTATAATATATTTGTAATATATATTTTAGAATTATATGGTAAATGTTTGCATTCATATCAAGATCTTTATATTTATATTGGATTTTGAGACATTGTTGAGACTGTGACAGTATAATCTTTGTAAAAAATGAAAGGTTCATTATTGTCATGGTTCCGTGAAGAACCTTTAACATCCATGAAAACTTTACATTCAACAAAACGTTCTTTGGGAACCCAAATGATTCTTTATGGAATCACTACAAAAACCTCTTGGAACCTTTATTTTTTTAAGAGTGTAGACTCTTCTGACATTCTGTAGGACCCCAGTAGAGATTGAGACAAAGAAATATAGGCCGAGATCTCAACTTTTCCCTATATTTAAACTAGGAAAAACAATTGAGATACTACAGAGGGCTTCTAACTGTATGTAACCTACATCTTTATATTTGTCCTCCAGGGGGAGCTGAAGACGGTCCCAGAGTTATCTTCAGTGTGGACCTGTGGCATCCTAACGTGGCTGCAGCGGAGAGACAGGCTCTAGACTACATCTTTGCCCCTGAGCAGTGATTCTAGCTGTATTTCCCAGGATGAACCAGTTAAACCCACGTCACGTCATATTAAAATGCAGAAAATGTTGTTTTAAAGTTCGCAAAACATCTTTTGGTTTAGTTAAAAGTTCACACTGAGGATATTTATCATTTAATTACTACATACTTTTATGTCCAAAGACTTTAGTCAGAACTGCAGTTCTGCAAATTTATCATACAGATCAGACGACATATCGACTATGTTGAGCCCCGAGCACACAGATACTGTGACGACACGCGAACAATCTTTGAACTTCATATCTACATTTGACTTGTGCCTGTCTTGATAATCCCGCGCTCCTGTTCTATCGTTTTTGTGCCTGATTTCTCCTCCTTACCTCTCTGATGTATACTGTGATACATGGTTCTCCGTAAATACTGTACAAGTGACTCGCGGTTATGCTATATATTTTATTTCATCAGATGGTGATTTATTTTCAAACCTGTGAAGCACACACTGAAGACAGCATACTGTATATGACCAGATTACTTGCATGCATTGTGAATTTTGATTGTGTTGCCACCAATGCACTTGATGACTGTCCTGCAAATCAAGTATGTATTAAGCGGAGTTAAATTCAAAAATAAAAGGTTTTGTTAAATTTAATCTCTCTAGTTGCTGATGGCATTGAAGGGGGAGGAAGTATCAGTTTCCACTCACCATCACACACTCACAGTGGGACCGATACACTCACTCAGCACCCAAACAGACACCTGGGGTTGGAGGGCTCCTTTGTCAGCAACTTTATCTTCCTGCATTGAACCCTGTGAGAGCAGAACAGAAAATAAAAAGGATAGAATATCACAAAGGGGTTCAGGAGCCTGTGTACAATCAAAAATGCATGAGAGACAGTGCAAGATAAAGAGACAGACAGAAAGAGACACAGCTAGGATAATGTTCTTAGAAAGAAATGTGTACAAAGTAATGTGTTACTCAATGTTGTGTTTATTACTGTCTTAATACAGCAGAATTACATGATACTGGCATAGTTCTGAATGTAGAGTAATGTGTATATATATATGAAGATATACACACCATCTGAAATTTGCATCTAAAATGAGCATTTTTATCATGCTCCTGTGTTTAGGTTCAGTAATTTTACTCTAATGGCAATGTATAGGTCTTTGTCTATACAATTACAGTAAAATAACTGAACATATATATATAGGAGCCTGATAAAAATGCTAATTTTAAAAGAAAATTTCAGATGGCACTTAGAGGTTTTTGCTTCTGAGCTCTTTATATATATATATATATATATATATATATATATAGTTTTAGATAACTCTAGTGAAAAATAAATTTATTTCATGTTAATATATTAAACTGGTATACTTAAAAGTCTGCTAAATTGCAACAACTAATTTTGTGCTTTATGCACTTTAATTGTGAGGTAGTGGTGCTGATGAAATGTGCATTGTGCACAAGTAATGCAAATAAAATCCAAAAAAAAGTTTAATTATAATTTTTATATCAGGAAGTCTGAATCAATATGTCAGTAAATATATTAACAGATTTGAACTATATTTAATATAAAACATTTATTTTAAAAATATTACTTTTTTACTAGGAAAAGCTTTTTTCCATATTAAAAAGTGGTAGATCTGGTTTGACAGATTTTATAATCCCACCAGGTAATATGACAATGTGCTTCAACACACTGGACACACACAAAACAAGATTAAACAGCGATTATAGCTGTCAAACACACACACATTCTGCATAAAAGCATTAAAAAAAAATTGCAGCTCTGACTGTGCTACCTCAGCCTCTAATATCTGAGGCAGTATATACAGTGGAGATCAAACTTAAAGAACAATCAATAAATATTGCTAATCTTCATCAAATTTGAAGGAATATTCGCTGTATGTATACCACTGTTCTACCAACATGTTTGACAAAATAACCAAGGCATTTCAATAAAAACCTTCATTTTGTGGAAAAAGCAGTGATCAAAATTAGAGAACTGAACAGTAACCATGCACTGTAGCATGAGAGAGGATTACAATTACATTTTTGGAGGGTTGCAGCTGTCAGAAATTAGTAGGAAGTGTAGAGGCCCTCATTTTGAATGACTTCAGCACATCCGCGGCCGCAGGATCTCATTCGTTTCTCACACTGCTCTGGTGTGATCTTGATCCACTCTTCTTCCTCTCTCTTCCATAGTTCAGTAACTGTAGTTTGTTTCTTAGTCGTAACTTTGTCACCAAGAGATTTTCAGACGGGTTTAGTTCAGGACTCTGGCCCGGCCATTTCATGATTTCAATGTTTTCAGCTTCAAGGAACTACTTTACTTGTTTTGCAGCGTGACGGGATCATTGCCAGGCTGATTGGGAGATGCTTGCAGGGAAGGAACTGCATGTTACTGAAGGAGATTCTGAATCTGATAGATATTTGCATTCACTCTGCCTTGTATGTGTATAAGAGACCCAACTCCTGCTGCAGAAAACATCCCCCAAACAATGATACATCCTCCTCTACCTTTCACTGACTTCCTCAGTATAACAATGAATATAATGTTTTCCATCAGACCAAAATTAATTAAACTTGCTCTCATCACTAAAATCAACTTTGGAGCAGTTCTCCTCTCTCCACACAACACGCTCCTCAGCAAAAGGTGAGCTTAGCCTTTTGATTCTTTCTGCTGATGAGAGGCTTGGTCTTTACTTTCGATCCGAATTCTCTTAAATGTCCCAAAACAAATCTATACCCCTTTCAGCACTGAACTGGCAAGCAATTCCAGCTGCAGTGTTGAACCGATTCCCCATTGAGAGTCTCCGCATTAACCTGTCCTCTCATGCATTTGTTATACTGTATGTAGATGACCAGCCTTTTGGGGGACTTGAATTGGTGTCATTGTAAATCTGCAATATTCTAGAAATCACAGATTTGGAACGACCAACTTCTCTTGCAGTGAGTGAGTGAAAGGTTCATCCCTTTGGCCTTCATCTGGACTGCCTCCTGTCACAGGGTTTCAGTCACCTTAGAGCAGCCCGCCATCTTGCAATTTCAGTGAAAAATAGAGAAATTATGCCAGTTAAATAGAGTTTGTCATATAATTAAGGAAATACATATGGAGTGTATTGAAAATCTGCAATAGCACAAAGTTTCCTGTAAGGGGTAGGTTTAGGTGTAGGGTTGGTGTAGGGCAATAGCACATACAGTTTGTACAGTATAAAAACCATTACGCCTATGGGATGTCCCCACTTTTCACAAAAACGAACATGTATGTGTGAGTGTGTGTGTCCATAAGTTATTTGTATTATTTTGTCCTGTTTAATGAGTTTGATTCAACAAAAAACAGACTGTAACAAATAGTTTTGAAGATGTCAAAACATTGTGATCACAATTTCACCATCAGTCTCCATAGTAACATGAGGTTTTTCTCCTTGTAGATATTTCGCTTTTTCTATGTATTTCACATCTCTGTCTTCAGGCTGTTTCAGAGGCACCTATAATGACATAACTCTCCAAACCTCATTCCTTTTGCTCCTTGTTTTCATTATACCTCATTCTGTCATATGATCATTTGACTTTTTTTTCTATTGCTCTATTCTAATCCTCGTTTCTAATCAGACCAGTTTACCCCCACTATCTCTGTTGAGCAGTAATCTTAACATACAGCACTAGTAATGGTGGTGAGCGCAGAGAGCTCTGGGATTACTGGGCTACTCTTATGCAAACACATTTCAGGATTCAAGAAAATGCTGTGCATTAGGAGTTTACATAACAAACAAGTCATGCATGCATGCATGCATAACATACTGACAGACAAACATGATGATGGTGTAATACGTCATTATATTCAGTCCTTATATAAAACACATACACATGGATTATGAGACATTTACATCTGCAGTAAAGAAGGTCACAGCAGCATTGAAGAGCATTTAAGGTAACCTTGTTTGGTGTTTTTGGCAAAAATAAATGTAAATAATATTGAGCTTATTTATTTATGAAGAATTTCGATGCACTACATCTTTATGATGACTTAGTGCAAATTAGTGCAGATGTTTTTTGATCATGCGTCTGTAACATGCAGATTAAAGGGGAAAATCTAAATAGAATAATAATAAAAAGCAGGTCAGGCATTTGCAGCCACAGAAACTTGTTTTGTCTGGTTTTGTTGAAGAAGTTGGATTTGATCTCTCTGCCTGTATTTCTCTCTCACTCTTACTCTCCCGCACTCATGCGTTTATTCTCTGACTTGCTCCCTCCCTCTGTATCGTTTAATCATTCAGGAGCTAGTGACTGACAGTTAGAAAGGTTTGTTCTTGCTCTGAATCGAAGAACAGGAAGAAAGAAGCTCCATACAGCAGAATAAAACTGTTGAGGACTGCCCTTCCTCCACTTCTGCCTGTGGACAGAGGAGCTGAGAACAGGTGAGGGAACTTTTGTGTTAGAAACTCAGTTACAGTGCTCGGAACTGCAAAATAAGAATTAGCTTTCTTCTTTCACAACTGTATACATTTTTAGGCACAGGCTTACTGTAGTATTATCTTACTACATATTTCAATTGATTAATTAAAAAGGTTTCATTTGTTAACATGAACTAAAAATGAACAATTTGACCAGATTTATTGTTAACGTCTTAATTTAATCATTTACTAATACATTTTAAAATTAAAAGTTGTATTTGTTAACATTAGTTAATGCACTGTGAACAAGCTGTAAAAACATATTATTGCTCACTGCTTGTTCATGTTAGTTAATACATTAATGTTAACAAATATGACCTTTTTGTAAAGTGTTACCAGCTTTTATATTGAAATACTTATAATATTAAAATATTTAAAATAATATTATGAATGTATTCTTTTTAAGTATGCATTTTATATATATGTATACATATATTTGGTCTCAAAATAATATATTGTATTATAAACCATATTCTTAATAAATAAAAACTAAAATGTATTTGATGGCATGTTGAGAAAATGTGGTGTTATATTCAGTAGTTGCAGAGTTTAGTTTAAGTAAAGTCAATTTTGTCACAATACACATTGCAGTGTGTTAAATATTTGAACATTTTTAGAGACACACAGAAGACACAGAGAAAAAGCTGTCAGATATGAGTCTGGGGCCGGCGTGCATTTTCCTGAAAGGAGCTAAAAACGTCGTAAGTCTATTGGATTTTATCTAGTCTTTTATTTATTTTATTTTTGTCCTGTACTTTGGTACTGGCTGATACCGATTACACCGCTACATTACAAAATCCCACAATTCCAAGCTCTAGTAGTTGATTTTTACCTGAAGTTCCTCACTAATCTAAGCATCTGTTTTTTTACATACTAAACTATTGCTGAACTCATCCGAAAACAATCAGCTAATCCTCATCTAGAGTTATAATTACCTGAACTGGTCTGTAGCAAAAGAATGACATCTCTTTATGCTAGTGGATATAAGAGATTAATGAGCGACTGCAGAAAATATAATGATATTTATCTGAGAGAATGATTTTAAAAGATATCAACAACAAACTGTTGCTTACATACACTTTATATAAAGGTTATGCTCCGTTCTACTAAATACAAAAAAAAAAAAAAAAATGACGCACATATGCAAAGGAACCCTAACTGTTGCTGTTTTACAGGAGCGTACGCTCGCTGATGAGGAGATAGACGGTAAGCCATATATTTTACTGTGTTTACCCTGAAATAAAATGCTAATGAAATTACAGTATCAACAATTAAAACAGATATAATATTTACTTTTAACAGAGTAACTGATCATTTATTGTTAAATGAAATGATTATTTATGTTGCAAATATTTACCTACACTTTTCTGGTTCATTTATATAACCAGATTAACCTACAGAATAAAATGCAAACCAGATGTGAAATGCCAGCTGCCAATGCAATTCACTGAGTCCCACTGAAACCGCTTCTATTTTATCATCTTTTTTCATTTAATATAACATTTGTTGATAAAAATGACATTATCATCAATTAAAGTGAAAAGCTGAATTGAAAAATTAAAAACAACACAACTCGAGCTGCATGAATTCCACCAGCTTGATTTGAGAACGATCCAAATTTTGTCCCATCTGTACAAAGTCACATGATCAAAGTCCCAGACTTGCTTATTTGATTAGTGACCTAGATATAGTGAAGAATCCAAAATAGTTTCAGCGTATGGCATCACTTTTCTTAGCTTGACATTTTTTGAAATAAAAATATGTATATTTTCAGGTTCAAATGAAAAAAAAAAATAAATAAAAATCCCAGATTTTCAATGTGTTTGAACAGTTCGTCATTTAGAAACCTGGTAATTGAATGTTGCAGAGCTGCGCGAAGCGTTCGATGAGTTTGATAAGGATAAGGACGGTCTGATCAGCTGTAAAGATCTGGGCAACCTGATGAGGACCATGGGCTACATGCCCACTGAGATGGAACTGCTTGAACTTAGCCAGAACATCAACATGAACCGTAAGACATCTTATGTCTCTCTCACATATGATTTGTTGCTCCAGTCAATGTACTTTGTGCTAATGTCTGTTCATCAGTCTGGCTGAAACACTGTAGATAATTCTCTTAATCCATGGAGGTTTCATTTATTTATCATCTGTTGATCACGTGGATCTTTTTTCCTAATATTTATTCTCTATCTGCCTCTTTTTCAGTTGGAGGAAGTGTAGATTTCCAGGATTTTGTTGATCTCATGGCCCCGAAGCTGCTGGCAGAAACGGCTGGAATGATCGGACTAAAAGAGTTAAAAGATGCATTTAGAGAGGTAAGAAAATGTTCCTTTTTTTTCAATTTCAAAAGCATTTTTCAAATAAATAGCATAGCTTAGTGTAATCTTTGAATGTAATTTTCTATAGTTTGATATGGATGGTGACGGCACTATCACCATCGAAGAACTGAAGCATGCAATGCTAAAACTGCTTGGTGAAAATACGAACAAGAAGGAAATAGAAGCCGTGGTCCGAGAAGCAGACAACAATGGAGACGGGACCGTTGATTTTGAGGGTAAAATAGATTCATATTTAATCAAATAATGTAGACGGCATACTTTTGTCGTCATCATTTACTCATTGCCCTCATTTTGTTCCAAACCTGTATGAGTAACGACAGGTTGCCATTGACTTGACATTTTTCTCTCTACTGTGGAAGTCAATGGCTACCGGCAACTGTTTGGTTCCCAATCTGTTCTAGTATAGCACTGCCACACATCTGTAATACAAACAGGTCTAAAGTACCTTTCTAAATGTGGAAAAGGTCGAGAATGTGCTCATTCTGAACCCTGACACTAGAAAAAGTATGTGTTTTAAATTTTCCACTCAGTATTTTTGTTTAAAAAATTATTTTTATTTTTATATACATTTAATTTAAGCAAAAGTGCATAAGATGTTAAGCATTTTTAATGATGTGTATTTTTTTTTTTACCATATTAGTATTGTTTATTTATGACAGAATAATTCTTTAAAAAGAAATAACATATTTGCTAATGGCATAACAACAATCTACTCAAGTCAAGATATATTCTCTGAAAACAAGTGAATTTTTTTCATATTAAGTGTTTTACAAAAATGCACACGTTTCCACATATCAGAAACCATTTTCTAGATTAATATTTTGGCCGGGTCTCTCTTGGAAAAGAGACTTTAATCTCATTGGATTACCCAAATGAATAAAGGTCACGTAAAATAATATTGATAATAATTAATCTAAAATGTAAACATGCTGCTTGCCGTTGGGGATTGAGAACCAAAGATATCAATAATGCATTTTAGGCAGTCACTGTTGCTACTTCACATCTGATGGACTGGATATTTAGACACAATCTCACGGTATATCAACTTTGGTCTTTTTTTAATCTCTCTTTCCTTTAGAGTTTGTCAGAATGATGTCTAAAAACTGAGAAAACACCTCAAAGACATTGAAGAAGGCCTGAAAATCACTCCAAAGAAGAAAATATCTGCATCAGAGACTCTGGCGACAGTACTATGCATATGCACTGTAAAAAAAAATTGTTCCAAAAAGTTAAAATAATTTCCGCGCTGTCTTAAATTTTTGATATAATTTAAGGGACAACTGGAATATTTTAGTTGAATAAACTAAAAATTTTAAGTCAGCGGGGTAACAATTTTTTTTTTTTTTTTACAGTGTGGGAACATTATTTTATACCATTTTGTTTGTGTATTTTTATCTTACTCTTTGAGTGCCACTTTGTTTTGCTTTAGATGTTATATGACCTCAAATGCTAAATCCTCCTTAAGCTCTGTAAATGATCATTTTGTCATATGTCAGTATTATGTAACAATATTTCAGTGTATGTCTGATATATATGTTCAGAATTGGATTGTGTCTTTCATTGTACATGCATTCTTGAACTTTTGGCATACAACCAAGTTTTAAAAAAACTCTCTCAGACAGTCATTAATTTTGCATTGGTATGTGTGTATGACCTGATATAGCTATAATTTGATCATCTAGGCTTTAGCTAAGCTCATCAGTGAAAATGACAAATGTCATCAGGGGACGGGGCCACAGTCTATCCTCTCTCTAATTGCTGCAGTGCATCAGTGTGTGTCTGTACATACTCACATATAGACATTTTAAATAGAAAGCGCATTACATGAGTAAATATTATGAAAGAAATAGTCTGCAATAATCTGCCAGTCATTTCCTCATGCAAGTTCAATCAACATTTACATGAATTCATTTAGCGGCAACTTTTACCAAAGCTACTTACAAATAAGAGTAATACAAACAGATGTGTGATTAATGAAAAAAAAAAAAAGGCACCAATTCTCACTATTAACTAGTTTCTTATTAGCATGCCTATTATTAACATATTGGCTGTTTATTAATGCTTATAAAGCACATATTCTGCATGACCATATTCTACATCTCTATTCCTACCCAATACATAAACTTAACTATCTTACTAACTATTAATAAGCAGCAAATTAGATTTTTGAGGCAAAAGTCGTAGTTAATGGTTTGTTAATAGCAATAACTGGACCTTAAAATAAATGAAAACCAAAAATAAAACCAAGAAAAAATAATATCAGTAATGCTACTATATCATATATATATGATTTTTCTGTACATTTATGGCATATCCCCCTTACATAGTCACCACCGATAAGCTACTCCTAAATATAATGTAGAAACTTTAATTTTCTGTGAAACTGCTTTTCAACAATTTGTATCATGAAATCTGCTATATAAATAAACAAGAACTGAATTGAATACACACACACACACACACACACACATACAGTATGTGTGTGTGTGTGTGTGTGTGTGTGTGTGTGTGTGTGGATAAAAATAGGCTATATGTATATGAATGGATGCTATTTAATAAAAAACATTTTTTTATAAATTATTATTATTTTTTATAAATTATTAATTTTTTTTAAATATATTTTATTTTAATATAGTTTTTTTGTTATTTGAAGATAATTTACACATTTATTTATTTATTTTTCTTATGTGGAACACACACACAAAATACATTTTTGAAATATAAGAACAATGACCTGTGAGAGATGATCCATCAGTTTGATACAAAGTGTAAAGTTCAAAATAAAAAGTGAAACATCTGTTTAAGGGACTTCTACACAAAAGAACATTCTGCATTAGACCAATAATCTCAACACTGACACAGATTATTGGCACTTGTACATTGCACTATGGCCTGAAAATGACATTAAAGTAGAGACCACTGAGAAACAAAATATAATAATAAATATAATCAAATCCTGCAGTCCACTAATCCCTTTAACCTTGTCAACTGATCACGCATTTCCAAGAAATCCACGGCAAATCTGCTCAGCTCACGCTTCTCTAGCTGATCTGCTAAGCCTGTGCTGCTGTTAAAACATCTGCTCCACGATGAACCTCTGTGCAGTCAGCATGTGGAGTATACCTTATCTTAACTATCCAAAACCTTGCACTCTTTAAATACAGCAAACCACAGATATCTTCTGACCTAATTAAACTCATCTATTGTTCCTGATTTAGGCAGGCAGATAAACCTCTGTGCCAGATGTGCTGAAAGACTTTGCTAAGCAATTAATAACATCCGGTCTGTCACCGGAAGTGCAACTGGGAGAAATGCATACACATGCACAGACGTACACAACATTACATCATAACCAGTGCATTTGTTCCAGGGTTCCTAGTAAATCATATAGCTTAGAAGGCTTATTTGCTCTGATGTGATTATTTAAATGTTTATGAACAAGGTATTTAGGATTATGTATGGGTATGGCATCCATGGAGTCATAAAGATTATAGCCTTGATGTTATCATCTGACATAAAATAAATTAGAAATATTCTGCACTATTTCTAGGTCATTAATCAAATAAGCATAAGCATAATACATCTATCTATCTATCTATGTAGTAAATAAATCTATTAAATTGCAAAATAATGCATACAATTAAAAAATTGCAAATAAAGGCATTTTAACTAGTAGACTTTGGAACTCATTCTACTTTTTGTTTTTATCTTTGTTTTATATTTAACATCTTTTGTGTTTGTGGTCTACAGAGAAAATTGTGCCTCAGGTCAGTGGTTTAAAAAAAGGTAGCACTTTATTTTAAGGACCAAATTCTCACTATTAACTAGCATGCAAATTATATTTTATATTATAAAGAACTCATTAATTCCTTATTCTGCATGACTATATTTTAGATTCTTAAATCCTGCCCCATACCTAAACTTATACTAATTATTAAGATACAGCAAATTAGGTGTTTATTGAGGCAAGTCATTCTTCTTCTTGACAAACTTGGCATTTGTAGGACATTAAATCTAATCCTTTAACCATATTAAAGGATTATTCATACAAATATAACATTTCACCCTTATTAATATTTCCTATCAAATCAAATAAAGGAAGCCAAACCCCAAATATTTTTATCATTGCATGGTCCAAAATATTTTCATTTAGGAAACACCAGGACTTAAAACAATAGCATGTAATGATAACAGATGATAAACATTAGGTTGCCCTGGCTGGAGCCGACATGGAGTCAGAGCATGTCTGAGGGAATCCGTAAAAATAAATTACATAATGCTGAACTTAATTTCTTATTTATTTTTATTATTTAATCCCACTATATAGGCATTTTCCCTCTGACGCTACATAATCTCAAATTTATCCATCACACTCTCCTTCTGTCTTCCACTCATTGTGTGCATTTAATCCAGTATTTAAAGCAGGATGTTTTCTGTTCTTACACTGCTTAAAATCTTTATGATATAACAGGTTTTGTGTTCTGCTCAGTCTCTTCACCTGTTGAAATCACAGCATTTGCACTCTAAACAAAAATGGTGCTAAATAGCACTAAAAGTGGTTCACTGCATGGGGAATTTGAAGTGCTATGCTATATAGCACATATATTTCAAGGTGTTATGCAGAACCATAAGAGGACCCTCATTCTCCTCCCCAGATTTCAGATGTGTAACTCCGCTCTCATGTGTTTGCTATGAATGGGAATTTACTACAATGGACCCTTTTCACAAGACTGTGACGACGTGTTTCAGTGGTCATCAGCATTGTAAATCCTCGAAAGTTTTTTATATTTATATGGTTTTTTTTTTTAAATGTATGTACATTTATAACACTATACTTTGTGTATCACCTTTGCATCAAATTACAAAAAAATTTAATAAAAAAATAGTTAACGCTAATGTTGCTAATGCAGTGTCTGTGGGAGGGATGGTAAATTTCGATGAGGTGCAGATCAGAAGACACCAAAATTGCGTAGAAAGGACATACAACCGCACACTCACTTGCAAATAAGCTTCTTTATTTTACCACCGTTTTGGCGAAAAGCCTTACCTTGACAAAGGGTTTTCACCGAAACCTTGGTAAAATAAAAAAGCTTATTTGCAAGTGAGTGTGCAGTTGTATATCCTCTCTACGCAAAAAAGGGATGGCATTGATTTGGCACTGTTTTCTCTTCTGACTGCCGTTATCAGTCTCTCTCAATTTTTTTCCTTTGATTGAAAGTCGTGAAAACACGGTCGTGGAGTTTTTTTCTTCTGCTATTTGAGCAAATGAAAATGCAAAAAAAAAATATTTTTGTGGTAGGCCTACTCTCCTATTCACTGTTCTCAAAGTTTACCCAAATGACAACTTCCGCTGCTGAGAAACACGAAAATGTGTAAAAGCTCTATGGCAAAAGCTGTTTTGAATCACTTTTATGCTTTCCTGAGGTCAAAAAATCTTGCATGGCCCGGGGCGCTGGAACATTTCCTTATACGGGGGCCTTGGGGGGCAAAAAGGTTGAGAATCATGTTATCTTCAGAAAATACACTGTATTTTAATGTCATTTTTAAGTCTTTATCCAATAAAACTAAGAGAGCCTTAGAGAACCTTCAAAGAACTATCCACCTTTTTCTTCAATGTGGAAGTAAGCCTATGGGTGAGACTTCCGGGGTAAATAACGAGAACAATAACAACGTGCAGTAAACGGTAAACCTGTTTGCACTAATGTTACAAACCAGTGTGTGTTCATAATTAATATAATAGCCTACATTAAAATAATACGGTCGGCCACACCAATTCTCAATAGCAGCAAAACGAACTGTTTTGTACAGCTAAAAATAGCTGCATGCGGATGAGACCAGAAACCAGACTCATAGAATTGACAAATGCCCATTTTTACAGCAAGAAAAAGTTGGATACAGCAGCTTCTTTGTATGGCGGTTGTGCACCTCAACCACCCCAAAGACCCGCTGAAGAAACACTTTTTTGTGCGTGTGGGAAGACTTTAGAGTCACAATTTGATAATATAGTTTTGTTTCTAAAAAAAAAAAAAAAAAAAAAAAAAAAAATGGAGGGGAGGGTGGCATATCCATTCTTACTGAATATAAAATACATGAAATCACAAATTCTCTCACTATTTCTTACCAATTTTTCCTAGCCTGGATTGCATTAACTTCCATCCATTAATAACATTAACAAACACAATGCTAAATCCCTGACCGCTCCCGTTTAGATTCCTCAATTCTTTCTCTAGACCTCTTTTGCCTTCACCCTTTACATTAACAAACATGATTATTTTGCTAAATAAGTATTGCCGTAGTTTGTCATTCAGCTTACCTGTCTTTGCTCGGTTCACTGCGGCACCATATTGTCTGAAAGAGATATTTACATTTATTTAATAACGGGCTAAGCAAACATATCAAAGACCATTTAAAAAGTTGCGAGACAACATTTAAAACTTACTTTTGAAATGTCTGTTTTATACATCAGTCCACAGGACTTTCTGACGCCTTAAAAGGTTTAAGGCTAATTGCGTATCACATCATAATAAATAATGAGACAAGCAGCTTATCAGCTTTATTTGTCTGTGTGTTATTCTGTACTAAAGACAGTACAAAACCCAATCACTAGAGGACGCCGTTGATCACTGAGAGCGAGGATTTCATCTCAACTCACATAAATGGCAACATGCTTTACTTTCAGTTTGGTTACATGCAAAAAACAAAACAAAAAAGTGCATAAAATAAAATGAATCATTTATGATTGTTAAACGTTATTACTTTGTATATAGAAACATATAGCTTGCAATTTAAAAAGACCAAAAGCTTGATATAAACTACAAACAGTGCAGAAGAAACAAATGATGCAAACAGGTCATGGTAGTCAATGAGGTTTTCTTTTATTTGTTACAGTATTGTAAATTGTACTTCATTCTCCAAAAATTCAGACCATCCCCACTGAAGAGGGGTGTGGCCTGTGGCATGTCAGTCAAAGGTGGGAGGGGTTTCAAGGCTCTTACACTCAGTTTAAAAATGAAACCATATCCATCCACTGCTCTCAATGACATCCACACTGCAATCAGTGCAGAACCAAACCAAAAGACCACCGTAACTAAACCAGAAAACCGTTATGCTTTAAGCCGCATGAGTTCAACAAGCCTTCTGTTTCCCTTTAATCTCAATTACTCTATATTCTGACATCAATGATCCTACCTCTTGAGGCATATACAAGTTCCACCGATATTTCCTGAACATGACAAATTTAACAGAATTAAGAAGTAAAATTACTTAGTCATTTATTTATGGTCAAAATACATGTAGTGAAATGTTTCCTCAGACTCTCTGTGGAACGGGCTTGGGATTCGTTACTCCACTGGCGTACTCAGTAAAAAGCTGATGGTTGCAAAATGAACCAAAAACCATTAAACAGTTATAATACTTAATTATAAAAAGAAATGCCGGTATCACTTAACGTATCTTAAGTGAATCCAAACGAATTTGGCAGCAAATGATGAGGTTTAAAGTCAGACTGCACAAACCACGGATACACATGCATACTGTGCACATTCGCTTAAACGCATTCACACTCATGGTAATGGACATGTCCTGGGTAAGGGATGACCGTTTTCTGTTTGGAAGGGCTTGATGATGTGGCACGTTGTGATTGGCCATGAGGACTGGAGGAGGTAAAATAAAAAGTAGCCCCTATTTTGTTTCTTCCATTCTTTTTTGGCTCTCCCTAGTCCTCGCCTGCTTTCATCCCTCGCACAGACCCTTGGCTACGCATCTGAAAATTAAAAAACAGATTTAATAATAAATCACCTGTGGCGTGCAACTACCATTAAGTTTGTGGAAAGATTTTTTTAAAACAAGAAATTAATACTTTGTCAATAAGGACACATTAATCAAAGTTGACAGTAAAAGACACTTACAAAGTTACAGAAGATTTTTTTTAAATGCTTTTTTTTCCTATTCAAAGAAACAATGCATCATGATTTTCCACAAAAAAAAAGCAAAAAAAAAAAGCACGTTTTTAACATAAGAAAAGTTTCAGTAACACTTTACAGTAAGGTCTCAGTCAATTAGTTAGTTAATGCATTAAAATTAACAAGGAGCAGTAAATTTGTTAAAGCATGCATTAATCTTTGATTAACTATTAGCTAATAAAAATACAACTTTGTCAGTTCACGTTAGCACATGTCTATTGAAAGATATTAACATACAACTTTTAATTTGAGTATTAGTAAATGTTGATATTAAATAGCTTAGTTAACATGAACTAACAATTAAAAAGTACTTCTAATGTAGTTACCTAAAGTTAAATGAGGAAACAGTGTAAAGTGTTATAAAGCAAGCTAGAAAGAGAGAATGCATTATCAGTATAAAGAGAAAAAGGAGAAATTATTATATTTCGGATCAAATAAATGCAGCTTTGGTGAGCGCACAAGAGACTTTTCAAAAACATCAAAGCGACCCAAATCTAGCTTTATGTCACAAAAATTGCAGGTATAAATCTCCATTAATCTTCTCAAATTTATAACGTCCTGCAGTCATTCTGCTGATGTGGGAAGAACTGCATTGCATGGTTTCTACAGAAACACAAACCTGGTCCAGCTCCCTCTGTGTCTCTTCCTCCATCCTACGAATGTCATCCATAGTGAGGTCCACCCAGCGGTCCAGCCAACAAAAGAGTTGCCGATGGAAATTAGTGAAAAGCCTTTTCTCCTGCTACTCGGAGACAGAGACGGGGTTGATATTAGTACAACAGCATGACTAGAGCTGTCAAAATCACATCAAAATAGTACAGCATTGTTTATTTGTTTTTTTAACATTATGCCAGCTTCTGTGGCTATTTTCATGGTGAGAGAATTTGGGTAAGACTTTAGTTTAGGGACTAAAGTTATTAATCAGTTGCTTATTGGTTACTAGCTTATTGCTTGTTTATTAGTACTTATAAAGCACATATTAGTGGATCTTCTCCTTAGATTAAAAACTTGTGCCATCTTGGAATGGTCCATTCAGCAGTTGGTATTAAAAAAAAAAAAAAAAAAAAAAAAACTGGTTTCATTTAGTTTGTTCATACTTTATAGTATACAGATTCCATTTTGTTTGTCATTAATACAGGAATGAATAATTGACTTTAGCTCCATAAGAGGTATTGTGCAAATTGAGGTCTTTTGTGGAAGTGTCCGTTTCTTCGTTTGCTGTCATTCAACAGTGCCCTGGCATCCAACAAAACCAGATATTACATTTATGACCCTGTAGTTCCAGCAGTTTGTAAAAGTGCTGGGTGATCATTTTTTATGACATTGCTTAAAGACAGGACTTTGAATCTGTAATAAGAACATTTCTCCGTTGCATAGTGTTTATGTAATCCAATGCTATAGCATTTGTTTCTGATGTAAAAACTGAGCTGTTCAGGGATGGATATTCCTCTTTTTTTTTTTTTTAGTGATTTATGCAGATAACACATGATCCTCTTTTTTATCCGACAGTATCTATAGCGATATGTGATGGAAACATTTCTCTGACTCGAGCTGTTGTTGAAAGTCAACCAGTACAGTATAAAAAGTTGAGCCTTTCTGTGCTGGTGCCATATTGAAATCTTCTGTGCTGATGGATCACCTTATGAATGAAGTTCTCCACACGTCCCTGCAGACCCCACCAGCGAAAATGAACCGTCACCAGCTTGTACGCCGTCATGTAGGGACAGTTACCATTATGAAGCTCTTTCTGCAAGAGACAGAGAGGGGTGGGTGCATGAGGAACAGATTTTGTAGATGATCACTCATTTAGATAGTTCAATACAATCAATGTGAACAGAAACCGCGCATACAAGATTGAATGACAACATGAGCTATGCCAGGCAAGAGAAATGTTGATTTCAAATAATCTTTCAGTCTTAAGTCTCAAAAAATTAGTTTACTGTAATTAAAATGGAAAACTGTTACTCTACAACCATGTCAGCCACCACAGATAAATTTAAGGCGTGAATCAAGTAAAAAAAAAAAAAAAAAAACCTAACTAAATCAGGCATAAAGGAGGATCTTCACCAGTTAACAAAAATTTGTAGGATGCTGCCTTAAGGTGCAGCAGTCACATTTTTACGGTTGTTAACTGGATTTTGTCAGTGAATCCTGTGTGTGTGCTGTGCATCATACGTCACTCACTACACTACCGACAATGGGCAAAGGACCTTACTCCTTGCAAAATTCACCAAAATGTGACCACACCTATGCAACTGTGTTTCCTATATAGGCAGCATTCATCAAGGCAGCTCACTAAGGGTTAACAAAAGACCTGTTGTGCTTTGTTGGATTACAAATTTATAAAAAGTTAAATCTAGGTTCCAATGTAACAGCATATAAACTGAAGTTATATACATTGTATTTAGCATTTATGGTGAAGAGGACATCAGATGAACGATTCCGTTAAACAAAGTTTGTAGCAAGAGGTTCCTGCCGGTTCCTGTTCTCTTATTGTAAGTCAAATGAGCCAGATGACGGAGACTCTCACCTTTTGTTTGTAATGGCTCTAGGTGCCTCTGCCCCAATCTTTAGGCAGTTATGCTGATTGGATTAGGAGTGGTTAAATGGGGCAGGTTGCTATACCTGAATACTTCATTTGCATGCTTTGTTTAAGGTCGTCACCCAAGTGCTTTGTCTCCATTTCTAAGCACTGCCCCCTTAATGTATATAAATTACAATGCAGCGACGCACAGCAAGTTCTCAATAAAGAGTAACTTCTGTATGAAAGATATCCCAACGTCTCCTGGTCTCTGCTTTGGCGAGGAAAAAGTTTCCAACAGTTTCAAAATGCATACATGTGAATATGGTGTGTTTGTGTACCTTCCATTCAGGTCCCAGAGGTCCTCTGCCAGTTTTCTCCGAGTGGTAGATAGCAGGGTCCTCTTCTGGTTTATAGTCCTGAAAGACGAATGAAACAGATGGAGGGATGAATGGGAGTGGATGAGGAAGGAAGAGGAGAAATACAAAAGCAAAACAGTAGGTCAATAGAGGAATCTGTGCTTATGATTTGATTTCAATCTGTAGGATTTTAATGAACTCAACATGAAGTAGAATAAGATTAAGAGCGTCTTTAGCACTAATACAAATTCTGGATCTACAGTTTCACAGAAAGACAGATATGAACTTTTCCCAATTCAACTCACCACATCATCCACCTGAGAGCGATCAGCTATATCGATCGGCACAATCTCAATGTCCTCCCACTCCTCAGGAGGAAGACCATGAGGCTGCATGAGAGGAAGAATAGAGTATTAAAATAAAGACATCGTTTCAGTGGGATTTACTCTCAAATTGCCCTTTTCATACAACAGGATCAAATAACGTTTGTATGAACAAAGCAAGTCAGACCGCTTTTCTATTCTTGCGTCAACCGTGAATAAAGCCTGTAAATCACAGTAACAATGGCTAAACTCGGTAATTAAAGATTGCAAAGTCCATAATACAGGAAAGTCTTATCAAAATTACCATGTTACGTAAAATCTAATTAAGGCACAAGTTCATTCATCAACCATCCATCTTAATTAACCAACAGCAGATTCTAATGCTTTTTATTAGCGACTGCATTTGAAAAAAAATTGGGAGGAGGACACGCTGGTTGAAAGTTAAAGGTGCTGATGAACTGTGTATTAACACTCACATTCTCAGTTGTTCCCGTGTCTGGTTTATGCCAGGTTTCAATCTTAATGAAAAAGTCATCCTTCATGTATTCATTCTGAAAAGCAAAAAGCACAAGGAGAGCTTCACAAACTGAATCCATTTTTAATACAGTGTTTAGATCAAAACAGCGACATGCTGACTAAACTCTGATTCAGCAGATACATCCTGTGAGCAGTCTAGAATGATCTCAGAGCGTGATGATTTCAAAAATTACTTACTGTAACGACTGCGGTGTTCCATGATCGATTCAGTTGTGGGAATGAAGAGAACAATGATATTGACGATGAAAAAAGGGATTTTTGTATAGATCAGTAATTTAATGCATTAAATGCAAAAGAAAAGGGTAGAATTACACACATTCATATATATATATATAATCATTTACTCACACATGCACAAAATAATTAGTATTTACTAACTAGTGCGACAGTATGGGTAGGCGTTCCAGGCCTTCTCATGAAAAACCAGGGCTCCTTCAGGAGCAAACATTTGAATAAAACCAGGAACCTTGCTGTAAAAGACAAAATTAATATTCATAATATTACTGGTGAATAGTTGTAAAACAGAAGTCAATACAGTGGCTGCATGTCATTAATTCTAAGACTCAGAATACCAATTAAACAAATGTCTTCTCGAACAGTGGGTTTTTACAGTGGCCATTAATGAGAATAATTTTATGAATATCATCTTCAAACAATATATATATTTTTTTTTTTTTCCAAACAAAAAGCAAACAAAACATTGACGAAGGGGTCAACTACATAATGAAGATAAACCAACCAAAAAAAATGCTTCTTAGGATGAGAGTATTTTATATACATATAGGTACGGACAAGGGGTCACATTTGTTTTGTTATAATTCTGTTTTATTACAATTTAGGTTCTAATAATTTAGTATGTTACCATTTCTTTGCCGTTTCAAGAATTGTGTGTTTCATAACTGTTTTATGGCTTATATTTAGCAAAAAAAAGACTATTATTGTGACAACCCATGTAATGTGAAAACGTCCCATGTTTCAGTGAAATATTTTTTATATTATTTTTTTTAACCAGGCAATGTCCAAATGTTTGTTTGTTTTTAAGCCAAGACAGTGTAAAAAGTGTGGAACTTGCCCCAGTCTTGCCTATACACTACTTTTCAAAAGATTAGCCAATATTTTTTGAATGTCTCTTATGCTTACAAAGGCTGCATTTCTTATCAAAAAAGCATATATTGGAATATTGTGAAATGATATGCATTATAATATTTGTAGTAAAAGTTTTCTATTAGAATATTAATAATTTTTTTAAATGTATTCCTGTGATGGCAAAGCTGAATTGTCATACGGTCTTTCACAGATAATTCTAGTATGATTATTTGGAGCTCAAGAAACATTTCTTATTATTACCAATGTTGAAAAGAGTTGCGCTGCTTAATATTTCTGTGGAAACTGAGACACATATTTTTAAGATTCTTTCACGAACAAAGTTAAAAAACAAAACAAAAAACAGGACTTATTTGAAAGTCTTTACTGATATGACTGAACAATTCAAATGAAAACCTGAACTTTTTCTTTAAAAAAAAATAAGTAAAAATACTGACCCCAAGATAACAGTAGTGTATATTTCAATAGAATAGTAAGTGTAACTGCTAAACAGTAGATGTCTGCCAGAGGCTCCTACAACAACTCAGCGATCACAGTTTTACGTACACATGCGCTCACCTGTGTATGTGGTAGATCTTGTGGGTGTACTGGCCCTTCTCTCCATCCTTCTCGTAAGGTTCATTTCGGAGGACCTCGATGCCTTCTCCTCCCCCTGTGTTGTTCTTACTGGCCTCTGCAACCGAGTACAGTTGGCCGACCTGGTACTGAGAGGGGGGCGAGGGAATGTTACATAAATAGCTAGTGGCAACAGTCCACCAGTTCACAGCACAATAGAAACAAACAATGTAATGCAGAAGAGGTGCTGCTGACTCCATTATAGTGAAGGGAGCTGTCTAAATATTTGCTTAAGCAGGAACACAGATCCCCATTGAGCACAGAAGACACAGCAGCCGGTTACTGTAAAAGCAGTGACCCTTACCTCTTCTACTGAACATGGCAACAGCACCTGGCTGAAAAGAGAAGTAAACAGAGGTTAAAAGCAGCTCTGAATCATTATTTCTCTCATATCATGGACACCGCATCACGCCGCGCCTGTGTAACGGGCGTGTCGTTAGCTGGCCCCGCTTTAACCGGTACGATAAACCGGCACTTTAACACGCAGCGGAGCCTGAACTCAATATATTACTCGTATTAAACACTCATCCGATCACGCGTTGATGAATAGCGGCGTTAGTGGAGACGCGGTCCATTAAACACACTATAATGCTGTCTCAGGCAGGCTAAGCGGCTAGCGCCCGTCCAAATCACGGGCTTAAAATCAGCCATTTATTATGCCATATGGAAAACTGCTTAAAATACGGCAGTCCGGACTGTAAATCATACCGCAACTGAATCCAGTTAACGTATAAAGTAAAAGCCACTCACTATTGCTTGATGAGTACCATCCCGACTCTGAACAGAACGGTACACTCAACAACAGACTGCGGTCGCCGGAAATGAGCCCCGCGCGTCACCAGCTGAGAGGGGCGTGAGGAGGACACGCTGGGGTTTGAGCAGAGAGACCATGATGGGAAGGGAATTTCGTGGGATAATCATGGCACTAAATTCTTCTTCTTCCGTTTTTTGGCGCGTTGCATTCTTTGTGCATATCGCCACCTACTATTTATTTATAATCAGTTTTTCCTCGTTTTCGCGCTTGCCTCTCTCACATATCCAGCCATATATTATGTATAATTATTTGATGCTCCATCCCATTCCATCTCCTAAAGTCCCACCTGGCGCTGCGTGTTCAGCTCCTCCAAATTGGCCCCTAAAATCTGGAATAGCCTAGAGCAGCGGTTCTCAGACCTCTCTATGAAGTAGCCCCAGCACTGCACATTTTATGTCTCTCTATATCTGACACACCCACTTCAGGTCTTGCAGTCTCCATTAGTGAGCTGATGAGTTGAATCAGGTGTGTTAGATGAGGGAGACGTACAAAATGTGCAGGGCTCGGGGTATTCTAGGACAGCTTTGAGAACTACTGGTCTAGAGTAGTGGTTCCCAAACCGGTCCTGGAGGACCCCCTGCCCTGCACATTTTGTATGAGACTCTCCCTAATCACATATCCCTAATTTACACATACATACAAACATACAAAGGTGCAAGGCAGGGGACCTCCAGGACAGGTTTGGGAACCACTGGCCTAGAGCAGGAGTGCCGATGTCTTGCAGAGTTTAGCTCCAACCCTGGGGAAAAAAAAAAAAAAACCTCACCTGCCTGTAGCCTCAGTGATTCTGAAGACCTTGATTAGCTGGTTCAGGTGTGTTTGGTTGGAGCTAAACTCTGCAGGACAGCGGCACTCCAGGACCAACATTGCCTAGAATAGGGGTGTCAAACTCAGTTCCTAGAGGGCCGCAGCCCTTCAGAGTTTTGTTCCAACACACAAACCATGTAGTTTTCAAATAAGCCTGAAGGACTTGATTAGCTGGATCAGGTGTGTTTAATTAGGGTTGCATCTAAACTCTGCAGGGCTCCGGCCCTCCAGGAACTGAGTTTGACGCCCCTGGCCTAGAGCATCCTTATTCCAGCGGTTTTCAAACTTGTTCCTGGGGACCCACAGCTCTGCACATTTTGCATGTCTCCCTAATTTACACACCTGATTCAGATCATCAGCTCAATAGGAAAGAGCTCCATGAACTCAAATTAGTGTGTCAAATAAGGGAGACATGCAAAATGTGCAGAGCAGTGGGTCCCGAGGAACAAGATTGAAAACCACTGCCTTATTCTATATTAAATCCTTTCACTTAATCCAGTAGTACAGTGGTTCTCAAACCTGTCCTGGAGTACCCCTAGCCCTGCACGTTTTGTACGTCTCCCTCATCTAACACACCTGATTCAACTCATCAGCTCATTAGTAGAGACTGCAAGACCTGAAGTGGGTGTGTCCGATATAGGAAGACATACAAATTGTGCTGAAGGAGTGGATGCCGAGCTGCCATATCCTTCATATTGATATTAATTATATTATTTCTTGTTTGACTATTAATCAAGTTATGGCAAGAGTGAAATGTGTAACCTTATGTGTGCTTATGAGATATTAAAGAATCCTGCTTTATGCTGTACTTCTACTCTCTAAGACGATGACTTCATAGTGTGTGTGTAACGAACCATACTGGTCAAATTCTAGCCAGGGCTAGGCGGCCTTGAAGTTCTGATAAGTGCTCTGTGTGTGTGTTTGCTGGTAGCTCTCTCTCTGTGTGCTAGAAGACTGTCTCTGTCAGCTACCGCCATCCTGACCAAAAATAGGTGTCCGGAAGACACCTGTCTTGTATGATCCCTGATCGCTGACGTCTGCCCAATCTGATGGAGATATGTTTGAAGCGTTTACGTCCATATGTGGAGATTGTCCAAGTTTATCTAGGTTTTAGAACCTATCAGAATTTTGATGACTTATGCATTGACGCAATTAGCAACCTCTGTTAGGGTATAATTGCTGGTGTTTTTGACATGTACGCAGAGCGGCCTACGAACTCGATTGTGAGTCTTGAAGCTGACTTCTGCTGATGAAACTGCAAACTATCTTCAGTAAATTTTCTTCATTTTTGATCAAATCTCTTGACTTCTGGTCTTCATTCAACACACCTGGTCTGAGGGTCTTTACTGTAAATTCCCCTACAGTGCAGTGCTGGGGTACTTCATGGAGAGGTTTGAGAGCCACTGCTGTAGCATATATGTATTCTATTAATATTCTGTATCCTACCCTATCTCTATTAAAATCCATGACACTATCTGTCATTAATTAAACATTAGAGAGGATTCTTCTGTTTTCTAAGTAATATCGACCTGCTCAATTTTTCTTCATTTACTTCTACCCTGAGGAAAATAATAACAGTTTACATTTTTCTGGTCTTGGCTGGTTTAGGATGATCTGCAAACCTGAAAAATGGTCCTTGTTAGGCATGAATACATTTAAGAACATTAAGAAACATCTTAACATTTGTTACATTTTTAATAATTTATTGAGAATGTTCAGAGTCTTGAACAAAAAAAAAAAACACTTCATATGGAATATGGCACAACATTAATGCTTACAACTGGAATGCACACAGATTCACAATTCCACATTTCAACAGTCAGAATGCTGAACACTTTCTATTTATTTCGTAAAGTGCAGATAATGCATGAAATACCATTAGCAGTCTATATACACGCATATACATTAGTATTTCTTATAACATGCATTTCAATAACATTCAAAAGAAATGATTCAAAAATTCTTAAACAATAAATGATGTAACTGGAATTAAGAAGAAAACCTGAACAAAATCAATTACACTGCCCATCTCATACCTAATCCACCTTCATGTTGAAGGCGTAAGACTCCAGGGCGTTTTTGGCAGCAATCTTCTCTCTTTGCTGATCATCTTCAGTTTTGTATTTGTCTGCTTCCTGCACCATCCTCTCAATCTCCTCTTTACTCAGTCTGCCCTTGTCATTGGTGATGGTGATCTTGTTCTCTTTTCCAGTGCTTTTGTCCACCGCAGACACATTTAGGATTCCATTGGCATCGATGTCAAAGGTCACTTCGATCAGCGGGACTCCACGTGGAGCAGGTGGGATTCCTGTCAGCTCAAATTTACCCAGCAGGTTGTTGTCTTTTGTCATGGCCCTCTCTCCCTCGTATACCTGGATCAGGACACCGGGCTGGTTGTCTGAGTAGGTGGTGAAGGTCTGGCTCAAGATCTGCATTTAAAGCCACACCAGAGGTGTTCAGCTTGGATCAGGACTTGGTTTTCTGCAGACCAGTCAAGTTCTTCCACACTGACTTAATCAATCATTTCTTTTTGAACCTTGCCTTATACACAGAGGCATAGTCATGTTAGAATAGAAAAGGGTCCTGTCCAAACTGTTGCTTTAAAATTAGTACACAATTCCCTAGAATATCGTTATATGTTTAAACATTAAGATTTGTACTCATGGAAATTACTAAAGTAGTCAAACCTGTTCATTAGAAGGGGGTGACCCAATACTTTTGGCAATATAGTGTATATAAATGTATATATTATTGATTATTTCAAGAAGTTACTAATGACACATCATTTTGATATTTTCATGTCTGGGAAAAATAATGGGATTAAATTGTGTTAATTGATGTTAATAGTGCTCACAAAGTGTTAAAGCGTAGTGTATTGGTGATACAGATTTAACTGATCTTTGAGACGCAAACGGCAGATACGCACTTAATAGTAAGCAAATGAATAAAGAGAAACTAAACAAGAATAATACAGAATTATGCTTACCTTAAAATGCTGTAGAAGTAAGCTTACTGTCACTTCTTTTCTCAGAGAAAGTTGTTGTCATTTTCGCTTTCTTCGACGTAATTGTAGTTGACCCAGTAGAAACACTGACGCTCCCAATCTGCGCTGCTGTTTAAATACAGAAGTCGGTCTCATTCTTTCCCTTCTTCTGTTAGTAGGCTACATATTGTGAGGTTTTTCTATGGGCGGAGCTTAGGTGGAGGCGGAAAGATTCCTCTGACCACTTCACTAATGCTAGCAATTAAGTTTGTTAGCTTGTTTTTTTTTTTTTTTTTTTTTTTTACAATTAGTGGAGAAAATCCGATTTGACCTGCGTATGTAAGATCACTTACTGTGAAGGACCGTGATTGTTATTTAAATAAGTTAACTTTAACGGACGAAACCAGGGGCCTGTACCATGATGGTGGCTAAACAAACTCCGGGTTACAGGATTAGTTTTGAGTTGACAAAACCAAACCGATGCAATCAGGCTTAATTGGTACCATGAAGCAGCTCATCAACTTTCTCTGTCAACTCGGGCTTTGATCCTTAAGCTATGATTACTCCACGGGCGCGTGCACATAAAAGAGTGACGTCGGCACCGAACAACCAATCGCGTTCAATATGGATAGAGCTGGAGCTGTCTATTTTTCTGCGGAGGAGCAAGAAATAATTATTCAAAAGTATGAAGAATATAAACGTGTTTCAAGGACGCAGTAATACTGTATCTGCTGCCAAAGCAAGAGAAGAGTGTTGGAAAAAGATCGCTGATTGCGTTAATGCGTAAGTTAAACAAATATACATTCAATATTAATTAAAAATGATGTGCATGATGTATGTGTGAGCGCGCGTGTATATGATGCCTTTACAATAAGGTTGTATTTGTTTAGAGAACGTAATGCATTAGCTAACATGAATTGACAATGAACGATAGTTTTTCAGCATTTATTAATCTAATGTTAATTCCGTTAGTTGTTCAAGTTACTCATGTTACTTCACTGTGCATTAGACGTATGTTAACAGTTAGTTTTATTTTAAAAATGTATTAATGCTTAAATTAAAATGTGTATATACGTATACTGTATGTACAAAGGTTTGTGTATAAAAATGTGACTGTATATTAGGCCTACGTCATATAGATTAATAGGCTATTCATTGATTTTTAGATGCAACCCCAACTACAAACGTTCTTGGCAGCAGATAAAGACAAAATATAAAAATATCATTCAAAGTGGTGAGTATTTACCATAACCTTTTATTATTTTCGTGAACATTTTCACACAAACTTTTTTGCAGCAAACAGAAAAAAGTGACATTCGGAAAACAATACACTGTGGCAGAGGAGCTGGCTCTGAGTAGCAATAAGGGGCGGCCGATTATGGATGGTATTACAGGTGCTGTACAATCTGACCCTGGTGCTGGCTCCTCTAAGCAAGTGACACTGGGTATGTGTCCAATGCATTACTACCTTTTAAAAGTTGTACATGTGGCTGACTGTATGTTCTGCAGTAGAGGGAAATACAGTGTCCCTGTTGAAGCCGGCACACGTTCACACAGTCTCCCACACAGAGGTGAGCTTGCAGCAGACAGAACACTATGAATATGCTTTACAACAGTTACGCTTTACATTGGCCTACTTTTATTTATTAGGGTGACGCAAATGACGAAGACACCCTCTCTGTGTGTTCTGAAACCATTGCTGAGGTGAAAGCATTGTTTTTTTTTTATTTTTTATGGCACACATTTTAATGTCACACCAATGTGACTGGCCCTTATCTTTTATTGTAGGATTTTTCACAACCTACCCCACAAACTGACGCCTCTACCTCAATGGGCTTCAGAAGGAATGTGAACAAGGTACTGCTTTAAACCCTTGACATAAATTACAGCCAGTCCTGTGCCTGTATTAAGTCATGCCTTTTGTCATTTGATTTACCTTAAGACTTGTAATGACTGTTTGTGGTGGAATTATGTTTCAGGTGGAAACTGACTCCGTCAGGGCCCTTTACAAAAGGAGCCTAGAATTGGACTGCACACTAAAGGAGCTGGACTGTGAGCTGAGGAGCCTCAAATTAAAAAATTAAATTGGAGATCAAACAGCTGGAAAAACAGATCTCAGTATGTGAACTTACTAAAACAGGCAACACATTAGTATGAACACTCAATACTTATTAATGCATCTTTCTCTCTTTCTCCCTCCTTAGCCACATCAACAATAAAACCATTTGAGACCTATCTGCAGTTTCAATTTACTTTTATTAAGTAAAATATTGTATGGTGATTGCATCTCTGACAGCTGTGCCAGCTGGGTGGTCAAGTGTGATTGGGTCAATTTCATCGGGGAGAAGCTGGTTTAGTGATGGTGCTTGCTCCTTTCTGATAGTGGCTATATTGTGCAGAATGGCACATGCAGCCACTATCTGTGATGCCCGCTCTGGTGACACCCTTAACAGCCGAAGGCAGTTGAAACGTGCCTTTAGGATGCCAAAGGTCATCTCGATCTTGACCCTGGTTTTACTGAGGGCCACATTGAACCGGTTTTGTGGCCTTGTCTGAGGGTCAGGATAGGGGGTTAGTAAAAATCTCTGGCATGCATAACCCCTGTCTCCTACCAACAGGCCATCAAAAGCCCTGTCACAGAACAGAAAAGGGGAAAATTGTATAAGTTTTGCTTTGTCAATTAAAAAGAACACTTTTTAAAGTGTTTTGTACTGTAACTTGCCTTCCTCAAAGCGCTGACACAACACAGACTCACGGAAAATTCGTGAGTCATGCACTGAGCCAGGCCATTTGTCATCAAGCTTGTGATCATGCATTCATGATCACAAGTTATCTGAAGATGAAATGTACAGTAGATCATTGTCATATGTGTTAATGATTCATCTCACTGAAAATAAGTCATCTTGAATCTATAGTATACCTACCTGAACATTGAGGCTGTGAAAGGACTTTCTATTCACATAATCTGCCTCATGTTCTCCAAGAGCTGTGGAGATTGCAACATGTGTGCAGTCTATTGCTCCTATGACTCTAGGGAATCCTATCATAAGATTAATATATTTGTTAAAAGATTTAGAATAATATTAACATGTACTGTATTGTATAATTTAAGTGTTCTAAGTGAAATCTGCTTTCTGGGGAGAAAAAAAGTGAATGTATAAAAGTAAATCTGTTCATGTAGTGTCACCCTATGAGTCTTACCGGCAATTTTATAAAAGCCCTCTTTTATGGACATGGTCGATAAATGTCCGAGGAACACTATGAATCTATTCATGTACCCCTGCAGTGCGAGGACCACCTTGCGAATGGTTCGACAAACCGTGTTTTTCCCAAGGTTCTCTGCATCACCGACCGCATATAAGTACGTACCGCTTGCAAAAAAACGCAACGCAATGCATACCATTTGCGGTACAGTAAGAGCATGACTTCGACGTGTCACATTTGATATGTGCGGCTCAAGAAGTTCGCAAATATAAGAGATTCTTTCCGCGGAGAATCTGTATCTTTCATACAAGTAAGTATCAGGAAAATCTAGGGATTTTGTCTGTCCCTAAAACTCTTTCTCTACGAAGTGCTCGTCTAACAATTTGTGCGGAGATGTCCACAGGATTTGGTAGAAAAGGTGAAGCCATTGCAACAGACACTGGGATATGTGACGTCACCTATATGTTTCTTTGATCACAGCTGATTGGTCGAATTTCAGTCTGAGATCTCGAATCCAGAACATAACCTGCCCCGGAGCAGGTTAGCCGTGCAGCATAAGATACCATGGCAACAAACAACGCTTAAAGCTGAGCTACCTTCATGGTACCTAAAACCCAGAGTTGGGGCAAACTAAACTGAAACTTACCTGGCTAGCCAGCTAAACCGGCTTCATGGTACAGGCCCCAGATCTCAAAGGACGGACGATCTGACAGGATACCTCAGGTTGAGTGATTCACATCTATAGAGAAACCTAACGTGTAGTAAAGACAAACTCACCTATATTTATCTAGTCATGAAGATGTAATATATACATACACATATATATATATATATATATATATATATATATACATACACACATATATATATATATATATATATATATATATATATATATATACATACACACACACACACACACACACATATATATATATATATATATATATTTCAATTTCAGCAGAAAACTATTTTTACAGCTACATGAGAGGAACTGGGCCAAAATACAAAAAGTAAGGCAAACATTCAATGTGATGGATATATTATTTGAAGATGTATGTATCATGTAATGGCCAAATAGTTATTTTAATGTATATACATCCTGTAAATTATGTAAGTTAAGTATATGGTGACATTACAGTACACTGTAAAAAATGACTGTGATTTTAATGGTAAAAAACTGTGAAAATGCTACAGTAAAAACCTGTTAAATGGTTAACGGTAAGTTCCTGTAAAATTTACAGGGAAAAAACGTAAACTGACGTTCCCAGAATTCCCTGCATTGCATTTCAAATTTTGTTTGAATTTGATGTTTTTTCTTTGAAATAACTATGTTTCTTCTTAGTTTTTTTTTCTTATCAGTTATGTTTATTAGGGTTGTATGTTAAATTAATGTTTACTGCATATTTCAGTTTAATGAGTCTCACCATGATGGTGTTTAGTGTTTGTGTGAGTGACACTGTGCACCTTCTATATATGTTATTTTTTAAAAGCTGCTTGTGATGGGCTTTGGATCATCATGTGACTTTCTCATCACCACCTGCATTTGGTGGTTATCAGTGTATTTCAAAGGTACAAAATAGATTTCAGTACTTTAATAGGTTGGTATATTAACATTATATCAATTAATGAAATTACGGTATTTAACTGTAAATTTAAGTTAAAACCTAAAATGTTGTTACTGTATTTTTTACGGTAGAATTCCAGCAACCACAGCTGCCGTTTTTTTACCGTAAAATTTTAGTAGCCTACATTTAAAGTACACAAATATTTTCTAGAAATAAAAATTTCAGAAACAAATTTTGAACTTAAAAATTCCAGCCACTATCAATCACAACAATGTATATTACATATAAATCGTCAGTTTATTGTTTTACACACATGCACACAGACATTTCATACATTACATAGTCGTGAGATGCATAAGAAATCTTGCATAAGCATAAGAACACGTAACACAAAACATAATCCATAACATCAAAAGACAATACTTTATCTAACCTTTTCTGATAAGAAGTGTGCACTGCAAACGCAAGCATTTTTGATGATCGTTTCTGTCCAGTCTGCTCGTTTTATCATGTTTAACCACAACTGTCGTTGATTTTTTTTGTCGAACAGTGGCAGCAGGTATGCAATCAAATTTCAAATTGGAGCCTGTACTACATCGATTCTGGCACCCAACATCACAACAAGATGATATTTTAAGCTCCTTATGTAGCCGAATCTGTGCTGGTTTGAATGGGCCACCTCCAATTTTCCCTTTGGCTGTGTGCGAAATGCCATACTATCATACTACTCTTACTATTTCTGCAGTATCCAGTATGTATGCTAATACAGTGAATTTTCTGTATGCATGGAATGCCCGGATTGCCTGCTACATTGGCTGAAATTTGATGTACCGGTATGCATCTGAAGATGCTGCATGGGATACTGTTTCCCAGAACGCAACGTGCTCCATGTGACTTTTCATCTTCAAACGCGTGAGTGAACTGAAGGCGGGGAATAGTAATTATAGGCTAAATATAAGACTTGTATATACGTATATACAAATACATGTAAACTATAAACTATCGCTGTGTATCTAAAAACAATATCGTTAGTAGTAGGACATAAATTGTACTTTAATCTCTGCGGCACATTTCCGATCAAGTAAAATGACGTTTACCTCTAGCGCTTAGATTGTTTCGAAGATATTAAGTAATAATAATATTGCAGCAATACTTAATATATAAATAAAATAATACTTCAATTATGCAAACAGAATTCAATTCCCCAGTCAAGCAGGTCTAAAAAGAAACAAGTGTATTTACTCTAAGGACAAATAGATCAATTTGTTGGCAGAGGCTATTTACATAAACTCTGCCCACCAATGCCTGGCTGCGATAAACAGCACTGCAAAAGACACATGTATTTCTGTAGTATTAGTGGCGCAATGAGTAAAAGATGTGAGCTTTTGACGAGATCAACCCGAGTTCAATTCGGGCTTTTGTCAATCTCATGCTTCTCCTTTTCCCATCACATACCAGATCAGAAAGGCATTTATTTTCAATAAAAATTAAGTAAATATTTGAAAATTGGAAATAAAATGCCTAATTAATAATAAAGTGTTATGTATGCTTAGCTGTAGGTAGGTTTTTGTCCCAATAAAGTGGCATTCATCTACTAAAATTTATTTACTCCCCTCACATTTTTGTAAATATTTTATTATACCTTTTCATGTGATAATACTGAAGAAATGACACTTTGCTACAATGTAAAGTAGTGAGTGTACAGCTTGTATAATAGTGTAAATTTGCTGTCCCCTCAAAATAACTCAACACACAGCCATTAATGTCTAAACCGCTGGCCACAAAAGTGAGTACACTCCTAAGTGAAAATGTCCAAATTGGGCCCAATTAGCCATTTTCTCTCCCGTTGACTCGTTAGTGTTACAAGGTCTCAGGTGTGAATGGGGAGCAGGTGAGTTAAATTTGGTGTTATCGTTCTCACTCTCTCATACTGGTCACTGGAAGTTCAACATGGCACCTCATGGCAAAGAACTCTCTGAGGATCTGAAAAAAAGAATTGTTGCTCTACATAAAGATGGCGTAGGCTATAAGAAGATTGCCAAGACCCTGAAACTGAGCTGCAGCACGATGGCCAAGACCATACAGCGGTTTAACAGGACAGGTTCCACTCAGAACAGGCCTCGCCATGGTCGACCAAAGAAGTTGAGTGCACGTGCTCAAATTGGTCTGCATGGCTGTCGTCCTAGAAGGAAGCCTCTTCTAAAGATGATGCACAAGAAAGCCCACAAACAGTTTGCTGAAGACAAGCAGACTAAGGACATGGATTACTGGAACCATGTCCTGTGGTCTGATGAGACCAAGATAAACTTATTTGGTTCAGATGGTATCAAGCGTGTGTGGCGGCAACCAGGTGAAGAGTACAAAGACAAGTGTGTCTTGCCTACAGTCAAGCATGGTGGTGGGAGTGTCATGGTCTGGGGCTGCATGAGCGCTGCCGGCACTGGGGAGCTACAGTTCATTGAGGGAACCATGAATGCCAACATGTACTGTGACATACTGAAGCAGAGCACAATCCCCTTACATGATAACGACCCCAAACACACCTCCAAGACGACCACTGCCTTGCTAAAGAAGCTGAGGGTAAAGGTGATGGACTGGCCAAGCATGTCTCCAGACCTAAACCCTATTGAGCACCTGTGGGGCATCCTCAAACAGAAGGTGGAGGAGCGCAAGGTCTCTAACATCCAATGGAAGAGGACTCCAGTGGCAACCTGTGAAGCTCTGGTGAACTCCATGCCCAAGAGGGTTAAGCCAGTGCTGGAAAATAATGGTGGCCAGACATTTTGGGCCCAATTTGGACATTTTCACTTAGGGGTGTACTCACTTTTATGGCCAGCGATTTAGACATTAATGGCTGTGTTGAGTTATTTTGAGGGGACAGTTTAGTGTAATTTCTTCAGTGTTGTCACATGAAAAGATATACTAAAATATTTACAAAAATGTGAGGGGTGTACTCACTTCTGTGAGATACTGTATATATTACAATTTACACTCAGTATGTTATTGCATACTGTTTTATAATGTACTACAGTATTGAAGTATAAATATCTGCCACCTAAATACTATTTACATGCCTGTTGCTAAAGAAAATGTTGTTATTTTAGTGTAAATAGAATTTATCATTATTTGCCCTTAGTGTTACTAGAATATATTACTTTTTCCACTTAGTGTAACTGCCAAAAATATCATTGTTCAGTTAAAGACAGCTCAGTGTTGATTCAGTTCTGTCCAATATGTAAAGTTTATCAATTATGAAATGAGTTCAATTGGGCAATATAGCATTGTTTACTGGTATGAAGCCTTTTTAACAAGCCTTTGTAAAAAGAATGGTTAGCACATTTGTTTGTAAGTTAACAACCTTGACAGCTGTGCTGAATTAATATTCAGTGTTTGTCATGTGACATACTACTCTGAAACATTTGTTGCTTATTGTATATTGTTTCACACACTATTCTTTAAAAAATAGTAGGCAGTATGCACTGTGTACTGGGCAGTAAGCAGCAAGCAGTAGGCAGGTATGCCATTTCGAACACAGCCTTTGTTTTGCCTCCAGCTAGCCAGTAGCCCCTCTCTGCAGAACAAAGATCCAGGGGGCGGGGTTGGATCCAAATCTAGGGTGTGGAGATGGTAGGTTTAGGGGTGGGGATGGGTGGGTTTAGGGATCAGGGGGTGGAGACGGGTAGGTTTAGGTATATGTAAGGTGGGAGGAGTTGGATCTAGATCCAACCACGCCACCTGGATCTCTAGCAATGTGACGTAATCGTGACGTCGGCACAAAAAGGGTCTATTGACCAATGAAAGGATCAAAATACAGAAAGTAGGATTCTAGTCTTTAAAATAAAAATAAATAAATAAAAAGTTAATCTGTAACTTAAACACAGATTGGATGTATTTATGACAGTCAATCGTATAACGCTTTTAAAAAAAAAAAAAAATTATTAAACAAAACATTGTATAATATTTGATGATTGTTGTTGCCATTTCATTGCTGGATTTCCCCCCCCAGCATAATGAATTTTCCAGGTATAATTATTAATTTACATATCTTTATCATCCAGAGCATACGATCAATGATATGCCTGGAATGACATTCATATCTTTCCCGGTAAAAGACTGACATGATTCAAGCGTGTTTACAAGATAAATAAATTGAGAACAAATGTTTTCATAAAAGCTGTATTGTTTGCCTAGTTTGTCATTTTGCGGTAACTTGTTTTGTTAAACCGTAGCCAATAGAGGGCACTAAAGGCACGTGAACGAGAGACAATTGTTTCTTTTGTCACATACACCTGTCTGTTCATGAGGGAGTGAAACTGCAAGAGAATATTAACCATTAGAAAATATGATTTCTTGTCATTTCACAACTTCAAACAGCATGCATAGCCATTTTTATATTAGAGATAATGGCCTTGTAAATCTTGCAAAGATTTTCTAATACATTTCAAATGGTGTGATGTATACAAAAAAAAAAAAAAAAAAATATATATATATATATATATATGTATGTATATATATAATAAATTAAATAGTTCATGGCATCTCCTGCTTTATTTATTAAGAATGTCTGATTACAGTCAACAACCTCTCAATTCAGTTTGTTGAAGAAATCTGATGGTTTTTATCGCCACGGCACATGGGGCTGTTTGTACTTTAAGATCTACTCTGGTATGCAGCACCAAAGTAAAAAAAAAAAAAAGAAGAAAGTCAAATCTATTAAACTTTACCTGCAAATAATACTCTTAAGATTCAATATATATAAATGTTCTACCCAAGGTGATTTATAACAGCTGTGTTCATTTATTGCATGTAAATGCTGTTTCACTGTTCTTGCCCATTCTGGATCTTTCTGGATCTGGTCATTATGAGTGAAAGGCACACTTACTGCTTATAGACAGCATACATATTAACAGTTATTGTAAGCAGCCAACTTCACACTTTCCAAAAAGTGATTTGTAAACAACAACAACAGCAATAATAATAATAATAATAATCAGGTTTTATTACCAATGTAATTATAATATTTTAGAATGCACTTACATAGGTATTCTTCTCATTAAGACAGTTTAGAGGTTGAAACAATAATAAATTAAAATATTTCAAGAAAATGTTACAGATGGTCTCATAAATATAAAAAAGAGGCTACGGCTTATAGATCATAATCAAAATCAGTCATGAATGTGTCTTTTGCTAGAAAGATTCTATATATTTAACACTGAATTCACACCACATTAAAGTCGCAAAGCCCTGCTGATCTCTGATGACAACTCATCATCCTAACCTATACCTAAAGAATATAGTATTCTGTGGGAAAATAGTGGCTTTTTTTTTCTTCTATTCTGCCAGGAGACTGCAATGTTTACTGTGTGAGGAGAAGAAAGTTTTCTTTAAGCAGAGTCGGCGTACGTAAAACTAATGAATGTTTATTTGTGCTTTATTGCCCTTTAGAGCTCAAATTCCCTACCTCTTTCATGAAAACCAAAATAAACAGAATATTCTGCTGACGTTTCCCTGCAAATTTTCCAGTAACACACGCTCTGAATACACACAATGTAAAAGGGGGAGTGGAAGCACCACAGGGTTAAAAAAGTCCCAAAAAGTCTGTTGCAGGACAGAGATTTTGGAATCAAATTAATCAAATATTCTATAATTATATACTCAGATACACAAAAGTACATTATGTAATTATGATGGGTTAAACATTATTATTTTATATGTATTTCACATAGTATTTCTCATATTCTCAGTCCTCCAATAGCTTTCAGTGAGCACAGCATTCTTTTACTGAAATAATCAAGAAGCAATCTCAAATTCAGTGTATTACAGCCTCCATATATGACAATCATCCTTGTTTTACTTTTTTTTTTACACAACTGTCCAATGTGGCTGCTCCAAAAAGTGCACATCCCTCTTCTTCAGATTTTGTTTGCTCTCCCATTGAAAATCCCCCTTCTCCAACACTCCCTGTCCCCCAACCTACACCCTCTCCCACTATATCGCGAGAGACTGATTGGGACAGCAGGCAGAGAAATATTCATATACCTGCAACAAGAGCAGTTGCAAAGCCCTTATGAATAAATAGATACCATATGATTCATCAATAAGTTTAGCATCAACAGGGGACAGCTAGACGGAGAGGAATGGATATTAATCTGAATACTGACAGACACACTGCCTGCTTAGCAATACAGCCAGCTAACGTTAGCTGACCAGCAGCTCAAACTTGATAATTTATTAGCAGTGCTGGGTTAGCTAGTTAGCACCAGGCTAGTTCAATATACATTTGCACTTCATCTTTTTCGGATTTCACCCACGCCAGCGAACAAATTGCGTCTTTGTGCAAAAAGGTGAGTTAATTTGACATTTTGTTTCTATTGCATGAGATCGTTAGCAAACTAGCCAGCGTTGTCATGAGCTAAAGTTAACTGGCTAGCCCGAGTTAGCTTGGTGTGTTGACATTATCAAGCGTGAGAGCGTATTGTAGAATTAAACTTCTTTCAGGCAGCTAGTTAGGCTAAGTGCGTTGTTAGGCCTTGTATGGTTTCCCATATCGCTTAATTTTATTGTAAATACAATTGACAGGCGTTTATGCTTGGTGTGTTTTTCTTTACAGCTAACTGCACCGGCCTCGCGTTACACACTGGCCCGAAGATGGTGAGTTATCACTGGGGCTTATGAGCATCATAACAGCATCTTCCGCTTATGTAAATCGTCTCAACTGATTTCATATCAATGTCTCGGTTTCGATTAGTTTCGGTTCAAATGCTCAAGAAGCTCCAGTTGTTGGATGTATGCGGCTCTTTAAAAATATAAATGAGAAATTAGCGCTCAGCAAGTTATCCTAAGATATCAGGTGCATTGAGTCTCACAGCTCAAAGCAAAACAACGCTTTCATCAACATCGTTCGTGCATGACACTTAAAACGTATAAATTTCACATTTGCAGCATTGGAAGTGCTGCAAAGCTTGTGCTTTAGACTTATAATATTCGTGTAATGCCAAGTGGGAATTGTTAAAGCCAATTTGACTTTTGTAGGAAACATTTGTGCTAAAAAACAGAATCTAGATTTCCTGTGCTGCGTTTCCTAAGAGCATCGTTGGCCTAAGTTGATCGTAGCTGCATTGATTGACAATGATTCTAAGGTCAACTTTGGCTTAGGATGTTTTTGGGAAATGCTACCCTGTTAGATTATGCTTTAACAGCATTGCAATATAAATTTCTGTAGAATATATATGAGCACATTTCATTTGTTTACATGACATGAGGTTACATTGGGCGAGAGAGATGTACTTTTAAGTTATCATTTATTACATATTCTTTGTGTTTTTATAGAAAGATAGATTCCAAGCCTGTATGACATTATTCTGTGGAATACAAAAAGTGAAGCAGAAAGATAGCCTCAGTCTCTTCATAGCGTTATTTTTCTATCCATATCTCCTCATTCAGGTTTGTAACCTGACCATGATGTTGAATTTAAATTTTTGGGTGAACCTTTAACCGTAATATTGTTATAACTTCTGTTTTAAATAATTGTTTGTTAAGACCACATTGTTATTTATTATTAATTATTGCTTTTTTGTTGAAAACAATATTAATTTATCTATTTCTCTCTTTATTTGAAATTTAGGTCACAAATCCCTACCACAGGATCCTCGCAGAGCCTTAAAACCGGAGATCAACTGAGAACTACTATCAGCTCATCCTGCAGCTCATGACATAATTCAGTGTTACTCCCCGTACACACGTTTACACATTTTGTGCAGAATGTGAACTATTTTAGAGTCAAATAATTTTCTTTAAATGGGGGAAAACTATTATCACAATTATCAGTCATTTTCAGGCCCAATTTTTCGGTCAGGTTTTCCAAATTCGTGTCTATTGTAAAAGCGTAGCCTGATGAGCAGATCGAGCGCCCCCCATACGCATGTTGTTCGCAACGATCCTGACATCTTTGAGGATCGGTTGGTCTTAAATTGATCACTTATTAGTCAATCATGAACGGCTCCCTCTTAACCCCGCCCAGTCCACGGGCTGCGGCTAATTCGTCTCCCCTTCCGCCCTCCCCATCTCCATCTCCTTCTCCTCCATCTCCATCACTGTTGCCCCTCTCTACAAGACCCCCACCCTTGCCTCCTCCAACTCCTGTCAGTCAGCCCTTGTCATCGTTATCCGACACACCCACACCATCTCCGTCTCCCTGCCTTAGCTGGACCGAGTTCTGTGAGCTCCACGCCCGAGTAGCCGCCGGTGACTTCGCCCGGCATTTCCGGGCCTTCTTGCAGGAGAACCCTCATTACTCCCCTGATTCGGCAGCTGCGTTTTGCCGCCGCTTTACAGACAGATTCGTTCGACATTTCGAGAGCGAGCTCGAGGGGACCGGTGTCGGAAGGGAAGGAACGGTGAGCTGGGTCGCCCAATCTGACGTTACGTCGCTGGAGGAGGATGCAGCATCTCCGTCCCTGCTGCCTCCAGAAGCCTCCACCCCATGCCCGCCTACTCACACACGGGCTGCGCCCAAACCGGTCTTGACCCAGGAGGGCCGCGGCACAGAGCGATTTCAGAGCGCCGGAACATTTCAAGACTCGTATGCTCATACTCAGATTCTCCCACCGTCCTCCTCTTCGTCATGCTCTTCCTCTATGGGTGGGAATAATGGGCGGAGGGAGGACAGGGGAATAACGGTCAAATATAACCAACCTGGATACAAAGACCTGGAAGAAGAGGAAGACAGCTGGGTGGGGCCTGTCGCCGGAGAGGAGGTGGAGACGGATGTAGTAGCAAGGGACAATGTGGGCGAGGGTGATACGACTTCGGATAGAGCCGATCTCAGCCAGACTTCGACATGCCCCAATCCCTTTGGCACACCAGCAAACTCTGGGTCAAAAGGCAATGGGACACCCATCGGGGGTCACTCCAAGAATAAACTAAAAAAGCGGTTCTCTTTGCGCAGCGTGGGCCGCAGCGTCCGAGGGAGCATGCGAGGCATCTTGCACTGGCGCAGCTCCTCCAGTGACGCCCCTCAGAACTGCAGCTCGGGTAATTCCGCCCCAATTCCTTCCAGTTACAGCTACACTACAGGCTTGCAAGACGGCAAGAGGAACTCTGGCTCGCAGGGCGTTCCTCCATCTCTCCCTGTCTCTCTCTCCCTTCCCCTCTCTCTCCCTCACTCGTCGTCCTCTTCATTGCCCCCATCATCCTCCAGTAGCGCCACCTCCCTCTCACTCTCCGAGGCCCGTGACTGGCGGAGAAGCAACGGCGATGGGGAGAAGGAGAAGTGGAGTTACCGGTTGGAGAAACTGCGACTGTCTCGTTCACCGCCGCCGACTCTGTCTGCCGCAGCTCCATCTTCCTCGGCCGTGTCGCCCTCGGCGCTACCACCAAGCAGCATCGGTGCCACGAGGAAGATGGGCAGGCTGGTACGGGAGGGAGGTGTAACTGTGTCCTCGTCTTCGGACGAGTTTGCCAGCACTCATGGTTTCCCAGGATTTCCCTTTGGACTGCTGCACCACGGCACAGACAGCACAACGTCAGGACATCCCACGGCCTTGGGAGGAGCTGCAGGCGGAAGGGGGATGCGTTGGCACAAGTGCCGTCTAGTTCTGAAAGAACGAGATAAGGACGGAGGGGATGGAGGGCTGGAGTATTTCCTGGAGTTTTACATCCCACCTAAGGTGAGTTAAGATGATTACTGCTCTTATGTAAACTGTGGAAATTTGTATTTACATACAGTATTTATTTACATATGCACTGCCATTGTTCATAAGTTTGAGGTCAGTGTGATGTTTTTGAAAGAAGCCTCCAAGGCTGCATTTATTTGATCAAAAATACAATAAAACGTTAATATTGTGAGATATTATTATACTTAAGACAGGCCCTTTACTATTTGAATATGTTTTAAAATGTAATATATTCCTCCAATTGGAAAGTTGAATTTATAGCAGCCATTACTCCAGTCTTCACCGTCACATGATCCTTTAGAAATCACTCTAATATTCAGCATATTTGATTTGGTTCTAAAGAAACATTTTTTTCTTATTATCAATGTTGAAAATAGTTGTGCTGCTTTAATATTTTTGTTGAAACTGTGATACTATTCTTCACAATTCTTAGATGAATAGAAAGTTCAAAAGAAAAGCAGTTCTTTGAGATCTTTTGTAATATTATAAATACTATGGCTGGGACAATAAATTGTTGCAGAATCGATTCATGGATCGATTCTGATATAGTTGAATAAAAGTTATAATTTCTTGCAAAACATCTTATTGACTCCAAACTATTGAACAGTAGTGTATGTATATTTATTTAGCTATTTGTATTATTATAGCTTAAATTATAAACCATTTATATAATTTGATGTTTTTGAATACTTCTAGTCCTCCAAGCCCAGACTGACTGCCCCATGCTGCTCTATTGTTGATGTGAGGAGCACTACAGCCATAGAGGTGCCAGACAAAGAGAACACCTTCCTTCTGCAGGTATGTCAGCACACCTCTATTTTTGTCTGTAGAAGTTAGTCAAATCTGCAATAATGATGTGAAAACTGTCCCTTAACTTTGCTTTACATATGTATAACAAAGATATTTTTGCCACTGTCATCTGATGTCTCATTAATGTCTCATTGATGTCTCATTGTACACAAATACAGCATGTTTGATGAGCTTTGTTGCTAATTATATTTCACCATACAAAGTGGGTTTTGGTTAAATATCACTTCTAGATTTGTTGTATAGATAAATTACAGGATGAAAAGGTTATATTGTAAATTAATTAAAATATATTTCATGCCTCTTGTATTAGAAATTAAACTCTTTTGGTGGTTAAAAAGCAACGTTCACCACCACTAAGTATATTTTTATACAAATATAATAGAATTCTTATATATTTTATTCAAAATTGTGATTGTGCGTCACTTTCGCATCCTGTGTTGCTCTCCAAGATCCATATCATTAAAAAAATAACCACGTTGCATATCAGCACATTTGATCTGTTTGTGTTTTTCTCAGTTGGAAGGTCAGGTGCAGTACGTGATCGAGACCAGAGATGCGGTTCAGATGAGAGCTTGGCTTAGTGACATCAGAAACGCCATTTGTTTGAGGTAAGACTTTGTTTCGAATCATTCAAAAAAGTGAAACCACAATGTACATTTAAAGGTTATAATGAGATTGTTCTTAGTAGTTTGCTTGCATGTATGGCAATCAAAACTCTCAAATGCACTCCTTGACCCTTCTCATCAGTGAGCAAGAGGATGTTGAGGGAGTGTGTGGCAGTGCCCTCACCGACCTCAGCAGTACACCAGAATTCAACGACCGCCTGTCTCAAGGTAAGCGTTTGGAGATGATGTCACCATGAAGTGGTCAGCTGCATTCAGGACAGTATGTGTCATGGGACTTGTGCTTGCGTGATGTTTGCCAGCCCTCAAAACTGCTTAAATAGAGTGGAGCAATTTTGTGATTAACAAGCATCTGATCCTGAATTGAATTATTTATATTTAGCAGTATAGATGAATACAAATATTTATCAGTAACTACGGTCACACTTTATATTAGGTAGCCTTAACTACTATGTACTTACATCAAAAAATAATGTACTTATTGTGTTCATACTGTATTGCAAAACACATTTGCTGCTATAGAGGTGGGATATGGGTAAGGTTAGGGACAGGTTTGGTGGTATGGGTAGGTTTAAGGGTGGGTCAACAGTGTAATTATAAATGTAATTACAGAAATTAATTACAGATGTAATTACATATAGATATTTTTTAAATATAAGTACAATGTAAACACACGTATGTACACAATAAGTGCATTGTACCAAATTATTCATTTAAATGTAAGTACACAGTAGTTAAGGCCACCTAATATAAAGTGGGACCGTAACTTCAGATGGTGATGGACTTGTTATTTTCTGTGTTTTCACTGTAGTGTGCTATGGTGGAGTTGGTGGTTCTCCTCAACTGGAGCCTCTACCTCCTGAGTTGCCACCCCGCGCCCCTCTTGATGAATCAGACAGTCGACTGCTTGGTGGGGGCGGAGCCGGTCTTGGCACACCTTTTGCAGAAACTCCTGATGCCACAGGTGCTGCGTTATGCAAAACACACACACACATTGGTAGAGACCATGAAGACATCTATGTTACCCTGATCCTGATTATATTTTAATAATATTTAATAATTTTATATTTTTTAAAACATTTAATGATTAAATAGGGCACAGAAGTCAAAGTTTTAAGTTTCAAATTTAATTTATGCAAAAACAGGAATATTGAGAGAACTATATTCCCATCCCATGTGTTAAACAAACTCATTACTTAAGGAAAAAAAGTTTTAGCCACTGTGAAAGCCATTGTTGCTATTTCATTAAAGTCAGCATGAAATACAAATTCACCCTATTTATTTTTATTTATTGATCTTATTCTAAGCTGTTCATTTGAGCATATGTTTTTTTTTTAAATGTAAAGTTTGGTGTGTGTAAGTGCTACTGAAGTGGAGATTTATGGCTCAGTGTAGGAGAAAAAACTCATTTTGAGAAAACGGCCTTTAAAAATATGTATTGTAATTGCAATGATATTGATCTCACATTGTCTTCTCTGAGAAAATTTTGTAACATGGCTCATCTGTTTTTTTTGTAAAATCCAGGTAAAAACACTATATGGACAAAAATATTGGGACACACCACTTAATTACTGAATTTAAGTGTTTTAATCAGACCCAAACATTTGTGGAAAAAATGGGTCGTTCTGAAGAGCTAAGAGAATTTCAAGTGTGGTACTGTGATGGGAAGCCACCTTCTTAATATATCACATTCTATATATATATTAGAACGTGATGTCATTAAAGTCCCTAATGGTCAGGTATCCCAATACTTTTGTCCATATAGTGTATAGAATGGAATCCCAGCTACTGACATTAACTCAGAGATCACAGGTATTCAGTTTTCTCCTTGTTTTCCACAGGGTCGTTCCTGTTCTCCGAAGGTTCCGTTCCAGAGACGGTGGAACATCCTCTGAGTGAGTGTCAGTGGTTCCACGGCACGCTCTCCCGTCTTAAGGCAGCCCAGCTGGTGCTGGCGGGCGGCTTGGCCAGCCATGGAGTGTTCCTTGTGAGGCAGAGTGAGACACGGCGTGGGGAGTATGTCCTCACCTTCAATTTCCAGGGCAAAGCAAAGGTAAATGCCAATGGGAGTGATTATTTACAAAATAGTGTAAAAGTTTTTTTTTTGCTCACCAATGCTGCATATATATAATTGTTACTTTCAAACTTTTGAGTGGCAGTGTACATCTGATGAGGAATATCAGTATGTGTTTGTCTCAAAACCACTACCTCTTCTGCTCTGGCATCTTCCTCTCAGCACTTGCGTCTCTCCCTGAATGAGGATGGACAGTGTCGTGTGCAGCATCTCTGGTTCCAGTCCATTTTTGACATGCTGGAGCATTTCCGTGTGCACCCCATTCCTCTGGAGTCTGGGGGTGCCTCTGATGTCACCCTCATCAGCTTTGTGGGGGCCACGAATGTCCGGCAACCAGGTATGGAAGGCTGGGCTCAATTTTAAGGCGTGAGGGTTTACAACAGAGCATAGATAACAGGGAAACGCTGCATTTTTAGATGCCAGATAATTTGTGAGTGCACAGGCAGGTTAAGTGATCACAGGTGCTACTTGCATCTCCCTCAGAACAGCTGAATGGATAAAAAAAATGGATATAAATACATTGACTATATTTCTGAGACTTGTTCAAATGTTAAAAATATTTAAAGGGTCATGAACTGCCTTTTTTATTTTGTACTATTCCCTGAGGTCCATTTATAATGTTATCAAAACTGTTACATCAAAAATCATCATAATTTAGAAGTAAATTAGAGGTAATATTTTCTGTCCTGTTTTGACACCCCTCATCAGTACGCTAGGCGTGGCAGATTGTAAACACCCAATGCTATGATTAGCTAATAGTTTTGCAGTTTTCATAGATGTACGCTGCTGTAATTTAGGTTAAAAACGCATAAATACTCAGTACATATCAAACAATCTGTAATAACAGACAAAGCAATAGTGACCACGTAATAAAAACAGTTAATCCAATATAGTCAGCACAGCATCATCTTTTAGTTTCAATCTTTCTGAAAATCCTGTGTCAAATTGTGCCTTTTTTGTAAACGAATCCACTGTAAAATGAAGTGAACAAAGGACCAAGTTCTTACTGATGTGGTCTGGATCTTCATTAAAAATAAAGTTCATTCATTCTTTCCTAACGTTGGGATCAGAAGGAAGGCAATGCAAAGACTGTGTTTTTTGAAAACTTGGCACTGTACAGCGTCTTGTTGTCTCCGGAGAATCTTTATCATTTGCGTAGACCTGCGTTTGCCTTTCTCGTTATTTACACTACGTGCACGAATCGGTGGGCGGGGCAAAACAGGCAGTGATGTAGAAGCAGGCGTTGATCATCTTCTGCTGAGGCTTTGCTTATCCATGCTATTACATCAAACAGTGGTACATTCCACTATTGTTTTGGCAGATTGGCTTCAGTATAAGCTGTTTTTAGACTAACGAGAAAGTTTTGTATGCTGAAACTTAACAGGATGTTTTTATAGTACAATCTTATCTGTCAAAAGATCAAGGGAATTTTGATTTCTCAGTACATGACCCCTTTAATTATAGTTGTATTACAGCAGCTGTAAAGCAGAAATGGGAGTTTTATTTAAAAATTTTCATTTTCCTTCATATTTTGAAACCGGTATGTTTGTTAAATAAAAATATAATGGAAAGGTTGTCATCCTAATGTTAACTCTTTTTTTTGTGATTGGAATATCCATTCCATACTACTGGTAAACTTGAAATATAAAAATCAAATAACACATTGTTTATTAGCTTATTTGACTAATTGATATTTTATACACTGAATTATACAAGGGGTTTTTAAATGTAATACTTGTGATTAAATGTATAACGATGTTTTTTTTTTTTTTTTTTTTTTTTTTAAAGAAATCGTTGTTAGCATTTATAATTTGACAATTTAATAAGTCAAATTCTATTTGAGTTATTTTTAAACACTGCTCAGAAACTTTGATTGAAACTGATTTGATGCAAGTCTCTACCAGAGCAGCCATTTTAAATGATGGAGAAAGACCCTTTTGTAGGTTATTTATTCATAAATGAAACCCAGATGATATATTTTGCAAAAGGTAAAGTCATTTGCATTCTTAGCATAGTGAAATTCAATTATTATTGATACTCAAGGAGTGAAATATCACCAACGAGTGAATCACTGCCATGCATAGAAGTGTTAATGCATACACGAGTCTGGACTTACACACGTGACATAACTATCCATAAACTATGACTCAACTTATTTTACTATTGAAATATTATATCAAATGTTATCATATGTTTGCATTTCCTGTGCATTTTATACCATTTCAGAAATATTGTCAGAGTAGTATGATTGCATTAACTATGACAAAGTGATGCAATTAATCACATTATTTAAATCAGTTGACAGCCCTAATATAGACACAAATTTAAGGTTAAACAGCTGTTTTGGGGGAGATCCTGGTGGTCCCATAAAAGGAAAAAAATAACAAGAAATATTTCTTAGAAGGCGTCCTCTGTCAGTTTGATTGTTTTGAATCCTGGGAAGATTTTAGTGACACACACAGTCTTTGGCACTGAGCTTGTGTGTGTCATGTGAGTGGGATGAATCTGGAGAGTGATCATATGTGTATTTGTGTATGTGTGTGTATTCATAAACAACATGGCCACTGCATGAGTTGTTCGCACCTGTCACAGAGATATGACTAAATGTGGGATCACCCCATGTGTGAGATCACTTCCTGTCACGGCATGCTTTTTAAAGGACACTTTATGCAAGCATCTGCTATGACTACTCGAGCACGCACGGTCCACGGATCCATCGCTGCTGCCAGAGTCTGCTGTTGGCTGGCTGTGCATGGCTTTGCTCTTGCTTTTTGACAATGATTGTCTTATCATTTGATTTTTGTGTGCTTGACCTGATATATTACCCCACTAAACTCCTCCCGAAACGTTCAAAACATTCCTCAGCTCACCTTACCTACTATTTCCTCCTCATGTTCTCAACACTTTCTATCACTTAGACGCTAAATCTATACTTATCTTTCAGTGCATATTTTCTCCTATTCTTCTACTATCTTCCAGTCTTCTTTCTAACATGAATCTATGTTCTTTCCATCGCCATTGCCTTCCTTCATTTTGATCTCCGGTCACATACTAATTCATACCGTACCTCTGCTCATCTCCCTCCTCTCGTCCCGCTTCAGCCTCTGGCTTTCTCCATAGTGCATATCAGAGCTCTGATTGGCTGTTTCTGTTGTTGTTTGTCGTTGGGTCATCTTCGCAGGCCGGGAAAGGGCAGGCAGCCGCCCCACAGTCTGTGATGTCATCACCACGCGCCACCCCGACTCTCCATCAACCCCCATCTCTGACTGTGTGTAAGTGAGACCAGATTCAACAGAGAGAGATAGACAGAGAAGGTCTGAAAGAAGGAAATAAAATCATGCTGGTACATGGGGGTTAGCAAATTAAACACACAAAAATATTAAAGGTACAGCACCAAAAACAGCTCGAGTCAGATAAAGAAAGGAAATGGTCATGTGAAACTAAATTATTGTACCTTAAGCAGTTGCAGCCCATTTCACTTTTATAAAATGTCAGCAAGGCTGCTTTTATTTGATCAAAAATAGTCAAATTGTGATATTGTGAAATATTACAATTTAAAACAACCGTTTTCTATTTTAGTATATTTTAAAATGTAATTTATTCCTGTGATGGCAAAGCTAAATTTTCAGCATCATTACTTCAGTCTTCAGTATCACATGATCCTTCAGAAATTTTTTACACTAGTCAATATTTGAAGTGGATCAGAAAAGTTCATCAAAGTTGTCCTAAGACAAGAACGCATTTTGATTTTAGGTTTTAGGACAACTTTGATGAAAGCTTTTGATCCACTTCAAATGTTGACTAGTGTAATATGCTGCTCATCAATGTTGAAAACATCTGTGCTGCTTCGTATTTTCTGTAAACTTTTCATTTGTTTGATGAATAGAAAGTTCTTTTTAATGTCATTTTAAACCTTTAATTTAATGTCTTTTGTTGAAACTATTAATTTCTTTAAAACAACAACTTTAAAAAAACGTACAGACCCTAAACTTTTAGTTCATTTCCTAGTGAAATAATAAATTTAATGAGGAAAATGTGGGGAGATACTACATTTCCACAAATTATGCAAATATAAAAAAATTCAGTTTTTTTTTTTTTTTACATTTGCATAATAAGATGAGGAAACTGTATTAAGAACCTAAAAGTGTCCATTTTTATTTCACCGCAACTGTGATAGGAGATGAAAGAGTAAATTGAGGGAAACATTTTGAGGAAATGTGAGGAAGAGGAAGCTTGTTAGAATAAGACAGAAAAAGAGTAGCGACAGGTCATCCGTTCACTTCAGTGCACATCTGTCTGCTTAACTTCCTCATTCACAGCTGGGTTTCAGTTGCACACATCCATCCTGAAATGTGTGTCGCAGGGTAACACATTCATTTAACATGTGCTCACTATAGCTTGCGTTAATTGTAATCTTTATTAAATGTGATTTAGGATGTTTCAATCAATCAGTGACTCTTTACAGCTGTTTAGTGGAGGCAGGGTCCAAACAGTCGTTGACCGTTTCCATTACTAGCATGTGTCATAGCTGAGGTTTTCTCCTCAAACTTTGCATCTTATTGTCATTACTCTTGTACACATTTAATTCTCACCCCTCTCTCCTTTTCTGCCGGTTCTCCTCTCTGTTGCTGTTCTCAGACTTGACCAGCAGACCCCGTAGTCCTCCTCAGCCACCTCCTCCCCCTCTGCCTCCGGGACGCCCTCCGCCCCCAACCCCGCCGCAGGAACGAGGGAGCGAGACGGAGGCCGCCGGAGGAGGCGGAGCAAGCAGCGGAGCGGAGGAGTGCGAGGAACGGGAGCGTGAGCCGCCTCTCCTCCAGCTGGAAGGGGTGGAGGGCGAGGAGCGAGAAGGAGGGAGAGCGAGAGCCATCGACAACCAGTATTCCTTCTTCTAAAAGGGGAAAACAACGAGGTGGGATAGAGGAGGAAGAGGAGAGCCCTTCACAATCAGTATTTTCAGTATTCTCCAGCGGAAGAACTGAGCGACCGAGTTATTAACACTATTAAACATGAGCTTTCACAGTGTGAGAGAGAGATGGAGAGAAAGAGAGAGAGACGCCCAAACACATAAGCATATATGATACTGACGGTACATTTTTATTTTATTTTTTTTAAACACTAAGTAACGGTACTACACTAAATTGGAGGTGCGTTGTGAAAACGTTGGTCAGCTTTTACTAATTTGTTCTCCAGTGTTTGTCAGTGCGAATGTTCCTCCTCTATTGCTGCTGCATAGGAAGGTACAAAAGTGTCAGCGCCGCCACTGAGCTGGTGTCGTGTTTTAGCAACTTCAAGAGTCCTTCAAGTCATTACAGTGTCGGACTCACTTATTGATTATTCAGATGTCTAGTATTCTTTGACCCTTCGCACTTATACGAAAGGAGTTTGTTTTTCCCCTCAGGTGAGCGGAAATTTTCAATTGTTCAGAGATTGTTACCCACCAGCACTCTTGTTATTATTATTACTACTATTATTATTATTACTGGAGCTTTTTAAGTTGTTTTCTTTTTGTTCTGCCACTGACAAACTGCGAATGTCACAAAGTAGTAATTTTTTTCCTGTTCATTTCAATTGTACTGATTTTGCTAGTTCAGTAGCAGGCATTGCCTCGGGCTTAACAACGTCCAGTTTTGCCAAAAACAAGCAAGCCCAGTCCTCTGAAGTCCAGTAGTATTACTTCTTAAGGTTAATTAGCGTATTAAACATCTCCATAGACTCCATTATTACCTCAGAGTCCTGATCTGTCACCCAGCTCCTCTGCTCTCCCTCTCTTTCTCCCTCTCTGTCTTTATATCCTACCCTTCCTTTTAGCTTTACAGTCTTTGGGTTTATTGTTGTGTTTATTTCAAAGCTAGAGTCCAGAGGAGGGAGAGAGAATGTCCTTTGGTTTAAAAGAGAAATTGTTATTGAATACGAAAATGATAATAACTGATGATGATAATTAGAATTTAATAATTGTCCTAATAATAGTATTATTTTTTTGTTTGTTTGTTTCAAAATGCATTTATTTTTGTTGTTTACTATATGAACACACAATATTTGTTCTCCAAAATCTGTTTTCTGTTTCTAATTTTTTGTGCCTTTTATATCTCTTCTAATCTCACTCTGTCTCCTTCAAACTTTGCTTCGGTTTCCAGAGATTTCAGGAAAACTTTTGAAAAGGAAAAAAAAGATAAAGAGCCCCTTTCTTCTTGTGCCTTTTCGTGTTGTTAACTGTAATTCCCTCTCGTTTTGTGCCAGTCATTCTTGATTTTGTGCCTCGATCAGTCTTTTTGCGGTGTCTGCCATCCAGTTCAGTGCCTGCATTGGTATTTTCCTGTTTTGTTTCTCCAGTTCTGTCTCAGCTTTTTCAGTTGTTCTCTTCTTGATCCTACAGATCATGTGGTATGATTTGCTTTCTCTCCATTTGCCCCGTGCGCCTCCCTTTTACCCTTTATTTAAACCTCTTATTGTGCCTTCTCTCTCTTTTCTCTTCTCTCTCTGTCTGTCTGTGCTGGGACCGTGTGTTAAGGTGGACAATGTTTCCCACTCTGTGTAATTAGAGTTTCAGGTACTACATTGAATTAAATGATGATGATATGATATGATATGATATAATATAATTATACTGAAACAATTTGTCTGAGTTGTGTTTGTGTGATACAGATAGATAGATAATGAAATGAGAAATTAGATTTTATTGCACTTTTCTTATAAGAATGGACGACTCTTGCAAAGCACGCGTTACGTGCGGCTGTCGGCGTAATACGGGTCTTGTACGCCATTGCGTCATCAGTACGTCCTACGCCGTCGTCCAATGGCAATCGAGGGTTTTTGAAAAAACAGCCTTCGCGTTTATCGCTGGCTAATTCGCGAGACGTGGTGCCGGTAATATTTAATAGAAAAATAAAGCTCATAATCTCTTCGTGTTCTGTTCGTGACAGAATATCGTACTGAACTGGACCTCGGGTTATAACGGAGATCGCGCTCGTGCGGATCGGAGAACGCTGCGGAAAACCAAGAAAAATAAGACCGCAGGCAGGCTAGTCCACCTCCTAGCTTGTCAGAGGCAACAAGGGGAATTTAGCGGGCAACTCAGTTAGCGGCTAGTTATGTCTTTTCGCCGACAGAACGTGAGTACCGCATCTAAAAATTTAACTTATATTTTTTTACAAATCATACAATCGAGAATATTAAAACTCATAATAGATTTTATGGTCCGAATATTGTCGTTCTCCATTAAGCTTTCACTTTCTTATTTAACGTAACGTGCTAGTAAACCCGCTAGCCATCAGCTAGACTCTTAAATATAACGTTACGTAAATTTGCCCAATGCTTAATTTGTGTCAGTATTTAAAAATCGTTGTGCTTTCTGCCAGCAACCTGGACCCGGCGGCCGCAAAACATCCAATGGAACTTCAGGGTCAATGGCTTCTTCAGTTCCGGGGAGCAACTCTAACAGACCCACCCCGGGAAGGTAACGCACAAGTTGGGCTGCCCCGCTCAGAAAGTCCGCGGATTGGTATTTTAACACGAGGCCTACCGGTCAAAGGGGGCGTGTCCTCGGCACATACATAATCTGCTCCCTAGAACACCAATCGTTTCGAGCCTTGTTAAATTAGCAGGAGCACTAGCCAATCGCTGCGAAGGAAGTTTGAGTGACACGATTTTGGGCCAATGATGGAAGACATTGCGGCAATCGATACACATCCGCCCAGAAATAATGTTGTCAACCAATAGAATTTAGATTTTAATTGACTGCCATGTTTTCCAGCTTATGGCTGCTCTCGGAGGCGGGTCATCAGCGGTGTTTTGTTGTTGTTTTCCGATCCCATATGATTCTGTATTGTGCTCGACTTTCAACTTGAGCCATTTTAGGCAGCCGCCTGCGAAGAAGAGCCGGGATGCATGTGACAAAAAAGTACAAACATTCGTATTTCCTAATCGATTTGATTGATTGTAGCGAGGGGCGCGAAATGTGTACGTTTGCACACGTTAATGTCAAGCTGTTTGTCTTGTCTTCGATACGGCATTTGCTTGTGGGGTTAGCCAGCTCCGATAACCCGCTTTGCGGTCTTACGCAATTAAAGCACGCGCTTGGTTGCCTTTGTTTACACATTGACATTGCAAAATAATATTGTGTCATGATGTGCTATCAAATTCAGTCCGATCGTTATTTTGTTACTCGTGTCTGATTGTCCTTTTGTTTTACCACGCGCTTCGCGGTGTTGTAATTGTTGTCCTTACATTTAACAGTAGAGCAATGCCTGAAACCGGGGCTGTGCTTCACATTCTAGTTAACTGCACGCATACACGGCAAATTTGTCCACGGATTTGAGATAGATAATATATACAATACATTTTTAAAACACAGAAATCTGTTATTGGTATGATTGTTCGTCTTTTGAGTTCCTCTTGATTTGCATGGTACAACACACACACACACACACGTGTTTATGTAAATTATTATTTTTACTAATGGTTTTCTTTTCCTTTTTTTTCCATGAAGAAACAGAAACTCTGTGAAGACTCCCTCACAGTCACCACCTGTACGTAAAAGCTTGTAAATTTTTAGACTCTTGGTTTTCCATTTTAGGATTATTAGATGTCTTTAGTATCCTCTATTTTACTGTATTTTGTGACCACCAGAGCTCAAAGATGTTTGTATGTACTTTTTTTTCTTTTCTTTTCTTTTTTTTTCTTTTTTATTTTTAAGGTGTTTGAGGGTGTGTACAACAACTCACGGATGCTCCATTTTCTCACAGCCGTGGTGGTGAGTTTTGGCATGAAATAATTTGTTCACCTTTGTTTATTTGATGGCTGTTGAAAACACCATTCTTTGATAACTCCAATTTAATGGTTTGCAGACTTTTTGACTCCAGGGCCCACAAGATTATTCGAAGGGCCCGTGACTTGCTTGTGATTTACTGGATAAGAATCAGTATCAATTTATGTCCTAGCTTGTCTAGACCGTAGTAACCCGGTTTCGACAAGGGGAAAAAAGAAGGGAGGGTGAATTAAAAAAATAAAATAAAAAATTCTTGATTTTTAGTTGGTATGAATCACACAAAACCAAAACATCTTCTCTAATTTGTTTTCAGCATTAAGCAATAAAATACTTGACATGTATGCAATCTTTTCCTCAGGGCTCCAGATGTGATGTTATGGTGAAGAACGGCAGTATGTATGAGGGAATCTTCAAGACATTAAGCTCACGTGTAAGTCAGTCATTACAAATCTACTGACAATTTGCTTTCTGAATCTTATGTTTAAAATGGCTGATCTTAACTATATTTGAATACCTGAAATCTAGAATCATAGGCTTCGTTCACACTGGAACCAGTTCAGATTTATCCAGATTTGATCTTTGATATTGACTAATTTATTTTTATTTATTTAATTTATTTATTTTTTGTGGCCTATCTGAACACAGCCTCGTGAAGTTTAACATATGATCAAGTCTCACTCAGTATCTATGTTTTTAGTGTGAGCTGGCAGTGGACGCAGTGCACAAAGTCAAAAATGAAGAAGGAGATGGAGGCGGTGGCGGAGGCACACCAGTCCATCCCAGGAGAGAGGAGATCACGGACACCATGATCTTTGGCCCTAATGACCTGGTCACTATGATCTGCAGAGATGTGGACCTCAACTATGCTACCAGAGGTGTGTATATGACTCTGTAGACGTAGTATACATGTGTAGTGTTGTTAAATATAGAAATGTAAGGCTTTGTGTGCATTTTTTCAGACACTTTTACAGACTCTGCAATTGGTTCAAGAATAAATGGTGACCACAGAGAGAAGGTCCTTCAAAGGTGGGATGGTGGCGATAGCAACGGAGAAAATTTTGACCTAGATGCAGATACAGTGAGTTCCACCAACATGCTTGTATATCAAATCATATGTGATCAAGTTAGTGTATTTTTATTTTCTTTAGGTCGCACATGCTTAAAGCTTTTTACCTGCCATTTTCTGTCTTTCAGTCTAATGGCTGGGATGCCAGCGAGATGTTCCGCTTCAATGAGGAGACATATGGGGTGAAGTCCACCTATGACTCCAGTCTCTCCATGTACACGTACGTTGATGTTCTGTCAGAATGTTTGAAGTGGAAAAGCCTTCTGTCCTTCAAACAGGGCTTCCATGGTTCCTTAAATTCAATCAAACTGAATTTAAGACTCAAGTAAAATGTCTTAAATATCCTACGTAGTCTTATCTTAAGAGGTCTTAAATTTGAGCATGGAAAAAGATAAATCATGATACGGCTTAATGCATATATGTACTGAAAAGATACTTTGTGTATTTTAATATTCATTTTAGTACTTTTTTATTATTATTTTAACAAAAAAACACACAGACACTGGTTTGAGTTCACAGAGGTTGCCCCTTAGCGGTGAATCACTAAGTCACATTTCAAAACTGTTATGGCATAACAAAGCCTTGTTTACTGAAGTCACAGTATGCACCTGCGAATATGCGCAGGTCTTAAGATTAAAAAAAAAAAACTGCTCAGATCCTGCTTTAAGAAATCAAGTAAACATCACGTTCTGTTGCCTATCTCCTCTAGGGTTCCTCTGGAGCGGGGCAGCTCTGAGGGCTTCAGACAGCGAGAAGCTCGAGCCGCCCGATTGGCCAATGAGATTGAGGGCAGTCTGCAGTATCGCCACCGGGTGGCGCTGGAGAATGACGAGGGACGAACAGAGGAAGACAAATACAGCGCTGTGCTTCGGGACAGAGAACGTGATGGAGGAGAAAGAGGAAGAGATAGTCCTGGGTTCTCCAGTGCTGGGACCAGGTTTGAAACAGTCTTTCTCTTTCTTTTCATCACTATCTCATCTAGTCTTTCTCCTTGGTATACTGATGATCATTGCTTTCTGTATCTTTGTTTTAGGGAGGGCAAGTACATTCCTCTACCCCAGAGGGCAAGGGAGAGAGAAATGGGAGTTTCTGGCAGGGGCGAAAGAGGAGGAGCTGTATCCACCCTGCCTAATCGAGCAAATAGACCTGGCCCCTCAAGCTCCTCACCTAGACCCCTCCCCTCTGGTAGTGGTCAGACCCTTCCTCCCGCTGATAGGAGCAGTCCTCTGTCCGTCAGAGGAGGATACTCTGCACACCAATCACAGAGCAGCCCGCCTACACAGCCCCGCCCCTCAGAGGCGGGTCACTCCAGCCCTCCTTCCCCACACACACTCCCACATTCGCTCTCACACCCACAGTCTCTCTCAGACTCGGCCCGACCTGTCAATGGAGGTAAGTTGTGTGTGTTGTGTGCGAGAGAACTGTCGTTTTTGATGTTTGTGATGGTTTCCGCCCTGTGTTTTAATGAACATTGTATAAATCTCTTATAGTGTCATCCAGAATGTCACCCAAGTCTCAAAGGCCTGGACAGACCAACAGAAACCTGCGTACCTCAAACTCTCACTCCTCCCCTTCAGGTTAAAATGCACACAATAGACCCACACGTTCAATCAAGCTTTGTGGTCTCTTTGAAGTTGTTAACACATGGTTATCTTCAGCCTTTAATTTTGTCCGTTGTTGTGCACTTTATATTTTACAGTGGGTTACTAATGACTACATACAATCTGCTGCAAAAATGCAACCTTTTTCTTATATTACTTCATAGATGCAAATGAGTAAGATCTTCAAGTGTGTTTATAGTTCAGCAGTGATTTTATTCCCTTTTAATTCAATTATGCTCGTTTCAGTCACTTAATATTAGTATTGTAATATTAGGATTATTTGTTAGACAATAATCCATTTGTCACAGGTCTTTGTTTAACAACGTTATACTGTACTTTTAAAAAGTTTGATATATGTAATAAGGTTGCATTTGATCAAACGTACAGTAAAAAGAGTAATATTGTAAAATTAGTATTCTAAAATAACTGTTTTGTATTTTAATATGTAATTTACCATTACTCCAGTCTAGATAATCATTCAAAACTCATTCCAATATGATGATTTGGTGCTCAGGAAACTGTTGTGGTTGTTGTTACGATTATTGATGTTAAAAACAATTGTGCTGCTTAATATTTTTGTGGAAACCGTGATCCTGTTTCCAGGCTTCCTTGAATTAGGGGTGTGCAATTTATATATATATATATATATATATATATATGTATGTATGTGTCTGCGACAATATCGTAATTGTTGTTTTAACGATGTGTAATTTGACTGAGTATTTTGCAAAAACTAAACCGAACACTTACGGAGTGCATGCTTGCATTACGTGATGAAGTCTAGACTAGAGCGCGTGCGCATTTAGTGTGTTCTTTCACTGCATGATTCAGTCTAATAAAATGCACTAAGAATGATCACAAAATTCAAGATAGGGGGGCAGAAAATCTCCTGTGGTTAAAACCACATGAAGACTGCGTTTTTTTTTTTTTTTTTTTTTTTTTCAAATAAGCATAATTACAAATGTGATATTGATTTTATACAAGAGTTCAATAAACAAGTAAAATTAAGAGACTTACGTTTTAGACACCATATTGCCATATTGTTTTTGCTCCATTTCGCCAACAAAAATAGTTCCAAACAGCTACAGCACTGTTTTGCATCTCTGAGCAACAGGACAATGTTGTTTCATTCCTGAATGAATCAACCATTTTAAATGATTCGGTTCAGTCGCAATGTCTCTGATGTAAATGCATCTAAATGGCTATTCACATGCAACTTCTGCAAAGATTAATTTTGTTGATACTGGTTTCATTTGTTGGGTAACAGCCTAAATGTCTTATTCTAATTGACTGATTAAATGTAACAATTTGATTCAAAAGAGGCACACTTTTAGAAAAAAAATGGCTTTATTAAAGGTAAAATTGCCCATAAAAGGTACAAATGAATTTAAACTTATATGAAAAGATTAATTTCTATCACTGATGTGAACTGACCACACAGAATATGAAGAATATCAAAAACTGCAGCTGTCCACGGTAGTCAGATATCAGCACAAAAACACACTCTGCAAAATATCGTCTAATTATCGTTATCCAAAAAATATCGAGATATAATTTTTTTTTTTTTTCAATATCGCACACCCCTACCTTGAATATAAAGTTCAAGAGAATAGTTATTTGAAATAGAAGTCTTTTGTAACATTATAGTTATCTTATCACCTCTTGATCAGTTAAATGCATCCTTCATGAATTGAAAATGATTGAAAGGATAGTGTATTTCCAACCTCTGTTCCCTTTTTTTTAATAGTAATTAACATGATTACCTTTCTCTCTCTCTCCAGTCTCTCGTTCCCCAAAACCAGATGCTCCTTCCCAGGACTCTCTGGCTAATCCTACCTACTTGGATACCTCTTCGGTTACTATGGTGACCCCCAAACCCACTGGCCCCACCCCTCTGTTCACTGTAGATGGTGAGATGTTATACATTTGAGTGGTTACACACTGTTAATTGTATATGCGTCCAACTATCTGACTCTCTTCCTGTCACTTCAGTGAATGAAATCCTGTCAAAGGAAAGGACGGAGAGTCCAGCTAGTCCTCTGGAGGGCAAGAGCGGCAAAAGTAATCCTGAAGTTGTATTACTCTTTCAGTAATTTCATTATATGTGCTTTTCATTTAGCTAAAAATGTTCTTCTCTCTTTTTTTCATGGTCCCTTTAGTCCAGCAGAGAACACAACACCTTGAGGAGCTTCGCAAGTTTTGTAATGATTTTAGGGTAAGTGTCATAGTCTTGTTTGTTTGTTTGTTTTTTTTCTTTTAATTGAGCCAGAATAGGTGTTTGGAAGTGGTTGATCTCATTTGACTTGTTTCAGCCAGTAAGCAACCACTAGTAATGCCTTAACAATCACTCCAAACACCCTAGCAATGGCCTGCCAAGCACCTAGTAATGCACTGGGAACAACCCAGAACACCATACGGTGCAACAGTCGGGTTATTTAAACTTATTTTTAAGATAATTGTTTAACAGCAGAATTTGTGGTGAAAATGACATTGCCCATGTAGAAAATCCCACCAATCAGAGAGCCGTGATATGTATATTTGCATATATCTTGCAATAAACTCAAAATTAGGGATGTCGGATACCTAATTAATCGCATCCAAAATAAAAGTTTGTGTTTGCATAATGTCTACTGTGTATATTTATGTGTGTGTATATGTGTGTGTGTGTTTATATAAATGCACCCAGTACAGACACACGTCATGCTAACACAAACTTATTTTGGATGTGATTAACCATGATTAATCGATTTGACAGCCCTACACAATATTTTTACTAGGGCTGCAGCTAACGATTATTTTTACTGTCGACTAATCTATTGATTTATTTTTCAATTAATCGATTTATTATTTTCTTATCAGTTGAATAATTCTTTAGTTAAACTATCAATAAATAATAACAGTAACTTCTGCTATTAATCTTTTAATATTTTATACAAACATTTTCTCATAATGAATACTTTACAAAAAATAAAGAGAGAAAAAAGAAAATGACAATAAATAAATAAAAAATAACAAAAGAGAAATAACAATAAATAATTAAAAATACAAATGAAAGGGAGAAAGTGTTACATAAATAATAAGAGAAAAATAACAAATAATTAATACAAAATAAAAATTAAAGAAAGAAAGAGAATAACAGGGCAGTGATACAATAAAATCAATATAAATGCACTTTATGGCTGCATTCACAGTTACTGCTTGGGACTGACAGCAGTTGCTTACAGGTGAGAGACTTGAAATGTTTTATTTATTCAGCAGATTAAAACATCTGCTTCAATACATCACTGTATGAATGAACAGCTGAAGTCACAACCGCATTCAGGACACTAGAGCGACAGAATCAAAAATGGAGTCATAACACCAGGATGTTTTATCACAGTTGACAGCCCGTTTTTAAATAAATGAGCCTAGGCGAGGCTTGTCCAATCCATCAGTTAAACGACTAACAATGACTTTAAATGCTTTGTTAGCGAGTGCAGAGAGCGTGTTTGGTTCGTGCGTCTCAGAGCTCGCACGATCGCGCCCAAGGCACTGACGGCAGCTCCAGTGGATCTTCAGATGAACGCAAATCATTTCTCCGTCTCTGTGGGTGAATTAAACCTGTCATGATTATATAGGCAACTTGATGTTCCGTTCATTCAGCACAGCTTTGAATGCGAGAATGCGGTTGGGAATCTTGACAATGTAAAGGCGTCAGTTTGGCTATATTTATATGCGGTTCTGATGGTCGTATAATAATAAAGTGCTCTATGAACGCAAGTCTATGAAGTGATGTTGCCATACTAGCCTTTACCTTCTGCTCTAGAGTCTTGTTTTGTGTTAACCATGGCAGAAAAACAGTCTTAAGTAGGGATAACTGCAGGCTCGCGCAATTGGCTAAAGGTGCGACGCATCGACACATCCCATGCTAATCGACGTATTTTCATAATCGACATAATCGATGACGTCGACGAATCGCTGCAGCCCTAATTTTTACCATTGTTTTTAATTGTTGTCATTCATAATGCTTCATGAGAATGTAGTTCCCCTCACTGAAGTCGATAAGTGCGCATACTTTTTAAATACTTGTTTGGTTTTTGCACGGCGTATAACATTAACAAGATTTTACAGGGTTGATTCACCACAAAATGAAAATGTTGTCATTAATCACTTACCCTCGTGTCATTCCAAACACATAAAAGCTTTGTTCATCTTCGGAACACAATTTAAGATATTTTGGATGAAAACCGGGAGGCTTGTGACTAGGCCTGGCGATATGGCCAAAATAATTATCACGATAAATGTCAAATCTTTATTTCTTTCAAGTTTAAAGGCAGAATTTTGCTCCAAAAGCTTAGTGCTCGCGTGACAGAGTAAATGCGTCCGCTCTAGTGAGCTCACGCCACGCAGCACTTTGAACTTTGATCTGAGCGGATAAACGGTCCGTGTGGTGCGATTCAAATAAGTCGCGCTGTTTCGTTCCGCTTTTGGTGGATAAACATTATAGCGAACATTTATCGAACTCTTCATCGTTTTATTGAGGGAAATTATATCGCGATAATTATCGTTATCGAATTATCGCCCAGCCCTAGTTGTGACTGTTCTATTGACTGCCAAGTAAGTAACAGTCAAGGCCCAGAAAAGTATGAAAGACATCGTCAAAATAGTCCATCTGCCATCAGTGGTTCAACCTGAATTTAATGAAGCGATGAGAATACTTTCTGTATGCAAAGAAAACAAAAATAACCACTTTATTCAACAAATCGTCTCCTCCGTGTCACTGTAGCGCCATTTTGGAGATTATCCACTGAACGCAAACTGCGTACGCTGTTCTGTGTCAGCCACACCGCACGGATACGTGTTCTTTTATTTACTCTTTGATTTGAACGAAAACGGCGTATCTATAGTTTAAATTGTTTTTTTTCCCCCTCTATTCTGATTTTAGCTTCCATCTAGCTCCACCCTTTCCAGCCCCAAAACTCCGACCACGGACTCTGCTCAAGCAAACCCCGCCCACAATACACAAACAGACCCCGCCCCTCTAACAGAAGCTAAAACAGCCCCACCCACAACTCCGACCACAGAGCTTCCAGCAGAGGAGAGAAGTAGAGAGACAAATGCAGAGGGGGCGGCGACCACCACCCCTCCACCAGCCACACCCATCTCTGCACCCTCTGCCCTGTCTGGCCCTGCCATGCAAAATCCAACTGCGGAAGGGCAAACATCAGGGACGCCCCAACCTGCAAGGACCCCAGGCAGTGAGGAGGGCAAACCTGATGCCTCTGAGAGACCAGAGGGCATGGCTGAGTGAGTAGAACTTTAGTTGGTAAAGTCGTCACAACTGGCAGCTACTAGTTTGTAGCATATTAAGGGCAAATTCCAAACGGAAGTGAGCATCCCTATGCAGTATTTTATTTAAATGCGGTCTAATTGTCTTATTTACTATTAAACTTTTTTTTTCAAACTAAACTTGCTTACAATAGTCTTAAATCATATTTCTATCATTGACGAAAATATTTTGTATTACATTAAAATAAAGACTAGTTTAATTAGTTTATTCTACTTGCGTTTGTATGTAAAGTCAAAATAAACCCCAACTTTGCTTTAAAATGCATCGCAAGATCTCCTAACTGAATATTATACATATTTATACATATACATTATCACAAACGGAAATCACTTCCGTGAAGTGACCATCGCATGTTCCCTTCCCTAACGGACTTCTGGAAGGGCCCTTCGTGAAGGGATTCAATTGTTCACTTTCGTTTGGAACGTCCCTACAAATGACGTCCCCTTCCCGAAGTGGCCTACATGGGCGCAAAAAAGCCATTTGGAATTCGCCCCAAGTCTGTTGGTAATTAATGCAATTCATAATGTTTTCCAACGCAGTCAAGTGAAGAAATCTACACTCAACCCCAACGCCAAAGAGTTTAATCCCACCAAGGCTCCTCTCAGCATGGTGAGAGCACTGTTTTTCCCTATCAAGTTTCCTCTATATAGCTGTTAAAACTTTAAATGTGCCAAGCCAAGGTGTCATGTCTTTGCAGGTGAAGCCCTCAGCCACTCCCACCCCGCCACGACCAACTCCCCCCAGCCCCACGGTGATGTTGCAGCCCCCGCCAGGCCAGGGAGCCATTTACAACACTCAGTACCTGAGCTATATGTCACCCATACAGATACAGGGCCACTCTGTTCAGGTCTCTATCCCTGCTGCTCATGGATAACTTTAGACAAAATTTAAGAATTTTATAGAGTGGTTTGCAAATTGGAATATTTTATTAATTTTTTACCCTCTCTGCCTCGTTCTTCCGCTTTCCTTTTATTAGGCACCTCAGATGTACCCATATTCCATGACAACTGTCAGTCAAGGGAAGTACCAAAGAACAAAAGGTAATGCTTATATTATGTTTCTTTAGTTGTACAAATTATGTAAATGATACTTGTATAAACTTTTTTTCTGTTTAGTTTATCATATAAATATTAACAACAGTAATAAGGTCTGAAACCTTTTAGATGATGATGATGATTATTATTAAACAGCAGGGCAAGCAATTTTAAATATAGGGCTTATTTTAAATACTTTTTCGTTTAAAAAAAAAAAATTAAGTTTAAATTTTTTTTCAAATTATTATTATTTAATAAAATGGTAATTTTATTTAGGGGTGTCCCCGACTAAGGATTTTCGTAGTCGAATCGGTATTTTCGAATCTTGCCGATAGTCGAATCATATATTTTTGGGGCGGGGCAAAATACATTACCAAGAGTCAAGTCAGACATTCGACAGTCATAATTAGCCTACTGACAGTAACATACAGGGAAAATATGTAATGGTTGCCTCGCAGATACAAAAATAATGTTTTATGTTTTGATTAAAAATTGGTTAACGTTAAACGTTTTTAACAACAGTGCTCTCATTATAACGTTATATATATATGACAGTAGTTAATCTGCATTTCTGTTTTGAGCTGCGCGCGCTGAAGATGACCGGTTGAATGAAGCATCTGTTAGCAGGTTTTTAATCAATGGGATTTAACTCATCTCATATAGAATACGCCTCGTTATTTATACAACATAATATAAATATTACAACTTATAGGCTATCTGCACGAAATGCCCTGAATGAATGCACATAAACGTGTCTGCTCGGCTCTGAATGAACTCTTTTTGTGGATGAGTTGATGTCACTGCACCTGCTGCGGCCGTACCATGGCCGCAGCAGGTGCAGTGATATTACGCAGCGCCTGAAAGTAGTCCCCAGCTAGGTACCTAGTTATAATATAGCTGGGGACTACTTTCAGGCGCTACGTAATATCACTGCGCCATGGTACGGCAGCAAAGTTCCTTGATTATTACGCCGGAATGAGAGTATAGTTCCTAGCCAAATCGGCCTAGAAAATCGCAACTTTTAATTTTCTGCCGGTCTTAGTACACAATATAACTACAGAAGAGTCACATTTTAAATAGGACAAATATCGAAACTCTTTGGTCATTTTTGAACGCGATGCTACTGGTCTAATCGGATTCAATGATCTATGCTAAGCTATGCTAAAAGTGCTATCGCCAGACCCGGAGATCGGCTGAATGGATTCAAAAACGGTAAAACTCAACTTATTAACTCTGGGGGAGTTGGAGAATGAGCCTATTTCCAAAAAAAGTGGAGTGTTCCTTTAAAGCATGTACTCTTTAGGTTAGGAAAGTACACACTTTTGAGTGTGTAATAGAGTAAGCTTTGGGACATACTATCACTTCATACAGTTGCATCTTTATCGGACCACTCTGACGCATAGTTGCACGCACACTGTAAACTGGCCTGTCACTCATCTTGTCACAGTTAACATCCTCCACATTTAATTTAGTTTAAAAAATGCCACAAAGTCTTTGTTAAAAAAAAAAAAGTTAATGGCCAAACATGTTTATAAAAGTTCACATTGTTGTTGCAGATGAAATATAACACAGATAAGATAAATATTTTTTTTACCAGGTTAAATTGATTATTAGTAACTCAAACTTCTTCATCTAGCCTTTCTACTTAACCGTTGGTTGTGCACATGCGCCATGTTTGTAGTTTCCTTTAGTTCTGATCTGGATCTTTTGCCAATTCACAATTGATTGTGGGCAGTAGGCCTTTATCGCACGGGATTGTTGTGATTTATGTAATATTCAGCACAGATACAGCTAGAGACACCAAACTCCCTTTATAATCATTAATTGTGTATTGTGAATCCAAGGAAGATGGTTTTGTGATATTCCCATGTATATTTCCTGACTTAAACAGGAGCGCGCCATACTGTGTGTGTTATTACAGAACTGCAAGAAAACAATACAAACAGCATATCACATTAAAGAGCATTTCAGTTAGCCAAAAAGCTTAAAATATTAATTACTCCCCCCTCATGTCGTTCCAAACCCGTAAGACCTTCATTCATCTTCGGAACACAGATTAAGGTTTTGTTTTTGTTTTGTTTTTTTTAAATCCGAGAGCTCTCAGACCCTCCATAGACGGCAATGTTACTGTCACGATCAGGTCCAGAAACGTAGCTAGGACATTGTTAAAATAGTCCATGTGACATCAGTGGTTCAACCATAATTTTATGAAGCAACGAGAATACTTTTTATATTTTATTTTTTATTCTAATCTCACATACCATTTAGGATGGATAGTATGAACATTGGGCCGCGGGGTCATACTCGTGTTACTTTCTTCACCTGTCTCAGGTTCTGTGGTGACTCCTCGTCCAGACCACAGCTCTTCAGCGCCCCCTATGCTCCAGGCTGCGGCATCAGCAGCAGGACCTCCTTTGGTGGCATCTCCTTACCCTACCTCGTATCTGCAGTACAACCAGGTCATACAAGCAATGCCCCACTACCCTGGACAGGTACCAGCCTACACGATTTCAGTAGAACAAATGAATCTAGTATGTTCTCAAACACGCAGATTTTATTTTAAATTAAGTTCATTGTCGTCATCTCTTTTTAAAAAAAGAAACTTATTTCTCTCTCTGTCTTAGATGTATTCTATGCTCCAGGGTGGACCACGAATGCTTGGATCAGGAGGGCACCCACAGACCCTGGGTCCCCCAGGCCCCCAATACCCTGGTCAAACTGAAGGACCACCAGCCCCTCAGCAGGGGATGTATGGTAAGGTGTTTTTTTTTATCATAGACTGGATTTAGTTCATTGTGTATATAATTCTTGTACGGTGTTATCAACTGTTCTCTCTCTCTCTCTCTCTTCTTCAGCTCCACAGTCATTCTCTCATCACTCTGGTTCCATCCATCATCCTCAGCCCTCCAGCACCCCCACAGGCAACCAGCCGCCCCCTCAACACCCCGCCCCCAGTCCAGGACAGGTACATCCGCCTGCCAGTCAACCAATCCACCTAAAACTGGCATATCAACTACACATCTTTTCCATAAACTCCCACTCAAAGAACTTTCACTAAATACTTCTACAAAAGATCCCCTAAAATTTCACAAGCTGTCAATAATTATACTAAATATGTACTGTATTGACTTCTTCTTCTTATAGTCTGGTCAGTCTGGTCCTCAGCCTCAGTCTTTGTATCACTCTGGGCCGCTGTCAGCCCCCACGCCCCCTAACCTGCCTCCAGGGCACAGCTCGCCACAGGCCTCCTACTCCCTTCAGGGCTACAGCCTGTCGGGACACCAGCCCCTGCCTCACCCCTACTCCTCTCTAGGACAGCTGACACAGGTGATGATCGTAAGCGCGCACAAAACACATCCATATGTGACTGGGGAAAAAATAAACCGGATTACTTTAAAAATTAATAGAATAATATATTACTGTTTTTATGTTTGGTGTTAGGTGGGTTAAACATCTGAATCATTACCAAGTGTTCTGTAAACAAATCTTTTTTTTATTTTTTTGTTCATCATTCTTTCAGACCCATGTTCCAGGTGCTCTCTCGGGTCCTCACCACGCAGGAGGTCATGGCCCTCCACCTGTGATGTTGCTTCATGCCCCACCTCCCCCTCAGCAGGGTTCTGGCCCCCAGCATGGGCCTCCTCCACCCCAGCAGGGACCCCACCAGCACTACACCTACATTGGACCTCAGGGTGAGTTTCTTGCAAACAAACAAAAAAAAAACCAAACAAGTTTGTTTGTTGCAGTCAAGTAATTTGTGCCCTGAAAGCTACAAGCTTACAGAATCCAATCCCCAGTTGAACATTAGATCTAACTGATATTTAAAACACAGCAGTGTGCAAATGCATTTACCAAGATTTTATTTGTATTACTTTTATTATTCAGTTATTAATTTGCATGATTACAAATGAGTAATTTGTGTATTTCTCTGCTCCCATCAGTGCCAGTGCAGGCTCATCCTTCCCAGCAGATTCCATTCCACCCTTCTGGAAACTGACAGAGCGGCAGAGACTGAAACTGTGCAGATCACCACAGTGTGACAGCACGCCCCATCTGGATCTCCTGTGTGATCGCATATTCGTTTGTACATAATATCCAACCGAACAGATTTTGTTTTAGATACCTCTGGCAAGACTGAATGTGCTTGTTTTATTTTTTTCCCCCCTTTTTGTTATTTTTAATTTGAGTGGACGGGGACACATAGTGTCGAAAGCAGAAAGAGGGAACGAGTGAGCGTGTAAGACGAAACAAAAACGGAAAGAATGAGGGACATTTTTATAAAGATACAATGACCTCTCCCTTTGTCCTTCAACCCCCTTATTAAATAAGCAAATAATAAATGGTTAAAAAAAAAAAGAACAAAAAAATACAAAAAAAGTGTATAAAAATAAATTTTTAAACTCTCCTTTTGTCTCGTGTTTTGAATGTTGTTGTTGTTGTTTTTTACCACTGGCATTCGCTAAATTTCTCAGCCATAATTACAATTTCTATTCAAATTGTAGCACCATACACCATATCAATTGTAAAACTTTTATTGTAAAATTTATTTCACGATTTACAAACCAATTGCTAACATGTTTATTCATTTTTATGACAAAAAGCTATATATTACATGGCAGAGTCAAAAAACTTCATATATTTGAAAGTAAATGCCTGGTGCAGTACACTGTAAACAGCAAGTGTTAATTTAAAAAGGAAAAAAAGGAAGGAAAAATTAATAAAAACATTCTCAGGTATCGTCAGCAAATCAGTCATAGGGATTGAGAGAGGAAGTTTTCTGAGGTGTCACTGGTTCAAAGCTTTCTGGGCAATGCACTCCAAAATTCAAAGCACAGGTAAACCTCTAAACTCCTCTGGCAGTCGGGATGCTTTGTAGGTCTCTGACCTTGTTAGATAAAAGGCAAATCCTGGAAAGGAAAATGGAATAAGATTTATTTATTTTTCTCTGTTCCATTCAATACAAAATCCAAAATATATCAAGATACTCTCATACAGTAAAATTAGAGCATTATGTAGTACCTTGATTATTGTAAATTAGGGTCTGTGTTGACTAGGGATGTAACAATTACCAGTTTGACGATAAATCATGATAAAATTCCCCACGGTTAGTATTACCATTTCATATTTTAATTATCATTAAAACTGTATTCGATTACCGCGATTTGAACAACTCGCGATAAATAAATACTGTCCAGCATGAAGCACAGTTTTAAGTAACAGTCTCACGTGCGCACAGCAGTTTCATTTTGGCTTTAAAAGAGTGCTGAGGGAATTATGGGCCATTCCACCGAATGGGTGCCATTTGCTTCCAAAACTTTTCTAAAAAAATTATGTTCTATATTTTTTAAAGACTAAATCTAGTAATACACATATTTAACTATTCAAAATATGTACTGGTCCATTTCAGGTAACTTTTGAATTTTTTACACAATTTTTAAGTGGAAGATGGATGCATTTTTCTCAGTCCTGTTACCAAAGCTCTAATGTCTTTTAAAAAGAATGTTTAAAAAAATGTCAACAAATTCATTCATTTCCCCCTCAGGCAGGTGTTTATTTTAAAGAAATTGTTGGTTTCATGGTCAAAAAAGATCATTTTTATCATTAAAAAAATCTCTGATTATCTAAACAAGGTGTATTTTTCTAAAGTACACAAACCCATTTTTTCATTTTAAAGGCGACTCAAACCTCAAGCTTATCAATTTTCTATGATGCAGTTTATTAAACAATGGGATAAATTATGGACCAAACTTAATTAAAAAAAAATTGTGGTTTAACTTTATTTTTTAAAGAAAAAACTATTTAGTAACAGGAATGAAATGGGTAACAGGAAGGAGGAATGTAATATGAAACAACAATGCAGAAACAACCGTAGGTTTTCTCTGGGCAAAAGCATTGTCTCAGTGTGGATAGAAGGCCAAAACGTTGAGAAAAATGGTTTGTCTAGATTAATATGGATGTAGCCTAATATTTACATTAATAAATCAGATGACACTACTCCTGTTACTTTTACTCAGTTACTATATATAAGTATAGGATATATGAGTAACAGGATTGAGATTTTAGGATAAAATCAGCAAATACATATAATCTAGCCACATGGAGTACATGCTAATATTATGAGAATACTCAGCATTTGACCAAACTAAATATTGACCGGTTGATAAAATAAGCTAATGCGGAGTCTACACATTTAGATGTGATCAGATAAGTTATCTAGCAGATAAAATACATATAATCATTTATTAATCAATTATCATTTTTACTTGACTCTTTTCTTTGTTTAAAGGCTGAAATGTGAGGTTTACCTTTTTATGCAACTTTTTCAAAGCTTTATTTGAACATGCTATTAAATCAGTCAAATTGTCATTGGTAATGTTATTGTTTTAGTGATTATGCAAACAAAAAGTCATTTTATTTGCTGTTTGTTGATTTATAAATATAAAACTTGGTAAAGTGATTTATGTGTCGGTACTTTTTGAACATCTCCAGCACATTTTAACAATACCGTGATAATACTGATAACCGTGATAGTTTTGGTCACTATAGTCGTGATAAGAAATGTTCATACCGTTACATCCCTAGTGTTGACATAATCAGAGCTGTCCCGTTCATCACTGCTTTGACTTCCACGGGACAAACCTGTTGAGGAGGAGGAACATAAAGAACAATCAAGTAATTATTTGGTATGTTGATCATATAAAAATAAAACTTTATATAATTATTGTTTGATAAATTATAGTACATTTTATGATTTTAGTTGTAATACATTTTGCTATTCTTGTGTTTGTAAAGCCCCCGCTTTTTTAGCAAAGAGCAGCCTGCATTTGGAAAAGATACATATTTTAAATATTAAGTATATATTTATACACTACCAGTCAACAGTTTTTGAACAGTAAGATTTTTAATGTTTTTTTTTTAAAAAAAAGTATTTTCTGCTCACCAAGTCTGCATTTATTTGATTCAAATCACAGCAAAAACAGTAAAATTCTTAAATATTATTACTATTTAAAATAACTTTTCTGTTTGAATATATTTTAAAATGTAATTTATGTGATTTCAAAGCTGAATTTTTAGCATCATTACTCCAGTCACACGATCCTTCAGAAATCATTCTAATATTCTGATCTGCTGCTCAAAAAACATTTATTATTCTTATATTGAAAACAGCGGAGTAGAATTTCTTCAGGTTTCTTTGATGAACAGAAAGTTCAGAAGAACAGCATTTATCTGAAATAGAAATCTTTTGTATAATTACACTGTAAAAAGTGATAAGTCTTTAAAAAATTGAGGAAACCCGTTGCCTTAAAATTATTAAGTACATAATTTTTTTTTAAAAAGTTAAGTGAACTTGACAATTCAATTAACTTATTTTTTTAATTATCATTTACTTAAAAATTAATGCAACAGGTTTCCTAATTTTTTTTAAAGTTAAGTCAACATCACTTTTTACAGTGTATAAATGTCTTTATCGTCACTTTTGATCAATTTAAAGCATGCTTGCTAAATTAAAATATCTAATATCTAATAAAAAAAAAACGCATGTGCGTGTGTGTGCTTAATATATATCATTTCCATGTTTGTAGGTGAGGAGTGAAAGGCAAAGCAAGGAAAAAAGTTCATAGCAGAAAATAATTTATAAAATAAATATATGCTATTAATCTAGAAAGAAAGAAAGAAAGGGAAAAAGCACTTACCACAATAATTACACAATTGTTCAATAGAATTTTTGCAATTTTCATAATCAGGAATGTCTGTAAAAAAAAATCCCACAGCATACACAGAACAAAGTTAGGATATGCATTGCAGCGTTGCTTTGTGGTTATTATTTATGTTCAGCATGTAGTACCCAAGGATATTATAGTTTTGAATTTTTTTATTAGTTTTTATTTTAATATCGTTTTCAAATTTCCTATAATTTCAGTTTAGTTTTAGTTAGTTTCATTAATGGTTTTGTTAGTTTTAGTTTAGTTTTTATTTTGTGAACACATTTCTGTTTAGTTTTTATATATTTTAGTTTCAGTTTTAGTAATTATAGTTTAACAGAGTTAATGGAACACTTCCAGTGTAGAACATACCAAGACATTTAATTTTAGCAAAGTTGAATGTTTGCAGTTTACAGTTAACTCTTGTGCAAACCTCTTAATAATGAGAATAAAATAATTCTTTACAATTCAAAAAAACAAAAATATGCTATATAACATATGTATACAATTTATTAATTCATATTCATGTTCATATTCATTCATATTAAAGATGTAATCTTGTTTAATATGTCAATAGTTTACAAACAACAAGCTAATCAAGGTTTTCAGAGTTACTAGACAGTATCAGGCAGTTGAGTTTTTAATCAGGGTTGGAGCTAAATTCTGCAGGACAATGGCCCTCCAGTGCTGGGTTTGAGAAAACATGCCCTGCGTCCCAATGTGCATACTATCCACCCTATCTGCCCTAAATAGTATTAAAAATGACTAATATCAGATAGAATTTAGCATGGACATGTGCACATTGGGACGCAGGCATGTTCTTTGCAATCGTTACTGAAATTCTGTAATCTTTATTTTTGTCCATCTGTGTTTTCAGTGCATTAATTTGTTGGATTTTTTTGCACATACGAGCCACCGTGCACACTACTGTATGTCCCGTCTCCCTCTATGAACGTACACAATAAGAAGAAACAATCTAAAATGGTTTGAAACCTCATACTACTCAAAAATAAATGCGATATGGTGATTTAAATGATGTTTGCACTTTACTTTGACTAGCCGCTCCAGCGCGCACGCGCTTCAGATGAGCAACGCAACCAATCCCAGTTCTAAAGCCTCTTTTACACAAAAACACAGCGCGGCTATCGCTTTCTCTCATTTTGGATACATTTTATACAGTCAATGCGGGGCTCGTGTCATGGACTCGAGGTGGACGTTACCATAGTAATCGCAAAGCTGACAGAATGACTCTTCACTAAAGTCAGCTGATCCAAAACTTTTAATTCTGTGTCTGTTAACTCACTCTCATGTTGTTCTCGCACGTCAAGCACGCTTTTAAACGTTCGTGCGCTGTAAGGTGTGCATTATTATTATTATTTATAGTTATTTCCCATTTCATAGCCCCTGTCTTGTTTTTAAATGCAAAAACGCATTCTCTGTGAATAGCCGCTTAGGACGCAGCTCACGTGCATAAGCGCCAGGGCTGGACTGGTAATCGGGCATACCTGGCATTTTCCCGGTGGGCCGACGCACTGAAGGGGCCGACATAATTTATTTATTTTTATTTTTGCCAAAGACCATCAAGCAGGGACTACGAGCAGCCAGTGGCCCATTGGTTTTTCTCCTGTATTGACAGCGTAAACCACCCAATCACAATGCGCTATAGACGGAGCCATGCCGTGTTTTGCTCCGCCTATATAAAGAACGCTTCACCCCAACTTCTTCCTCGTCGGCTTTTCCCACGTTTTCACAGCAGCTTTATCAAGAACAGGCTTGCTCTGCAGTGAGTAATGCGGCGTAAAGAGCCAGGAGGAGGAGGAGGAGAGGAGAGCAGTTGAATCGGTAAAGTGCTTGATAGGGACTCGCAACGGAGGCAGTCATCTAACCTAACCTGTGCGCGCGCTATTAGTGCAGAATACGCAAACACTTTTTAATAAAACGTAAATTCGTCCACCGCAATGTTTTTGGCCAAGTCATGTCATAGAGGTTTCCATGGGCCAATGCGAATAAATCTAGATTTAAATTCGAAAAGACACGATATTGTCAAACCTGACGTTTTTTTTATTATCCAAAACAACTAGATGCAATGATACATCTACACTACCAGTCAAAAGTTATTGAACAGTAAGATTTTGATTTAAAAAAAAAAAAAAAAAGAAGTCTCTTCTGCTCACCAAGCCTGCATTTATTTTATCCAAAATATAGCAAAAGCAGTAATATTGTGAAATATTTTTGCTATTTAAAATAACTGCTTTCTATTTGAATATATTTTAAAATGTAATTTATTACATTATTTATTTTTCTGGCACAGAATGAGAGTTTATTAAATCACGAACACGATTATTTATTTTTGCTAATTACGGTATTATTTTATTTTCGTTAGTTTTTCAGTTACTGTTGTTAGTTGCGTTTAGTTTTAGTTTTTCATTTATTTAGAAATTTAAGTTTTATTTCAGTTAACGAAAATGTTTTTTGACCAATAGTTTTAGTTTCAGTTTTCGTTTACGAAAATAACCTTGGTAGTACCTGAGTCTGATTCATCCGTATACAGCTCACGGTCAGATATAACTTCAGGCACATTCTCATCTTTTTCTACATTTATGTAAGGTTCTCCTACAAAGTTAGCATCAACAATATCAGAGGATGTTATGACTTTATTAACCAATGTATTTATAATGAAACAAATGTAAACATCTTCTACCTGAGCTCTGGGACGAAGCTCTGCTGGGTCTCTGAGATAGCGTGTTTGGGGAATCTGGAAGAACAACTCTGGAGAAAAGAAAGATGTTTTCCATCAGTTTTATATGGATAATGATTCAGCTTTAGCCTGACCAATAGTTTCAAAAAAGATTTGCGCTCTTACATGTATTCACTTGGAGGCTGAACATCAGGCTCATCGTCACTCTCTATAGAAGAGTCACATATTCAGGATTATTAACCAATCAGTCTCTCACGCACACACACAAACACACAAACACAAACACACAAACACACACACACACACACGTTCATTCACAAAGAGTTTACATTTAACGCATATGCAGTTAACCATGTGCAAACTAGCCAGAATTACAATTCAAAAATGAGTCATTTGATTTCTGACCATGGCCATTGACATGAATGTTGATTCCCTCCTCACCGTTTTGATTCACATAACTGGCTTGACTTCCAGCTAGAGAGACAATTAGAAATGTGTGCTTTAATAATAATAATACTCCTTCAAATTTACTTGCATAGCACCTTTTATACATAAAGTGTAGCTCAAAGGGCTTCACAGGTCACAATATAAAAATAATAAGGAATAATAATAATACAAAATTACAATTAAATACGTTAAAAGAAAATAAAAGAACAAGAAAAGAAATAAACTGAAATCAGTTACCTTAAAAATACAGGCCTATATATATTCAAAAGCTAAACATTTTTTTGTGTTTGAATTGTAGTAATGGAGCAGTAGACGCTGACAGCATTTCATAAGTTGTCAACACCGTGGTACCTTTTTTTCCCTCATTATATTTAAGATATTAGATTAGTATATTGTCTGAAATGCCATGATGACTGTGTGTTACTCACTTTCTGAGGGAGGACAGGAGGGCACCTTTGTGACAGTAATAGATGGTGAAGTGAGTGAACTGAGGAAAGAGTGATTATTAACACACTGAAACACAACACAGTCTGTGTGTACTGTACATCTGTGTTTGTGTGTGAACTCACTTGGGTTGGTAAGGTCCAGTTCTGGTATGATCCATATGGTGCTCATCTGAATAAAAAGGGATGAGACAAGCACGATTTATGCTATGCAGATATTTATGTAGATATTTTTATATTTATGTAGATATATATATATATATATATATATATTTATGTAGAGTTTTGTTGTTGTGTTAGCAGAGAAGAAAATATATTTACATGTTGACATGGGATACCTAAGCCCAAAACTTGATCTGTATGAAGAAAGACAACGTTGAGCCAACACACATAAATCAAACTCCAATTATATGATGTAAGTGTGTATGAAAATTATGATTGAATTTGTGCAGCTGACAAGATCTTTTATTTGGCAGATCCTGTAAGACAGAGGCTGATTTCTTACATTTGGTTGTATTCCGAGTCACTGGACCTCTGAGGGATGGATGCTATAAAAGAAAGAAAATATAGCCAAGAAACAAACTACATCAGCCCATAAGACAAAACCTTTTTTTTTTTTCTGGCAAAAATATGTTTTACAAATATGCTAAATATATGCTGTGGACAATGAAGCTAACTGAAATACAAAAAAAAAGAAATAGGCTATTTAGTTTCAACCTTCATGTACCAAAATATATTTCAAAGTTTGGCTTATTTCAGGGGCAAGAAAATAGATTCACACACTATTCCATCCACATTTGGGTTGAGTCTAAACACAGTAGGCTGCCACTGAAGAAATGTATTTTCTTGGATTGAATTATATAGAGGCCAAAATATATTTATTAATACTTAAATACTTAAATTCATTAATAATAAAATATTTGTAAAATGATCATTTATTTTCAAATATATTTCTGAAAATATATATTAAAAATGGCCAAATATAGCCTATATGTATATACCATTCATATATTATAGGCTATTATATTTTATATTTAGCCTACTGTTTACGTTATATTTTGAAATATATTTTAAATTAAATATATATTACAATTGAATATATTTGACATTATATTTTTGCTGTATGGGCTGTCATGATGCTTTACAATTGGCTTGTAATTAATAAGTACGTTTATGCACTTTACAGTGTTGTTGCACTACGGGTGTCCTGAGTTCGGCTCCAGGACCTTTCCCCATCTCTAGAGCGCAGTCTATCCCATCATGCATCATGTTTTGGAATAAATAGTGAGATTTTTCACGAAAACCTTTCCAATGCAAGTTAAATATTTATATAATTAGATAGTGTAGACTGAGTACAGTAGAGACACTTTCTGCTTTTTTCATCACTACACAAAAACTAGAAGCTGAAATGAAGTGATTTTTCACATGATATTTCTTTTGCTTGTGTACTAAAATAACATAAATTAATGATAGCCATAAGTAGTTCATATTTTCCACAATTAGCCCATAAACATGAGGTGCATTTTTGTCTCAACTGTACCCATACAGTGTACAGTTGAAACAGTAGCATGGTACAGTTGAGACACCCATTCTTAATGCTCTAAAGCTGGCTAACCATTTATAGCAAATGTAATAAATTACAAAATTACAGTTTTAAATAATTACAGTTTAAAAATACATTTATTTAGGAACAAATATTTAACACTACAAAAATATATGGCAATGTAAACATTAAAATAACAGTAACAGTAAAAATAACAATATACATACATTCTATAATCCTACCCCTAAACCTATGCATCACTCGAATCTTTCTGCATTTTTACATTTTCAATCATTCTGTATGATTTATAAGCTTGTTTCATATTATAAGCTTGAAAATATTCCCATAAGATGAATTTACTGGTATTACTATACTATACTAGTACACAAACAAACACCGCCTCTGTATGCATTTTATTTTCTATGATTGAACTGTTACTGTATACAGTACATAGCAACCTATAAAGGGTGTCTCAACTGTACCCACTTTACCACCTTGTATATTTCCTTTTAACATTCATGTTAGAAAATATGTCCATTAATAATAGACAGTTGAAATATCACAAATATCATTTTTTTAACAGAATTTGCGTAGCATATGTGTAAATGTGACTTTTATCATATTATCATAACACTGTACAACTAAACAGCATGTGAAGCAATAGGACACCAATCCGGGTAGAGTTGATACACTGTGTCTCAACCGAACTTCACTGACATGCTCGCACGTTTCTCTAGATTATGAAAAGACCTTGCATGGTACAATGTCATAAAATGTCTATTTTTAGAGCACAGAGTAACGTTTGCAATGATATTAAGTTTAACAATCATAAAAGAATAATAAGCTATTCATTGTGGAAGGGACGTGGTGAAATGAAAATCTCACCTTGAAAAAAAAACTTTTGCCGATATCTTTGGAGTGGAAAGACGCACACATTTCAAATTTCCCACGATCAAAGAGAACACTAATACACATGTGTGGAGCAAAAAATCACGGCTCGGGGGTCTTGTGTACGCACGTTATTTAAGGTGTTTCAACTGTAGGCTACACATGTCTCAAATGTACTCAGTCTACCCTATTATTACATATAATTTGGAAGAAAAACTTGCACGTTGTACGTGCAACAGACATTTAGAAGTAAAATAAAGCAGTGTAAACATTTGCATTTTTACAACACTGTAAGTGTGTCCCATCGGGTTTTCATTACCTGATACGACACATTAATAGTGTTCTAAAAGTGTTGTTCTACACACACTTGTGCTCTTCATCCACACTTGGCCCAAATGCAGGAAATGCATCATATAGTAGTCAAGTGGTCAATTGCAAAGACCTCAAGTGTGGGTAGGGGATTTATTTGGACAAGGGGATACTGTAAGTATGGTCGTGCATCGCCTGTGTTTTTTACGGAGCATGCGCAGAACGCTAATCTAATTAACCGGCGTTTAGCGCGTGCTCCGTAAAAGAGACAGGCGATGCACGACGCATCAATCTTCAATGTCAAGCAGTGCGTCGTGTATTCTTGGACAGAAAGATGGTGACTGCAGCTCGACTACACAAAAAACCTTCCGTAGCTCGATTAGAAATGTGCGTGTAGGCCTACATCATACAACTCTTTCTCAGGGTTATTGTTATGGTTGTGCAAAACCATGTTGTGAGTATTTACATTTATTTGAATTGAAATTTACCACAAGCATCCTTTAATGAGACAAAAAACATTTTATTACAGATAAGAGTTAGGAGGCCTTACTTTGTTGTTTCTGCCCCAAGCAGTTTGTACAAAGACTGGCTACAAGGATGATTGACAGGAAGAGAGCCCCGCCTACCACAGACAGCAGTGCAGTGGAGTCCATAACTGAGAAGACAATGTGAGAACATCTATTTATGACAGTATTAGGCCACAGCGGAGAGTCTGTGGTTTTAGGTTAGTGTGACTAAACCTGGGAAATGTTTCCATATTATAATTTTGGATAAATGATGAAGCCACAAATGAAGTGTCAAGTGAACTCATTTCATTTGTATTTTTAAGTTGACCTATTTTTACTATACAAATGAAACAACAGAGCTGCTCTTTTTTGTTTCTTAATGTTAGCATTAAGTATTGGTCTCTCACAATCTTTAAAGAAACAGATGAAAACACAGATCTTCCATCCACGAGCTCTTTAAAACATTATTCATGATCATTTATTCCTTATCATTTAAGACAGTGTTTTTAAAACTGAAGAGCTGCTCTGATCTCCACCATGAACATTTAGATCTCTTAACTAGCTTGCATCTTTCCGGCTACTTTATGGTTGTCTTGCAGATCTTGGTGTTGATGAGTAATATGTCTAATTGTCATTTGTAAATGTCAGTAATCCTGCTCTTAACCAGTATCATCTTGCTTTCCATCAGTAAAACCGGATACATTTAACCGAGAAGTCAGATAAGTGATGCTTAAGGACTTGTTTTTAGAGAATAATTATATTCAGTATAAAGATGCTTCTTCAAATATAACTCAAAATCCTTTTAAATTAAATACACCTACAGTCTCTGTTTCAGAAAATAAACTCTCTCACTACACTAGATTAATTGGTCTATTAAAAATGGCAAATAGTTTATATCCTAAATTCATCCTAATGTCATTTATATCACATCTCGAATGATGCATTGTTTGATAGCGTTTTGTGGTGGAAATTGCATTTTAAATATTTTTGCAATAAGATGATGGACTCACGTGCTAAGGATAATTTCTTAGCTTGCATTTTGGGCGTCCTAAATGCACACAATGAAATATTTTCACACTTTGCGAAATTCAACCAAATTTACAGCTCAACTGAAAATAACACAAAATATTTGAATAACGTGGTTTTACTTTGATTTCTCTTTATTCACTCATCATCACGTCTAATTTTAGTACAAAAAAACATTATTTATACTATTAAAGTTTTAAATATGTAAAAATGTATTTTAATATTTTCACATTTTAATACTTAAAGTTTGGGTTTGGACATGGGTAAAAAATAAATCTATGCGCAAAATAATTTAATAAGCGGGAAATATAAATTTTTTAAGTATTATTACAAAAAACTTTTCAAAATCGTTTTAATGTGACAAACCAAAACATAAATAGCAAATTTTATGCAACAAAACATTAACAAAAAGTGAAAAAATCTGGGACATAAAAACACAGAAGTTGAAGAAACACCTTAAGTGTATTTTATCAGATTTTTATCAGATATTTCTTTCACTTAAGTATAAACATCACAATATATCTCAATTCCTTTTTCCTAATAGTTGTTTTGGCAATACATTATTCACTTGCTTTGTCTGCTTAATTAACACTATTATGTATAACACTCAAAGATAAAATAAACTCCTGATTACCTCAGCATGGATCACTGTGTGCATTTTAACGAATACAACAATCTCTGAGTGGTCAGTGCTTTTCAGAAGAAACATTTGCTGCATTTGATTAGGCAAATTCTCAATTTGCGAAAATTTACTCCTCATCACCTGCCTTGCAAGCTTTTACACACCTCAATATATGTGAGCGTGCGGCTGTCTGTGGTTGCATTCAGTGCCAGGAAACGGATTTCCTGTATTTTGCAGTTAGATGAGAAAAACGACACATTATGGTCCAGGCCTCTCTTAATTCCAGAGCTGTCAAGTTATAAAGAACCACTACCCAGAACCCAAAAAAGCAGGGAGTACCAAAATTTTCTTAAACTAAATACAAGCAAAGTTGCCTTGAGCAACCGACATGAGAGACATTTTGAAAATCGAATCATGGACTCTTTACTATTATAGTGCACTTTTATTATTATACGTTCAACAAAACAAGACTCATTTGTATGCAAAAAAAAAAAAAAAAAGATTAATAAAAGAAGTTATTTTGAGGTGGTGTGGACCAAAAAAAAAAAATCAAGACATGAATGTTCATGTAATTGGCTTGACGAAGGATAGTGAATGTGATAATAAGGTTTAATTTGCGGTTGAAGACCTCTTGACCCTCTGATCTGTGTCACACTACAGCCGTATAACATTTAGAGTCAATTAGTATGAAACTAAAGCATCTAAATAAATCTTTTTTTTGGCAAAAAGTTATGTCTGCTGTCTTGCAAAGGCAAAAGACTGTGTTTTGAAACATTAATTGTCTTAATATGAAGTCAGCGCCCAAAATTGAGGAAGATGAATAACTCTGATTCATTTTCATGTCAATTTGAAACCTTTCGTTAATCGCGTCAACCAAGTTGGTGCTAAATGGCATGTTACTTCCATAGAAGAAAACCAAAGGTCCTCAGCACTGATTCAAAGCTTTTTTTTTTTGTTTTACTGTATGTAGAAATGAAAAGGGTGATTGGCCAAAAAAATCAGATATGAACGAATATTACTGTATTCAAATTCAATCTCTCTGTATCAGCACAGAAAACTTTCTCCACGAAAAGTTGTCAGTGTAATTAAAGAGAAAATAAAGTAAAAGGCTTACCAGTATCAGTAGCAGCAATCAAGTCAATCAAGACACCACACGTTCTGCTCAGCAGAAACCTGCAACTAAACTGCCAACCAGTTCACACACACGCTGCAGACTGTACAAATCACACCTAACTCACAGCTCACGCTGAAGGTGCCACCATTTTTTCTTCGTCCTCCCTCCTTGTTCCTCAATTTCTCCTCCTTTAGTTCACCTCCCAACCCAAACTTAAGCAATACCAGTAGTCAGTTGCTTAATATGCTCATATCTGCTGAAGATGTTATGAGCCGCCGCGGTGTGTCCTGACCTACAGGGCCTTTGCCACAAAGAACTTTACTTTTAGGTTTCTTTCCTCGCTGCACTTGCGCTCTGCCTCCTCATAGGCTCATAGAAAGAGTTGTTCTGTCGCTTGCACCAGTCAGCATGTTTTTTCCTCTCTTCATCTCTGTAACTGGCTGATCTCTCGCTCATTTCACCTCCCTTCTTGTTTCATCTCTTATCTGAAGGATCAGTTTTCTATCACCATGCAGATTTGATAGCATTTTATTTCTTTTCCTTAATTTGTATCATTTGTCAGATGTTAGACAAATAAAGATAAAATCATTAAGGCATGATTTTCTGTAAAACCTGCTTTAAACCTTGTAGATTAAGAAAAGCAGTACGTCAACTTGACATTGAGTTACATTGACCACATTAGAACAAATCATACTTTTGTGGTGTCCCATTGCAAGATTTAATGTCAAATAATAATTGGTCATTTTTAAAAAACAAAACATGTCAACAATTGAGCTATGATTCCTGCTTCATAATATGTCTCAAAGTGTTATAGAACACAGGTGTTTCCCCGTTTCATGAGGAGTTAAACAAATATGCAGGTTAAAAACCTTGCCTAACTTGAACTATAAGTGTTAATTCGTTGCTTCGTTATGGCGGACAATGAGTCATAATTTCTCAGTCTTGCCTCCTACTCTTGTGGCATTTTGTGGTTCTTGTAACCTACACAAACACAGATTACAGGAATGACATACTGGTACATTGTATTCTCACAAGCACAACATCATCCGCCGAAATGTTCCACTGCAAAGACAAAGCATATTCCGGTTTAAACGCTTCAGTTTTCATAATTCATTCACGAGACTAATTTTCACAGCAAATTTACCAAACAGGCTTGCATCTCTATATCCCACCTACAAACAGGAAACCACAGCAACTGAAAAACCTTATGATCATCGTTCTTGCCACTGCAGAGAGAGAGAATGCAAACATGCAAGAGAGAGAGAGAAAGATATAAAGCAGAAATAAAAACACTTTCCATTATTTCGATGTGCCATAACAGATTTAAAGCATGTTTTAACATGAAAAATGATCAAAAGACAGATTAAACTCCTCATTTAATATATATATATAAAAAAAAATTAAAATAAAAAAAAAGTTACAAAAGATTAGACAGAAACATTCGCAAATTAACTCAAATTCATTGCCTAGAAAAGAACAGCAGCAGAGGGAATGCACAACAAACTGCTTTGTTTCTTACAGTTAAAATGGCACATTAAAACATGCCATGAACCAGGCCCTTGCAAGAAATATATGTAACCGTTTATTTTTTTTTTAATAATAAAATGAATTAATATGTGATTCATGCCATGGTAGCATTAGTGTTTTAGTGTACTACTTAAAAGACTAAACCTGAAATGTTCGCATAGAAGAAAAAAAACATTAAAACAGGAGGAAAGACTGGAGTTTGTAAAGACAGATCACAGATAGGCTTCAGTGCTGCTCAAGCTCAGTCTGATTCTGATAGTTTTCAGTCACAATCCAGGTTTGATAAACAAATGCAACAGCATTTTGAGAGTACCTTGGTTTTAGTTAATTGACTTAAGAACCTATAGACAACAATCTGAAAATTCATTTGTGACCCCCTCCAATAAAAACCATCTAAAATATAACTTGCATGAATTCTAAAACACAGCTTCATGGGTTTTAATTTTTTTTTCATGTGTTCCCCGTGTGCCTCGGTCTCCTCCCACAGTACTCATCCAGGTGGAAGGCAGAATGGTCAACGGCACACAGAACTTCCAGGTAAGACATTCCTGATATTTTTGTTAGTTCAAAATGTTCCCAAATCAATATCGGTGTTAAGGATATAAACAAAAATATAAGCATAATAAATTACTATATAACTCCCTATTGTGGAGATAGTCCAATCAGTGATTACTGCTCCAGGATTGGCTGCTGATGGCAATGGCTCTGTCTGCCTAGGCCAATCAGAGTGTTGTTCCACGTGTTGAGATCCTCGAATCGAGATCCTCGAGTCATCTCAAATTAAAACACTTGACACTGATACTTTAGTGGACCTCCCTCTCTTTGGAACAACAATTGGTGCATCATCTGAAAAATAAAGACACGTCAGTATATTAGATTTCCAAAGTTCCTGTAATGACCCTGACAAATTAACTGACCGAGAATTGCATATAAAGAAAAGATGATTTATAACAACCAGTCAGCATTTTTCTTAATGAGACTAAAAAGAAAATTTATAACTAATTCATAAACATACGTTTATAGTAATGCACTTATGATAGCAAGCCACAAAATGCCATTCGTAGACACTGAAGCTGTATTCAATCAGGAATATTTATTTTAAAAATTCTCTTAAAACCAGGATTATTAGTGGCAATTCAAACCAATCCACTGCGAAATACAAACTATAAAAATTTTTTAATAATTAATTGAAATAAAGTAAAATAAATATAAATATTACATGATAAACTTAATGTTTTAGAAATGTTGCACTAACATCTAAATGAAATAAGCTGTTAAGTACTAAATCTAAAACAGGAGCTTTCCTGTAGCTCAAATAGTAGAGCATGGCGCTAGCAACGCCAAGATCATGGGTTCGATTCCCAGGAAAGCAAGAGCTGATAAAATGTAAAACTGTAACTTGAATGCAATGTAAGTCGCTTTGGATAAAAGCGCCTGCTAAATGCATAAATGTAAATGTAAAATAAAATTAAAGCTAAATAGAATATATATATATATATATATATATATATATATATATATATATATATATATATATATATATATATATATATATATATATATATATACACACACACAGTATCTCACACCCTCACATTTTTGTAAATATTTTATTATATTGTTTCATGTGACCACATTGTAGCAAAGTGTCATTTCTTCAGTGTTAAGTAGTGAGTGTACAGCTTGTACACCAGTGTAAATTTGCTGTCCCCTCAAAATAACTCACACAGCCATTAATGTCTAATGTCTAAACCGCTGGCCACAAAAGTGAGTACATCCCTAAGTGAAAATGTCCAAATTGGGCCCAATTAGCCATTTTCTCTCCCGTTGACTCGTTAGTGTTACAAGGTCTCAGGTGTGAATGGGGAGCAGGTGTGTTAAATTTGGTGTTATCGTTCTCACTCTCTCATACTGGTCACTGGAAGTTCAACATGGCACCTCATGGCAAAGAACTCTGAGGATCTGAAAAAAATAATTGTTGCTCTACATAAAGATGGCGTAGGCTATAAGAAGATTGCCAAGAAACTGAAACTGAGCTGCAGCACGATGGCCAAGACCATACAGCAGTTTAACAGGACAGGCTCCACTCAGAACAGGCCTCGCCATGGTCGACCAAAGAAGTTGAGTGCACGTGCTCAGTGTCATATCCAGAGGTTGTGTTTGGGAAATAGACGTATGAGTGCTGCCAGCATTGCTGCAGAGGTTGAAGGGGTGGGGGATCAGCCCGTCAGTGCTCAGACCATACGCCGCACACTGCATCAAATTGGTCTGCATGGCTGTCGTCCCAGAAGGAAGCCTCATCTAAAGATGATGCACAAGAAAGCCCACAAACAGTTTGCTGAAGACAAGCAGACTAAGGACATGGATTACTGGAACCATGTCCTGTGGTCTGATGAGACCAAGATAAACTTATTTGGTTCAGATGGTGTCAAGCGTGTGTGGCGGCAACCAGGTGAAGAGTACAAAGACAAGTGTGTCTTGCCTACAGTCAAGCATGGTGGTGGGAGTGTCATGGTCTGGGGCTGCATGAGTGCTGCCGGCACTGGGGAGCTGCGGTTCTTTGAGGGAAACATTAATGCCAGTATGTCACAGTACATGTTGAAGCAGAGCACGATCCCCTCCCTTCGGAGACTGGGCCGCAGGGCAGTATTCCAACATAACATCCCCAAACACTTGCTAAAGAAGCTGAGGGTAAAGGTGATGGTCTAGCCAAGCATGTCTCCAGAATGTATATTGTTCTTATCTACAGTATCTCACAGAAGTGAGTATACCCTTCACATTTTTGTAAATATTTTATTATATCTTTTCATGTGACAACACTGAAGAAATGACACTTTGCTACAATGTAAAGTAGAGAGTGTACAGCTTATATAACAGTGGAAGTTCGCTGTCCCCTCAAAATAACTCAACACACAGCCATTAATGTCTAAACCGCTGGCCACAAAAGTGAGTACACCCCTAAGTGAAAACATAACGACCCCAAACACACCTCCAAGACGACCACTGCCTTGCTAAAGAAGCTGAGGGTAAAGGTGATGGACTGGCCAAGCATGTCTCCAGACCTAAACCCTATTGAGCATCTGTGGGGCATCCTCAAACTGAAGGTGGAGGAGTGCAAGGTCTCTAACATCCACCAGCTCTGTGATGTCGTCATGGAGGAGTGGAAGAGGCAGTGCTGGAAAATAATGGTGGCCACACAAAATATTGACACTTTGGGCCCAATTTGGACATTTTCACTTAGGGGTGTTCTCACTTTTGTGGCCAGTGGTTTAGACATTAATGGCTGTGTGTTTTTTTGAGGGGACAGCAAATTTAGTGTCATTTCTTCAGTGTTGTCACATGAAAAGATATAATAAAATATTTACAAAAATGTGAGGGGTGTACTCACTTCTGTGAGATACTGTATATTTGAATATCACATAAATTACTAAAACCTAAACTAAATAAAAATATACAAAATAAATTCAATTCATATTAAGCATAAATTGAAATAACAAACAAAATGTACTGAAATGACCAAATTCTTCGGAAATACGAATGACCTCTAATCTGTCATCAGTGATCTCACTCACCAGAGGGCACGTAGTTCTCTGCCAGATCCCGGTCTTTCTCGATGAAGAGGGCTGTGGCCAGGAAGAAAGCTCCACCCACCACGGCCACAAATGAGCACAGCAGGAGTGAAATCTGAAGTGAACGAAACTCCCACATGTACGAGTCGGATTGCTTGATCGAGTCTGACACCTTAATGGGGAAAAAAAAAAAAAAAAAGACATGCAACCTAAAGTGTTTTTTAAAAAGAATTTAGAAAGACTTTTTCTGTGCAATTGTGAGATTGATGTACCACTCCTATGAGGTAAGGGCTAATAGCGTCGCCCAGCAAGTGCGAGAGTACAATCTGAAAGGCTTCCGCTGTGGAGCGCCGTGTGGGGATCACGACATACTGAGAGAAGAGAGAGAGAAAGTAATGAGAACATTAAGAAAGAGACCTCATGCTGTTCCAAACACATATGCTGTTGTTATTTCACTGGGACACAAAAGAAAAAAAATTCTAAAGCTTTAGAACAGTGTTTCACAATATTCAAAGACAATATTAGCCAAAATATTTCCTCTGGTATTTCTGTTGTAATTATAGCAATGCTATATTTTAGCTTCTTAATTGTTTTAATAATTTTTTAAACAATGAATAAAGTCATTCTGTGGCCCCCATTGGAAGCCCTTTAATTGAGAACCACTGCTTTAAAAGACTTTGCTTTCTTGTCCTTTTTAAAGTTTGACAATCTGTGGACTCTGAACACCATGTTGTCGAATGGCAATATCTAACAATTCTTCAAACAAGCCTACTTTTGTGTTTTACGGAAAAAACAACAGCATACAAGTTGGCAAAAACATGAGGGTGAGAATAATAAAATAAATTCATCTTTTCATTATTCTGTTGACTTGGTAGTGGATAAAATGGAAGAAGGGAAACTCACCAAAAGGATATCAGCAACAATGGCCCAATTCATAGACAGGAATGTCTCACCCAGAAAGATAAAGACCTGATGGGAACACAAAATTATGGTCAGCATAAAACTGCCCTACATTCAACACTGTTGAATACACAATAACACTGAAAACACTTCCTGGAAAAAAACATCTTTTGGATAAAACAGGGTCAAAGGAGAAGCCAAATGAGTGACTTACATATGTGGCCACAGTGCTAGCCTGAGCAAACATGATGGACAGATAGAGAAAGGGAGCAGCGAGGAGGAGTCCTGCAGCACAGACTAGTGGATCAGCTCGAGAGGTTTTGATCCTCAGCCTCTTGCTCACTTGCACACCACTCGCTACGCCCAGGATGCCCGTCACAACTGTGACGATGCCAAAAATCAGACTGCAGGGCGGAGGAGATTAGAAGAGCATTATTAGTGCACGTTTTAATTTAGGAATATTTACAACACAGCATGTGCAAACGCACTGTCGTAAAATCATAATAGTACCATAATGTTTAAAGACTACAAAACAAAGATGTCAAAACACAAAAGTGTGTGTGCCAAAGTCACATTGTGTATCTAGAGACTAGAGTGAGGTGGTGTGTATGAGGGGCTGACACCTGTCAGAGTTGTCACAGGGGGCTTTTAAACACGGCTGCTTCTCTCCAGTGAAGACGCCCGCTCTGAATAAAAAGGCAGGGGCCCACAGGGCCAGTGATCCTGTCACAAAGGCCACAGTCGTGAAGCCAAACGTGGACAGAACAAAACTTGGACTGAAACAGAAATGAAGAGGGAGACAGAGAGAGACATTGAGTTCAGAAAGGAAACATTCAATCACTGCAGATATCCACCCAACAAATAGCTCGAGAATCATATATATCACTTATTCAGCTTCTGCTATATTACATTTACACTACTGGTCAAAATTGTGAAATAATTAAGGATAATTGTTTTGAAAGATGTCTGATCAAATATACAATAAAAACAGTAATATTGTGAAATATTACTTAAATTGAAAAAAAATATATATATTTGAATTTATTTTAAAATGTAATTTATTCCTGTGACAGCAAAGCTTACGATTACATAAATAATAATGTAGAAAAATGGCACTCAAAATTGTAATATTTCATATATCATACTTTCATATGACTTTCTTCTGAGGAAAATACTGAAATGAAATATTTTGTTTGTTTTTGACCCTACTGACTTTCAATGCATGGGCAAAAACTTGCTGAAATATTCTTAGAAATATATATCCATTACAACAGCAGCCACCAAGAGCAATGGTTATTACCCTTATATCTAAAAAATAAAATAAAATAAAAAAACACTTTGAGAGCGATTATATATTTTATAATTTCCTTGATCATCTCATATGGAGGCTGCGGTGATGTCACCAATAATTACCTAATAACAGGAAAAACCCTCAAGCCAGTCAAGCAGCATTATCAGATATTGAAAAATTCCCTGCATAAAATCTATTGCAAAGGCCGTCTTATGAGGGTTTAAAGGCAACATGAGCTCTCAGAGACTCACTTCCTGCAGAGTGCTTTTATGTCCGCCAGCCAGGTGGTTCTGTGCAGCGTGTGCTCTGGATGAGCTTCGATCGCACCCCGCTTCGGTTCTTGAACTACAAAGAACAAAAGGATCACGGCCAGCAGCCCCAGACCAGGGGTTACCTATAAAAGAGAAACCAACGAAAAGAGCAAACAAAAAAGGCAGAGAGAGAATGAAAGTGAGAATAAGTGTGAGAAAATTACAGAGAATTGTTATCATTGTATTTAATCTCCCAGTGTGATTTTGTGGTGAGAGCAATAAGCATGTATTATATAATCCACCCAGAGACAGATAAACAGTGTGAGGTTTGGTGCTGCAGACGTACCCGAAGAGCCCAGTGCCAATCCCCAGCCACATCATCCACCTTTGAGCCCACGATATAACCCAGACCACTGAGGAAAGAAAGGCCGGCAGATTTGAATGAGAATTGGGATCAGGTCTGGTCCACATTGCAGCTTCTGCTGTCCATTTAAACAGAGAGTAGTCGTCTGATCCACATATAAAGTCACCAAATACAGTTAGATCTTTAATATAATGTTTCGGGATTAACGAAAGAAATAAAAACTTTATTAAGCAAGGATGCATTAAATTGACTAAAAATGACAGTAAGGACATTTATAATGTTACAAAGATTTATAATTTTTTTTAAATGCTGTTCTTTTGCACTTTTTATTCATAAAGAATTCAAAAGAAAAAATGTTATGGTTTCTACAAACATGTTAAGCAGCCAAACTGATTTGTTGCACAAACAACTACTGAAAATTTTGCTTCAAAATTACAGGAATAAATTGAAATCAAAAATAGTTTTTAATTGTAGTAGTATTTCACAATATTACGGTTTAACCATTTTCGATCACATAAATGCAGCCTTGGTGAGCATAAGAGATTTCTTTAAAAAAAACAAAAAACACATTCAATAATATTACCAACCCCAAACATTTGAACAGTAGTGTAACTATAATTTATCAAAAGCAAATAGAATACTGCAAATAATTGCTGAATTTGAATGAACAATTACTTTTAAAAAAAAAAAAGGATTTATCCATAAACAAGGCTGTCTGTAGATTTTGGAAATGTCTGGCCAAATAGTCATTGTCAATGTCTTTAGTTATTCTCATAATTTAAATATCCAGTGACTAGTTCTTTCTCGGAGGTGCTCAACTGTAGCAGCCTGGAAACATATAAATGCAACTTTGTTTGGTGTGAAGGAAAAAAAACTGACAATGTAACTGCATGTGGCAGAGTGTGAGAATGTAACCATGCTGTGAATGTGCATAGAGCTGAAGTGTGAATAAACAGATTACTGGGTGGAAACACTGGTGTTTGGGTTGAGTGTGTATGTGTGCGTGTTTTGTCCTACCTGCCCACTGGGATTGCAAAGTAGAAAATGGACAGCATGTTGGTCCTCGTCTCCTTGACGAACAGGTCAGCGATGATGGTGGGAGCAATGGTGGAGTAACTGGCCTCCCCAACACCCACCAGCCCTCGCGTCAACAACAACGCCCAGAAATGCTGAGAGAGGATTCATCCTATTAGATTACTCTCTCAATATCACTTTAAAATACACACTTCAGTAAAAAAGGCTGAAAGGTGTTGCCTTGAAATATAAAGAATGTATCTGTGTAAAATTGTATTCAAATATAAAGGGTAGGATTAACCTGTATGCATTCGTCTGAAAGGTTTAATTTAGGACTTACATCTTTTCCAACGAAGGAACTGGCTAATGTCACTAGGGACCAGAAAAAAATTCCCACACACATGATCAGCTTCCTGTTATAGCGGTCGCCCAGGTATCCAAACAGAGGAGCCAAGAACATGTAACTGCAAATGAAGACTAAAAAGGAATAAAGAATCAAAGTGAATGAAAAATAATAATGAGTAATAATGATAATAAAATGGATTTCAGATGGTATGAATCCGCTCACCTGTCTGAAGTAGCCCTGATGTTCCATCACTAATGCTGAAGTAATACTCAATGTCTGGAAGTACACCTGCAAGACAGGACGTTTACTGTTATCACAGCTTTACTGAAGAATTAAAATACCATTGCGCATTATGTTTTGCAGAATAAAACAATAAAGTCTTTCTACAGATATTTATAAATCGAACAGTCACTGAGAACAAATCTCTTTGCTTTCCATAAAGTCTCCATTACTAATAGCAAAAGTATGTGTATAAACCTCATCAGACAGATGCTGTTATTGTTAAATAAAACTATTGAATAATCAAGCTAAATAAAATACAAATGTTATATGAACTTAATCTTAAAAATAAAAATTAGAAATGTTGCCATGGCAATTAACTGAAATAAGTGTAAAGTTTAAATAAAATTTACTAAAACCAAAACTGAAAATGTAATCTAAATAGAAATATTACAACAGAACACAAAAACTAATAAAAATGACAAAAGGTACATAAAATTACTAAAACTTCAAATGAAAATATAAAAATGTTCTTAAACTAGTGTTAATTACTGAATCATCCAAGACAGCTGGTTAATATGTAGGTGTGGCTAATAATATTTTTTAATTTGTACTATTGATGATGTATAATTTGATATTTGCATTGTTATATGTATAAAAGTTTTTTTTTGGACTAAGATACTAGTATTAGGCACACCTACATATAAACCAGTTGTCTTGGATGATTTAGTAATTAACACTAGTTTAAGAACACCTGTTTGAGAGTGCCTTGGAAGTATTTCATCTACATAACATGAAAAACTAAATCAGCTGGTATTTTTAAAACTCAAGATGGATTTAAAAGCCCTCTGATTAAAAAAACAAAACAAAAAAAAAAACAATTCAGGATAGCATAATCTGATATCGTGAACATAAATCACATTATCATGCTGTGTGTGTATAGGTGTTACTGCTGTGTCTTGCTTGTGCATTTGATCTGAATCAAAAGGGATCCAGCACTGTATAGCGCCACTGATGCACTGAAATCTAACAGCGCTGGTTACCTGCCACAGTGAATCGGTCCATATAGTTCAGCAGGTTGATGTAGCAGAGTACAGCCACAGTCAGTTTAGCCCTCTTATCAGACACTCCGCTGGGAGACTCCTCCTCCTCGGGCTGAGGTGATCCCACCCCATTGTCGGTAAGCCCCTCCCCCTCATTATAATCTGAGAAGAAGGGTGTGGTGTCTGCAGAAACATCCGTCCCTGACATCACTGCAGCAGAAAAACATTGAAGTTAATGAAGAGCAAAAAATGCCAGTGTAGAGTTCAAATCAACAGAAGGTCTTAGAAATGAGTTTTACATTTTATCAATTCACACATTCCCTGGAAATCAAAGCCATGACCTTGGCATTACCAGCACCTTTTTTGCACCTAGAGAATGAAATATTGCATGCACACAGATACAAAACTTCTCTAGAACATGGATGGTTTGGTCTACCACAATCAAAGATCCTTATGGGAAGCAAAACCAAAGACTGATTCACAGTTTCGGGTATTAAATGCTCAAGAGCAAAAGAAAAAAAAAAAAAAAGAACAGTCTATTACTGATTACACACAGACTATTGATCACATGCTAATCACATTCTCACATGAGGATGTACAGTGGGGTTCAAAAGTCTTTTAAAACCAAGCCAAAGTGCATCTAATTTGCATTTTTAAAATGAAAAAGCTTTTCCATAAATGATATTATCGTTACTTTGTTTAGAGTGAAAAACTGCAGACATAACGAATGCTTGACCACAAAGTAATGCAGAATCTGAATTTCTCTTGTTCGTTTGGTCACAATTTCCTTTTAAATGTATACAATTTTAAACATTTCTGGGTTTAAATTACATTTTAAACCTAGTTTTTAAACTTTTGATCCCCAGTGTTTATTTTTGTGTGAGATAATCCATTTAAAATATAGAAATAAAATCAGAATAATGCCAAAGAGTTCTTTGTTCTAAAGCACTGAAACCTTTTTTTTTTTTCTAGAATAGATTCTATGGAGACAGAAAGAATGAATTACATTTATAATCTAGTTTGTCAGGAGTTAAGAAACACATGGAGAGGGAAGTAGGCACATGCTCGTGATGTGAATTAATCTCACCACAATGTCACGTGAATAGTACAGTAACGAAGAAAAAAAACATTGAAAGCGAAATTACACTATGGGCTCGGAGAGTTCTGCATGCATGCACAATTTTAATAAATAATATATGAATGTAAATGTTTAGGTTTGATTAAAACAGTCATTAAGAGTTTCTGCATATCAATAAATTAATTTAACTGGCCAAACCTAAACAACTATGTGGGATAACATGTCAGAAGTATCCCTATCTATTTTCAGTAATCTATATCGTTTAACTCAGACTGTCGGTTGAATCTAACTAGAGAACCGGTTTTTGCTGACTGATGATAACATGTGATGTTTGATGTTGACCAATACTAGTCTATGTACAGACATACAGCTGGTTAAGCAACATATTCCACTGACACTGGTGCCAACAACAACAACAAAAAAAAGAAGCCATTGTATTTTTCTTTTTTAGATGTGGTTATTATGGAAAAGGCATGGAAAGCTCTCACGGTGGTATAACGTTATCCGTTTCCTCAACACTTGGAAGAGCATAACATTCATTCACAACTATAGAACAGCCTTTCATTTAAGATTGTTTACGGAGACATGCAAATCACGAAACCGATGGAAAAGAGCGATATGAACTTTGTTTACTGCTCCATAATCAGTCCTCGTATGTATAATGTTCCTGTTGTTTACCTGGAAAATTCAAAGCGAAGTCAGAGGCGTCCTCAAAGTTCCTCTTCCAGACGCTGTTGGGCTCCCTCTGAGTTGTCGAGACGTTTCAGAGCGCTATCTTTACCTTACCTCCTGTGTGGACATTTTTGAATCGCAGTGGAGGGTCTTGAGGAGAACTGTGCAACGGACCGACTGTGTTTTGTTGATGATGTACAAGCTCAGCAGGACGCCATATTGGAATGACGCAGTACTTCCGCTCCCTAATCATGTGAGCGCCCCTCCCCCTCATTCCGGGGAACACGTGATTTTCACCTCACTGCGCTGTTTTGACAGATAAAAATAACGTTAATTTAAAACCATAAGTGAAGAGTTTGTTCTGATTTGTGCACCTCACTGGCATTATATGCATGTGTTTTTACTTTGATTTTTATATACTTGTAATTCAGTGACTGTGTGGATGGTATGGCAGTTCTATAAATTTGTTTTGGATGGTCTAAAACTAACTTATTCTTCAGCACATTATGGAAATTAAAATTACTTTAATGAGACAACAGATGCTAAGTAATCACTAGTGAATCTGAGCCTTTCATTTGTCTCTACTTTTTGTGCTGATGAATGCTGGTGCTTTATCAGCTCAAACTAATTGTAAAGCAGTGATTAATTGTTTGAGCTGATTAATAACCTGAGTTCACTTAAGTGTGAAGTTAACATTCGCTGCATTCAATTTAGGCTGCAGCTGGGTCAGAAATCACCCTTGGGCCTCAGAAAGTGACAAAATACCCCACTTATCCTAATTTTCAGTGTAATCTGCCTATCTCAAGTTTGGTGCCAACATAGACATCACAGTATTTACAACCTGAGAGGCAAATGTTATCCTGTAGCAATTGGCATTGATTTGTTTTCATAGGTAACAGCTATAATTGTTCCAGTTGATAATTTATTACAGCTGCTTAATTAAATTGAATTACTTGACCATTGATTTGTTTTCATAGGTAACAGCTATAATTGTTCCAGTTAATAATTTAATACAGTTGATTAATTAAGTAGAATTATTTGACATAAATGTGCATGGTGTTGATTCATAAAATAAAAATAACATGCTCTGAACAGGATAAAAATGCCCCAGAAAACCAGCGCCAGGGAGCAAATATTGCCCTTTAGAAAACTGACACAAGTACTACATGCAACAAAAGCATCTATCAAATTGGTCATTTTATTATAATTCTTTCAATCAAGTAAACTCTTTATATTAAAAAAAAATTCTTAAATAAATCTGATGTATATACACATATACATGTAAAACTGACTTTATATTGTTTTTGCATGTCTCCAAACACGTCAAATGTGTATTACTCATGAAACCTTAAAAAAAATAAAAAACATTTCTGTGGTCTGTTTTAAGGGATGAGAAGGTCTAAAAATAAGTCTGACCTCCTCTACAAATCTTTTACTCCATCCTTATGAACCACAGAAACCATGTCATTTTACATGTTACATTGCATACAGAACATGGTTTCAAAAAAGTAGAGCATCAATATTTGAGGGCGTTTAGGCCCAGACTTCAATGACGTCACCGTCCTCCATGTCCAGGTCAGCTGGAGTCTGATTATATGAGACCCTTGACCCATCAAAGAGAAATTTGGCTTTCCGTCTAGCAATGACGCTCAATCCAGAGACATACTGAGACAGGATGGACCCTAGAGGAGCATTCTTTAAAAAAAAATAATAATAAAATAAATTAACAATAACAGTTGAGTACTAAATTAACTTCACAGAAACACAAGAACAACATCCAAAAAGATGTACAGTACACACCTTTTGTAGGGAATACTCCTGCACAGATGCTTTCTCTTTGCCTTGCAGTCGCACAGTAATGACATTACTTCTGTCGATCTCTTCTTGTTTATTCTCTGTTACTACACAATCTGGGAAAGACAGCAGAGACGAAAAGGAGTTGCATGAAGGCTGCAGGATTTTGTGTCATTTATAAAAATGTTTCCATGTACCATCATTTAACCACGTCAAAAACTCACAACAGGTCTGTCTTTAAAGGTTTATCAGTTAGCATTAAAAGCTCCATTCATTTCCCTGTGGAGAAAATGAATGGAGCTTTTACATCTGGAACCCGACTGGTGCGCTCTGTAAGTGCACTGTGAAGCATGCTAATGAATTTGGCTCAAAATCGCTACTGCTTTCTATTACCTATAATGTCAGCTATGCCGAGACCCAGCTCACTGACGGACGAGTGAATAGGGAGATCAATATCTTTCTTTAACAACAGAATTTGGCTGGGTCGGACATTGAGTTTGTTGGCCAACTGTTCCACAGCTTTACTCAAAGGAGCCGTCTGCAATCAAAAGGCACATACATGCATACAATAAAAGTCAAATTTAAAAACATTCATTTTCCAGTTTGACTAAAAAAGTAACTCTATTCATATAGTTTTTTCAACCAAAAAAATGCACCACTTATCGAGTGTCTTCATTCCACTTACAGACAGGATTGGGATTTTGTACAACTCTGTTCGACAGCGAAATTTTAGCGAAATTTCTCGCACAGAGTCTCTGTCCACAGTGTTTTGGGGACGTCGTTTATTTTTGCTGTCGGAAGAAATTATGATGATGTCATCGTCGTCGTCGTTCACAGGAGACGGAGAGTTTCTGTATTCAACCACAGGCTCCTGAGGCTCAGGCGAGAGACACACCAGAGAGCCAATCGCATCCAATTTCCTGTTGATTTCTCTAGGATAGAGATGAGAGAGAGAATGAGAGAATGTCAGATCTGCTTATCTCTGGCTAGCTGTTCATTACTTCTAATATAATATCTAATAATTCATTTCCATTTCCTAACATTGTTTGTCATGAGAGCATTAAAACACTAAAAACTGCATGAGAATTTCAATCTAAAAGAGAGATCATGAAATGTCTTATTATTTTATGAAATGTCTTATTATATTATTTCACTGACTGTATTTTTGGGTTTGCTCGTCTGCTCCGTTTCACTGGTGGACTACATGGTGGAGGAGGTGGAGAGGGGGAACGGAGGATCTGCCTATAGGGAGGTGAGGAAGATGACGGTTTAGATCAGGGGTCAACACACTCGGTCCTGGAGAGCCGGTGTCCTGCAGAGTTCAGCTCCAACTTGCCTCAACACACAAGTATACCAAGCAAGACTTTGATTAGCTGGTTCAGGTGTGTTTGATTAGGGTTGGAGCTAAACTCTGCAGGACAGCGGCACTCCAGGAACAAGTTTGGTGACCCCTGGTCAGATGATTAATTGGTCTGTCAAGGAGCTATTTTTGAGGCATATGTCACAAAAACAAATAACATTGATCATGGGTGCATAATGATGCACTTTTTATATATCAAGGTGAAACAAAGTCAGCCTGTTTACTTACTGAGCTTCAGTCTGTTCTGGCTCCTCCTCTGAGCCACTCAGATCAATGCTGATTGGCCGTCTCTCTGTGCGAGGAGGGGAAGGAGACCACAGAGGACCACCCTTTTCCTCATCTGATACAATAAATGAAAACTATGAGGATGGCGTGGATTAATCCCACTCAAAAATATCTATAATAAAGAGCGATGAGAAACCCTCGCTCACAGGAAGCAAAAATTACATAAAGGCCAGATATACACTGTTATCATTTAAAAGTTTGGGGTTGGAACATTTTCAAATGTTTTTAAAGGATATGCTCATTAAGCGTGTCTTTATCCGATTAGAAAATACAGTAAAAACTAATTTTTTAAAAATCCAAAGATTTATTTGACAGATTTTTTCATCATGAATGTCTTTATGGTCACTTATTTAATGCATCCTTGCTGAATACATTTTTTTTTTAAAAACACACATCTAAAATAAAATGTTAGCATATAAATAAAAATGTATATCATACCTGTGAGAGTGGTGTGTTTGAAGGTTATTGGCTTCAGATTTAAGGAGCTGTTAACCTAAAACACAATAATGTAACATCTGAATCATCTTTATGCATATGTTTGCACATTGCAATACATCTATCCCCATGCATTTAGATTACAGATATATTATCAAACATGTGGGAAAGGTCATGAAGTATATTCTTTTCAGTCAGGAAGGTCTTTTAAGTCAAGCAGGCGAGATCTAATCACCTTGTTGGAGTAAACAGGTACTGTTGTGATGGAGGAAGCGTTGAGGATGCGTCGGCGTTTATGGGGTTGTTTTGGAGGGTCTGATACAGTTACACCCCCCTCACTGTCTGCTACCTGAAATAAGTAAAAAGCCAACAAATTTCCCGTATTGTCTCATGGATTTAAACTGAAATTATATTTGTAAAATACATTTAGGTAATAGTTAGCTGTCTAGCTTGTCAATCGCAACTTAAGCAGAATTGCAATTTTTTTTTTACTGACGGATAGATCACAACACAAATCGTTAGGTAAATGACTAAAACCATGATTAAACGACTATTAACTCCAATTGAGAAGAGTAAAATGACTGTTATTGTTTTGTTTTGTTTATTGATCAATGTAAACACACGTGCAATCGTAACGTTATTCAATTTTAAACTGGCGCTCTGTGAGTTACCGCAAACTTGGGGGTAACGTTATAACTAGCACATTTTGGATAAAAGCGTCTGCAAAATGACTAAATGTAAATGTAAATGTAATTTACTTGAACAAAAGCACTTTTTCTGTTGTTGTTCATTAATCGACGACAACTGATTAGCCAGCATGCTATTGCACAATAGGGCAGTTATAGATAACGTAACAGATATTCAGGATTGTTTTCTGACGATAACTACTCAAACGTCGTGTCCATGTAAAATGTACAGACTTACAGTAACGTTAGCAATAACTCTTTAAACTTAACACTGTATAACTGTTATAAACGAGATCTCACCATTTCAGCCATGTTTCGTTTCCGCGCGTGCTCTCGGTGAGGGCGTGACGTCACGTAACAAAGGCACGCTCACGGAATACTTTATTATTCAAACAACAACAACAACAAAAAAAACCCCGTTATTATTCCATCGATTCTTACTTGATGAGGTTAATGTTGTAGTAGTGAAACGTGAATTTTTCCTAGGCAAAGATAATTTATATAACTATTTTAAAAAGAAAACAGAAGAGATATTACTAATAACAGAAAAAAGGTCTACAGGTGCATCTCAAAAAACATTTTTGCTAACTTATTTCAAAAAGTGAAACTTTAATATATTTTAGATTAATTACATGTAAAGTAAAATATTTCAAAAGTGTTTTTTGTTGTTGTTTTAATCAGAGGCGGACAAAGTAAACAACTCCATTACTCGAGGTGAAAGTACAGATACTGCTGGTCAAATATTACTCCATTACAACAAGTAAAAGTTGTAAAGACAGATTTTTACTTAAGTACTTTTACTTAAGTGCTTTTAAAAGTACTTACATACAAAAAGTTTAAAAAAAAAATTATGTCAATGCACTGTTTTATTATTGTTGTAGGTAATACTTGCAATACCTTTGAAGCAACTGACAATACATTACACCTGCTGAATACACTGACTAGCTTGTAGTATCTTTGGAATAGAGAGCTTTTAGAATGTTAAAAACCTATGGGGTAAAAAACTAAACAAAAAAATGATTTAAAGGGCATATTCCAGGTTAGAGACTCCTGTGAGTCGATGTATAGAAAAATAATGTAGGAACTAGATTTTCTTTAAAATATACTTTAAAATACACTATTAAGGCTTCTAGTGTCGTTTTTGTGAGAGAATTTTACTTCCGCATCTGAAAACCCGCCAAAACCGGAAGTGACGTAACGAGAGGGAGAGCGGTCCATGTTAACCACAGGAAAACAGTGGATCGCAATGACAGTTCGGACGCTGAGGAAATTTTAAATGTTTATTTACACTTATGTGACGGACCACAGATAAAATTATGAGCCTGTTATGCAGCCAAGAGAGCAGGGACAGGTCAGGATTAGACAGAACAACGGTCAGAGGAGACAGATTGAGTTGATGTGTGAGGAGAACAGCAGGTGTCTTGGTGAGACCAGTGTTAGCTAACGATATGTAATCAGACAATAGCAAAACTAGTATTGGTCATCTATGAGTATTGATACTTACCAGCAACATAAACTAATAAGCGTTGATCAGGCGTGTCAAGTTCGTTAATATCCGACACTAACGTTAAGTGATATAGCGGTGTCTCATCACTGCAGGAGAGAGAGAGATAAACACGTTTTTGTTTCATTAAGTGTTTGTGTGGTAAATGCAAGGCCATGGTCACAGCTGAGGAAAGTCAGTGCTGCAGGGAGTTAAATACATACTGGGCTTTAGTGGAGAATGTGACCCCCACACTTGATGTGTAGTGTCCGACTCTGCACCCAGGCTTTGAGGCTTGCTGTCTGAACCCATATATGCTACAGCTAACCTATATACACTTCAGACAGGAGCATGGACCTCTCCAGGCCAGCAGACATTAGTGTGTTTAGGGCAGAGATCATTTATTACTCTGAGCTAAATACTTGTATGTATAAATACATAGTATATTAAAGATTTTAAAACCATTGTAAAACCATCTGAATAATTGTGTCTTCTTCAATTACAAGTTGCCTATATTTAAGTAGGTCACAACTACCTGTAAGTCACACTTTTTGATGCCATTGGTATAAGACAGTCAATATTGACAGCATACAGACAAGTTGTCCGCTGGGCCTGTGGTGCTCTGAGCAGCCCTTACCTGCATGTGTTGAGTCAGACATTAGAAGACAGTTTACAGAGGAAGGAGGACTTTATAAAGGTTTTGAATGGCCCCATTTTGTTGACCATCAATAAAAAATAATCACAATCACAAATTGTCTTATTGTATAAAAACTTGTTTATGAAGTTTACATTAGATATATATCAAGCAGATCTGCATTAATGGTTAATTCAATTCAGTTTTATTTATACAGCACTAAATCATAAATGTTATTGCATAGCACTGTTAATACCCAATTAAAAACACAACATTGCAACTGTTAATTAACATACATATACATATACATATATATGTGTGTGCACCAAACATATACTAACGAAAGAAAAATATACCATCGAACCCATTTAAAAACATTTAACAATCTTTCAGTCTGGGTATCATCTGGGTATCGTTGTTTGAAGCAGATGCATTAAGTCTCTTCAGCTGCACAAACGCACCGAGGCTCGGAAGATACCGTCCTATTTCTTGTCAGGAAACCTTGTGGACTCGATGTCCTGACAGGCTGGAGTTTGTGCAACCTCCACAAACACAATAATTTACCATGACGATGATAAACCGAAAAAATTAAGTACCCAAAACACACTGACTCGCGCCCGCTCCACTGAACACCAGCAGCGCGCGGCACACGACTCCCTCTCGTGACGTAATATGACGCGATGTTGAAAAAAAAAGCGCTTTTTCAGAACGGTCAAGGAATGCGTCACTTTTTCTTCTAAATTTGTGCCCTCATGCCTTGTAAAACATTTTCAAACCCTGCAATAACGGTTCATATGATATTTTCATATAAGGTTATATATTCATTTGAAAAAATTTTTTAACCTGCAATATGCACTTTAACACCCTTACACACCCCCACAAAAAGCAGGATGGTAGTGATTTCACACAGCTCTGACTGTGTGTGCACACATCTATGTGTAGCCATTCATCCACATTTGAACAGAGTGGAAAGTGAAATCCTGTAAATACAGAGTGATAAGGAAGAGAAAAAATCAAACCTGCTTTAAAACCCAGCAACACAACTGTAGCTGTATAACTTTACAACAGCAACACTGCTTTAACAAAAAAAGCGAAACAGCAAGACTTATTTGACATCAACCCATAAGAACCCGGACCAATTTCTACTTATAGGAAAATTATGGGGCATATAAAACAGACCAAATGGACCACTTATAACATGTTTCTGCAGTTGTTTTTAAAATAAAACCCCTCCTTCTGAAAGACCTGTAATGTTACACATATGACACATTGGGCGTTTATGATAAATTTTTCATTTTACATATATGTTTTTTTTTTGCTAAATAACAGTTTTTTTTCTATTTATTTGCTTTTCCACAACATATATCAAAATGATTACTTTTCTGGGAAGATAAAATAAAAATATTTTCCATAAGTAGTACAGTTTTTGCATTTTATTTGCTTTGCCACAACATATTTCAAAACCACATAACTGTGACCATTGCATTTTTCAACAACTCTTTTAAAATTCTACCTTTTCAGGTATATGGTTTAACCAGAAATACATTTTTAGATTTTTTTTTTTTTTCACAGCTTGAAAATGTGTAAACTGAATAAAAATAAATAACTACCTCACACTGAAGGTCAACATGTTAAACATGCGTGTAGATTTGTTAAAATATGCTTTGAAATGAGCAGCAAAAAACATATAACACTAAAATAACTGAATCAGCTAAATTAAATGAGCAGCTCATTACCATTTTTCTTAATCACAATTCCACCTACTTTTTATAAGGTTAAGAGCCCGATGTGACATATGTCACCACAATATCTTTGTAACTTGTTTTATATCAATTTGTTCAAGAAATGTATTAAAATCAGGTTAAGAGTAATCTAGGATATGTTATTAAAACATTATAATTGTTGCATGGGTTGAAACATACCTTTAGTAACAAAAACAAGCATTTTTAAAAATTGCTGACACTGTATCATGTGCTAAACAGACAGGACACCATTTTGGCAACAATAAATGCACACATTATTTACATTCATTATATGTCACTTAGGGACTTCCTGAATTGAAAGTGAGGGATAATGCTTTAAAAAGACCAGATAGTCACAAGTGTTTGTGAAACCCGCGTCACCATGGGTTCTTACAAAAATGTAAAAAATGCTGTCTAATCGCTCTCGCAGTACTTGGATGTCACACACAGAACGGTCTGTGCAGTGCTGCTTCAAGTCCAACACCTATATTGTGTTTTATTAGGAGACGCACAACAGTTATTCTGTGGCTTTATAGGTAATATTTTCATGTACACAGTTTAGCAAAATCAGACAATATTGTCTCTAATATATACCACATTATTAACTTCTTCTTATTAAATTGTTGTAAATAAATATCACATTTGCAAATGGTCAGTGTTCAAAAAATGCTTGGAAATCATTTCATGTAGCCTTACAAGAGTGATTACTGATAAACTGTCTGAAAAAAAGAAAGTCACGTTTTGGAGAAGAAAAAGTAACGACTTTCTACTTCGAGGACCTTGATAGAAATGTAGTGGAGTGAAAAGTACAATACTTGTCTTTCAAATGTAGTGAAGTTAAAGTCATAAGTTTCCATTAAAAATAACACTAAAGTAAAGTACAGATACTCAAAAAGTGTACTTAAGTACAATTCTCAAGTAAATGTACTTGGTTACTGTCAGCTCATGAAAGTCAAAAATCCAGCATCTCAAAATATTAGAATATTTACATTTGAGTTTGAATAAATGACCATCCCTACAGTATACATTCTGGGTATCTCTTGTTCTTTGAAACCACAATAATGGGGAAGACTGCTGACTTGGCAATGCTCCAGAAGACGAACATTGACACCCTCCACAAAGAGGGTAAGTCACAGAAGGTCATTACTGAAAGGTGTGGCTGTTTACAGAGTGCTGTATCAAAGCATATTAAATGCAAAGTTGACTGGAAGGAAGGATTTGGGAAGGAAAAGGTGCACAAGCAACAGGGATGACTGCAAGCTTGAGAATACAGTCAAGCAAAGCTGATTCAAACACTTGGGAGAGCTTCACAAGGAGTGGATTGAAGCTGGAGTCAGTGCATCAAGAGTCACCACACTCAGACGTCTTCAGGAAAAGGGCTACCAAGCCACTTCTGAAACAGAAACAACGTCAGAAGCATCTTACCTGGGCTGTGGAGAAAAAGAACTGGACTGTTGCTCAGTGGTCCTCTTTTCAGATAAAAGCAAATTTGCATTTCATTTGGAAATCAAGGTCTGGAGTCTGGAGGAAGACTGGTGTTTACAGTTAAAACCCAAGGACCAGGTATGATGAGTGAAGACCAGGAGTCAGAGATGCAATCAACTGAAGAAAAATTAACTGAAGAAAGTAGTTTGCAGTTTCATTCGGCTTTCGATGGAGTTCGTAGGCCGCTCTGCGTACATGTTCTGGCAATGCATAGGTAAAACGGATTCTGATTGGTCAGACTGTAGAAAAACAAGCAAAATCTTAACAGATGTACATAAAGTTAATAAAGCATATCTCCAAAGGTTGTTTAGATGACAAGTGATTAAAGGTCACACGTAACGTTCTTCTCCAAAGACGTACATCTGCCACCCAGACACCAGGGTGACGGAAGATACCCGTATGGTCTTTACTCATGGGTGCTGTTTGTGAATTTCCCTGAAGACTGGTAGCAGCTGGTCCTGCACAGACAGATAACAACACACATACATAGAGAGACACTGATCTCCATCAAGGTCGTGTAGCTACGTTATTACTCTTATCAGGTACTCTTCCCAAAATACACAGTCAGTGAGTCTCTTTCTTGAGAGAGAAAGGGAGAGAAGACAGACCATATTTAGCTTATTCTTTTACATACAGACATATAAAACAACCTAAATGTTCGGGTACACGTTGGTCACATAGGCAAGAGGCCCCAATGACCTCTATGGCTGAGGCAGTCAGTGACCTGTTGAACCGGAGAAGAGAAAGCAGTTCACATATGGAGAGGCCCGCTTCTTCACATCAAAGGGACACAGACACATTCCAACATCAGTATACATACATTTCTTTGTTTTTACTACTAATACATGGTAACTAATAACTTTATTCAATCAACTACAATCTATGAGGTTAAATACTGATTAATAACTTGATTAATAATCACACAAGAAATATTATAATTAAGAAGGCCATTGTAGATCGGCATCCACTCCTTCACTGGAGAGTCCAGGGTGAAGTTTCCGAAGTCAGTGATGATTTGGGGTGCCGTGACGTCTGCTGGTGTTGGGCCATTGTGTTTTATCAAGTCCAAAGTCAATGCAGCCGTCTACCAGGAGATTTTGGAGCACTTTATGCTTCCATCTGCTGACAAGCTTTATGGAGATGCTGATTTCCTTTTTCAGCAGGACTTTAGCACCTGCCCACAGTGACAAAACCACTTCCAAGTGCTTTGCTGACCATGATATTACTGTACTTGATTGACCAGCCAACATGCCTGACCTGAACCCCATATGGGCTCTATGGGATATTTTCAAGAGAAAGATAAGAAACAGTTGATTCAACAATCCAGACGAGATGAAGGCTCAATAGTGCCTCCGCAGAGCCACAGGCTGATCGCTTCCATGCCACACCTCACTGATGCTGGAGTTTGTGCTAAAGGAGCCCCGACCAAGTATCGAGTGCACAAGTGAACATACTTTAAAGAACTTGAACTTTTCTGTTTTGCAAATCCTTTTTTTTTTTTAGGAAATATTCTAATATTTTGAGATACTTTTTGACTTTCATGAGCTGTAAGCTTTAATCATCAAAATTAAAACTAAAAAACTTTTGAAATGTTTTACTTTACATGTAATAAATCTAGAATATATGAAAGTTTCACTTTTTGAAATAAGTTCCCAAAAAATAAAAAACCTTTTCACGATATTCAAATTTTTTGAGATGCACCTATAGAAGGGGTGGTGTAATGTTCATCTTTCAAGATTTAATTTCTCTCAAGATCAAGGATGGAATTAAATATTCAAGATGAATATAAAAAAAAAACTAAAAGAATTTGCCATTAAAAAATAAAATAAAATAATTGACCATGTAGTTCTGAATAACTGTGGTGGTTATTCAGCCCTTTACAAGATCAATTTTTTTAAACATTTAAAACATGTACTATTTGGCCTTTACAAAATACAGACAATATTTGACATTTGTGTACCTTTAATTCACATATAAAGGGTTTATTACCTTAGCCCAATTCACCTGCAGTTGGTCTCCTTGCATTCGGATTCACAAAAACATCATACAAAAGATGCAGTATAAAATATACCAATACTATGTACATGGTAACAGAAAATGGGGAAAAAGCACATAAAAACAGAGTCGATGCACAATATCCTGTTTTCAATCACAACAATCATGCAGGATCTTTTTGCAAATAATGTCCCATATTGTATTTTTCTGTCACTTCTTTTTGTTCTCCTTGCAGGCCACTACATATCGCTGAGCGACGTTGAGAGGCGGAGAATAGCCATCAGCATAAGATGTATCCTCAAACAGAACCGAGTAGTCATCCTGGGGCTGGAAAACACATAAGATGTATCAAATTATAGGTAAATTATTCTTCTACTCATATATACCTGGTCTAGTGATGCAACAAAATCCATAATAAAAAAATATTCTAACAAGGGTTTCGAAGGCTTTAGAAAAGCACTGCTACAAACCTCCCTGTAGCATCAATAAGAGTGATAACAAACCTTCAACACTTCAAGTATCTCTGAAGCCTCTTATCACTTCAATCAGTGTTTTAACTCATTCTTGTTGGGCTCACCCGATGTGGCGGCGTGTGGATCAGAGCTCTGTAAAAGCACGTGGTCTGTGGATAGAGGGCCAGCACCAGCTGATCCTTACTGAACAGGGCCTCTGGGTCGGTCTCTGGGTTTGCTTTCCACTGTGGAAGAGGAATTATTCTTCTCCGACTCAACGTGTGTCTCCTGAATAAGTGAAAAAATTAGATCATTTGAGTAAAGCACTCCTGGAATTACACTAATGTTCAAAAGTTTGGAGTTAATAAGTAAAATACTAACATCGTGAAATATTATTACAATAACTGTAATATGTTTATTATTCCTGTGATGGTCATTACTCCAGTCTTCAGTGTCACATGATGCTTCAGAAATCATTCTAATATGCTCAAGAAACATTTCTTATTATTATCAATGTTGAAAATAGTTATGCTGCTCAATATTTTTGTGGTAACAGTGATATATTTTTTCCAGGAACTTTAATGAGTAGAAAAATCAAAATATCTACATTTACATTAAGTATAAATATTTTGTAACATTATAAAATGCAACGTATAAATGTCACAGCTGAACAATTTAATGCATCCTTTCTGAAAAAAAAAACTTTTGAACAGTGTTATAATTCATACGAGGGTGAAAATCATGAATAATGGATCTGTACTTACTCTTTACCCTCTTCATCAATGTCATCCACTTCATACCTGATCAACAAATATCATCATGATGTTACATTTTACACAATTGGGTTTAAAAGCTAAAACTAAGTAAACAAATAGCTCCATTGCTGAGCTCAGCTGGTAGATGATTACTTGTTGGTGGAGTGATTGTAGCTGACAACTTCCGCAAGAATCCACTGCTCATCACCATCCACGGCCTTCACGCGCGCCGCCACCTTGTCACCCTGTTTAGCCACATAGTCACTGCTTGCTGGTATAGCGCCACACAGTGGTGGTGGACTGAGGGAGTAAGACAGGTACGGATTAGTGAAATGTAACAATTTTGACTCATTATTCACCGACTAAATAAGCATTTCTAAAATGAAGAAAGTATAATGTAGGAGACTCTGAATACCTCTCCCCAGGTTTGCCGATCCAGAGAGGAAGTGTCATGGCTGACTGTTGTAACAGGGTCATCAGGACCCCTCTGCGCATGGTCTTCCTGGGTGGGTCGGTGTCACTGTACACTCCTGCCATCCTGGCAGCTGCAAAAAGGGAAGGGTTTGATTAGCTTCCACATTTGTCCAAATACATGCAGATGAACATGTTTACAAACTAATATCCAAGACTTACCAATCCGTCTCTCCTCCAAAAGAGATTTAATTTCTGCAATCTTGTCAAGCGCCCGGCGAAGTATACTGTGGGAGGGATGCATATAAATCTGATTAATTACTGCTGTAAAGCCTGACATATTAAGTAATGGTTAGAAAAATGCAATTTCTTAAAATGGAACCGTTATTGAACCTTTGGGGACAAAACACATTTTGAGTATATTTGATACATCAGGCTTTTTTGGCTTATTTAGTATAACATAGAATATGGAAGAATATGGAGCTCATACCCAAGGAATAGAAAAAAAAACATCCTTTTTTTTTTTCAGAGGCCCATAGTGAACCAAAATAAGTGATTTGGTGCAGTTTTTATATGTCCAAAAAGTAAGATGAAATTCTGATAGCTTGTAATGTAAAGCAATGAGATTTTTATAACAGTATAGCAGATTACTTGCATAAAATGCCTATAAATATCAGATTTAACTCTATATTTCTGGTCTGCAGTTTTTATTGTGGGTGACAAAACATACAATGCAATGCAATGCAATAATGATTAGGATATGTACAAATAATTTTTCCTCAAAATCCTGATGTATCACATATTAGCATGACTTTTGTAAAACAAAAAAACAAAACAAAAGGATGTAAGGATAATAACATAAATCGAAGTTGCTTCAATCCAGTAAGTGTTCATCTTGCAATATTGCTAACAATATAAAAAAGTTAATCTTTTAAAAGTTTATTTTATAAAAATCAGTAACGATTTCACAGAAAAAGGACTTGTGTACCACGACCTGATGGTAGACATTTATGGAATTGCAATAAAATAACTTTTACATGCTAAAGGTTTTGATCTTTTTGATCATTTAGAAATTTATGCATCAACTATGATGCAGTAGGCTTTATAGGATTAATAATATTCAACAAGTCTGTCTTTCTAGTCAGCACACATCTGGGAGCCTTGGGCAAAAATTCCACAAGATGGGGCTATACAACCACAAGATGTTCAAGATCTTCCAGATTTATTTGTAAAAAGAAAACAAAATAGTCAACAATGAAAAGAATAATGTCAAGAACAGATCATTTAGTGAATCATCTTTTATAATAAGTATTTTTTTAAACTGAAGCTGCATCCTTTGCATTGATGTAAGGAGGTGCAAAGGGAAGCCAAAATGCAGCAACTTTCACATCAACTTACCCACATTCAGCCTCAGCATCAGCTTTAGCTGTAGTGTAAAGACCCCTCAGTTTTGTCCGATAATATGGAGAAGCTGAGGAAGATATAAGCAGATTTAATGTGGAACCGAAATGTCAGACAAGAAATTAAATTCAGAAATACAAGAGAGATCTAGTTTGACAACATTGAACATTATTCTCTTAATGCAATTAATTATTACAATTACTTAAGGTAACATTAATGTGACTTGTTCTCATTGTAAACAATGCAATAGGAATTCATGTCTTACTCTTATTTTCTGTTTGCATTCTTTCATGTGTTTTCTGGATGTTCAGAAGGTTGTGTTCACTTCTTGATCGCTCTTCCTGTGTATTTAAGAGAGATCAGGGTATAAACACCGGATGGGGGTAAAGTGTACAAAAAGGAGGTCTTTCCCAAAGCACATGAACTGAAGCTACAGTGATCATGCATGGGACAACAGAGCAGTGCTCACCTGAGTTTGCTTAATGAGCTGATGCAACTCATTCAGCAACTCTGCGATTTTGGTGTCTGCTGACACTAAAGCCATTGTACCTGCAAGAACAAAAAAACGTTATTTCGGTTAGCTTTAACCAGAATTATTAAGACTGGAGTTAAAATGTACATGTAAAATAACCCTTAAGAAGACATATAAATATTAAAGAAATTAAATTAAACGGCACCACTAACATTGCACAAAACTAAAGTAATAGTGCCATAATGCAATAATTCTAATAACAATGCATTTAGGTTTAGATGTTATTTATGTAGCTCAAATCCACAAACACAACAGAGCGCCATTGACTGGATGGAGCTCAGATCACACCCTCCGCGCGCGCAGATAAGCGAGAAAAGCGTGAATCTCACCTTCAAACCCACAGTTCCGCGACGCTCTCCAGATACACCTTATGCATTAGTACACGAACTATGAACGAAAAACATTTATTTATTACAGTTTCGCTTTCCTCAATGAATTTTAGGATTTGTTTTCCCTTTGCATTGATTGGCTAGCTTTCGAGCTAGGCCTCGTACGGACACACTGAAGGGACAAACTTCATGGCATGTTTTCAAAACGCCTTGTTGAGGAAGAAATGTTGGGGACTTTGTTATCAGTCTTTTAGAGAGATAAATCACTAACACCGATGGTTTAAATTATGCACCTCTTTCTAAAACATATCATACTCTTGTAGTATGATATATTGCCACTATATGACATTTAGGAAATATTATGCTGTATAATCAAAAGATAACCATAGATGCAATGTGCTCCAAAACACAGAATCATCACGAGTTATCTTTATCATTATCATCACTATCACCATACTAACCTACATATTTAGTTAGATAGGTGTATTAAGGGTTATGCTTAGGGTGCATAAATATCTGTCATTGGGTTGTTTTTGGAGTTGTTCTTGATTTTAAAATGTTGTTTTCATAGGCTATTAAAATGTATTTTAAACATATTTGATATTTACTATTGTCATTATTATGTCACATTAATTTATTTATAGCTATTGTGCATTTTTTATTCATTTTTGTGTTTAGAAAAAAGGCCCTATCTCAACTGTGTTTATTTCAAGAACCTTTTATGTGTAAATTGGTTTCGTGGAGGGTTCAAATTCTTTGTTTCTTGCTTAGCTGGTGCTATTTATATTTTAATACCCAAACCAAATTTGACAAAGTTCTATAATGATAAAATGAAAGCAAAAGGGCCCAAGTTTAAATGCATGGCACATAAAGAGACCATATGGGTGGAAAAGCAACGATGAAATAAAAGAGACAGTAGATCATTCAGAAAGTAATAAGCCTTCATATATCTGACCTGAACTCTACTGTGTCCAAAGGCTGTGAATGATGAGATAATATGGAGTTAATTTTCAACAGAGACACTAGTCAGGCCATTGTGAAAAACAAAACAGACAGACGGCGATAAGCTGTGGTTTATCTAGCAATGAAATCCTGATCTGGGCAAGAAGTATGGTGAAAAGCAGAGAGATTTGTTATGTTTTCATAGCTGAATGCATATTGGCTCAGCCAATAACTTTGTAAATATTTACTGTACAGAACACCTCACTCTCACATGATATCAGTTTGAAAGCCAAAGCAAACAGTCAAGGCTAAAGAGGGTAAGGAAAAGAGAAGAATTTTTACCAAAACAGAGCATAAAATTAAAGAGATCAGGGAGAAGAACGGTTTTGTTTTATTTGAGAAAACATAGAATCAACACAGATGAAGAACTAGAGCACTATGGTTAGAGAGCTACAGATAAAAAGAGAAAAAAAAACACTGTAGTACAGTGTGTTCTACTCATGTGCTACCTCAGGACTGTTTATGGCTCTGGAAGAAGAACTACATTCTGTAATCTCTATAACCTCCCTCATTTATCACGTACACAAGACTACGTCGTGGAATATTTGAGTGCAGTAGAAAAACTGAATCTCTTGTGCTCTTACTCTGTCATTACAACAGCACAGAACCACAGCAGTCTAACTGTAAACTCCATCACCTAAAAATATCCAAAGCAGTCATCGTACAAACCTCTGCCAAATTCCATTGTAATGAGTAGAGAACTTTATGGCCATATGTGCTTGTACAATGGAGTGCAAAATGAGAGCATGCAGAGAAAAAAAGTAAAACAATAAATACATTACACAGATAAACTTCTTATTAATAGACAAGAGAGATTATAAAAATATATAAAAATGGTGTAGAACTTGAAACAATTTCACTCAGAAATTGCTAGTAATGATTACAAGCAACAGCAAATAAACAAATAATTATAAAGAAATAACATTTTGAAGTTAAAATACTAAAATAATCAATCTTGTAAAATATCTGGGTGAATTTGGGTAAATTGCTTTTTAAGACTGAATTTATTTGATCAAAAATTGTTTTACAGTTCCTAAGAAATATTATTGCAATCTAAAATAACTGTTTTCAAATGTTCATGTGTTTCAAAATGTATAATCTATTCCTGTAGTGAATTTTCAGCAGCCATTATTCACGATTCTTTGATGAATAGAACATTTAAACGTATTACTTCCTTTTGAATGGCTTTCAATTGGAAAAGATGCTTTTTGCCTTCAGAATCTTGTGAATGTATCAGCAGGGACTAACAGGGCCATGCTAACTAGCAGAAAACCTTGAACATGTCCTTTAAAAATGTTATTTAGTCTATGAACTGCAATAAGTGGAAGCTTTCATCTGCTAGTCTTTGCTTTGATGGTGCAATAATGACTGCCCGCCGGCAAGGAACAAAACAGCTTGTGGCCGGACTGCAGTGAATCTTGAATGATGGATTGGGCTTCGCTTTGCCAGTGGAGGATGTGGATTTTGCCAGTTGTGGCAGACTGCATCGTATGATCCTCTATGCTGATGACAGTAGCCACCATAGTGCATTTTGTCATGCTTGGTTTCACACACATTTGATGAGTCTTTACAGCTATTAGGCACGCAAGCAGCACTGACACAGAATTAACTGAATTAGAATGGATAAGACATTGTGAACGTAGCCAAACTCACACTACAATAAAAACAAAAGGCATTTCTTCTGCTAGTTTTCCCAGCAGGTGCAATTCAGAGACAATCTCCTATAATAGTCGGTCAAATAATGCACAGTACCCTGTTTTGACAAACTAATCGTCCGGAGTAGATCTCCAACCGTGCATAAGCAAACCTTTTAGTCTGAAAATAGACATTCTCACAAAAGGCTATTGAAATGAGTCTCTCTAAAGACAATATTTTCTTTAAAATAGAGGAGGTTAGTGGGTTACAGTCCACAGAGGGACGTGAGAAGTCTCAACGCTAGGTCAGGTGTAAATAAGAGCGGGAGACAAACATTAACTAAATTAATCTAATCTTTATCAGATATAAGTAAACACACTCAGACTGAGGGAGAAAGAGAGTTAGCTAATGAAAACAGAAATACTAGGCTAATTGAAATGTTTAAAATGTGTTGTTTTGTCTTCCTGAAATGAAAAAAGAACAGCATGAACAGACAGTTAGGCCTAAGTTTTGAGATCCATATCAAGTGAAAATACGAGACAAAAGTGCAAGCCAAAACAAAAACAATGTCATCTGCTCTGAAGGACATCCTGTCTGGCAGTAGGTGAGGTCTGCTGATAAAACATTAACTCACACATCTGATGCAACCTTCCTTGTGGTCGTGTTGACCCATCCACAGGCGGGGAGCTGAGCAACCAAAGGCGGGGCGACGTCTTTAAAAGCAGGCAACTTACAGGCTTGTAAACAACGCTGAACCAAAGACACGAAAGAAGACTTCTAGAGACACATCTTTAACTGAACATCGCATATTTTTTTGCACAACTTCTGCTCGTGTTTATCCATAAATTTCGCTAATCGCTGACAAAATGAGCAACCACGTCGAGGTGAAAAACATTGAGCCGACCACTTTTGAGGACCGCTACTACGATGAATATGAATATTATAACTTAACAGACCGCTATACCGGTAAGTTTTAAAACGCTTTATTATTATTATTATTTGTTTTTTTAAAAGTAAAGTATTTTTGAGAGTTGTGTAGCTAACGTACAGTGTTGCCATGACGGCTTTTTATTTATTTAAAAAAGTTTTTGTATTTTTTTTTTTTTTTTGTGGATTTGGCAACACTAATTACTTTTTAAAGAGCTTTCGTTCATTATCGGCGTTCTCCATAATGTCTAGTTAGCCTACTGACATGTCCCCCCCCCCCTGTGTTGACTACAGAGTGCGCTAGTCGCAAGGGCAGGACGAAGAAGGAGGCGAGCTGTAACACGAACAAACCCAACCCTGCGGGACACGAGCGCAAAATAGTGGAGAAGCTCCAGAATGCTGAGAAGAAGTCCAAAGAGTGACACAGAAGAGGTGTGTGAAACCCCTTATCTTTCCAGATTCACATTTGAGAGGAAAACATGTTAATTGAACAATCACGTTCGTCTTGTAGATTGAAGCGGACGGCTATTACTGGCAACCGACCACAGGTGTCTCTGCGGGAAACGGGCGCTGAGCTGCAGCGGGATCCGCCTCGGGACGAGAGGAGCGGGCCGGTGCCTCGGGAAGCGCTGAGTTTTGTCAGAGACACACCGCTCTTGTGTATGAGATGGACCCTGCAGAAGGAGCACCTGTTCAGAGGAACCGATATGCTTGTGATGTTGAATGTATGTTTTAAACGATAGGTTTGACCACGTTTGGTGTTTTGGTACTACATTTTTAAAAGTTCTTTTAATAAAGACCACTTTTTTTCCATTAAAGAGTTCTGAGTTCTTTGACACCCTCCACTGACTTTTACTTTAAATGAGTTTTAAATCACAAATACACTACATATCCATTTTTTTTATAATAATAATAAAAAAAAACATTACATGAACTGAACAGCATTTATCAAATTATAAAAATAGTTAATTTAGAAAATGTAATAATAGTTTTTTGTTTGTGGCATGCTGTGGGATTTAAACATTTACACATTTAACTAAATCGACTTTGTTTTCTGATTGATGCACAATAATGTAAATTATTGAGTGGCAGATTTATGAAATGTTTAGATTATAATCTCCCATACCTCCTAAAGTTTTTGGTGCATCAAAGTGTATTTCAAAGTGGTACGAAGTGCTCCAAATGACCCAGTAAACTGCTAAATCTATTTGTGACCCTGGACCACAAAACCAGTTATAAGGGTCAATTTTTTGAAATTGAGATTTATAAATCATTTGAAAGCTTAATAAATAAATGATATATGGTTTGTTATGATCGGACAATATTTGGCTGAGATACAACTATTTGAAAATCTGGAATCTGCGGGTGCAAAAACATCAAAATATTGAGAAAATCGCCTTTAAAGTTGTCCAAATGAAGTTCTTAGCAATGCATATTACTAATCAAAAATTAAGTTTTGATATATTTATGGCAGGAGATTTACAAAATATCTTCATGGAACATGATTTTTACTTAATATGCTAATTATTTTTGGCATAAAAGAAAAATATATAATTTTGACCCATACAATGTATTGTTGGCTATTTGCTACAAATATACCAGTGCTACTTAAGACTGGTTTTGTGGTCCAGGGTCACATTTAGTCTGTTATGTGTTTGACATTAAAGTCACAATGTAGGTGAAAACGATCTGTCACAGCCACATAAAATCCTCACAGAGCAATATCTCATTTCAAGACAGAAAGAGGGCAGTAGTGAAACGGTAAAGAGATGTGGAGCTGAATATGAGACTTGGAAATGAATTTTGCATAGAGGATTACCCAGAAGCACCATGTATCTCATTTAAGAGCGTTTTGAAAAGCATGTGCACTAGGGAGCAGTTCAAAGCAAATATGACTGTCTTTATTAGTAGCCTTTTCAACAGGAGCGAGAAGTGGAATAAACAGATGCAACTACTACAACGGCACAATTTCTTATGCAGAGATTGTGAGCTTCTTACAGTACGTATACTTCATAACACATTTCACAAACAATATTCTTCATATCAAGTCAAGTATTCAGTAATTGGACACTTAAAAAAACAATTAAATTGCAGGATACACAATTGTAGCTGCATAACATTAAATCACAGGCAGTTTCTTAAGCAAAACTGTTCAATAAACATGAACTGAATAAGAAATGGTAGAAAAACGAAATAAGTTTTGCCTATGGTGAGTTATGTGGGCACTTTTAAATGGAGTCCATAAATGTTGAAAGATGTCTGTTAGGCTAATATAACATGTAGAGATATGCACATAAGAATAAAGCATTAGATTAAAATTTAATCAGTCAGTAGGCCACAGGAATCTGTAGGTTGATCAGATTTTAACTCCTTTTCTCTTTCCAAATGTGCTTTGAATTATATCACCACGTGAAGGTCAAGAGTAAAGAGCTGCTATCTGCAGCCTAAAGTCTCAGAGAGGTTTACTGTAGGATATTAAAAAACAGAACAATAAGGGGAAAAAAATGCAAGATTATTATGCAACATATCGAAATCTTGAAATATTTAGTGTCTTACAAGACCTTTGAACTAGCAGCACTCAGTAAATAGTAATCACTAAGATAACATGCAAAACTGTCTGAAATATACTTAATTTTGAGAGGGATGGAAATTATACTCATATTTATACAACTCAGTTATACAACTTCATATTCATCTTGCTATATACACATACAGTGGAAGGAAAGAAATGGTTTGCTCTACACCTCCTCCTTGCACTTTGCTTGTACCAAAGCACAAGATAATCCATTTATGTCATTCTCTCACAGACACACTGCAGCACCGCAGTCCACTTTTTCTTCCTTTCCCATAATCACCAGAACAAACAAGTACATATGGTTAGATATGTTCATGCAAAAATGTTAACATGCAAATTAGGTCTTGGTCTGTGAATGCACATGTATCAGAAAGTGTCCAAAAACAGGTATATTGTTGAAATAATCCACTTGAGGTACTGAATAATTCACCCAAAAATGAAAATTTGGTGAAAATGTACTCTTCCTCGGGCCATCCATGATCAGTGTTGGGAAGGTTACTTTGGAAATGTAATAGGTTACAGATTACAAGTTACCCTATTTAAAATGTAACAAGTAGGGTAACTATTTCAACTTTAATTATTAAGTCATGTAATTTAATTAATTATTAATTATTTAATTACTTGAATTATTTAGTAACTGATTACATTTGATTACTTTTTGATTACTTTTCTAAATTTCTAATGTTTTCAACTGTTAATCATTTCCAAACATTTAAAGAAGGCATGGTTAACTTTACAGTAGTACTCAACACTGGTTACTGTCAGAACTTCAAAAGACTTCATCAGTTGAATTAAGATTATAATAATTTAATATTAAAGCACATCCACCACGAAATAAGACTTTAGCACCTCCTTTTACTTTGAGATCATTCTGAGGTTAATTGCAGATTTAAAGTCATAACAATAAATAGTTTAATAGCTTTGGTTTGAAATCAAATCTTTGTATAGCTATGACAAGAAACACTGGCATTTAACAATGCCTTGGAAAAACAGTTAATCTTAAAAAAGAAAGTATATACATAAACAATTATGTTTCATGTAACTGTAGTTATTCCCCAACACTGTCCAAGATGTAGATGAGTTTGTTTCTTCATCAGAACAGATCTGGAAAAAGTTTGCATTAAATTTCACTTGTTCATCAGTGGATCCTCTGCAGTGAATGGGTGCCGTCAGAACATGGACGAGAGTCCAAACAGCAGAAAAAAAACATCACATCACAGCAATTCACAAGTATCCACACAACTCCTGTGCATCAATTATCATCATGTGAAGTGAAAAACAATCTGTTTATTTGTAATAAGAAAATTCATCATTAAGGCATTTTTATCTTCAAATTGCTTCCAGTTAAAGTCCTCTATCCAAAATATTCCTTTCTTTAGTGTAAAAAAGTTGTTTCATCTTAATCAGGAGAGAAACATGCACAGATCAAGCACTGTTTAAAAGAGAAAACAGTTCTAAACAAATCTGTGTGTGAATTTTGAAGGGGATGGACTATTTTTTTTTTTTTTTTACTGGAGGAAACATTATTATGGATTATATAGCAACCATTTAAAGTTACCTTAATGTTAGATTTTTTCTTACAAAAGCTTTTCACTTCACAAGATGTTAATTGATGGACTGGAGTCTTGTGGATTACTTGTGGATAATTGTCTTTATGTGATGTTTTAAACTCTCATTCTGACGGCACCCATTCACTGCAGAGGATCCATTGGTGAGCAAGTGATGTTACGCTAAATTTCTCAAAATCTGCCCCAATGAAGAATTAAATTAATCTACATTACGAATGTATAAATAAATAAATTGAGTAAATGTTCAGAAAATTAAAAGTAGATTTTTGGATCAACTATTACTTTAATACTTTTGGCACTGGACTTTATTTCCAAATGGCAAATGGATGAATCAAAATAGATGAACTGTATTAAAAATAGATGTAAACGCAACAGAGTATCAGTAACTTCATGGAGTAGTTTTAAAATTACATTTAAAGTATTGTGTTCTCCCCCTTCATCTCTCAATCCTTTCCCCTCCATATCGTATCGCTACGGGTAAAGAAGCTCCTCTTGTTGCCTAGCAACAAGCCTTTGGAAATTCCAAAAGAGACCACAGAGACCATAGTCTACCTCTCCTCATGGTGCATGTGTGTGTGTGTATGTGTGTGTGTGTGTGCGAGTGAGTGAAGACGGATGGGTGCAAAGAGTGCGTGTAGAGTAAGAAACTCTGCTCTGTATGTCAGTCATGCAGGTGCACCAGTGTGTGTTCATGTGCTTGTTCGTGCATTTGTATGAATGTCTCTTTGGTTTGAACATCTGGCAGGCCCCTGCTGTTTCAGTAAGAATGTGCGGTGGAGACTGTGCGACTGTCAGCTGGTGTGAGACTGTATGGGTATGTAATCATGCATAAGACCACTTGGGTCAGCTCTTGGGTTTATGAGAGTAGCCTACGTGTTTAGACATAGCACCCTTTGACATGATCCCTCCCTATCTGCACACATGGTCAATGTGCTAATGTGCCTGTCACCATATTTCTCATTACATAGTCATGCCTGTTAGTATTCCTTTATGTGTGTGTGTGTGTGTGTGTGTGACTCACATCTGAAAGAGTGACTGCTCCTCAGGGGGTCTCTTTTTGTATTAGCCTCTACATTACATTGTAGAGGAGTGCTGTTTTCCCCAAATATCTGCACAATTGCAAATGTGATATTGATTTTATGCAACATTTCAATATTGCATTAGGTTTTAGATTCAATTTAGTCTGTTTTTGCATGACTGAATGACTCATTCAAGTGTGAATTGCCGCCACCTACTGGCGGTTATATAGTCATATAGGCTATATATATATATGTATATATATATGTGTGTGTGTGTGTGTGTGTGTGTGTGTGTTTTGGGTGTGTGTAACAGGGCAAACGAGACGTGCAGATCCATTTGCAAACTTTATTCCAAGACTTGGTCACAAAAAGGCAAGAGTCAAACAATGACTAGGGCTAGCGTGGGTCTGCGATCGGTGAACAATATCCAGAGGGCTTGACATGAGGGGTAATCCAGTAACATGAGCAATAGTCCAGGCAAGGTGCAAACAGAGTCTGAAACAGCAGGCAAAGGGTTAATCCAAGATACACAGGCAGAAGATCAGGAAACAGACAACAAGGCAACACCAAACAACTAGACTAGAACTGGAACTAGGACTGGAAACTAGGAAAGGCTCCATATTGTAGCTATCGCTAGAAGAGAGGCATACGCTAAACAATACTAGAGACTAAACAGAAACACAGAATGGCTCAGTAAGGCCGCTAACACTAGGAGAGTGCTAAACGCTAGAACAATACTCAGGGATCCTAAAGAGGAAGTCCAAGGCTTATAAAGCATGTCTGAATGGATTCAGCTGTGTATGTGTAATCAGTGCATTCAGCTGTGTGTGTGTGTGCAATCAGTGCAATGGATCATAGGAAGTTAGGAACTGTAGTCCGGAGTGACATGTAAAAGTCTGTGTGGTGTGAGTGTCAATATAAAAAGAAGACGACATCTGGTGGTGACCAGACGGAAGGCTACGGACTGGATATGTGACAATATGTGTGTGTACATTAGTGATGCGCGGATGGCGGTTGTATCCGCGGGTCGGGTGGGTCATGTAATAAAAAATACATTCTAATTAATTGCGGGTGGGTCGCAATTGAGATAAATCATTAGTGATGCAAATATTCTCTAAAATATGAACGTGTTTTAAATTCATTTTTTCATCAGGCAGACATACACACAGATTTAATTGTTGTGTGTGTTCGCCTGTTCCGGAAGTTGCAGTGACAGATACAGTGGCATTCCAGATAAAGTTTGAATGGAGTAACGTGTGTGTTTATGCTATTAAGTAAGTGTAGACTATAATCTGGCTAAATAAGAAATTTAGTTTTTTAATTAAATGTTCATTTAAAAGCTGCCTATTATCATTGTATTAGCCTGTTACCGTTACCCCTTACGGCTCCGACGACGTTTTGTTCCGTCCTTCACGCGGTGCCAAATCACACCAGGAGCGAAGCAACTGGATTCGCGAGACCACGAGATGCTGGGATGCTTCTGAAACATGCCGCAGCGTGGCTGGTATAATACATATACATATCTATGGGTATAAACACAAGCATTGACTTGACTAGAGCGACAGTGATCAGCTCCGGTGGCAGACGTGATTCACAGAACAACACTCACATCACTGAATCTGCTGTTAAAAATGAACCATCCATTCATCATATCATCGTGCAAAACTAAGAATGTGACGATCGGGTGCGGGTCGGGTCGGTTATCTAAATCAGAGAAAAATATAGGTGCGGGTGGTTGGCGCGCGGATAATTTATTTGAAGCAGCGGATTCGGGTGACGTTTGAGCTCATCCGCGCATCTCTAGTGTGTATACAGGTGCTGGTCATATAATTAGAATATCATCAAAAAGTTGATTTATTTCACTAATTCCATTCAAAAAGTGAAACTTGTATATTATATTCATTCATTACACAGACTGATATATTTCAAATGTTTATTTCTTTTAATTTTGATGATTAGAGCTTACAGCTCATGAAAGTCAAAAATCAGTATCTCAAAATATTAGAATATTTACATTTGAGTTTGAATAAATGACCATCCCTACAGTATAAATTCTGGGTATCTCTTGTTCTTTGAAACCACAATAATGGGAAGACTGCTGACTTGGCAATGATCCTGAAGACGAACATTGACACCCTCCACAAAGAGGGTAAGTCACAGAAGGTCATTACTGAAAGGTGTGGCTGTTTACAGAGTGCTGTATCAAAGCATATTAAATGCAAAGTTGACTGGAAGGAAGAATTTGGGTAGGAAAAGGTGCACAAGCAACAGGGATGACCGCAAGCTTGAGAATACAGTCAAGCAAAGCCGATTCAAACACTTGGGAGAGCTTCACAAGGAGTGGACTGAAGCTGGAGTCAGTGCATCAAGAGTCACCACGCCAGACGCCTTCAGGAAAAGGGCTACCAAGCCACTTCTGAACCAGAGACAACGTCAGAAGCATCTTACCTGGGCTGTGGAGAAAAAGAACTGGACTGTTGCTCAGTGGTCCAAAGTCCTCTTTTCAGATGAAAGTAAATTTTACATTTCATTTGGAAATCAAGGTCCCAGAGTCTGAAGGAAGAGTGGAGAGGCACAGAATCCATGTTGCTTGAAGTCCAGTGTGAAGTCTCCACAGTCGGTGATGATTTGGGCTGCCATGTCATCTGCTGGTGTTGGTCCACTGTGTTTTCTGATGTCCACAGTCAACGCAGCCATCTACCAGGGAATTTTAGAGCACTTCAAGCTTCCTTCTGTTGACAAGCTTTATGGAGATGCTGATTTCATTTTCCAGCAGGACTTGGCACCTGCACACTCTGCGAAAGGTACCAAAAGCTGGATCAATGACCATAGTGTTACTGTGCTTGATTGGCCAGCAAACTCGCCTGACCTGAACCCCATAGAGAATCTATGGGGTATTGTTAAGAGGAAGATGAGAGACACCAGACCCAACAATGCAGAAGAGCTGAAGGCCACTATCAGAGCAACCTGGGCTCTCATAACACCTGAGCAGTGCCACAGACTGATCGACTCCATGCCACGCCGCATTGCTGCAGTAATTCAGGCAAAAGGAGCCCCAACTAAGTATTGAGTGCTGTACATGCTCATACTTTTCATTTTCATACTTTTCAGTTGGCCAAGATTTCTAAAAATCCTTTCTTTGTCCCAGCCACGTTTCATCTTCAATGCCCTTGCTGATGGAAGGAGGTTTTCACTCAAAATCTTACGATACATGGCCGCATTCATTCTTTCGTTTACACGGATCAGTCGCCCTGGTCCCTTTGCAGAAAAACAGCCTCAAAGCATGATGTTTCCACCCCCATGCTTCACAGTAGGTATGGTGTTCTTTGGATGCAACTCAGCATTCTTTCTCCTCCAAACACGACAAGTTGAGTTTTTAATAAAAAGTTCTATTTTGGTTTCATCTGACCATATGACATTCTCCCAATCCTCTTCTGGATCATTCAAATGCTCTCTAGCAAACTTCAGACGGGCCGGACATGTACTGGCTTAAGCAGGGGGACACGTCTGGCACTGCAGGATTTGAGGCCTTTGTTACTTTGGTCCCAGCTCTCTGCAGGTCATTCACTAGGTCCCCCGTGTGGTTCTGGGATTTTTGCTCACAGTTCTTGTGATCATTTTGACCCCACGGGGTGAGATCTTGCGTGAAGCCCCAGATCGAGGGAGATTATCAGTGGTCTTGTATGTCTTCCATTTTCTAATAATTGCTCACACAATTGATTTCTTCACACCAAGCTGCTTACCTATTGCAGATTCAGTCTTCCCAGCCTGGTGCAGGTCTACAATTTTGTTTCTGGTGTCCTTTGACAGCTCTTTGGTCTTGGCCATGGTGAAGTTTGGAGTTGGACTGTTTGAGGTTGTGGACAGGTGTCTTTTATATTGATAACAAGTTCAAACAGATGCCATTAATACAGGTAACGAGTGGAGGACAGAGGAGCCTCTTAAAGAAGAAGTTACAGGTCTGTGAGAGCCAGAAATCTTGCTTGTTTGTAGGTGACCAAATACTTATTTTAACGTCTCTCATAGTTGAGGTATACCTATGATAAAAATTACAGGCCTCTCTCATCTTTTTAAGTAGGAGAACTTGCACAATTGGTGGCTGACTAAATACTTTTTTTCTCCACTGTATATATATATATATATATATATATATATATATATATATATACATACACTGAACAAAATTATAAACGCAACACTTTTGTTTTTGCCCCCATTTTTCAAGACTTTTTCTATCTACACAAAAGGCCTATTTCTCTCAAATATTGTTCACAAATCTGTCTAAATCTGTGTTAGTGAGCACGTCTCCTTTGCCGAGATACTCCATCCACCTCACAGGTGTGGCATATCAAGATGCTGATTAGACAGCATGATTATTGCACAGGTGTGTCTTAGGCTGGCCACAATAAAAGGCCACTCTAAAATGTGCAGTTTTACTATATTGGGGGGGTCGGGGGGTCCGAAAACCAGTCAGTATCTGGTGTGACCACCATTTGCCTCACGCAGTGCAACACATCTCCTTCGCATAGAGTTGATCAGGTTGTTGATTGTGGCCTGTGGAATGCTGGTCCACTCCTCTTCAATGGCTGTGTGAAGTTGCTGGATATTGGCAGGAACTGGAACACGCTGTTGTATACGCCGATCCAGAGCATCCCAAACATGCTCAATGGGTGACATGTCCGGTAAGTTTTTTCTTGTCTATTAAATGTTTTTCTCATTTAACACAACAATGAATTAAATTATTTTAATGTCTCATCCCAAATTGATGTGTTATGAATTTGCGATTAATTTAATTAATTGGCACATCATATAAGTAATTCGATTTTTAAAAAATGAATCGCTTGACAGTCAAATTATACACATAGATTGCCTGTATATTTATATGTTTCTCATGTATGAGAAAATATTAAAAATATGTAATTTTAATTCCATTTTCCATAAATATATATTTTATTCAAAAATATAATTATATTTATAAAATTCTATATATAACTTGCATATTGTATTTCATTTACACACACACACGCACACATAATTTTATTTTATTCTTATTCACACATATGTCAACTTTTGATTTTATAATACTTTTAGACACTAAACGGAACATGTACTGAACAACACATGCTGTTATAGACTGTAGCTCATGCTAATGTATTCACAGTCAACCCTGATATTGAAAAAACCATTCACAAGTAATATGTGTTTATTTTTTAGTGCTTTAATGCCACTTAGTCATTCCAATCTGCTTGCTGTTTTCTGTTTACCTTCTGGCTCTGGTCTTCCCATACCTTACTTCTCTTCTTCTGGTGCTCTTTCTCACATGTTATTTGTACTAAACCAATTATCCATCAATTCATTTCTCTCTCCATCATAACCTGTAACTTGTTTTCTTTCTACTCAGTAAGCAGCTGCTTAAAAGTGCTAGGCTGAAATCATGAGACTCGGCCCTATTAGTCTCTAATGGCCTTTAATTAATTGAGAGAATAACAATCCAGTTTTAATTTCATACACATTAATGTGCAAAGCTCTTAGACCCTCCTTGCTTCCCCCACCCCCATCAATAGCAACCCCATCCTCTCCTGATCTGACGATTCCTGTTTGAAGATGGTTTTCTCCTCTGCTATCTCACATAGTTGAGGTATACCTATGATAAAAATTACAGGCCTCTCTCATCTTTTTAAGTAGGAGAACTTGCACAATTGGTGGCTGACTAAATACTTTTTCTCCACTGTATATATATATATATATATATATATACATACACTGAACAAAATTATAAACGCAACACTTTTGTTTTTGCCCCCATTTTTCAAGACTTTTCTATCTACACAAAAGGCCTATTTCTCTCAAATATTGTTCACAAATCTGTCTAAATCTGTGTTAGTGAGCACGTCTCCTTTGCCGAGATACTCCATCCACCTCACAGGTGTGGCATATCAAGATGCTGATTAGACAGCATGATTATTGCACAGGTGTGTCTTAGGCTGGCCACAATAAAAGGCCACTCTAAAATGTGCAGTTTTACTATATTGGGGGGGTCCGGGGGGGTCCGAAAACCAGTCAGTATCTGGTGTGACCACCATTTGCCTCACGCAGTGCAACACATCTCCTTCGCATAGAGTTGATCAGGTTGTTGATTGTGGCCTGTGGAATGCTGGTCCACTCCTCTTCAATGGCTGTGTGAAGTTGCTGGATATTGGCAGGAACTGGAACACGCTGTTGTATACGCCGATCCAGAGCATCCCAAACATGCTCAATGGGTGACATGTCCGGTAAGTTTTTTCTTGTCTATTAAATGTTTTTCTCATTTAACACAACAATGAATTAAATTATTTTAATGTCTCATCCCAAATTGATGTGTTATGAATTTGCGATTAATTTAATTAATTGGCACATCATATAAGTAATTCGATTTTTAAAAAATGAATCGCTTGACAGTCAAATTATACACATAGATTGCCTGTATATTTATATGTTTCTCATGTATGAGAAAATATTAAAAATATGTAATTTTAATTCCATTTTCCATAAATATATATTTTATTCAAAAATATAATTATATTTATAAAATTCTATATATAACTTGCATATTGTATTTCATTTACACACACACACGCACACATAATTTTATTTTATTCTTATTCACACATATGTCAACTTTTGATTTTATAATACTTTTAGACACTAAACGGAACATGTACTGAACAACACATGCTGTTATAGACTGTAGCTCATGCTAATGTATTCACAGTCAACCCTGATATTGAAAAAAACATTCACAAGTAATATGTGTTTATTTTTTAGTGCTTTAATGCCACTTAGTCATTCCAATCTGCTTGCTGTTTTCTGTTTACCTTCTGGCTCTGGTCTTCCCATACCTTACTTCTCTTCTTCTGGTGCTCTTTCTCACATGTTATTTGTACTAAACCAATTATCCATCAATTCATTTCTCTCTCCATCATAACCTGTAACTTGTTTTCTTTCTACTCAGTAAGCAGCTGCTTAAAAGTGCTAGGCTGAAATCATGAGACTCGGCCCTATTAGTCTCTAATGGCCTTTAATTAATTGAGAGAATAACAATCCAGTTTTAATTTCATACACATTAATGTGCAAAGCTCTTAGACCCTCCTTGCTTCCCCCCCCCACCCCCCATCAATAGCAACCCCCATCCTCTCCTGATCTGACGCATTCCTGTTTGAAGATGGTTTTCTCTCCTCTGCTATCTCACAAGACAGGAATTCAGATACAGAGTCCAATTAACTCCCAATTTGAATTTTGTTTGACTAAAAGAGAAACGTGAGAAAGTGAATGGAATGTATTCTAGTGCACTTCAGTAACAATTGGTAATGTTGTGGCGCCACTCATTACCATGGTGACAGCCAGGTCGAGTTTAGGGGACATGACATCATCTCTTTGATGTCTGTTAGTGTCAATGTCACTGTCACTCAAAAGAAACAGCGGCTCTCCTCTATATCTCTCTTCTGTCCTTTCTTTGTTTTCTTCTGTGCAACACTGAAAGCTTAAGTCGACTCCTTTTTTAATTTCATTCAGTCATGTTCTCATTCAAAAGAAAACCGTGAAGAAAATCAACCCTAATGTGTCGAGTGTAGGTGTGTCTCCTTCTTTGTTTTGAAACAAAGACACAAATAAAATAAAAGTGTTGTGTAATCAGTTGCACTTGAGAGCTCACACAGAAAACTAATTTGAATTTGAAAGGAATTATCACAGAAATTCTTTGTGCAGTAATTTTATTTGTCCAGTTCATTTGTCTCCTCAAACTAGACAGTATGTTAACATTTTGTTTAAATGTCTGTAAATGTGTTTTTGCGCCACGTCTCAAGCTTTGCTATAATATTCCCATATTGCTTAAAGTGAACTAAAGTTATCCCTAATTTGTGTAGATTAATATAGATTTCTCCAATCTTCTCAGCCATGATATTTCTTATTTTTTTGTTTACATGAAATGCTTGATATACTATACTGTACATAAAATAAAATCTGAGAACCTGCTGATTCCGATGATACCAGATATGTAATTTAACCTCCATTAACATGACTGCAAATTATTATTTTGTCTGATTACAATAGGTGTGTTCAACTTGAAGCAGCGCTGTGCAGAATGATCAGTGTATGACATCAAAGTATCGCGAGAGCGATTCGAAAGCTTAAGTGTGCCAACATTATAAATATTATAAACCAGTTGTGAAATTTTACTTCATACCTTAAAGTTGACTTCAGGGGAGTTATGCTCTTTTATGCTCATTTCTCATTGGTTACACAGATGATTACCCAGTCTCTTATAAATACAATTTATAAAATGGCACAAGTATCACATAACATGAGGCAGTCAAACTAGTTATTCTGTAATGTCAGCAACCTCTTGGGACTCAGCAAAAAGTGAAAAAGCCTTAGCTAAATTTCTCTCTGTATTTTAAAACTAATTTCTATTTTAACTAGTGCTGTCAAATCGATTAATTGCAATGAATCGTATCCAAAATAAAAGTTTATGTTTACATATGTGTGTATACGTTGTATATTTATATGTATGTGTGTGTATATATATATATATATATATATATAAATACACAAACATGCATGTATATCAGAATCAGAATCAGAATCAGAATTAGCTTTACTGCCAGGTATGTTTACACATACGAGGAATTTGTTTGGTGACAGAAGCTCCACAGTGCGACAGAATGACAGCGACAGGACAGGACACAGATAATAATAATAAAAAATAATGTGCAAATATACAAAATAGACAATGTGCAAAATAGCACAAACACAATATAGACAATTTAGTATGTACAGGTATGTTAGGTGCAAATTTGAAATGTAATAAGTATGTGTGTTAAATAAATAAATGCATGATAGTGTTGTGTGTTGCATGTTTATTGTTAAGTGTTCAAGTGTTCATGAGATGGATTGCCTGAGGGAAGAAACTGTTCCTGTGCTGGCCGTTCTGGTGCTCAGAGCTCTGTAGCATCGACCAGATGGCAACAGTTCAAAGAGGGAGTGTGCTGGATGTGAGGGGTCCGGACTGATTTTGCTCACTCTGGATGAGTACAGTTCTTGGAGAGTGGGGAGGGTTGTACCAATGATTCGCTCAGCAGTCCGGACTACCCTCTGTAGTCTTCTGAGGTCAGATTTGGTAGCTGAGCTGAACCAGACAGTTATTGAAGTGCAAAAGACGGATTCAATGATGGCGTAGAACTGTTTCAGCAGCTCCTGTGGCAGGTTGAACTTCCTCAGCTGGCGAAGGAAGTACAACCTCTACTGGGCCTTTTTAACAATGGAGTCTATGTGGATGTTCCACGTTGGGTCCTGGGAGATGGTGTTGGCCAGGAACCTGAATGACTCCACTGTCGTTACAGTGCTGTTCATGATGGTGAGTGGTGGGAGAGCAGGGGGGGTTCTCCTGAAGTCCACTATCATCTCCACTATTTTGAGCGTGTTGAGCTCCAGGTTGTTAAGACTGCACCAGCCAGCCAGCTGCTCAACCTCCTGTCTGTAGGCACTGTGGTATATGGGTCATTCTTCATTTGCGGTGGCAAGTGGTGTCCCTCTACTTTACAACGGTTAAAATAAACTTTAAATACCAATAAATTATAAAATGTTTGCATGTTTGTATTCTGTAGGGTAAACACAATTTGTGCACTATTAATAGTAAATATACATATTTAATTGAGTTTGAGAGATTGCATTTGTAACAAAATATGGATGTTCCCGCCATACCTTAGAGAGGTATCATGGAATGTAATCGCAACAATATAACATTTTAACACAAATAAAGTGGTTATATTGTGAATATAGATTTTATTTAACATGTACAATTTTATTAAATTGTTTTAAAAAATACATATTTTGTTATATTTAAGAAAAAAGTTGTGTCCCCCAAATTCATATCTGTAACACAATGGATTTTGCCCCTTTAAGAAAAGGGGGAATGCTATTTGGACTACTTCCTGTGTGTAAAGGTCACTGCAGGTGCTGGCTGATCTGAGGGGTGCATGGGGAATACATTCTTTCTTATTAATTTAATTTAATTTAATTAATTTAAGTTTAGCTAAATTTCTGACAATTTCATGTGTCTCACTTTATTAGTGTCTGTGGTGTTATGTTTAATAACTTGCAGATTTGACATATTTTCATCAAAATTTTGATAAATACATACTTATTAATATTTCCAAAATGTCCCCTGATCTTGAAATCATCATGATGGCAGCCTCCATTTTAGAAAAGTCTAGATTTATGCCAATTTGTCTGTGGTGTTGCTGTCTTTTCTGGTAACACCACAGAGCTTATAGTAACTTGCAATATAAAGTCTGTGGTGTTACTTCAAAATGACATAGACATAAGTGGCTTTGTCACCAGTGTTTGATTGAAACGATTTAAAAATCAAAATGTTCTTAAGCTTTCATTTTAATGGATATAGCATATTCAACTAATTTTAAATGCATAGCAATATATTTTATTAGAAAAAAACATTTTTACAAATTCTGCCTCTCACTTGCCACCCCAATTGAAGAATGACCCATATATTTATGTCTTGGGGCAACTTGGAATACAAAATAATTTGGCAAAGTTTCATATTTCATAGAAATATATTTTTTTAGGGTTAGGGTTAGGGTTAGGCACTAATGCACTTCTAGACATGTAACACTAATTGTAACATGTCCACAAAAGGTGAAAACATGCATCAATACCTGAAGCCGTTACAGAGGACATTAAAATCAGTAGCTTTACTGTGCAAGGACCAATTTTGGGCTAGTTACTCAAAGAATGTAATATATTACTCATTACTAGTTACTCCTTTCAAAAGTAATATTGTTACTTTACTTTATTTCCGGCAACAGTAATTAGTTACACTACTAGTTACATTACTTTTTCTTCACGCCCCACAGAAGTTGTAACTGTGTGTCTTCCAGATAAAACAACATATTTCTGCCTCATCATTTGACCAAAATCCACACTGGATCGCAGTCAGAAGTTATTACAAACACTCAATAGTGATTGATAGTGACATTCAAGTAAGTGTTGTATTCATCTCATTGTCATTTGTAGCTTGAAGTTAATTGTAATTTTTCCGTTACCCATATATGATTATATGTCATTATGTATTTTATCAAATCACATAAGTTTGTAAGAAACTGTTTAATTTTCCAAGAAGATTTTTAATTATAGTATTATAATGTACCACATGCCGATCAGAGGGATGTGGGTGGGATGTAATGCCAAAGTAAAGTACAGCCACAACTTACACAACAGTGTTCAGATCATCTTTTTTCCTGACAAAATCAATATAATGCAATATTTCTATCTGCTGAATGTAAGCTTTTCCATATTCCAAGCTTGCCTGCTGCACTGGGGACATCACATGCATGAGCGAGTCATGAAAATAAATCTAGGAATTATTTGATTGTTAGATTTTAAATCAGCGGGGTTGAGGCATCAAAAGTAACTAAGCTGTTTTATGGATGGTAACTGTAATATTATTACTGAAATCTTATTAGTAATTAGTTACACTACTAAGTTGTTAGTAACTAGTTACTGCCCAACACTGGCAAGGACAGTTTCCATTTTTGCATTTCTATAAAATTTAGAAAGAAATTTTGAAGTCACACTCAAACTCACAAACATTTGGCATTTCTGAAAAGCACATGTCCTTTTTAGTATGCACCAGGTCTTAAAACCAGAAGCAAAATCCAATAAAAACAAGATAAAAATCAATAGATGTGCCTCAGGAAGATGGTTGACCTATAAAAACTTGGCCTCTTTGATTCAATGTGCAGAGAAATACACACCAAACCCTTATTTTAAGTCCAAAATGTGAGACATCACCAAACCTCAACCACGTCACAACAGCTCTTAAAGGAGCAACAACATATTGCTTAATATTTTGTGCAGGTTTTAATGATTACATTGACAGATAAAGTCTATCCTGTGATAGCGATCGTGTAATATCCGCCCGCTGCAAGTTATGAAATGTGTATCATGGCCAACGCAACAAGACCCATGCAGTCTACGTCGCCGGCTTTTGAACTCCACTAGTTTAATTCTTCTTAATAGCAACTCTAGTTCTTCACAATGAGAAACTACCCCACGCCTTTTCTGATCGAGTGCTGCTGCAACTCTACCACTTGACCTCTACGGCTTACAGTAAATGAAAAGAACCTAATTAGAGCAGTTCAATTAGACATTGATCTGAGTATGTTAACAGCAGCGTGTTCTCGGATAAAAAGATCACGTACTGAAGCTGCGGGGCTGAACGGTAGCGTGAGGCTGGTTAATTGGGATGGCAGGCCTGCGCAGTAGCAGGAGGCTTTCTTCACCGTGTACGATCCGCTCGGCTTTCATTACATCTGGGCCGCAGAGCCTCTCTGATCAGCGTGATAGCATCCTAAAAAGAGTTGTATTAAGAGAGGGGCACAACACGAGCGATTTCACAAGCAGCCAATATAATATGCCACACACCTGCCAAAGAGGCGGACGAGCCAAGGTGATACAAAAGAAAGAGAAGGATCATAACACACAAAAATATTCTCATTCTCTCCGTCTCAATCGCATATATTTAAACATGCCAGAGAAAGACACAAAAATCCTTCGGGAGGAGATGGAAAGAATAGGGGGGAGGCAGAGGAGTGGGAGTGAGTGGGAAGAGAAAAGGGTGGAATGCATAGAAAAAAGAAGGGGATGAAGCCAGTAGAGATTTTTAATGAGGAAAAACGCACAAATGAAGGACTGCTCATGCTACAGACCCTCTTTAATCCCCCCAGACTAGAGCCAGAGAGTTCGACAGAGAGTTAAGATGGAATAAGATCAGCGAGTCCTCTTCAAAAAATAAAATCTTTTGAGGAAGTGTGTGTTCTGAATTTACAATGCGTGTTCTGATAATGTGGTGCGTGTGTGTTCTGATATTGTATTGTGTGTGTAGGAGTGTGTGTTCTCACGCATGTATCATTAGGCATCATTAGAGCAAATTATATGGAAGGAGAGAGACAGATGCTGCCCTTGGCACATGTAACTATAGTGAGAACCCTTACACCACTGCAGCACGCTGCACGGACAGCAGCTAAGACCACAGAAACACAACAAGCATGCAGAAATACACGCAAATCACTTATACTGTGTAGAAACAGTACTTATAAATAGGGATGAAGGGATAGTTCCCGCTATTTCTCTCTCTGTCATACTGTGCAGTGTGTTTGCAGTACTATTTTAGTCTACTTGCATTCATTTTCACTGTCAACATTAATAAGCAGGGCTTCTTTATCAGTGACTGTATAAAGGACTTCGAGTACTCTTAGGGAATCTAGGAATGGTTCATCTAAAAATGAAAATTCTGTCAGCATTTCTTCATCCTCGTGTTGTTCCAAATTTGTACGACTGAACACAAAAGAAGATATTTTGAAAAATGTCTCCACAAAGTGACTTTTTTTTTTGTCCATACAATGAATGTCAATGGGGTCCACACTGCAAATGTTTTTTTTTGTACTGAGTACTTGCATCCTCCTTCCAGTTCAAAAATCTAAATATTCTTAAATCAAGACACACTGTACAAGGCGATAGTAATTTTTACTGCAAAAGACTATAAAAATTCTACAGTAAAAACCTGTTAACAAGTTAACGGTAAGTTCCTTTACTCTTGCAAGTTTACAGTAAAATACTGTTAAATATACTAGTTTTTTGTGTGTAAAAAAGAACAAGTTATCTTATAATTAAGGTGGTTATTATTGTGATTGTCAGTAAATGTTAAAAGTAGCAGTGGCTTTTTTGATTGTTTTGTGAATTACAGATTTAAACTAAAATTTAAAGGTTAATCTATAAATACAGTATGTTTACATTTTTATTGTATTTTCACAGAATTATTCTGGTAACCTCAGATGCTAGTTGTTTTTTCCTGTAATCAGGTTTTTTTTTGTGCATTTACTTGATAAATACAAAGTAAGTAAACGTATCAAAATTTTTCACAGTTTTTCCTTAAAACAAAACAAAACAAAACCAAAAAACTGTCAGTGTAGGAAAAATAATTTTGTTTTCCATTTGATTTGAATGAATATTTCTGACCCCACTGGTGGATTTTTTTCTCAGAAAACAAGACTTGAAACTTACATTGAAAATGTAATTTTTCTTCTCAAGCAAATACATTTTTAAGAATTTTTACATATTTGTAATTTAAACAAGACAAAAATACTAGTAAGAAAATCTTACAATTTTTTTTCAGTGTTGTTTTTCATACTATTGACATTATATGAACAAAAAAAAATCTTTTCCACAAAGCCATACAGGTTTGGAACGACATTAGACTGACAACATTTTTTCTTTTTTAGGTAAACTATCCCTTTAAGGTAATTCTAATCCTTCATACAGTCAGTAATAAAAATCCCTTATTAATGTTGACAGAAGAGATTAATGCATGTAGACTAAAATAATATTGCAAACACACACTGCACAGTATGACAGAGGGAGAAAGAGAGCGAGAGAGAGAGAGAGAGAGAGAGAATACAACAACAAACAGAAAACATGCCCCCAGGAAATGGAATTAGCCATCGTGCAAGTGAAATTGTAGCACATGTGGCTCAGTCCAAACACACTTCATCTTTCCCATTCCATCCATCCCACCGTTTCTCCTGCCATGGCGCATTCTAACAAATCTCTCCTCCTCCCATCAATCATCCTTCCTTCCCTCCCTCTCTCCCAAATCCTTCATCCTCCTCCTCCTCTTCTTCACATTTCTGCATGTGTAATCCTATAGATTCTCTGATGTTATGCTACACACTCACTCCTCTCGGGCTCTTGTCCTCCTCCTCCTCACTCTCTCTCCCTCTCTGTCTCTCCCTCCCCCTCCTCTTCTCTCTCTCTCTCTCTCTCTTTCCCTTCCTCTATCTCTTTCTCTTGCACCACCTGTTAGTGCAGACCCCTGTGCTTTGGAATTCACTTGTTTATGAGGGAGTCTTTCACACTCACACAATCAAAGGTAAGAGAAAATTATGCTTATTTATCTATGCCTGTAACTTCCTAGCACCTGTTATGTAATTTAATCTTCCGGCATTTCCTTGTTTATTGCTTTATTTGTTTGTCCCTCTCTTTGCAAACCCCTCCCTCCCTTTCTGTCTCTCTGGTAATTAGTCAATTCATTGTTAACCCCTTCTTGCTGTGTTAGTGTGCTTCCTAGTATTTGGAAATACAATTAACATAAAGTTCCCTCTGCCCGTTTCCTGCTGGTCCCTTTATCCTCTCCTTTTCTCTCTGAGTGCGTGAGCCTCCACAACCTCCACTCATTGTGCGTTAAGTATTAATGTACTCATGTATGCGTGCACATTAACCTTTTCACTCTCTTCCTGTTGCTCTCTCACCTCCCCTCCACCCCTCAACTCTCATTTGCTGTTTTGTTTTTGCATAATCTTAACTTTGGATGGGGAGAATTTACTTCATTCTGGCACAGAGCAGGAAGATATGTGAATAATCTGATACTTGGTGACACTGTGATATGAGATACTCTGCATGCATTTCTTTTTTTGAAGCTCTTGTGGAAAGTGCGTGATGCGAACTGCTCTCTCTCTCTCTCTCTCTCTGGTAATCCATCAGTGTCTGAGTGACACAGTGACTGACTGTGAAACGGTGATGTGCTTCTCATCAGGACCACTGATCTCGTGTGAATAAAAGAGAACATGATACCTCTGATGAGACACGAGTGAGAGTTTAGAGACAGACAGACAGACAGACAGACAGATAGATAGACAGATAGACAGATAGATCAAGTGAAGTAAGTTAATCATATTTTAGAATGTTTCTTTATTTTTTGATGATAAAAATGAATCAACAAAAGGATTTATTCTTAGTATTTATCTATTTATTATTGAAAGTTTATTGTTGTTATTGTTCTTCTTAATATTATATTATTTTTTTGTAGACAGTTTTATTGATATTTTTACTGGAAAAATTACTTATATATATATATATATATATATATATATATATATATTAATGTATGTGTGTGCATGTGTATGGTAACACTAGATTAAGGAATTTACTAGTTGCTCATTAGCATGCATATTATTTGCATATTGGCAGTTATAAAGCACATATTAATGCCTTATTCTGCATGATCACATTTTAGATCTCTTAACCCCACCCCATACCCAAACATAACTACTACAAAGATCTACCTTACTTTCTATTAATTATTAGTAATTAGGGGTTTATTGAGGGAAAACAGTTAGTTAATAGTTAATATGTGTTCCCTGATCCAAAGTGTCACTAGACAAAGATACACTTCAAGAAAAGGATTACTTCTTATAAAGATGTTTGGATGGATGGATAGATAGATGGACAGAGAGACAGATAGATAAATAGACGGAGAGAGAGAGGGTGGGAGATCAACATGCGTAGATTTAGCCTCCAGGCAGAAGCAGCAGAGAACCCAACAAGAATTTTAAAGACTGATACAAAAGAGTAAATGAGAGCGAAACAGGTCTGTATAAGCAGATACATGTGTCAGTTACACAATTAAAGTTTTGCACAGCTTAGTCAGCTAGTTAATTTAATCAGCCAGCAAGCATGTTGTCAGCAGTCCAAATCCCATCTCGCCATTGTGCTTCATGATGTGAGTTTGGCTACAAGTGCCAACAGTGTCATAATGTACTGTGACAACACACTGCCAAACATGTCAGTAATTTACAGTACTGGAATATCTCTCTTCATTACTTCCTCTCACTCCCACATCCCACCCCCCACTCCGAGGCGTCTTCTCAACAGCCTCTTCATGTCTTGCTGTGATCCAATCTCAAGCGCTGACATTCATTCATCTTGTGACTGCACTCACAGAGTTAGCGGGCTAGTGCGTAATGCGCACAGTTCATAATGCAAGCAATAGGCAAGAGAGGCTGTGTGCTGCCTTGTGCATGCTACTTACTGCAAGTTTGTATTTGTTTTTATTGATTAAAACAGTGTAAACATGATAGCTAACTTAGTTCTAGATTGCCTTACTAGCTAATTGGTTCCTTAAACCACTGCTTAAACTAAAAAGATTTTACTAGGAATGAGGTCTATAGTTGCCTGCCAAGTCAAGCACACATAAAGTCTATTTAAATTGGATTACATTCTAATTCGCTGCTGGCTTGGTAGTTTCTGAAAGACATAAAATCACTTTTGAATTTAAATGAGCCCACACAGCTACGTCTGAAGATGAAAAAATATAAGATACAATCACATTTAGTTGATAAGAATTACATTATTATTCAGATTTTTTCTAGTGCGCACGTATCGTTCCTTCCGAAATCTTATTTCGTCATATAATGATTTTAGATGCAAATTGACATTTCCCTCAGTCTGAGGGCTGAAAAACAATCCTTAGATTTCAGTCCTCGCCAGTGAATTGCAAATCATTGAAAATGTTTAAATAAATAATGAAACAAACCGGCTTCATAAAACATCATGGACACATATTATTATGTACAGCAGGTGGTGGGAAGAGATTTGATTTGAAGGCTGAAAAAAAATATATTCTGCTTGGCGTGAGGTACTGTGCTAATCGCTAATCTTGTTAGCGTCCATGTGTCATGATCTCATTAGCCGCGCTGCACCAATGGCATTATGACAACTTACCTGCCACCACCGTGGCGACAGCCATAATGCCTGTCAAAACAGTGGAAGGCCTGATGGATTGACAAGTAGAAATCACTGCAATGGCATGTAATGATGTGCTTTTGGCCAAATGGGCCAGAATTACCTTAAAGGTCAGCTATGTATGAGTATGTGTCCTATTCCTGCATTCTTCCTTCACTTGAAACTGCGGCTATGAATTTCTGTCTGATCTTCTCTCCCACTCTGACCAAATGTACCATGTTTTTTTGGTTAAAAAATAATGAAAATAAAATTAAACTAAAATACTGTTAAACACTGTAAATATTAATATTATTGAAATATTCATGTTTTATTTACAAAACCATTCAAATCTTTGAGGTCGGTAAGTTTTTTGTTTTGTTTTTGTTGTCTCTTATGCTCAACAAAGTGAATATCTCTGTAGTATTGTGAAATATTATTACAATTTAAAATAAAATTTTTCTATTTGAATATATATAGAAATTTAATTTATTCCTGTGATGCAAAGCTGAATTTTCAGCAGTCATTACTCCAGTCTTCAGTGTCACATGATACTTTCTTATTATGTTCAAAAAAGTTGTGCTGCTTAATATTTTTGTGGAAACCATAATACATTTTTTTTCAGGATTCTTTGATGAATAGAAAGTTAGAACAGCATTTATTTGAAATATAAATTATTTGTACATTACAAACGTCTTTACTGTTGATTCTAATCAATTTGATCAAGTATTAATTTTGTGATATTTTTGTGATATGTGATATTTTTTTATTCATTGATGAATATAAAAGTTCAACATTTATTTGTAATAGAAATCTTTTGTAACATTGTCTTCACTGTCACTTTTGAACAATTTAATGCACCCTTGCTGAATAAAAGTAGCAATTTCTTTTTTTAAAATATCTTACCCTTAAAATTTGTGTATAATAACTATAGCTGAATAAATAAGATTTCCATTGATGTATGGTTTGTTATGATCGGACAATATTTGGCCGAGATACAACTATTTGAAAATCTGGAATCTGAGGGTGCAAAAAAAATCTAAATACTGAGAAAATCGCGTTTATAGCTGTCCAAACAAAGTCCTTAGCAATGCATATTACTAATCAAAAATTAGTTTTTAATATATTTACGGTAGGAAATTTACAAAATATCTTCATGGAACATGATCTTTATTTAATATCCTAATGATTTTTGGCATGAAAGAAAAATTGATCATTTTGACCCATACAATGTATTTTTGGCTATTGCTACAAATATACCCCAGCGACTTAACACTGGTTTTGTGGTCCAGGGTCACAAATGTACTACACATGATAATATATATGTGCACTTGCATTTTAAGAAGGGTTTCCTTTGAAGGAGACCATCAAAATTGGGGGTTCATGGCATCAAAACATTTGAAATCCCCTTCAATTGGGGAACTATCACAGGGACTGGGATGAACTGCCAGGTTGTCATACCTTAACAGTGGTGCTGACTGTTCCATGGTACCACCACAGTCCAAAATTATCCTCCCTGATTGAAATTCTTCATTATTTCTGCAGGGATTAGCTGCAAACACCCTGAAACATTCTCAGGGGAGCTTTATTTGCATATGAAATGTGCCCTCAGAAACAAGACGTTTTGGCTAGAACCACGAATAAGTCAAAAGTGCATTCTCTCTGTATCTTATCAAATTACGAACTCATTTTCTCTAAACCTATTTCCCATCCTCTCCTCGTTCTAGCTCAGTAACTCTTAAAACTAATATTTTGTGGTCTACTCTGTGAAGCTGCTCCATTTGTGGTTCTCGGTGGTGCTTTAAGCCAAGCGCTTAGTGAAGTTAACAAACCTTAACTGCCGCACTGTTTTGCAGCTCAGCTCTCGTTGAGGGGCGACAAGAGGAGGTCGGAATTGAAAGTGTGCTGTGGCACGCAGGTCCGGCATCTCAGAAACAGTTTTGACAAGCCAGGTCAATCTCAGTCTCTGGAGGTATTACAGATGAAATGCATAGCTGACAGTCTGTCAAAACAAACAACAACAAACAAGGCTGTTCAGAGGACAAGTCTCTGGAACAAGGTCTTCAATTTAGAAAGGAAACCACAAAGGCTTAACAGCGGTTCCAATTTACATTGAATAAGACTGAGGAAGCCTGCAGGGAAGAGGAAACCGGCCAAACACCGCTTCTGGATTCAAGCATAGATTTTTGCTCACGACTTCTAAATAAATCAGAGCAGGGCTTAGATGGCGAGTTCTTAAAGCTAGAGCTCAGCACAAACTTCTTAAGCCGCAGCATCCAAACGCCCACTCTCCTCCAACTCTGAACCTCCAGCCGCACTCTTTCCTCACTGCTTTGTACCTACTCATGCTCACAGCCTCTAGCCTATTGCTCTTGTGCTGTAGTTTGCAGTTCCACTCTGCAAATAAGTTGTAATTCTTGTGTTTATTTGTGTCTATAAAGCTTTTCAAGTAGAGCTCAACAAAGGGACCTTTGGCTCTGGTTTCTAACATAGGTCTCTCGATCCAGTAAAATGTCTGCAATGCCTTTATATTACATTTCCTTGATGTCTCAAGAAAAGATCTTTAGTTTAAACAATGGCCTTTTAATGAAATGTAAAAACCCCAAAAAAACCTCGTACAGGTTTTCATGGGGCAATTTGTATATGTAAATTTAGATTTAAAAGATTTATATTTAGAGAAAAGATAATCAATGCAGTAACTTGACCTGACGCTTCCATGACAATTGGTCACAAACATGTCACGATGAGCTTAAAGCGTCATTAAAAAACCCTTCTCTCCTGTTTCACGATTAAAGGAGTAGTTCACTTCCGGAATATTCTGATAATTTACTCACCCCCATGTCATCCAAGATGTTCATGTCTTTCTTTCTTTAGTCGAAAAGAAATTAAGGTTTTTGAGGAAAACATTCCAGGATTTTTCTCCATATAGTGGACTTCAAAGGGGTTCAATGGGTTGAAGGTCCAAACTGCAGTTTCGGTGCAGCTTCAAAGGGCTCTAGATGGTCCCAGCTGAAAAATAAGGTCCTTATCTAGCGAAATGATCTGTCATTTGTTGGAAAGAAGTATATCAAATCAAATGTAATACCACGGTTTCACCACTAAATGCCTGTTTAGCCCTCTTTACAAACAGAGCTGCACAATGCCTGTTTGCCGAGAAAAGTGTTTTCAGACATAATTATATACTTTCGTTAGGTTTTGCATTTGGATATATGATCAAAGACTGCTTTATGTCAAGGTTTGATTTTTTTTGTTTAACATGTTAAGTCTTCTGGCTCAACTAGCTGGTAAACAGTCTCTAAAATAACAAATTCTGTGCTTCTGGCTGTCACTCCAAGGATTTTGCGTACCGGTAGTTCTTTGGTCACTTGGTTAATATGGAAGAAAGCTGAGAAGGTAGTCAATGAAGATACAGTGAGGTGTTAGAACTCATAAGTATTATGGTGACAGCTACAAGCAAAATTTTAGGGACAACTATAGTAGGAAAACATCCTCCTTATTGTGTGTGTGTGTGTGTGTGTGTGTGTGTGTGTGTGTGTGTGTGTGCACAAATTCGCTGGCTTCCGTAGCACATCACCTTATAAATGAAGGTGTAAATGTTGACTTCAGTGGCCTCAATGTTCACTTCCATATGACAGTGTGCTGTGTGCCATCTTTGTTATTGTTCTTTTCACATACAGGTCATTTCATTTACTCACCGTCATATCGTGCCAAACCTGTACGACTGACTTCCTTCTGTAGAACACAATCTGTTATTATTATTATTTTTTTTAATCTGTTTTATTTTTGCCCATTCGATGAAAGTTACTGGGATCCAGTGCTGTTTTGAACCTCACTGACTTTCATTGTATTCTATAGAAGTGTTCTATAGAAGAATATCAGTCATGCAGGTTTGGAACGACATGAAGGTGAGTAAATGAAGGCAGAATTATCATATTTGCGTGAACTATCCCTGTACCGCAGCTGGCTCTGTTGGAATTGTCTGTGTGCTTGAAATCATTTTGGATTATCGACCGTCGACATGAAGTGTCAAAATAACACTCTATTTCTCTGCTTTAGCTCTATGACGGTGCGTAAGGGAAAAAAGCTCACCATCTCCATCCAGGAACACATGGCCATAGACGTCTGTCCCGGCCCCATACGACCAATTAGACAGATCTCTGCCTATTTCCCTCGACTCTCCCCGACTGCTGAGCCTGTCTCTCCTAACCCTGCTTCTCCATTGGCTCTCAGCCCGGGGGTTGGGGCCTCTGGAGGAACGAGCAGAGGTCTCTTGTCCCCTCTGCAGGCAGGGGCCAGAGGAGGGGGTGGGACTCTGTCAGCAGCAAGCAGCATTGAGACATCGGTGGACATCTGCAGTTCGGACAGCGATGACAGTAGTAAGTTATGACATTGTCTTAACTACCTACAGGATCACACACACCATCCGAGGGAAACTCTTTAGTCACACATCAACACACAACTGTAACTGTAAGGACTATCATGAAAGTATAATCAGGTTACATAAGTTGTACTGTGCTCTCGTAGCTAGTGAGTCACATGTGAGTGCATAATGGGAGTTTTGAGAGGCCATGCATTTTAGCAATGCCTGACGAGTAAAGTGGCAGTCACACTGAAGTTTGGGCACAGACACGCTCCGCAGCACCTTTTAAAATAACATTTATTCATATAACAAATAATTCTAAATAAAAAGGTAAAATATAAAATTTTTCAAGTAATTGCCGTGGAAATCAACTGTGGAAACTAAAGACGTTAACAAAACAATACAGTATGTCTCCTGATGGTACATTTACATCAGGGAAGTAATTCAACGTCCGTAGCTGCTTGTTATTTAGGACTTTAGATAAAAACAAATCGTAAAGTCATAAATATACTATATAACTATATTTACAATAAAACTATATTTTAAATTATAATTTTACCTGTTATCCGTAGTGTATGTTTAAATAAATCTCCAAGTTATGTCAGAAAATGTAATCTCCTGTCAAAAAATACCTGAAAGGGAATCTTAAAGGGGTCATATGACGTTGCTAAAAAGAACATTATTTTGTGTATTTGGTGTAATGCAATGTGCTTATTCGGTTTAAGGTTCAAAAAACACATTATTTTCCACATACTGTGCATTATTGTTGCTCCTCTATGCCCCGCCAGCTACCGGAAACCAACAATAAATAATTTTTTTCTACCTATTAGATTGTGTTTTATTAATGTCTACACCTACTCCAACCCTAAACCTACCCATACAGTAATGCAGATACATAAAATATTGTTGTTCAGCATGAGAAAAAAGACGCAATATTGATTTGTAGGCTACTCTTCGAGGTTCATGAAATAGTCCTCCGTAAAATGCGATGCACACACTCGAATATTTGGGTTGAACTGTTCTGGAACAGTGTTGTAAATACAACTTAACCACTGATTTCTAGTTGTGTCCTCTTTTGGAAGCCCAAACAAAGTAGCTTCGCTTTCACAACGAAACACAGCGTCTCCACGACATGGCGCCGGTGGCAGCAACAATGCTACAGCGAGAATAAAAGTCTCGCCTTCTTTCTTTGCGTATACATTTGGGCGGTGTTTTGCAAATCTCCCCACACCGTGACATAGACATGTGGGGGCGTGTTTGAATGAGCCGTTTTAGGGGGGCGTGGTCGAGTCTTAACTTTTATAAAGAATATCTCTTTGGTTTTGAGACTTTAGTCTTTGCAACTTCAGGGATCTTATCTCTGCACAAACAGCTTGCAACACTTCAAAGAGAAAGGAAAACTTGAAATCGCATCATATGATCCCTTTAAGAGGCCTTGTTCTCAAAAACAAGTTAGGTTTGGAATAGAAATTGGAGACTTTGCTTTTTTAGTTCACAGCTACAACTCAAAATGGCTTTGAGGACAAAACAATGATCAAAGGTCACATAAACATTTTAGAAGTTAGGTGTAGAATGTAATATAATTAGGTATTTTATTGTTTTAAATACGGTAATGTTAGTCCACAAATGAACATGCTACCTGGTATATGCCTTGAAGGAATACATAGCTATTGAACATAGCAAGGTATTTTGTTTCTCATATTATCTTATTTAAACTGTTTTTTTCCTTAGACTGCCTGGCAAAAATTAAATGTGAATTATTATGCTAATAATTGTGCAATATTAAGCCTATGCTTTGCATTGGCAAAATAAACTGTACAGGCTTAATACAAAGGCAATTTGTAATGTTGCTATCCATCTTACCATCTGTCAGATATGCATGCCTCATAATTGCACTGCATAATGAATTGTTTAATCTGCTATCTGTCAGGTTTTATGGTATAGATGTTATTAACATTTATACTATCATTCCTATTATTGTGTAGCTGCACTGGGGACGTTAGAATTTGAACTGAGGTATGAGAGAGCAAACAGTTCACTCCACTGTACCATCATCAGAGCCAAGGTAACGTGTCTCACACCTCTGCAGTTCACTACACACTCACACCTATTCGTGACTCACACTCCAAAACCTGCAGGTGATTTACCCTTTAGCAGTTTGTTCTACTTCAACAGAGCTCCGTACTGTCGTTTCTTTATATTTCTTATTCAGCAGATCTTGTCTAATAAATTGTGTTTTTGTTGTAGGGTCTGAAACCTATGGATTTTAATGGCTTGGCAGACCCTTATGTTAAACTTCATCTTCTACCAGGAGCATGTAAGGTGGGCAAGTTTAGATCCTGTTTGGAGCTATTGTTGTTTCATCAAAAAAAAAAAAAACATGACCTTTGACTCACTATATGGCCAAAAATACATGGATGCCCAAAAAACAAACCCATATGTGCTTCTTGAACATTTACTCTCAGAACTACAGGAATTAATATAGGGAGATGATCTTGGGATGGGATGCTGGGATTTGCTCTCATTTAGACACAAGAGCATCAGAGAGGCATTGACGTTGGGTGATGGGGCCTGACTGATTGTCTGCGTTCCAATTCATCCCAGTAGTGTTCATTGGGAGCCGGGCCTGGGCTTTGTGCCGGTCATGTTTTTCTACACCATTTCATTATAGATCTTGCTTTGTGCACAGTATTATCATGCTGGAACAGAAAAGCACGCTCCCCAAACTGTCCCAAAAATTGCCTTCAGTGGTATCAAGAAGTCTAGCCAAAAAGGGAATTTCCACATATTTTTGGCCATATTGGGAGTTTTATTTATGAAAATATAATCAAAATGAAGAAACATGACAACGTGATTACATGCTAAGTTCCTCTGAAATATCTACTACTTTTATTTCAGAAACAACTACTACTCAAAATGTTTTATAGCATTTAAATATGCTACCATTTAAAAGTTTGGGGCTGGTAAGATTTTTAACTGTGTTTGAAAGAAGTCTCTTATTCTCAACAAAGCTGCATTTATTTGAATGAAAATTCTGTAAAAACAGTAAATATTATTACAATTTAAAATAACTGTATTCTTTTTTACCATAATTGATATGCATTTTTTTATTCCTGTGATGCAAATCTGTATTTTCAGCATCATAGCTCCAGTCTTCAGTGTCACACGATCCTTCAGAAATCATTCTGATATTCTGATTTAGTGCTAAAGAAATATTTTCATTATGAATGTTGATTCATACCTTAATATTTTTATTAAACCATGATACATTTTTTTCAGGATTTGATTAATAGAACACTGTTATTTGACATAACAACATTTATTTGATTATAAATTTCTTTACTTTTGATCAATGTAATGCGTACTTACTGAATAAAAAATATGATAAAAAAAAATCTAAATCCTATTGACCCCATATTTAGTATGTGTGTGTGTGTGTGTGTGTGTGTGAGAGAGAGAGAGAGAGAGAGAATTAAAGGATTAAGATATTAAGATATAATCTTAACTCTTTATTTATTCATTTATTCAAAATGTTTTACACCCACAGGCTAATAAACTGAAAACCAAAACTGTGCGTAATTCTCTAAATCCTGTTTGGAATGAGACTCTCACTTACATTGGCATCACCGAGGAGGACATGCTCAGGAAGACTTTGAGGTTAGTGAAGACATCTGTGCATTCTTGAATATCTCTTTATGGGTGACTCCAAGTGGGCTGTGAATCTATTCTGGATATTTCTTTAAAATTCTCCTCTCAGAGAGCAGTGATTTGACAGTAGCCTGCATATCTTGCTTCGACAGTAGGTGTGTAGGTGTGTGACAGAGAGTGAGTCTGCTTAGCAGACCTTCCTGTCGCTTATGAACCTTCAGGAATGATCAAGTTTCTGGGTACATCTACTGTTGTGCACGTCTTGGAGAGTCGGCATATATTTAGGCAGAATATTTTTGCAGTGCTGAAAGGTGCTCTTCAGCCCCATCATCTCCAAGGAACCTCGCCAGAGGAGGAGTGACTGCTGTAGCACTCAGGTTTATCATGCGATTATCCACAGAAAATTACTTGTGTGCTCATGATATAAATGAACAGTATCCCCTGGCAACCTGGGACTAGGACTGCTGGTGTTTTCAGACTTGGCCTTTTTTTCAATGGCGGGGTGACAGTAGTCAGAGAAAAGTCATTTTGCCGTTTATCTCCAAGGGAGAGTACAGGAGCAGAGAGGAGGGTGACGGTTTCGCAAACACGCAAGCAAACCTTTGAAAAAAAGAGCAGGCGCTTACTTCCGACCAAACTGTCAGAGCCAGAAATATCATCCTAATCCCATTCATAAATATACATTTCTGTCTGAGCCATTTCCAGTTCTTGCTGCTCTGTGGAAGATATTTTTATTGCCTTTTTATCACTTTCGCCCATACTACATTTACAACTTTCATGTTTATCTTTGCCCTCCTTCCAGTATAATTGAATAACTCTCTCACTTTCTTTTTTATGTTGTTGTTGTTTTTCTCAGGTTATCGGTGTGCGATGAGGATAAACTGACTCACAATGAGTTTATTGGAGAGTCTCGTGTGGCCCTGCGACGTGTGAAACCAGACCAGACGAAACGTTTCTACACCTGTTTAGAACATCCACCACCTGTAAGATACACATAAGATCCACTGTTTCTTTCTGAGAATGTGAGAAGAGTCCATGATGTTAATGCAACATCATTGTGATCAACGACTGATCTGAATTTAATTAATATAAGCTTGTTCTTGTTAATCTTCACCAGTTAATGCGATCGACAGACAGACAGACGATAGATGGATAGACGGATGGATGGACAGACAGACAGATAGATAGACAGACAGATAGATAGATAGACAGATAGATAGATAGCTAGATAGATAGATAGATAGATAGATAGATAGATAGATAGATAGATAGATAGATAGATAGATAGATAGATAGATAGATAGATAGATAGATAGATAGATAGATAGATAGATAGATAGATAGATAGACAGACAGACAGATAGACACACAGACGGATAGATGGATGGACAGACAGATAGACAGATATATAGATAGTTAGACAGACAGACAGATGGATGGAAGGATGGACAGATAGATAGGTAGGCAGACAGACAGACAGACAGACAGACAGACAGACAGACAGACAGACAGACAGACAGACAGACAGACAGACAGACAGATAGACAGATAGATAGATAGATAGATAAACAGACAGACAGACAGACAGACAGACAGACAGACAGACAGACAGACAGACAGACAGACAGACAGACAGACAGACAGACAGATAGATAGATAGATAGATAGATAGATAGATAGATAGATAGATAGATAGATAGATAGATAGATAGATAAACAGACAGACAGACAGATGGACGGACAGAAGGATAGATGGATGGATGGATGGATGGATGGATGGATGGACAGATAGATAGATAGACAGATAGATAGATAGACAGATAGTTAGACAGACAGACAGACAGACAGGCAGTATTCAATAAATTAAATGCTAAGGAAAAGTTGATGAAAGCTTAGTTTTTTACAATGCATTACCGGTATTGATTTTCTTTGAATTTAAATTCAAAGGAAAAGAATTCACAGGCAACCAATTCTGCACTTCTGAATTTTTCCTAACTGTGCTAAAAACAAAGAAAACCAAAAATTTTAATTTGACCATTTTTAACTTTTATAATATGATATGTAATTTAAGAGATACACATTAACATAGTTAAATGATTAAGACTAATGGCTTGTTGGAAAAATTGTATTTACAAGTTGGACGAGAGGGATTTTCTTTGATGAAAAGACAATGAATGAAGTGTTTGTATTGATGGTAAATCTGTTGAAATGTATGATATTATTTTTTTTTCTTCATTTCAAATAAAACTAGCTAAGTTGCATGGACAAAATATGACAGTATAATTTGCATGTATTGCACAATTACCTTATACATTGAGATGTGTCTTTCATCAGAGCTACTTTTATCAATTTTGGAGTTTGGGCACGACCCAAATGTTGCGCTGTACTCTTAGCTAAAAATGCATTCCAAGTTGCTGTTGGTTAATTTAGAATTGATGGATGAATTTGCACCTCGACTCGACATGTTTATTAAGTAACATGTCAATTGTGATAAGAGCTTCCCGAGTTGAACACCGCCACCTTCTTTGTTTACTAAAATCAGTTTAAGGTTCAATTTAAAATTGAACAAAATTTTCAATTCAGTTCAATTTAAAATCAGTTTTTATCATTTTAATGAACAGAACAATAATTACTTTGTTAATTAATTTTTATTTATTAAACCTAAAAAATGTCAATATTAAGTGTAACTGGAAGATGAATTTACATCATAATAAACAGTGAGGACTTTGCCTCCTCATATCAGAACTGCATGTTTCTTTAGACATTCCATCAGCTCTTATCAGTTTGAGAGTCACATCTGTTATCAATGTAAAACACTGTCTGTATGAATGTAGCCAGTGACAAATACAGAGGCACACAGAGGCTCTGCTCACTTCATCTCTGTCTCCTTTCTCTCTGTATCTGCCAGTTTCCCTCTCCTACAGCCATGGGAGCCGCACTGCGAGGGATTTCCTGTTACCTACGAGAGGTACTCTACCCCAAACCCCCCTGTTTTTACTCTGTCTCTCTCCCAGCAAAAAAGACAATTAACAAAGCACTGACATTTCCGGATGCAAGTTAGCAATGACGTTTTAAATATTGCAAACTGATAATTGCCTGCTGATTAATACTCTCTCACTCAAATGTTTTCACATTGGGATCTAACCTCATTTGCATTTCAATAAGAACACTGAGCACATTATGATAAGTGGGACGGAAGAAATCGATTAGCATTTTCATTACCATCCAAAATTGTTCTCAACATGCTAGGTGCCCCACAATGAGAAATACCGGAAAGTAAAAAGGACACAAGGAGGATTACGAGTGGAGGATGGGGTCGGTTAAGGAGAAGGCAGGCGTGTGAATGTACTATTTGAGCATTTCCGTGTTTAAAGCAAATCCCTGCTTTGTCTGTCAACAAGAAGGAAAGTGGCATCCATAAATGACGGATAAGATTAGCCGAGCGGCATTGTGGCCTCCAGAGAGATGAGAGACAATTTGTTCTATTTAACTTGGTGTTGTACAGCACTTACATTGCCGATGCCCAGTGTTGACAATTTCATGACAGACGCTGCCGAAATGTGAGGCAGAGAGAGAGAGAGAGAATTCAGATCCATTTCTTTTGATTTAACCAGAGACGTAGAAACAATCTGGAAACTGGGGGGACACATTGTAGAGCTTATCAGCCTGGCTCATGAATATTAATTAGGTGACATAACAGTACTGAAAAGCACATAAATGGACACTAGCCACATTAGGATTACCACTTTCCGACTGTGATTGCGCGTTCATTCCTTTGATTATTGCTTAAAACGCGCATTTCGTATTCATCTCTCACTCTGTTTCTCATTTCTTTCATTAATAAACCGATAAATGGTAAATTTGAAAGGACAGAGGCTGCAGAACATTTTGCCGCCCACCTGAAAGCAATAGAGATTTCTGGAGACCAGAATAAAAACATTTTCAAAGGAAGTGGAGAGATTACGTGGGAAAAAAAGACAGGAGAAAGCCACGGACAGCATAGATAGGGAAGACGAAGAAAAAAGGAGCGAGAGGTTACAGGGTTATGAATGGACAGAGGGTGCCGGATGAGTGACAGACAACACACTCACAGGTCTCTGGAGGAAGAGAACTAGAACTGACAGGGGAAAACTGCTGGACTGCTTAGAGGGATCACAGAGACAGTGATGGTTCAGGGGGTGGTTTGAAATGAAATTATGTTAAAGGGACAGTTCACCCAAAAATTCAATCATTTTACAGCAAATAAAATCTCATGACATTCCAAACCGGACTTTCTTTCTTCTGTAGAGAACAAAAGGGGATGTAAGGCACGGTTTTAATGCAGGTGAAATCATCTGAAGCCATTCAATAACTTTCTTTAAGGAACAGACTGAAACGTACGTCATTATTCCTGAAAGTCTTCTGCATAACAGGCCCTGGCCTTGTGAAAAAGTAGTACACTATAGCATAAATTAAAAACAAACAAAAAGAAGAGTACTTATTATGAAATTAATAAACCTAAAATAATAATACTTAGGGGCGATCTTAAAGTAATGGTTTCAGGCACTTAATTGCATGGTGATTGCAATTAAATGAAAACGTATTACAGTTTAAATTATATTAAATGCTATTAGATTAGCTTTTTTGACCGTCTTAAGTAGGTACTTAAGTATATTAATTTCATAATGTCTAATGTCTTTGAAATATAGTTAAAGTGCACTGCCAAATGTACTGACAATGTATGGTATCTAAAATATACTTTAATGTAACTTCTATTGAAACTTGTGTGTCATGTATTTAAAAATATTTGTAGCTCCACATTTGTAACAATGAAGTTTCAATTTGGAACATTTAAAATACAGTATATTTACTTTAAGTGTAATATTCAATTAACACACAAAAGTTAAAATTATAATCAAGTACTTCACATTTGATTTAGGATGTTAGTTAGCATATCAAAATAAGTTCTTTAAATCATGACAAATATTATTAAAATATTATATTTATTTAAAATGTACTTTAAAGTAAAATGGACATTCTGATAAATTGTTTCCTCTTGTGTTCTATAGAAAAAAGTCATCATACAGGTTTGGAAAATCATGAAGAAAAATATGACAAAATATGAAACTATTCCTTTAAATGAATACGGAGAACATGCCCCAGATGCAAAGGAAGGATCACAAAGTCACAGACGGAGTTTATGGCGCAACAGTCACTATGTTTATTTAAAGCTTTTGATTTGGTGTCATGACTGGCATACATACAGATTCTGGTGGAGGCTGGTGACTGGTGCCACGCCATCTGCCTGCTAATCACACAAATCTGAATATGAAAGCTGTGCTAGCGCTGATATGTGTGTGCGTGTTCCCAGCCTCATTGCGCACCTGTTTACCTGCTGGATACACCCCCTCATTATCATTAGTGAGTCTGCATGATGGGGGTCATTAGTTTGAAACCTCATGGAGCACAGCAGCCAAAAGCCCAAGCAATTCAAGCTACAACATTTAAACCGTGCTAAATGAATTTATCCCATTCAGAAATGTCATTGGCATTTTAATTAGTCGCAGAAACTTGCACTGTCAGAGGAAAGCCACTGCTATGCCACCATCTGCTTCCTTGTGGCTAATTTGTTCCACAAAGATTTTCGAGCAAAAAGCTCAAACTTTTTATATACGATGTTTGCATTTAATTAGAGTTATTGAGCTACAATAGATTTCATTATACTCAAGGGCGTAGAATTCAGTAGGGATGCTAGAGTCATGTTCCTATTGATATCCAGCGACTACTGTATTGTCCCTAGCAATAATTTGAATCAAATAATTAAAATATACCTATATGTAAGCACTGTTGTAATTTTGGCTGCATCTGAAATGGGTCATTTTGACATTACTTGAGAACATAAGTGTACAAAACATACAAGCACAGTTCAGTTTCATAATAAAATGTTCCTTCTTTAACTTCAACTTATCGCTGTTAACCTGAATGTCCAAAGAAAACTGTTGTTGACAACAACAATGAAATAAGAGCGTGCAGTTTAGATGTGCATTACTACAGTTAGAGTCCAGGGGCATGTTTTCTTTCAGAATAATCATTGGTCCAATTCATTTATAATATTACAATAAAGTGAGGTACGGCGTAATTAAGAAGCCCCCTGTTTATTGAGTGCAGTTATTAATCAGTCACTGTTAAACTGCATCCTTGTCATCATTAGTTACTCTTAACTTAACTGAAGCTAATATTATAAGCCTTACTGTCAGAACCTGCAAAACATATTTTACGAATGCATGCTTAGATATTCTATCATGAAGTGTATAGAGCTAAATGGTAATGTTATGAGTTATGAGTATGTTGGCTACCATAAATAAATGCTGTACTTGATGGTACAAATTGTTGAAATTGTGGTCAAAAGTCAACTGTAAAAGCAAAAATGGATGGAGGCTGCTTTCATGTCTACAACAAAATCAAACCTACACCCTTAATTATACTGAAACATCTTTATCATACCTAACATTTCATATATATGCAAAGAGTGGAAACGAAATCCACTCTTCTCCCCTGAAGTATGCATTTTTATCTTAACATCGCATATTAATGTGCCCTCCTGCAACATACAAATACATGAGTGGGAAACTGCAACAATTGCAGCAGACTGTAAGTGGCGGTTCTTAGTTGACCTCATGCAGCAGGGAATTATATGTGCAGCTATTTTGTCTGTCTCCTGAGCATTAGACAGCTGGGCTGCTCTCCTCGCTGTTTGCATTATGAGTTGTCTGTTTATAACGCAGGGGTCGCCCCTCTGTCTGCCCACTATCTGTGTGTGTGTCTCCTCACTGTTAAATTAATGAAGGTCTGGCAATGCAACTTTCACTCATTCCAGCTCTGTCTCACACACACACACACACACACACACACAATCTGTATCTGTCCCCTCACAATTACATTAATGAAACATCACACTTGCCAGCAAACAGGTTTGGCTTGGCATGCTTCTCACTAATGGGCAAACTCAGCCGCAACCCCGGCACAAACACACACACGCACACACAAACAATGTGGTAGACGGGGCTGTAAGGGGAATTTCAAAGTGCAAGGTAAAGAACTAGAAATAACAAGGCTCTTTTTAGAAAAACAAACAGTGAGCGAGACACTGTGATGATTACCCTATTGATCCTGTCCTTTTGCTGGTTGCTGAGGGTGCGGCTGGGAGAGAGACATAGAGAGAGAGAGAGAGAGAGAGACGGCTTAAAACAAAGGAAAGCAGGAAGAGAGTATGAAAGTATGAAATTCTTTGTGAATTTTCATATGCAAAGATACTTCACTTTCCTCATAAATACCTGAGAAATCATTTCTGAAAATTTTGAATGTGATATACCATTACATTTTATATATTCCTTAATGCGGTACTTTCTGAGCTCTGTAACTTTAATAAAAATGTACTGTATGCCTATATTTAAAAAAGTATCGCTGTGAAAGGGTCTAATAGAAAACCCACTTAACATGTACATTGATTACTTGCACAACAGCAAGTATGGACAGGATGGACATGTAGAAATAAATAAGAGGTTAGTTCTTATTAGTGAGGGATTGAGAGTAACTATTTTGATGATATATTGCCGGTTATGACATTTTAACAGACAATATGGAATGTTTTCAGATGAGACAAACCAACTGTTACCCCAAAACAATACAGAAATCAAATCACTGGTAGTATTTACTTAAGTTTGTGCTATTGTTTTCCCAAAAAAATGATGTCACATCCTGGAGGATAATGTCAGGATATGGCGTTTATCTATAAGGGATAAGAGATAAGACCAACAGAAAAGTAATTTAAACTGAGGATACAAGAAACTCCAGCATGTTTCTTAAAATGATTTTAATTAAAGAGAGAAAAATGAAGAAACACTTAAAAATGAATCTTAATGAACTGCCAGTTTTTGTTTCATTAGTGCAGACCGCACAGGGACCTGGCAAAAATAGCAGCATCTGTTCAAATCAAAGTGAATTCATTTAAAATTTAACTGTGTGTTCACTTAATTGTGATATTGTGTGAAGATAAAAAGGAACTAAAATGATTTACATCTTTAAAACTTGTGAGTTTAATATTTTATCTAATATATTTGGACTTGTAGACATGAAAGAAATCACACACCTGGCTATGATCTTTATTGTGCTTCCTCTCTGTCTCTGCATGTCTAAGCTTTGATCTTCCCCATTACACTCTTTTATATCTCCTGACTGAGACAAATAATAAAAATGAACGTTTGTAATCCGTACAGATGGATTATCGAATATTTCATGTAAATATTGTTGCTCTCGCGGTGTAAGCACTGAATATTCAGAGTCACACTTGAGCATTCTCTGCATGCATTATTAATGTGCATTCAAATAAGTGTCTCTCAAGCCTTACTAATGTGTGGTGTGTGTAAGCGTTGCACCAAATCAGACAATTATGTCTCATTAAGTCTCCATATCTCACAAAATCCTGAAGAGGCTGTGCTTAGATCTTCCCGCTTCCCCTTTGAAAGTCACTGATGCTGAGCTAAGCCTAAACAGACCAAGAAGAGAGAATGATAAATGACTGTCTGTGTGTGGTGAATCTGAATCATACTAGTCATCATAGAGCATTTGTAGAAGACTACAAGAGTTTGAATAGGGATTTTCTATTTTAAGATTAGATTAAACCTTCTTTTGTATTAGAATCAATATTAGTTTTTTTATTTATGGAAATTTTAAAGGGTATGAAAAAAAGTCTAGTGCATAGATGTCACATTACACTAACATCATGCATAACCAACTGTTTATATTTATTCTACATGTGAACATTATCAGATTTTACCCAGAGGATAGTCCTTGTCATTGGTTCAGTTGTATGCTGTGTACAGAGGCTCTTACACAGTCACTTTCAATATAGATGATTTATTACAATACTTGCAAGACGGCACAGGAGTGATATTCCTGGTTGGGTTTGTTCTAAACCTCTAACCTTAAGTATTAAACTTAATTTAGCATGAACCAATCTTAGGTGAGCTATTATTTTAGTTTTGTTTTTATTAGTGTTTTCACTTTAAACTATAAAAAATTAAGGCTCCCTAGTCCAGTAGTAAGTGCACTATATCCCAGGGAGTCTGTCCCACACTGTAAAAAAAAAGAAAAGTTGAGCGAACTTCAGCAGATTTTTGAGTTTGCTTAACTTATTTTTGTGGGAGATTCTCAATTTTTTGTTGTATAAACTTAAAACGACAAGTTGAGAAAACTCAAAAATCTGCTGAAGCTGGTTGCCTTAAAATTTTAAGTTGGCTCAACTTTTTTCGTCCCATATGGCAGTCAAAATTGATCCAAAGCACCAAAATTCCTAAAAAATTTATTATTCATAAAACAAATCATACCAAAAACGTATCAGTCCTGTCTTAATGTACACAGTTGTCGTCCATAAATGTCTTTAACATTTGAAACCATGTAAACATGCCCCAAAGTTTAGTAGAGCAAGGCAAATTTGTTTACGATATTCTGATTCTCGTCAAAATTTTGCTAGTGAGCATAGTGAGACGCAGCTCAAAATTAAAGTTTGAAAATCTTCCATTGACAAAGTTAAACAATACAATGTTAAAATGTAACCAAGTGGTTTTTTTTTTCGAAAACAGAATTCTTGCATTCTTGCATGAGTCTACTTTCTTACAACTATTTGCATATGAAATTCTGATTCCATGCCTTTCCACCACACAATGACTGTGTTGATTCTTGTGTAACCAAGTGTAAACAAGGCATGATTCAGCATTTCATATGCACATCATTTAAGCCTTAAACCTAGGCCTGCCTAAAACCTCAACATTATTCTTTTGCTGCCTTACAACAACTGGTATTTCCTTCTATAAAACACTTTATAGTTTAGGAAATTTAAGGGTGTGTCTCAGTGAGTCTGCTCTCTAGTCCAATAATAAGTGCACTACCCCAGGGAGTCAGCCATTTTTATGGATGACCCACTGTTAAAATCGCTCCAAGGCACCAAAATGCACAAAAGTTCATAAAAAATCGATTTGTCACAAAACAAATCATACCAGAAGGATACTTCCATTGATAGAATGTTAAAATATAGCCAACAGTAATGGTGTCATCAAAATATTTGCATACTCAGATGTGACTGGTCTTCTTTCTTACAAGTATTTGCATATGAAATTCTGATTGGCCTCGTCTTCCATCTATGTGTGTATCCCTATATAGCTGCCTTTCCACCACAGTGACTGTGTTGATTCTTGTGCAACCGAGTGTAAACAAGGCGTGATTCGGCATTTCATATGCGCATCAGTTAAGCCTACCTAAAACCTCAACATTATTTCATGCAACCACTGGTATTTCCTTCTAGTTACATCTTTGGACCTAACGTTCATTTGTTCTCTCTTGCAGTGGGAGAATGAACAGTTGACCAGTTTGGAAGAGAGAGGCCGCCTGTTGCTCTCGCTGCAGTTCCTGCCCCCACCTGCAGAGGGCGAAGCAGAAGGCCGGCGAGGGGGCCTGTACGTCGGAGTGCTACGCTGTGCCCATCTGGCAGCCATGGATGTCAACGGCTTCTCAGATCCCTATGTGAAAACGTGAGATTTCTGCACCAACACTGAGAAAGCACAGACATGCAGCGAATAAACACTTGCTGGGGATCCAGAAAAAAAGCGAAAAAACAAAAAGGGCAAAGGAAAAAGAACTCTGGTTTGGAAGGGAGGTGCCATAAACAGTTCTCAGAGGTGTAGAGCGAGTAGGAGAATCTGTAAAACGAGAGAGAGAAAAGAAACGGATAGTAACCTATAATAAGACAAAAAAAAACTCTGTACGTCCTACGTCTTTCCTCTGATGTGTCTCTGCTTCTCACTCTCTCATTTGTGCCCCCCCCCCCTCTAATCTCTCATTATTTTTCTCACATCATGTATTAAAATAAACGCTCCCAAACAGTTCTTCCTCCCCAGGCAAAATGGCATAAGAACAGACAGGACCCCCACCCACGCTCACGTCCCTTCTAGTCACTCTCTCTCTCTCTCTCTCTCTCTCGCTCTTTCGTTCCTTTCACAAACACACACACACATACACATTCTCTCTTTTCCTCAGGATCAAAGCCATATTCTAACTGGGTGTCTTGGGGGAGGGTGGTTGAGAGTTAACAGCAGTACATAAAGCAAATCAAATTTTTATGGAAGCTGGTGGGACGTCACCACAAAAGCCGAAAAGCAAACAGCTTGGTACGAATGTGTCCAGAGTCTGTTTCCTATGCTTGCGTCGGCGGTGCCGCTTGTTTTAATCTCCTGCTCTCCCACTGCCCTGCTCTACCTACGGCCCTCACTTTGTTCTTCCATCTGCCTTTCTCTTTCCAGATACCTGAAGCCAGATGTGAAGAAGAAATCCAAACACAAAACGGCAGTGATTAAAAAGACCCTTAACCCAGAATTCAATGAGGTATGGATGTATTTGACGGACTGGCGGGGAGTGTGGCACACTCATTTCATTACACGTGCGCCTCACGAGCGTTTTGAGTGTTAATGAGATGTCTGGTCCAATATCTCTTTGCGCTGCGTCCTTGCTCACTTTACATTCCCAGAAGACCTCCACCTAAACGCATGTTTGTCTTTCATCACCATGCTGTACGTTTCTCATTTTAGTCATGTCCTCCGTTTCTCTTTTCCTCCCTCTCCTCCTTCCCGTCTGTCTCACACTCTCTCTGTCATGTGGGCGGCATGCGATCACCAGTAAGGCTAAGTGCTTTGTTTCCATTCACTCAGAAGTAATACACACCCAGATTGGCCATATAATTACTCCTTGGCTCAGACTGAAGGCTGCTCACTCCAATCTTACACGCCACTATCTGCTTAAAAGCAGGTCTGCCCTCTGCTCCACAGGAGCCCCGCTCAACAAAACTATGATATCAAATCATATCAAAATTGTTCACGAGGGTGCTGAAAATTTGAGGCAGGAGCAATAGTGCTCCTCAACATATTATCTTTAGAAAATGCTCCAGTTTCTTTTTATGAACTATGTGAACATTTGTGGCTGCCTTTGGCTCAGGGGAGAGGGATAGGTAGAGGTCAGAAGAAGAAGGTCCAGTGGTTTGATCCCTGTGATCCCAGCATGATTTAACTCGGATACCCCAGAAAGCAGCCTCGATTTAAAATGTATTGCTTTCTATTGCTAACATTCTTTTCCCCTTTATTCAAGCACATGCCAGGCTTCAGTCAGTGGGTGTGAAAGCCGCAGACGAGAACATCTGTTTGGCTGAACTACCAAATGGCAATTGTTTCTGGAAATTTGTTTTTGAAGCAACTTTTCATGGGGTTTAATATTCTGATCATTCCCCAGGTGGCTTCAGAGCTGTTAGGATGATGCATATGAGATCTTTCTGTGTTTAAAAATGTCCTTTGAAATGAATGAGGGGAAATCAAAAGTGACAATGAATAAATAACATTTTGGGCTTTGGCCAAAGGGTTGATCAAATGAGAACCGGAGGCATCGTCCTTCAAACTATTCTACTGAAAATGTGATGAAACTGTTGAACTGCTGCGATAATCCACGTCATATTTTACCATCCACAGGAGTTTTTCTATGAGATCTCTCTATCCGAACTGGTCCATAAGACACTGGAGGTCACAGTATGGGACTATGATCTGGGAAGATCTAACGATTTCATAGGTGAGAGCATGCAGTTATTATCCGTTATAATGAGCTTTTTTTGCAACCATCTATGGGAGAACATGTTTGTGCATTCCATTGCACTGCATTTCCATGTTTATCTTTGTAAACAGGCACTAGACAGTTGCCTATGAGCGTTGCGTTGCGCTCACATCTTTTTCACCATATTGCGCCACTCAAGTTAAAATAACACGTTTTTTCCATTCTACTAACCTCAGTCTCACATTATGAATGCAAAAACAGACGTGAGACAGACATGTTTGACCATTGCACTTGAGTTTTGTGTCTCTTTTAGTGTCTTGCGCATGAGTGCTGCATTTTTAGAAAGCAGTGTCGTCATGTTCAACTTCGAAAAAACTAAAAATTACCCTGCTAAATTAAATGTATTATCTTTATTATATGTGCTTTTGAAGAATAAAACATGCGCTGTGTTAGTGATAGCATCATACAGAGGTGGACAAAGTATACAAATAATGTAATTGAGTAAAAGTGCAGATACCCTAAAATATTACTCCAGTAAAAGTATTAAGTATTTATCAATTTTACTTGGGTAAAAGTACAAAAGTACTTGATTTTTAATGTAAATGAGTATTAAAGTAGAAAAAAAAAAAAACAGATTGATGAATGTTTGTATTTATTTTACAATTTTTTATACTCTCTCTATCCTGCTAAAAATGTCACTAATAACTACGACTAAAAATTACTGATAATTCAAGTGTGTAAATAAGTGAAAATAACCTACTATATAGTGTATAGAAATAAGGAAAAACCAAATGTGTGCTTGCAAAGATTAACATAGAATATAAAAACAGAATTGGGCAAAATGTGTTAGCATTTTAAGAAGAATGCAATGCAAACATACTGGTTTTACATCATTTGAAAGTGCTACGGCAGTGGGGCAGATGTGAGGGAATTAATCGACATTATGTTTAGTTTTTAAATAAAACTTACCCCGTTCAGATGCCAATGCACAAATGTCTACGATCAAGCATTTCATACAGTGGGGCTTAAACAGCCTTTTTATAGCAATTTGTAGGGGTGTAACCCCGGTGTCCTGGCCAAATTCCCGCCACTGGCCCTTGTCAATCATGGCCTCCTAATAATCCCCACCTTCTCCTCTCCACCTGTAGCTGGTGTGTGGTGAGCGCACTGGCGCCGTTGTCCTGTGGCTGCCGTCGCATCATCCAAGTGGATGCTGCACACTGGTGGTGGTTGAGAAGGGACCCCCCCACATGATTGTAAAGCGCTTTGGGTGTACAGCAATACACAATAAAGCGCTATATAAATGCATCATTCATTCATTCAATTTTAGTTTGCAAAAAAAAAAAAAAAGCACTCGTGACCTACATATGATTTTCATGTACAATAATAAATGCTAAAAATCGGCATTAGAAACTTATTTTTCACAGCATCAGTAGTGTGTGCACTCAAGCTCAGAGGATCTCCTGTTCTTGGCTCATTTTGAGTCAGACTTGTGAATTCCGTGAATTGTTAACTCAGTCGAATCAGTGAGTTGAAGTGACTCGAGAACAGATGCAATCGAATCATTCCAGTTCCTGAATGAATCGTTCGGTGCGAATTGCAAACAGATTCATTGTAAAGAATCAACTCATTCACGAATCGGACACTGCTATCACGTCTCAGTGTGTAACGATTTCTCCAGTTCAAAATGGAACAAGGAACGACATGTTTTTATGAAATGATTTGAAATGTATTGAAGTAAAAGTTTCCCAAAATAAAAATACTCCAGTGAAGTAAACGATACTTGAAAATTGTACTTAATTATAGTAATGAAGTAAAATTATTTAGTTACTGTCCACCTCTGCTATCATATCATATTTCTGAAGTATATAGTCTATATACTGTGCACAGCATGCTAATTTTCTATATGAAAGGAATACCCAGATGACCTACTGCAGTTGCTAAAATATGCATTATTAAAGAGAGCACTCTGTGTGAAATACTATATCCCACAATGCAATACACTAGATGTAATGAATAGAGCAGAAGTAAACTGTTTGTCATTTTTAACATCTTGTTCTTGACTCATAATTTGATAAGATTAAAAGACATTTTGAAACCAACATTAAAGACATTGTTATAAAAAAAATCAGCAGGGATGCAACAATGCTAAAAATTTGGCCAGCACTGATAAAATTATAATACATATATAATATATATATAATACTTATTTTCATGCTATGGATTAAGAATTTTATGCTAATGGAAAAATCAATACATTTTATACTCCTATAGTGTAATAAATTAATTCAATTGCACATTATAATCTACAGTGTAAAATTTAATGGTCACTGAGATTGTGATATTAAATTATTTTAGTTTGAAACATTAAACATGACAGCAAAGGCAATCTAAAAGTAAATATAGGGAGAATGAGCATGTGACATTAAATATCCAAAAATAAGCTGACTTATATTTAATAAATTATTTTAAAATATATATCTAATATCTATATTTAAAAAAAATCTTTATTATCAGCTGATATATTACTGATAAGACGTGCATCCCATATGATATGCGATATTTTCAAGATGATTACATTTGCTGATTTAAACATGCACAACTGTTTGATATGTTAATGACTGCATAATGTTCTGTTTCACACAAGAAGCAGTATTTGGTATATACTATGCAGTAGTCAGTAAGCGGTACTTTTTCATTCTGATCACAGTCATCCATCCATTAAGACTTACTTACACAACTCCAAATATGCTCTTGAATGGCAGGTGGTGTGTGCCTGAGCTGTCAAGTCCAAGGAGATGCTCTCCGCCACTGGATGGACTGCTTGAGGAACAAGGGTCAAAGGGTGGAGCGCTGGCACATTCTGGCCAATGAGCTGCCTCAGACCAGCTGCCATGACTGAGGAAGAGTCCTGCCAGGAACGAGGAAATCAGTCATGATAGGTTAATGGATTTGATTGATATGAGGTGGACATGGAGATAATTATATGAGCTAAGTAGGGGCCAAGATGTTGGAAGTAAAAAGGAGAGTGGAGAATGGGCCACAAGTCCTCTTCTGACTTGGTGTCACTCAAAGCAAGTCCCCGCCCCTTTCACCCAATTCTCTCTTGCGCGCTCATTGCTGCACGTTTTCTACACATTTTGTAACGTTGAAGTGTATTTTACTCTTATGAAATCTTGTGTAGCACAATTATCTTTTTTGATTAACCGATTATAATGTATTTCAATGTTCAGTGCTTTCGTAATGCTTGCAGACGGCGCATCTTTAACAATATACGGGGGTGCATGTAAACTGCCTGCCATTAATGCATCAAAGTGATAAACACATGGTACCACCATGACAACATGGGAAGGTCCTTAAGGGCTTGTCCTCTCAATGTTGTCAATCATATTTGAAACAAATACAATTTCATCAGGAGCAGGTTTATGTGTACTGCTAAGAAATAGACTATCCTTTTTGTAGCATGATGCAATGTTTACATTTTTTACTTTGCACCAACTGTGTTTTCCAAGGTCTCAAACCTGGCGGTTTTCAATTTCCAGTAGTTACTTTTCTTTAAAAAGGGGTTTTATGGACATGCTACAATTTGATATCGCGTACGTTAATTACTTGATATATTTTTGGAACCAAATGTTTATATGTGCCGTATACTAGGACTATCTGGAGTGCGTCTGCATGCGTACGCGTGTGTTTTGTCTGGTTGTTTTGTACCAAAAAAAAGTGCTGTATTCTTGAGGGTTTGTGGTTTACATTTCTATAAGTGCTTATGTACAAATTGAAAAATACATTTGAAATGCATTGCTCTTTAAGATGTGCGTCATTTCCCTGCATCCTCTTGAAGCGAGCTTAGAAACCTCTTAAGAATTACAATTCACAATCGCTCCAGCAAGCAGAACATCTATCATGGCACACCACCAACATATAAGCACACTTCATCTGAATGATCTCATTTGCAAAGGCTTCATTCCGGGAGCGACAGTGGTGTTATTCATGCAATTGTGGATTTGGGTATCTTTACACCAATAAGCAATAAGATACTCTCTAAATGGGATTCCAAACCAAGATAATATCAGCCTTTCCTACTGTGAAAAACCACTGCACTGATTCTGTGGTTCTTCGAGATGCATCTGGTTGATTATGTGTTCAATGAGTAAATGGTAATTAGACGGCCACTTAACCGCACACCACAGTGAGGTAAAAGTGTCAGTGTCACTGTATCTGGCCCGGGGCATTGCCACTATCATCATGCAGCCGGCCCTGGTCTGGGCAAATAACCAGCAGTAAACATTTTGGATGTCTCCCTTATCTGACACAACCATTTCAAGTCTTGGAGACGAGTTTGATTAGGTGTGTTTGATTATATCATTTACTCACACAATTGATAAAGTATTTTAGATCTTGGCAAAACTAAAAATGTCATTATATAAAATTCTTTATTTATTATAAAAATCCTATAAAGTATCCTATACATCTCATTTGCTATATTGTGAGCCTTTTGGTGCCATATGATGACTTTGAGTAAAGAACAGTCCAAAGTTTACAGCATTCACTGAAACTTTTACCTTATCTTACCACAGAAGAAAGTCAGTCATACAGGTTTGGAACAACATAAGGGTAGGTGGATGATCAGAGAAATTATATTTAAAGTCTTAATGAGTGAAACAAGCCCTTAAAGCAGTGGTACTCAACCAGTGTTTTCCATAAACTATTTAGACATTGTTGTACACAGTGGGGGGCTTTGAAGTAAAAAAGATACTGCCTTAAAAACTTTTGTAACAGATAAAACTCTATCCATTTATCATCTCCTACATGAAAAGTTTCAGCAAAAAAAAAAAAAAAAGCCTCCAAGGGTGAACATATGTCGCCAGCTTGGTTCAATGAATGAGATGGCACATAAATATAGTTAGAAAGCAACTACATGAAACTTGAAATGGTTTGTCTCATTCTAAAAATGCTCAACATCGCCACCTAGTGGGGTTTAGTGGAAACGTTATTTTTTCCCCAAACAATTTTGGACTTAAAATTCAAAACATTGCATAAGCCATAAGCATACATACTATCCACCTTTACATAGGGTTTGGTTAAACACAGCCTGAAATGTTCAAGTGAACCTGAAGATCTTGATCCACTTGTTCAGATGTTTAAAATGACAGCCAACCAAAATAATGAACATTTCATTTCAAACTTATGACTTACTTTCTTCTGTGGAATGTAAAGGATGGTACTCTGAAGAATGCTGGTAAACAAACAGCTTCGATTCCAATTGACTTCCATTGTATGGGAAAAAAATATATATATACAATGGAAGTCAATGGGAACAGAAACTGCTTGATTACCAAAATACTTCAAAAAAAGACAATTCACAGATCAATGAACATCATTCAGCTTTGGAGCAAATGATGACAAAATTTTTCTAGAGTTAATGTTTTTAGAAGGTAGGACTTTCATTATGATATGATGCTTTTGCACAATGTTTAAAAGGTCCTTCAGACCTTCATCTGCTGATAAAAGAGAAACCCAAAAGAGTAAACACTGCCAAATCTCTAATCAAATGATTTAATTTAGCATATTAAAAGCAGCAGAAAACAGCTGGCAATACTGGCACTTGTTTGTTGCATCCTACTGGTGTGATGGCAGGGCACACGACAGCAACATGAAATGAATTTCAAAAACACCATCAAACACTATACTCGAAAGGTTTTCTGTGGACACGAAGATCATCATGTGACTTGTTATACTGTTCAGCGTCTCTCATTCCTTCCCCCGGGGGTCTCCCAGTGTGGCATATTTTAGATGTCTCTTATCCAACACAGCACATGTCACGATCAGCAGGGAAGCCCTCCCATGAGTCTTTCTTCTAGCTTAAGATCTGTTCAGTTTGGCTGCTGAGGCAGAAACACCATTGCTTCACCTATTATGAACACGCATGTGATTTCGACAGGTGTAGGCATCCTTAAAGCTACGTGCACACACAGGACAGTCAAACAGACGCAGCTGCAGATGCACCCGGCTGTGGTTCCTCAGAGTCCCGTCGTTGTTGAAGCGTTTCCCGCACTGGGCACAAGCGTACGGCTTCTCCCCTGTGTGAATGAGCATGTGCACCTTCAGCCGTGAATGATGGGGGAATAGTTTTCCACACTGTGGGCATATGTGCGTCCCAGGACCTCTGACTCTTCCTCGACCCCGTCCTCTTCCCCTACCCTGCCTGACCTCTCTGCTGAATGCCGCGTGACGTAGGGGGTTGACCGCAACGTTAGCTGAATTGCCGCTAATAGTGTCGTTCCTGACTGATCTCGAGTCTGTGTTTTGATGAGCGGTGTTGTAGTTGACGTGAGCTAAGCCTGATTCAGGACAAGAGGTCTTTAACACATTTTGGCTTATTTTACTGAGGGATACTTGCAAGGTTTTAGCCTTTAGCTTTATACGTTTAGCTGATTCTAGATCAGTGGAATTCGATATACTGAAAACTTTAGGATCAGACTTGTGGTTAATATCGGTAGTAGCTGGTAACTGAGCAGTGCAATGAGGTAATGGACTGTAGACCGATGTGTTAGCATTGGTGGACTGTGAATCGAGACTTTCAAAAGGCTCTGTTTTTACACCACAAGGAAATTCATTTAAAGGTGATGTTTCAAAGTCCTTATCTGTGTGAGCCAGTGTGTTTGGTAACTGGGGACAAGGTATATCGATGTCTGATTCGGTCACCAGAAGAGCATGGTTGGAGAACTCTTCTACTTTCGTGCTGGTGAGCTGTTCGGTTTGTACCTGGTTCTGATTCTGATAGACCTCTGTAGGCATGGTTTCAGTTTCTATGCTAGAAGTCCACATTAGATGCGGTGGTGGAGATGATGGGGCAGGGTTTGAAATGGCTGGACCTGTAAAAGAGGAAAGGTGTGACGAGATCAGGTAGAAAAATAGCTTCCAAGGCACTAACCAAACTCATGCTTAGGACTGGTATATACACAAGTTTTGTCAAGATTTTTGTTGCTGTAAGTCAGATTTTACAGAAAATTGTGTAGTGTATGATGTTCACAGACTCAGAGTTTATTGTGGTCAGAAAGACCTAAAGTCTGGTAGTGTGTGATCCTCAGCCGTTTAGTGTATGATGCCTAGTGATTTCAAATCTGTTAACTAATTAAAAAGTCATGTAGTTTATTCCAGCTTTAACTGAACTAATACAGCTCCAGATTCACACATAGCTTTATACGACAGCTCCAAGTTACAACTGAATATATAGTTCCAGTCAGAAATTTGAATGTGTTTTTATAAAGATCTTTGATTTAAAAGCTTTTATATGAATTACAGATTTGAACATTTTCACATTCAAAAATTGTTTTATATACATAGACAAAGTTGTTTCCTTCAAGTACCAGTGGTTTAGCATTCAAACAGTTTCATAATTTAACAGAAACGTTTCTAGACAAGTATGGTCTACCTCATTCTAATTATCATAAGCATTAAGTGTCCAATTTTATAGTACATTGCTATAAAACTGATATATTCATGTAGATAAAACAGCAGAGCTTGGCCTAAAACTTACTACTACTTTTTTTAATTTATTTTTTTTGGCTGTTGAACTATTTTTGTCTAGTTTTAGGAAGATACTTCTGTAGTTATTCAATATCTGCCCCTCCTTTGACAATACTGGCTACCTAGAATAATCCTGAAACGGGATAACGTTAAGTCTGTATGTAATTTTTCCGGTTCCCTACATTTAATATTTACAAACATATAACAACAGTAACTAGATATTACTAACTTCCCAAACTTACCACGACATGGGGTGACTGTGTTTATTTCTTTCTTTATTTCCATTTTTATTTGATTTGATTTTGTTTATTTTATTTTACCCTTGTAACTATGGTATTTTGCGGAAAACCATGGTTTCCATGGTAATTTGTCTAAGGAAAGTAAATAACGGCTGACCTCGGCGGAACGCGTTATTTTCTAAGAAGGGTCAGTGTACCGTTTGACTCGACGAGTTTCTCAATCTCCTTCAGTCTGCGTCTCAGATACTCGTTGTCCTTCTGCACGCTGTCCAGCTCTTTTTCATACTGCAGGACAGTCCCGCCGATCATGTCCATGATTTCATTCAGCGTCGCCATTAAGCGCTCCGTCAGGAACGTGTTGATGACCTGCAGCTTGGTCATTTCGCTGTTAGCTCGCAGTTATTTTATTTCGCCGTACAGTAAGGCAGAATGTAAACACAAGTCCCTGTGGTCATATGACCATGTATATGTTCCTCTTTAACCACAGAAATAAACCGATTCAGCAGTGATTCAGCGCCAACCAAAGGAGAGGAGTCGAAGGTACAGAAAGAACTGTTCCCACTTCTTCTTCTGCTCCTCTTCCTTCTTTCTTCTTCTCTGGATTTACTGGTGGGTTGCAAACCAACTAGACAGATGCAAACACCACCTACAGTCATATTTCCGTCATAATTGCTCTACCAGTTTTTGGTCCAATATTTAAAATACAGCACTAAGTGAATTCTGTTCATGTTTCTTTTTCTAACAAATATAGACCCGTGTTGTGTTTACCTATAAGGTGGAGTGGGGCATTTAGTATTTTTTAAACCTTTAACTTTCAGCCCTAAAAGGAGATAATGAAAAAAATATTTAACTTAAAATTCTTATTAGTATCTAATAAATCTAATAAATTAGTATCTAGACATCTAATAAATAGCCTCAAGCAATTTTTTTCTCATAATAATGGTTTATTTTCCCAAAATAATGACTTATTTTCTCATAATGAGAAACTTTCTCGAAATAATGAGAAACTTTCTCAAAATAATGGCTAATTTTCTCGAAATAATGACTTATTTTCTCATAATAATGGCTTATTTTCTCATAATGACTTATTTTCTCATAATAATGGCTTATTTTCTCGTAATAATGGCTAATTTTCTCAAAATAATGACTTATTTTCTCATAATAATGGCTTATTTTCTCATAATAATGACTTATTTTCTCATAATAATGAGAAACTTTCTCATAATAATGACTTAACATCTCGTAATAACGAGAAACTTTCTCGAAATAATGAGAAACTTTCTCGAAATAATGGCTAATTTTCTCAAAATAATGACTTATTTTCTCATAATAATGGCTTATTTTCTCATAATAATGACTTATTTTCTCATAATAATGAGAAACTTTCTCGAAATAATGGCTTATTTTCTCATAATAATGACTTATTTTCTCATAATAATGACTTATTTTCTCATAATAATGGCTAATTTTCTCGAAATAATGAGAAACTTTCTCGAAATAATGAGAAACTTTCTCATAATAATGGCTTATTTTCTCATAATGACTTATTTTCTCATAATAATGAGAGATTTTCTCAAAATAATGACTTATTTTCTCATAATAATGGCTTATTTTCTCATAATAATGAGAAACTCTCAAAATAATGACTTAACATCTCGTAATAACAAGAAACGTTCTCGAAATAATGAGAAACTTTCTCGAAATAATGAGAAACATTCTCATAATAATGGCTTATTTTCTCATAATGCCTTATTTTCTCATTTTTGGTGTTTGATAACTTTATTCAATTTCTGTATATTTCTGCTGAGGGGCACAGATAGCCTAGCTAAATATAACATTTATTATAATGGGTTTATGTGAAGATTGTTTTAAGTTCGCTTAAATTAGAAGTTATTTTTAAAATCTAATAAATCTTAAAATTAATAGCTCTTAATTATAATGTAATGTTTAATGGCTATAGTCAATGTTTAAATATTAGGGGAACTTTTTTTTATAGGGAAATCAGTATTACTTGGTATCAGTGATACTGGCCTCCAGTCATAAAAAAGATGCCATTAAACAAATATTAAAAAATATGTTGTTTGTACATTAATTTGAAGATTGAATGTGAAATTATTGCAATGTAAAAGTATATTTAAAAACTTTAATGTTAGGTGGGATTAATCGCGATTAATTTCAGAAAAAATGTACGATTAATTAGTTAATTGTTTTTAATCGATTGACAGCACTTGTTATTTTCCAATAATAAACATTCCTTTAACTTTATTAGTATCTTGGATACATTTCATAACCTTCAGGGTCCACAAAGATAAACATTTTTAGTCGTATGCTATATGATATGTCCTGTACAGACATATGAACTATATGGACATGCATGATTTTGGATAATTATGGTAAATAAACATTTCTGCATTTCTCATATATTTTGCTATAGTTCTGTTCTTTACCCACTACCCTATTCACAACGTTATGGTTTCATCCCTACTTATTGATTGCTGGTTTGACCCTATTATCTGATGACTGACCAGCACCGTTCTCACTTCTGTGTGACTGACTGAAGTTTATAAACTGCTGCTGTCACTTCAAAACTGGAAAGTCCCAGGCCCCCTGGCAACAGAAGAGTACAGCTGTGAAAAGATTGCTCTCTCATCTAATCCTTTAGATAGATTTATTCCCTATCAAAGTAAGCTCAACCGTATGGTAGAGATGTCAGTTAATGTCATCTTTTTGTTATTTTGTATACTATGGAAATGTCTGCCTTTCTCATGTGTCCCAGTACTTCTGCCATTTATTACAACATGGTTGTTAGATCAAACACTTTCCTTCTTCCCTGCTTAAATTGACTAAGTTATCATTATCCAAATTAGGTGCTTCCTTAGCCACTTTGTCTGCTTTTTCATTTCCTTGTACCCCAACATGCTGGTACCCACAAAGTGCCAATGAATCCACTGTGGTTGCCATGGCAATTTTTTTATAAGTTTGGTTTCACTGCCTAAGGGTAGAATCCTTGACAATGATGCATGGAGAACCATTTTCACTTCAGTTGATTCTCTGATTCTGTAAGTCATAATGAGAAACATGATGTATAATAATGTGCATGCATGCATACATTAATAATTAGCAGATTATTATTGTGACACCAAGTCATTATTATGAGAATGTTCCTCATTAAAATGAGAAACTAAGCCGTTATTTTTGCCTGTTACCTCAGTTGAGTGAAAACAACGATTCTCATAATTATAACTTAGTATTTCACATTGACAGAAATTCTATTAATGATGATTTAGCATATCATAATGAAAACATTCTTATAATAATTTAGTATAATTATGTATTATGATGACTTTCCCATAATTTAGTTAGTTGTTTTTAGAAAGATTTAGGGGAAAAAACTAATAATTATGACTTATGAGTATAATCTCATAATGAGAAACTTTCTCATAATGACTTCACATCTCATAATAAGAAACTTTCGTATTATGACTTTTTTTTTAACCCTTTGATGCAACATGGGTCTAAAGTGACCCGACTGCTCAGCCGAGCATAAAATAACATAGGAAATGAATATGGGTCATTTTAAACCAATTTTGTGCATTAGAAGGGGTTTTCATAGCTTGTGCATCAAAGGGTTAAAACTTAACTCTGGGCAGAAAGGGCCAAGGCTAGAGCTTTGTTTACACATGCATAAACCTCCTTTATTTATGTTCCTATGTCTATAAATACAAGATTTGGAAGTTGAACGAACTTTTTAAAAATGTTTAGCTGGCTCACACTGAAACAACAACAAACTGAATTCTCAACACACTGTTAAACCATGATTAATTTATTGCAAAAATGAGTATAAAAGACAAATCAAGTTCAAAACTTCAAACGTGAACATCTTACATTTCAGTGGGGTGGTAAAATATTCTGTAAGTGTCTGTAAACTTATTAAATCTATTTCTTTTTAATAGTTTTCTTTGATATTAATCTTGTCCTAGCTAGTATGTACATCCTGTTATTTTGTTAGACAATACGATGATGAAATTCATTTACCAGTTACTTACAGGCTAAAGATTGACATTTTTTCCCAACTCTTTCTCTGTAACTATAACCAAATAGATGACTTATTATATGCTTACATTTCTGACTTCCCAATCTCAACCCACTCCATATGATGTAGATTTTGATGAAACAATTTGTTTGAAAACACTCAAAGGTTGGCCATGATGCACAATAGCCAGTGTCCATACTGGCTCAGAGTGGTTTTCACACAGTCTTTCTCGTAATTTCTTTCATTCGTCTCTTCTTAGCACTGCCAAAGATTAGCGCATTTCCTGCAGGAATAACACAAAGATAATGTCTGGCTTTCCTCATATTTATTCTATTATTCAACAACGTAAAAGTAGTTGTACAGAAAATACTGTACAACAGCACATATATACGCATATATAAAATCAGAGAACAAATGATAACGTCAACATTTACCATGTTTCATCCGAAGGTGCTTTAGAAGAGCCGACGTTGTGTATTCTTTGCGACCACGAGATATGACGGCCCTACACATAAGGCACACTGCTTTGCTACAGTCTCCCTCTTTTAGAGAGAAATACTTCCATACAGGGCTTGATTTGGCTATTGTCCTCTTTTGCATTTCACAGCATTTACTGCTACAGTAGGCCCTGTTTGTACATAATATGTTGTGATATGAAACGTGATTGGCATCATGAGATGAACTGCTATGCTGAGATACTGTGGCAGGAGCTTCGCTGTTAGCGCATATTGGCTGAATTGGATGCTGTGCTCTGTAGATGTCTGAAGTCCCTAAAGGCAAATCTGGACTGTGTGGCGACCAGCTCTGATATGCATCTTCAGTGCTTCCCATTGCATCACCTGAACACAAGCTGGAGTTCATGAATTCAACTTTGATTTTAGATGGGAAATGACAGTTTGTCATTTCATCCTCAATAGGATTTGTGTCGGTGTGATCGGCACACACGTGTGAGCCTTCGTTGTTGCTGGCTTTTGATGGCAAAGCTACAGATTCCCTGTAAGCATCGACAGAGTACTCAGGCTTTTCCGGTTTTATGAAGGGATGTTGTTCGCCGAGCCTCTGGCTTTGGTCCTGCTGGATCTCTTCAAAGGGTTCTGGCTCCTCATTCTGGCTGCAGATCCATCCGGGCTGCCCAGGGGAGACGGGCTGATAAGACTGCACAGGAACTGAAAAAACAACAACAACAACATAACATTTACTTCATGCAAATAAAAAGATACTGTTGAACTGAATATCCATGTGAATCTATAATGTGCACTACTGCTACAATATGGATATCGAACATCTTTGATGACATTAGGCTTAAAAATGAACAGATTTTGTTCCTCTGTTGATTTATTTATTAAAACAGAAAGCTGGAACAGAATTTTTTTTTTTTTAAATAAAAACCTGTCTTAGTTGTGTTTAAATGAAGGTAGCGAAAGACCTTTTCTCTTTCACATTGTGACGTACATTTGAGTGAAATGAATTATCAGAAAAGAAAAACTCTTAAGGCATGGACTGAATTCTAGTCGTTGGTTGTTGAGTGGATTTTGAGACATGGGCATTGTGCTAAATAATGCAAGCAGGTGAATGTGATCTCGCAGTGGCGTGGTTAAAGTGGACTAAATGATTGGAGAAGACATGCATAAGTCTCCAGAAGACTGATTTATAATATCCTGATTAAATATTAAGCCATCAGAAAAAAACAAACAAAACAAAAAAACATGCATGAATTAATGGCTCATAAGATCAATAACATGCAAACAGACACAATATAGATGGGGTCGATTTTCATTTGCTTTGAACCATCATTTGCTACTAGTTATTGTTGTGAAATGTCATTCTGAAGCATCTGATTGGACAAAACGTGGACACGCCCACGAGTGCAGGATGAGTCATTAATATTTCTGGTCCGTTTTCCAATTTCGAAAGAATTGAATACTGTTTCAGCAAGTTTTAAAAAGTACACTACATAAAACTGGATTACACTGGATTAAAAGCAAAAACTCAATTTTTATTTAAATGACTGCTTGACTCTTATAATATGCATTTTTTTTCATAATATTATTAAGGTCAGTGTCGATTCACACATCCTCAAATACCATGTAATCAAAAATAGATACATTTCTGAATTACCTCGTGGTCATGAATCAAACATGGACTCGTGACCACAACCAAAACACGCGGACAAATAAAAACATCTGATGAAAAAATATACAGATCAAGTCAAAATGTTACGCCCAGTTCTAAACATGACAGAAACATTCACCATATTTTGTAGAGTTCAATCACGCGAATCGTCTTACCTGCATTTGTTTCTTCACCGAAGCACCCGGAGTCTCGCAACATCTCTTTCAGTCGCTTGTTTTCGCTCCGGATTCGCTCCGTTTCCTCCTCATACTCCCGAACCGTTCTGCCGACTGTGAAGATGATCTCCTTCACAGCAGCCATCAAGCGCTCGGTCATGAAAGTGTTCAGACGATCAAGTTTAGTCATTGTTCTGCTTTATTTCAGGTCGCTGTATTTAAACGATAAATACAAACGATACAGGTACCGATAACAACACAGACGAGCGCGTGAAAGTTCCCCCTTTAAAATCAAACCAGTAGCACATAAGGTTGCTCTGCTAACTGAAGTGACTCTAGCACCCTTCGCAGGACAGGAGGAAACAGTACAGCTTTTACTGTAAAGCCTTTGGCTAAATAACTTCGTTGTTCATATGAGCTATGTTCAGTCATAGCTTCACACTCATGCACAGCACTTGTAATGATAAACAGAGAATCTAATAAACATACTTTTATGAGATGTCATAGTGGTTTACACAAGACTGGAGCCAGACATCATCTTTATCAAAAACACTAATCTCTTGGTACCTGGAATAAAAACAAAAAACCTTAAACAAAAAAAAAACAGTTTTCTGCGGGGCAATTGTTGAATCTCAACACATAGATAAATAAAACACCAGCAGTGGTGTAAAAATTATATTTAAATAATTTAGCTTTTTAAGTGAAAGTATGGACACTGAGCAAAAAGTCAAATTATCTAGGAAAAAAAAAGTTAACAAATGAGATTTTGTCATTAAGTCACAACATTCATAAACCTGCTTTATTACTCAGATGTTTTACTGAAACCAGTATCCTGAAATTAAAGCAATTGAAACATCACATTTAGCTGATTTTATAGTTGTTTAAACTAAATGATTAAGTGACAGCAAAGACGTGTATAATGATTTTAGATTCGTGTATATATTATTTTTATACTGTTATATTTCAAAATACTGTTCTTTTGAACTTTCTATTCATCAATCTTAAAAAAGAATCTTTGAAAAAAATGAATCTTAAAAAAAAATGTCTCATGATTTACACAAAAACATTAAGCAGCACAACGGTTTTCATCATTGATGGTACGTTTCTCGAGCACCAAATCATCATATTAGAATAATTTCTGAAGGTTCATGTGACACTGAAGACTGGAGTAATGGAGTAAATGTTATGTCTAGTGTCTCAACTTTGGAATAAGTAACTGAAAACTGTCTTAAGCCACATATCAGATACCAAAAAAGACCAATATACCCTTAGATTTCTTTAACATTTTTTTATTCTCAATCTTAAGTTAATTAATAAACATATGCTATGATCTGCACAATACAGCAGGCTGAAAGTAATCAATCCGTAAAAGTATTGAACCCAACAGATTGAGACAACATTGTAAAACATATTTACATTAAAAAACAACACTAAGATGTAAACAATAACTTCTAGCAATCCGTGTCACAGTCTTTGACTGTACTGTGTTCTGCTTCATCCCAATGGAACTCTCTCACCTCTGTGTCTGAAACAAAAGCATCTTCAGTCAAAAAAAAGTTACAAGCTTTAAAAGATGGACAAGAAATACTTATTGTGTATTTTGTTGCATTTTAGGTTTGTATGACAAGTAGTAACTTTACCTTGCCTTGTGTCTGCAACTTTTTCCCCCGTGTCGTCTGTAACAGCATTTGGTAAATCCTCAAGACTCTTTGTTGCTGGCTGTCAATAAAACAAGAGTGTTAATTCCATCCTCTTATATAAGAACAAAGTATTTTGAAGCAGAAACTCTCTTTACCTCTATACTAGCTTCATCCCTCACTGACGTCTCTTCATCTTGAATTGATCTCTTTGCCCTTTTCAGTTTTTCCTGATCTGGTGTGTCCCCTTGAAGACATGAAAAAACACTTTAACAGTTCATACAAAGCTCTGATTTTGATGAATTACATAAAAGTAAAAAACACAGAATTAAGAAACCTAAACAAATGTAGTACATACCAAATGTAAACAACTCAAGTGGAATAAACTCACCATGGCATGCAAATGTGTGCTTTAAAAGTTGATATTTCTGGATAAAGCCCATATTACACTGATGGCACCAGAATGGCCTCTCACCTGTGTAGAAATGAAATATTAAAAAAAAAGTGAACGACTATAAATAATGATCCTGGCTCTTGGCACTGTGACTATTTTGCTTATATGTGTGATATGCGATACCAATTAAAAATTGGTTTTGCACACACTGACTTGTGTGAGTGTATTCATGTCTGCGCAGCGTGTATGGACTGCCAAAAGCTGCCTTACAGTACTGGCAGACATGCAGTTTTGAGTTGGACATCTCTCCTTCACCCAGCAAGTCATCATCCATGATCAGTGACAATACAAATGAGGAGAAAACAACGCCACTGCTTATCCTATGTTCATTGAAAATACTGGCTATATACTGGAACTTCGCAGTTCTGCTCATGTGTTAACATTCCCTGTATTACACAAAGTACAAAGTTCAGAATGTGTAATTTAACAATGATATTTACCTGATTATGGACACGTGAGCGCCTCTTCCTCCTCCTCTTCTTGCATGTTCCATAAGTTTGGGCTTTCACGCTACTCTTAGGTGTGTCATTACACACAGTTTGGGCATTTTGAGGTGGACTGAAATCATCACATGGATAATCATTTCTGAGAACGTCGTATTCTGGGTAAGGACCGTTGGAGCTGGTGTCTGATGTTGGTGTCATAGCCCTTTCTTGATCAACATCACACTTTGGGAGAGTTACTCCATTATAGTCTGTTGATTCTTGACCAGTGCTTGGATTAGGAGAATTACCTACTTCATTTTTAGGAGAACATCTGAATTGTAAAATGGCACCCTCTGCCTGTCTATTGTTTCTAAACTTCTCATTTGGACTTGAGATGTCTGGTTGTTCATTGCAGCTGAGGTCTGGAAGGGAAGAACTTCCTTGTACATTTTCAAAATCGGCTTCATAGAGGGTATTTAGGCAATGAAAACCTGATGGTTCTACATTGGCATCAATCTCTTCTGGACTAGAAGGGGAAATAAGTGTAGGAGTTGGAGGAATGGGCCCAGCATTAGGAAGCATTTCACCACAGCTAGCCTCAGCACTGTAAGTAGATTTGCCCTTGCACTTCTCTAAATGTGAAGCAAAAGACTTCTTGTTAAATAACCCTAAACAGTAGATGCAATAAACACTATCATCAAATGAACAAACCGATGCAAACTTCCCAAATGGTTTTGAATCTTGTTTACTACTTTGAACCACATTTGTGTTGTGTAGAATATTTCCCCTAGTTTGTATAAGGTTCAAAAGTTGTTTCCTCTCTTGTGAGCTCTTGTCAAATGTGAGAGCTCTTGCCACCTGTGGTTCAAAAGGATGAACTGACTGAAGATGATCCATCATTCTATGATGTGGCAGCTTGCAGTAACAGCAGTGTTGCATCTTGAATACGCTGGAGTTGTCATCTGTGGAGTTGGTTTGGCATTCAGGACCCTGCAAAGAGAGAACAACAACAAATAATAAATGCATCCACATTTTAAAAGAGCATAATAAATTAAATAATCAAATAATATAATAATTAAAAATTCTTTATATGGTCAGTTTTTGCATATTAGCACTAAACGATTGGCACTGTTCATTACATGTATAATACTACAAGCAGAATTCAATCAAAAGTAAGCACTAAAAGCTTGCATCACAAAACAAACAAACAAACAAATAAAAAAAACACTTAAAAAATTAACAACCTGAGAATGAGAGCTTGGACAACTTTTCTTTGACTCCTCTTTCAGACAGCTGATCTGGAAGACTCTTTTTCTCTTCTGCTCGCTTGTCAGAGATCTTCTCAGGGTCTTCTTGTAGATCACACTCTTGGAATATAAGGTAAGACATGTCTTTTACGGCTCGGGATTTGATTTCTTGAATTGAAGGAATTGAGTTGAATTCTAGATCAGCTGTTGGCTGATTCCCAATTCTGCCAACATCTGGACTTTCAATACTTTCAGGCTGCTGACACTGGGTTTGTTCAATGTTACATCTATAAGGATCTGGAGAATGACTTTCAGTTTCTGGATGCACATCAGAGGCCATGAAGATGTTCCTTTCTACATCTGAATCTTGGGTTTGCTCTCTCTCATTACTGATCAAATATGTATCATCAAACACAGCTAGATTAAGAGTACATTTTGATTCTGAATTGTATTCTGGATAAGTGCTTAAGGATGCAGGACTTGAAGGAACCTTTGGTTTTGAAGAGAGCTTAAGGTCGTCACAACACCCAGTAGCACAAGAAGAATAACCATCAGGTTCTAGATCACAAGACACTACTGGATCTGAAGAAAATGGTTGGTTCACAAGTCGGGGATGATCTGTTTGTTTTATAAGGGACTGCTGAAGAACACTGCAACCAGAGTTTGAAATAGGAAGGGTTGGAACTGTAGATTCTACGACTTGTGTTGTTTGACAGGAATCTAGTGTGGGTGGTTCTAGTATCTCCACATCAGGGTTCCGTGATGTACTAAATGAAGATTCCAAATGAGCAGGATTTATTGCGGAACCCTGACAAAATTCTAGAACAGATGGCTTTAATAATTGCGCATCAAGATCAATTTGAGCTACGCTGCTGTCAATGTTAGAAACAGTAGGCACCTCCACCTCCGGATGATATGTTTTCAGAGCAGCACTCTGGCAAGAGTCAAGATTCGAAGGGCTTGAGGGTTTCAGATCACAAATCTTCTGTGCTGGGCTATCACTAGTGTATAGAATTTGGGGACGATCTGACACTAAAGCATGGTTCTCCTTCGCCTTATATATCCTAGTTTCTGGAATAGGGCAATTGACTAAATCTGAGAGAACTGATAAAGGAACATTAGTTGGCTCTAAAGGTCTGGATATGCTGATAGTGTCTGGAGCAAGGTTTCCCAATTCTGCATAAAAAATTTGCTGACTTTTGCTGGATGCAACTGTATTCTTGTTGTGCTTGCATATAAGAGCATGCTCCTGAATTTTATTCCATCGATAAGACTCCTGGCAAAAAATGCAGTAAACAATGTCTTCATCACAATCCATTTTAGAATCTCTAGGTTGGTTGAAGTTTTTTTTTAATAGCAAAACTGCTCAATAACTGTTTCCCTTCTTTACAGTCTTTGTCAAGACTTAAAGCTTTTACCACTTCAGGTTCTCTTACATTATCACACTTTAGATGCAGTCATATCTTTCTACATGCCTTCCCACAAAACCGACAATATAGTGCTTGCATTACTTTTTTTTTGTTCTCCACCGCTCACTGCAGTCTTGCATCTAACGTCAGAAGTTTGATGGGATGTGAGAAAGTCTGACGGCATTTCGAATTCTTCAGAACTTTTCACAAATAACTCATTGGTTTTCACATTTTGTACAGAAGCTTCATTCTTCCCTGAGATATCAGAGTTGTCAGTTGAATCATCCAGAACAGATTCTGACATCTGACATTAAAAAACAATTCAAAAGAAAACAGTATAATTAAATATGAATTGAGATATCCCTGTTCAAGTATTTACATATCTCTTTACACTTCCACAGGCTGATTAAGAACAGATTTACTTTCGAGTCTGTATTGTACTATTCAATCTGCTACTATTGCATACCTGGTTGTTCAGACCCAGTATCTTATTTTTTCTCTCACCGCTACTGACAGTCTCCATGTCTAGCAGGTCCTTGTCAGCATTAACGTCCAACAGAGATTCTTGACCAGCAAATACCATATCAGATGTTTGACATGATATTCTCTCCTCTGAACTCGTGGGCCTGTCCTCTGTTTGTCTGATGGCAGTAAAGGCCATCTGGTCTCTGACTGAGATACTCTGATCATCAGTATGTTGTGAGGCACCATCAATAGATTTGGTAGATTCAGTTGCATCTGGAGCTGGAGAGTTGGAGTCACTGGAGGGATTTTTGCCAGGTGTGCTCCCCACATCTAATTGTTCATTTTGAATGCTCTTTTTATCTAAACCTTTGGAGGGTCTCAACACATCTTCATCAACATTGTCTTCAACATCTGAGAGGACAACACAAACTAATTTTGAGTCAATGTTCTTCTGCATGGTGCCAGAACTAGTTTCCTTGAACAAAGATTCTAAAACGCTACTCTGTGGCATTACGGTTAATTTCATAGCAGAAATGTTCTTACAATCACACTTCCAATCACACTTTGTTCTTCCACATTCAGACGGAGCATTTTCAGCTGCAGTTCTTTCATCTGATTGCTCTAGTTCATCATCTATTACTATAAGTGATACCTGGTCTCTGGCTGTGTTTTCTGAAACAACAGGAAAATTAAAGTTGCAATCGTCTTTTTGTTGACTCTTTGCGTTATTTCCCTCAGAGGATTCAAAGGCCAGTGAGCCCCCAATTTTGTCATGCTCTACCTCCGAATCACGCTGTGGAGATCCAACCCTCGCAGAGACTATTTCTGTCTCAGTGTAGCATATTTCAGGCTTGTTTTGGATGCCATGACCAGAGAACTCCACTGGCAATGAGCAAAGATTGGAATCCACAATTGTATCTTCCACAGCATCCACCATTTCATCATCAACCCGTACTGAGGTTTGTTCATGATCAAAGCCACTACTTTTTTCAGAGCAACCTGATTTTAAGTCAGCTACCCCAGGCACTGAGCTCCAGTACTTGCATGCAGTCATAATTGGTTGTAGAACAATCCTGGGCTGCATATTGAAGTGGCTCAAGATGTCACTGACCAGCTCGGTTTTGGTTCTTTGATTACTCTTGTAAGAGGTGGTAGGCTGCTCAATAGCTGTACTGCTTTCGAGAGCTCCAGACACTGCATGGGTTGCATTGCTGTTCAGATGTGCAGATCCGTCCTTATTCACCGTCTCTTCACTCCCAGATTCTTCAGACTCATCACTTTTGTCCCCCGAAGGCTGCATTGGGGGAAAGTGACAATCAACCATTCTTATAATGACTTAAACAACAGTCTTTAGGGTCAACATGACCTAGGATTCAATGCACAAACAATTCTTCTTTTTTCCCGAAGATATGAAACTGGATGAAACTAGCAGTCAAAATGATTAATCACAGAGTCTTTCCTACCTCCTGATTATGGATTTTCGGGAGTTGGCCCCTTTTCAGGACACCATAAAAACGTTTCTTGCGCTGCCGATAGGCGTACGGTTTCTCACCACAGTGAATCTGCATATGCATCATTAGCCGCATTTCCCAAGCAAAAACTTTGCCACAAAATGGGCAGGGTAGTGGCCCTTGACCTCTGGTTCTGCTTTTCTGTAACGAGTCTTTGTTTGGGGATCCATGAGGTGTCTGCTGAAGGGGTACGAAAAAATCATTTTAATACATATTTGTGCATGAGGTAATCTATAAAATGAGGGCCTTTTACAAAAATCATTTATAAAACATAAGCTTTTAGGTGTAAAATACAATACCTTGCAATGTATTATCTCAATCTAAATTGATAGAATACAAGTTGGAACATAATAGTGCTTTCAGAAAGGCATTACTAATCTTGCAGATTCCTCTATTAGAATTTACAAAATCAATATACAAAAACACATACTTCACTAAACACATTAAAGTTGTAAGATTTTTGTTTAAAAACAATTGACTGTATTATCTAGTAAATTTGGTATCAGTCATCATTTACACTTCAATGTGAAATTCAAATGGCACCCATTTTGTAGACTAACCCACGTCAGTTTTGCTATTATTCCACGTACAAGTTTATTGCCATTTCCTTGTTTTCTTTGCCTCTTATTGGTTTCTGATTGTTTGTCTTAGCATCAATCGCTCGTTCATGATGGTCACACATGTGTATCCTTAACCAATTCTTACAGCCATAGACTTTACCAGAAATTGTGCAGACACAGGAGCCACGTTTATCCTTAATTTTCTTAATTCTGGTTCCAGTGATTGCGAAAGATTTTCAAGATACTTATCATTAAACAAATCATGCTTATCTGTTTTTGTGATTTAAATCTATGAAATTTGAAGGTATATTCGGATCATTCTTCAGGTTTTTGTAAAGAACACATACCGTAGTATTTGGGTTGTGATTACTTTTTGACATCTCATCAAGCGTCTTTTTTTCCTCCCATTTACTTTTTTCACGTTCCGTAAGCTCCATTTCCATTTTAGCTTGCTCTCTTCTCCTTTTCTTTTCATCTTGTAACCTACGTCCTATATGTTTCCTTGAGTGCTTCTTTAGCTTCTTCTCCAGAACAAAGTCTTTGCCACATACTTTGCATGGAAACATCCTCTTCAGATATTTAGTGCTTGATGTTCCACAGTCCGAGCCTGAGATGTCCTTTGATTGCTCAGAAGTGTTCTCTGACTCATCTGTGCCCGTTTTAAGAAGATCTGCATTTTGTTGTGCCTCATCTGTGTCCATTTTTGTAAGATCTGCACTTTGTTGTGCCTCATCTGTGCCCGTTTTAAGAAGATCTGCACTTTGTTGTGGCTCATCTGTGCCTGTTTTAAGAAGATCTGCACTTTGTTGTGCCTCATCTGTGCCCGTCATAGTAAGATTTTCACTTTCTTCAGCCTCATCTGTGCCCATCATAGGAAGATCTTCACTTTCTTCAGCCTCATCTGTGCTCAATATAGGAAGATCTATACTTTCTTCATCCTGATCTTTTCTGAATGTTGGCACATCAACAGCCAGGATGGACTCATCACTTGTTTGACGTGGTTTAACCTTGTCCGTTCTTGATCCTTTAGTTATCTGGCTATTCAGACTCATCTTCTTAGTGACTTCCCGTTTCTGAGTTTTGCGCTTACGTAATCGCTTATCGATCAATAAAAAAGGATTGGGTTATTATACAGAAATTAAAGTTCAAAAATGATCAGTGTCTCAGCAAAGTATATATTAAAGGGGTCATCGGACGCCCATTTTCCACAAGTTATGATAAATATGATTCTTAAGGGTCTTAATGAAAAGTCTATAACATACTTTGGTTAAAATTTCTCAATGGTAGTGAAAAACAACACCCTTTTTTTTACCTTGTCAAAAACAGCTCTGTTCACAGCAACCCATTTCGGTGCATGTCCCTTTAAATGCTAATGAGCTCTGCTCACCCCGCCCCTCTCTTCTGTGGGGTGACGAGCCGTTCTCTGGGACTGCTAACTTTAGCCGCGGAACTTGCTAACTAGCGCATTATTAGGAAAGGCGATTTGCAAAGATTCATAAAAACTTATACTCACATCTTCTGTAGGCTAGATCACAAATGATTTGCACGAACATAAACACATTTAGGCATTCCCTTCAAAAACCAAAAGTAATCCACTGCGTCTTCAGCGGCTCAGATGTCAGGAGTAAATGACGACTGCTATGTTCATTATTACATCCAACAACAAAACACCTTAATCGCTTAGGAGCCATTCTTATCTACAACAGCTCCGGCATCGAAACAATGGCGGACTGATGACAGCTCACTCAGGGCGGGTCTAAGGTAAAACACCAGTGTCAATCAACAATCGTGGTAGGGGCTTGTCTGTGTGACATCACACAGCCAAGAATCTGAGAACGGCTTGATCTGAGAAAGGGGTTATGATTTTTGGGATTTAAAAAAAAAAAAAACTCTGGGTGGATTTTTATCATTATCATTTTTATCATTATAGACTTTTTAATCACTAGATTTTTATAGATCATCATTATTGTGTACACACACTGCCAAGACATTTCAGTTCAAACACCATGTAAAAGTGAATTTTGTATCCGATGACCCCTTTAACATCTGCATATTACATACAAATCTGAAAACTAACCTTGGTGACAAGCTGTTGTGACCTTGTACGGCCACTGCCATACACGTTAAAGTAATCATTCCTGATCTTTACATCCCCATGCTGAGCACGAATGTGTGGCCTCAGCCATCCTTCGCGAGAAAACACTTTATTACAATGCGGGCAGGCATATTTTTTCTTTACCTCCTTCACATTCTGTACTTCTATAGTTTTAGGCACTGCCTCCATTGTTCCTTCTTTGGTCAGCTACGAGGAATACAAATATCCAAACTTAATAGAAATACATTAATGAGAATGATCATACATCCAGATAAAATGTGTGAGCAGGTACCTCATTCTTCTTTGGCTGAGTTTTGCGTAATAAAGCCCGTTTGGTCTTATGGGACTTCATGTGGACACGCAACCGGCTTGCATGAAAGAAGACTTTGCCACAGTCTGGACAATGGAACTCACTTTTGTCAGCAACTTTGGCCACCTTCTTCACATCATTTTTTCTTCGCCTCTGAAAGACATGCAAGTCCATTTAACAATGAGAGAAGCATGGAAAGACATACGCAGTGAGCTCCAAACGTATTACGCTCTAGATATGAAAGTGGATGAATAATGTCTGTATTTTCTTTAATAGAAGTCATTCCAGGTAAACAGCATATTTAAACACGGACTCCAACAGTGAACTTGAAAGTGGCAAATTCACTGCACTGATACTGTAGGACAATGAGTGGCATTTCAAATCTACAGTACATTTTTCCCAAGATGTCATGGCATTACAAAAATGTAAAATATATATGACTATATTAAAGTAAACCACCAAACCACGCACACAAAAGACTAAAATTCATGAATTCGTTTCAAACTAATTTTATTAAAACAATTGCATTAGAATTGCACTGTATATATACACAACTGGTTTATATATAAAAAAAAAATAATAAAATAAAAAATCCAAAAGTTTGTGATTTTCTAATTTGTATATACATATATAAACATTGTGTCCAAATTGTTTACATATTTACAAAGTTCCATTGGATGGTTCTTCGGGTATCAAAACCGGTTTTATTTCAGCTTCTCCCTCTACAATGCGTTCTTCTGGCTCAAAACGCTCTAATTTAATCGGAGTTGTGTCCAAAGTGTTGATCAGCATATTGACTGGTCTGCTGAACCCTTTTGCCTCTAAATAGGCACGTCGATGGTTTATTCTAAGATGAGACCATAAATTAGAGGTGTTCTTCCGAGCAGCCTTGCTGGACCCCTGGCTAACTCTGGCTGAACATGCATGGCAGAAGACTTCACCATATGCATCTTTTGAAAAGTAGTCCCAAACTTTGCTAAAACAGCGGTTTGAAACAAATTCCACCTGTGAAGCAATAAGAAAAACATGCATAAGCTTTGTGTCACACTTTAGTGATACTTATTTGCATTCAAGATATTTTAAAACATTATAAAACACTGAATGCATTCAGATAATTGTAGGCATGGCTTTAACGGAAATGCAGTGATGAAAGCATGCCTAGAAAATGAACTTCAACTAAGCAAACAGTTAATAATAAATGACTTGATATGAACAAAAAGATTTTTAATAGTCAAATAATCCTACGTTTTCATCAGCTCACTGGTGATACTGGTCTTAGAATTATTTAAATGCAGGGTTTTCAACCATGGGTCCCAGAAAACTTTCTTTGAAATTTCTTAACTATTTTCTAACAAATTACCTTTTAAGAATTACATAATGTAATAACGTTATATGATATAAAACAATAAGTTACGGTAACATGTTATAATAAAAATCTAGAGGTACTTGGGTTGGCTGAGAGAGATCTCTGGGTCCAAAAAGTTGAAAAGCCCTCATTTAAAAATCTCTAAAATAGCATGGATTGGTCAAGGAAAAACAAACACCAGCTGAATAAACTGCCATATATTGCAATTACAATAAATAGCGCATCGGTCAAATCTACTGCTCTCAGTCAGAGTCTTAAGATAAATTTAATAATTGATCTACCTTTCCTACCTGTCTATTTCTATAGACTGCACACAGGATGGTTTGTACTGACAAATCCATTTTAGTTAAATAAGTAGTACTACTAGAATGAAACAGTAGCAGTTGATAAAATGCTGATCATAGTACATTATCTTTGTTCTTCAATTCAGATTTAGATAAACCTAATCTACTCATCTATCTAGTAACATATAACACATTATCTGACAAAAAATGATCACAATTACCTAGCTACATCTGATGTTTCCAGAGTTATGTTATGCTCATAAACTGCATTCACCAATTTTTTTTAACTGGTGGTGCAACCCCACATCAAATAACATTTCAGGTAACAGTAGATGCAGAAGTTTGTTTGAATGAACAGCAACTCTTGTTTTCATAACTGTCATTTTTGGCCTCAGACTCACCGTTAAAACAGCATCCGCTTCAGTGGTTGCTTTCTTGTTCTCTTCGTAGATTGGTTGTAGCTGTATGAGTGTGTTTAGTTCATTCTAAGATACATGCTTACTATCTTAGGATTCGCTGAACTACTATCGACAGGTCATTATTCATATACTTTGGTGGCAAAACCAATGAATCAGCCTGTATTTGCATATTTTGAGATTACAACCATCAGCCAATAACCATAAAGAGTGTATCTCCCCATAAATTCCACTCATCACTTTGTCAAAGGATAGCAAACAACTTGCTTTTTTTTTTTTCCCCCAAGTGTATTTTGAGTAAATGTGTTTTCTTTTTATTTCAGAAAGTTTGTGTACATTTGCTATTATTGAATATCAGCCACCCTACTTTCTAGATATTGGTATCACCCGTTGAAAACCCCTTATTGGTCAACCACTACTTCAAAATGTGCACTACGCAATATCTTTTTTTTGACACTTTCTTACTATTTTATTGACTCTTATTGCATCAAACAACATTATGTGTCAAAGCACATCACACCAAATATTCAGAATAGTGGTTTACTCGTATAGCTTTTTTTTGTTTTGTTTTTTTGACTGGTTCATTTTCTCCCCATTCTATCTTAAGAATGATTTATGTGTGAAGGAAAGAAAATCTCAGTTTATGCATATCTACACACACTATTTATGACACTAGAGAACGTGCAGTACCTTGGGTAATTTCCTGTTTGCATCCACTATCTCCTGAGTTCCTGACTGTGCTTGGGTGGGCAGGTTGACAAGAGCTGTGACTGTGTGGGTCTTCATGTGCAAGGCTAACTGACAGGGCCGAGCAAACACCCGATGAGGGCAATGAGGGCACCGACACATCTGGTTTACAACTCTTTTTTTTTCGCGCCGATTCCGCACAGAGGTGTTAATTCTCTTTTCTGGTTCTTTATCACTTCCTGTTTGGTCACTCTCAGGCTCTTCTTCGTGGCCTGGTGCAGTAGTTTCAGGTGATGCACTACTCCTGTTCGTCTGCTCAGAGCCATCTGACAGATCCTCCACAATTTCTCTTGACAGCTGCATGTGAGAAAATAACACAAGCTATTATAATACTGTTTGTTAAAACGTCCTCATTTTACATTTATGAAAGTTCATTAGTTTCCTGTATAGTAACATATTTGAAAATGATACGTTAAATTAAATACGATATTCAAATTCTACACTATTTTGTCTAGGTAAATTCAAAATATAACACTAAACAACATAATCGTACACAACAAAACATCGTGAAAAACGTATACATTTTTATATCTGCTAAAATTACATTTAACGGTGTTAATTAATTATCAAAAACTTTTGAGTGTTAGATGACTGAAAGGTCATCTGCATATTAACTGTGAAAAAGTTAAAGGAGGGTTTGATTTTTAATAAAAGAATGCTTCTGAATTGCATTCACATCAATCAGACAAAAAAAAGTGCATTAAAAAGTAAAAATGGGTTGGTTTAGATGTCATGTTTAATTTAATCGTGCTGCTGTTTACCTGAGAGAGCCTGTGCAGCTTCCTCTTTTTCTTATTGTCACCGTAGAAGCACGCCTTGCGCCGGCGGTACGCATAAGGCCTCTCGGTGGAATGAATGCGCATATGAACCATCAGCCTTTGTTTATTTCCAAAGACTTTACCACAGTCTGGACAGGCAAAGGACATCCTCTGCCTTCTGTTCTGTCCTCCCCAGTGCCGGACCCTGCTGGGACCTGAAGTTGGATCAAAGTCCAGAGGAGCCATGTAACTTTGGGAAGAGTCCCAGGTCATGCTGTCCACCAGGCCATAGGCAATACCAGCACCTGTCCCGGCATTGTCAGGTCCCTGATCAACGCTTTGAGGTAATGTGGCGACGCTGCACAGGGGGAGATCAGTCGACTCTGTTTTGATCACAAGAGCTTCTGATTCAAGTTCAAATCCAAAGTTGACAGCACCCTCATCTTGCCGGGATGGATTGGCCTCGTCCGTAGTAGAAAGCGTAACAGGTTCTGATGGGCCTGAGAATAAAAAAAAAAACAAAAACAAAAAAAAAAACAAAGTGCAACATTTTGATGAGTAAAGTGTGATTTCTGTTTATACATAACTGAGTATCTGTAGGTAAAATGTGCTGGTTTAAACCAAAAGGAAGTGCAAGTTAATGGCCCGTTGTGTCGTATAATGCGTTTATGCGACTGGAAATGTTCTTCCTGTGGACTCTAGAGGGGGCAACTCTAATTTGCGTGCCCCCTGAACGTTTTGGAGCCAAGACATCATGCAGACAATTTACAGATCAGTGTTTACTTCGGCCTAATGCAATTGCTAGTATAGTTCTGATAACAAATATTTATAACTTCCTTTATAATGAAGAGCAAAGGCTGAATGCACGCGGATGATCCCACCAAAATAAAGTCCACGGCCGTGCATAAAAAACACAAAACTATGTAGCAACCAAATTAATGTTTCAAGAAAAATCCCCTCACGGCTATTATCAAGTCGTGCTATCTGTCCTGCGCAGTATTTTGCATTGAAAACTATATATACTGCCGGTCTGTCGTGCTACCTGGCCAGTCGGCTCGGTTTGCCCCCTCCATCCACCGGAGCCTCCGTCTCAGAACCTCGTTTTCTTTCCGTGCTCGGATCGTCTCTTCCTCGTACTCCAGCACCGTACCGCCGACCATCTCCATGATCTGCTCCACCGCCGCCATCAGGCGCTCGTTCAGCGCGCGGTGCAGAAGCTGCAGCTTGGTCATTTTGTATTTTTTCCAGCAGTTAAATTCAGCAGCAAACACAAACCACTGAAAGCGCTAGCTATCCCCGTTGCATGAAGAGTTTGCCTTTCTCCTCCAAATTTCGAAGGCAGCCGGAAACTGCTGGCTGCCGCCTACCGCACTGGAGAAACACTACAGTGCAGCTGCAGAGCAAACTGAGAGGAAGTCCAAACAAAATGGTAGTAAAAGTTGTTTATATACACAAGGATAAACGTGGTTTTCAAAGTATTTAAGTATAGAGAAAGATAAGACTACTGAGCAAGTCGCTTTGGGAGGAGATCAGGGGCCAGTTGCATAATCTTAAGCCAATAACTTTTTCCAATACAAATAAGACCAATCTACTTTTTTCTTGAAAAAAGAAAAATAGATGACTAACTTTTTAAGACTAGTCTAAACAGTTTGCAACCGGCCCCAGGTACCCACAACAGCTAGTAGCCTAACGTTACTCTACTCGAGCATTTTTTTTTCACGTGGTAACAAATAGTGTCATTACATATTTTTCTTTTTTAAACACATTTACATATCACAAAAAATTGTAGTGTTTTGTTTTGAAGTGGTTTAGATAACTGAGCTAGCTGTAGCTGTGCAAAACTCCTCAGGTTACCGTTACAATGAATAATTTAGCAGACATTTAAAATTCTTTTGTCAAAATTTCTTTTTTTTTTTTTTTTGAGAATATTCCTTGCAAATATGCACAGCTCCTGCTAAAATGAGTAAAGTATACAATTGAAAGTCTTGTGAGGACCCATCACCACAGGGCCCAAGATAAGGTTTCCAGTTGTCACTCCCAATGAACATAACCATAGTGTCCATCAAATGACTAGAAACTGAAATTATATTTACCAATTTAAAAGGTATTCTGACAGCTTCTTGCGCTGTTGAAAAACATTAATTTAATAAAGGTTTACACTAGTAACAATTCCTCTAGGTTAAGGTTAATTATTTTACATGAAATTTACATTAGTTGACCATTTGCCTAAATTAGCTGTGAAAAGACAGAACCCCACTAAACCAGGAACAGAAAGACAAGAAAATTAAGATTAACAATATAAAAACATCACTTACAAAGAAAGAATGCTAAATGCAGTATATGTGACAAATAAATACCTTGAAGATTATAGAATATTTATGGTACTTTTGGACAAACAGTATGTGCTAAATGACAAGGTTGTAAAATATTTCCAAGGTAAGGCAAAATTGAGCGTACCTAGGTATGCATATTACACACATGCATACATACAGTAACTTCACAATGGCCAGATAAACATTTTCCTCAGATACAGATGATTACTGACATCAAATTAAACTGAATCTAGTTTATTCAAGCGTTTGTTTTTACATACGACAAAGTTCCTCATTCGACAGTCATAAGATACATCTTCTCAAATTACATGATTTTCTTTGACAATTTTGCAGTTTAAGTACATTTTACTGTTCATTCTACCATGTTGATTCATATCCTAATGTACTGCTTTAGATTTAACTCGTCCTCTGTGATTCCCACACTCATCAAAAACCTGGAATTTTCAAATTGTAATGTGTAGGCCAGAAAAAAAAAATCAAAAATTAATAAAACAAGTAATGAAAGTCATTCCTTCCTATAGTAAATATACATTTTTATAGTTATGCACTGCTTAAAAAACATTTCATTGGCTAGATACTGCTCCCTGTGGAGTATTTATAATATTAAAACACGTTAGGTCATGGTACTCAGTATGGAACACAACGTGATCTTCCTCAAAAGGGCAAAAGTTCATTCTCATGATGTTTTTTTTGACTTACTGGCAACATTTATGCACACATACAGCCTGAAAAGGTCATAGAAATGTTGGTCAAACAGCATTTCGGCGTTCTGTATTTTCTGTAACATGGAAGCTTCTAATATACTTGATAAAACAATAAATATCCCAATATATCTAATGAAAAAAAATCTAATTTCAGCTTTCTATCACAACAACAGGTTCTTTTTCAAGGTTTGCCCGCAGCGATCTGGCAACAAAGATGCACTGGTCACTCGGCGGGCAGCTGTTGATCTTCCAGCCCGTGTGTTGTCGATTCTTCGTTGAAACTCCGGCATGTGCGCTCATGTCTCCTCATGTTCCCGCTCTGGCTGAAGGTCTTTGAGCACCAGTTGCAGCGGTAAGGCCGTTCTCCGGTGTGTGTGCGCATATGCATCCGAAGGTAGTCAAACTTTGAGAAGTTTCTGCCGCACCAGTGACAGATGAAGGATCTTTCATGTAATTTCTTGTGCAGTTGCAGCTTTGCCAAGTCCTTTAACTGCCTTCCACATTTGTTACACTTATACGGCTCTTCATGATCATGATCTTTTGAGGATGCTCTCCTAGGCATGGTGTATCGTGTGCGAAGGCGCTCCTTTTTCTGCGGTCTCCTCAACAGGGTTGAAGCGTCACTGGCTGTTCTCATCTGGTGGGCGGGTTCTGAGTCTTGACACGGGCCGGAGTGGGCAGGGGTGGTAGTAACTGAAGACGTTATTGTGATGATGGTGTCCTCGGGCTCACTCTTGACCCTTGGTGTTGCCACAGTGGGTGTATTCCTGTTCCATGTCTCATCTGTACTCGAGCTGTCAAACTGAGGGAAGAGCCGTTGTTCACCTGCAGATGAGATATCTTTTTGATGCCCTAGGTCTCTATCTTCTGCCTCTGTCTTACAGATTGAAATGACATCTAGTATGCGTGGCTTCAGTTCACTAGATGAATCCTGATTCTGGGCATCGTCCTCCGTTTGCTGATCTTCTGGGTCTTCTGATTCAGCTGGGGACCCATATCCACATGCTGGTAATTCTGTGGGTGAGGCTTCATCAGGAGGGACATAGTGGACTCCTGTACGGTGAAAGCATGAAAACGCATTCACTTACTCATTTGCATTATTAGTAGCAGTATTGGTCATTTTATTCATCAGGTGCATACAAATGTAAATATGACAGTTTTAAGGATGTCATAAGGATGTACAGAGTGACCTTTTTGGGCGTGCGACAAAGTATTTGTAATGGCTGAATGTTTATCTCATTGAAACCTGTTTGACATAGACTGTTTGGTGTCATAGAGTTAAGTGCGCTAAATTGAGGAATTACATTTCACATTACGTGCATTACTCACAGCAGCCATTTAAGAAAGGCATTGTTCGTTTCATCAAGATAACAATCATTTCGGTGTCATCTTCATATTTTCATTATTTGCATGAACAAAAAATGAATAATTTAAGAGCAAAACTTTTCTCCATTGTTCCCAAATTTTATGAACTCTTATCAATTAATTTCACTAAAATTAAACTATTATTTGAATATTTATATAAAACTATTTGAAATTGAACAGAATTTAGCTTAGTAGACTCAAATTGAATTTTGATTATTATAGTTATAAATTCCCTTGATTAAGTCAAAGAGTGTGGAAGTCAAAGATAAGAAATGAGGTACGGCCTAAAGTTTTGGATCGGTCAGATTTTTTAAAAATGTTCTCTCTCATGTTCACTAAGGCTACCATTATTTGATCAAAGTACAGTAAAAACAGGAATGTTGTGAAGCATTATTACTATCTAAAATAAGTGTTCTATATTTAAAAATGTAATTTATTCCTGCGATGACTCCGGTCTTCAGTGTCACATGATCTTTCAAAAATCATTCTTATACATCGATTTGGTGCTCAAGAAATATTCCTTATTATCATCAAGATTGCATCATATAGGGTTGCTTAATATTTTTCATAAAATTAAAGTTTTTTAAACATTCTTTGATGAATAAAGTTGAAAAGAACAACGTTTACTTGAAATCGAAATCTTCTGTAACATTATAAATGTATACTGTCAATTTTGTTCAATTATTGCAACCTTACTGAATAAAAGTATGATAATAAAATAATTTTTAATACGCATTACTGAAATCCTAAATATAAGTTATATTTAAGATTTCAGTAAAACGTAATAAAAGTGTTATGAAAGCTTGACCAGTCCGCCACAATCGTTTTTTACTCAAAGCATTTATATTATATATATATATATATATATATATATATATATATATATATATATATATATATATATATATATATATATATTTGGATTTTATAGAGTTAAGTAATGTCAATTTGAATGCAAGTAAAAATTTAGAACTTTTGTAATCCTTTAGAACCTTATATAACGCTCTAAAGGACTGCAAAAGTTATAAATTTATATTTAAAACTTTTGCAATCCTATTGCATATATTATACAAGGTTCTAAAGAATTGCAAAAGTTCAAAATGTTTACTTGCATTCAAATTGACAAATTGCAATTCAAATGCTTTGAGTAAAAACACCCAATTAACGATTGTGGCGGACTGGTCAAGCTTTCATAACACCAATCCTATCTTTCCTTCTCTTGTGGCCCTCCAGCTGTAGCCACTGTCCTCTCTCTGAATGTAAAAGTGTTATCTTTTTTTACAATGAATCGAATATCCATTCAACAAGCTATGTTACAATTCTGATATTGTAATTGCTGGATACGACGGGAAAGGACAAGACCAGTGATGTGAGACAGAAACTTAGTGGACAAAATGCCATCTACGCTTCTGCGACCTTCATTTCTGCTATAAAATTGGAGTTTACAGAAAACGCAATCATCCTTCAACTGACCCAAATACCCCAAACAGCGTCGGTGTGTGTTTAAGTGTGAATTTACCGTTTAAATGTGCCTGATTCCTGCTCAGCGCATCCCTGAGCTGTTGTTTCAGCCTCGCGTTTTCTGACCGTGTTTGGGCTGCTTCCTTTTGATAGTCCTTCACCGTCGCTTCCACCTCCACCCAAATATCACGAATGACAATTGACATCCGCTTCATCAGGTTAGAATGTAACTTATCTAGTCTTGACATTTTCACGAAGTATAAAACGAAAACAAATCCGACGAAACACGCGAATAAAAGCAACTCTCCACACTTGCTTATTCTCCTCTTGTTTTAATGGCTGTTCTCAGACTCTAGATGCGTATCACTGCCACCTACTGTACTGTATGATCATTTACATAAAGCGACTAACAAACGAGAACAATGGAAGCAATCAAAATCAACAGAAGCGCAATGATGTGCTATAACAAGTCTCGGTTACAACGCACTACACGAAGCAAGGGTTTTTAAATTAATAAATAAAAAGAAAACAGATAGAATACAAAAAGATTAGAAAAGCTAGTGTTAGTTTTTGTTTTTAAGAAAACAAGCAGTTAGTAAATTAATAGAGTGCAAGTCTAAAAGGGACTTTTTTTTTAAAGAATAGAATTAGAATAGAGAGTGCTAGAGTTAGTAGGTCAAATAAAGATGGAAGAGATGTGTTTTAGTCAATTCTTGAATATGGCTAGGACTCAGCTACTCGGATTGAGTCGGAACAGTTAATGTAAAAGTCCGTGAACCTGATTTTGTGCCTCTTTGGGATGGTACAGTAAAGCGACGTTCACTTGCAGAACCTAAGCTTCTAGAGGCACATACATAAGTCTAAAGTAATGAATTTAGGTAAAGTGGTGCAGAGCCAGAGGTGGTTTTGTAGGCAAACATTATATGCCTTGAACATGTACATCATATTTACAAAGTAGTTTTAAAATACCAGGCTAATGGCTACTCGCTTATTATTATTTTTACTGAAAATGTCTGAGTGAAGATTATTAATGTGTAATTATTCACTGCATTGTTTTGAGATATTTGTAGGTTCAGTGACTGTCGGTTTCTTGCAGATGACTGGATATCATCAGGAGGTCACGAGACACGTCCGTTCATACAGCGTTACCTAGCAACAACATTAAACCATCCTAGATATGGTTAGCTAACCGTGTACAATTCCCACAGCTGACTGACATTTCTGGGTGAGTTTATGTCTATAAAGTTAGATTTGAGCCAGTAACTTTAATGCTCATCTCACAGTCATTATACTAGTTCTGAATCTGAATCCATATTTAGCCGAATTATGTATATTTTCACAGTACCAAGAGATTATTTTGCACTCCTTTGCGCTTATTTGTGCTTTTTTCATTGATGTTTAAAACCAGACAATACCTATGAACAAGTAACGATATTCGGAGAAATTATTTTTTGTAGCTTTTGTACTCTGGAGACTGTAATCAAGTCAATTTCGGACGGTCAGTCGCAGTCTTAGTCAGAAACCGGAATAACAACAACCATTAACAATAGCCCCTTAAATGATGAATCTAGTTAAATGTATGTATTTGTGTAAATTTTTGTATTCCCTTTACATGTTATTCAAAGAGAGGAGTAAATACTGCTCTATTGATTAGGTGCAAACACATTTTGTCTTGGTAATGTTTTAGACGACCATAGGAAGGCGCTGTTGTGTGATATGATGTTTGGCAGTGACCATGCTGTCCTATTCAATTTTATAAAACTGCTCTAAACTGCATATTTAATTTTGGGTTGAATGTTTAAAAGTTGCGAAACTTAATTAAGAATTTGGATACAATTATATCTAAGCAGTTTACACTCTAAACTGTCACGAGCCTGGAATATTCCTTACTTAGTTAAACCTTTGATAAACACAGTAGTTTAAGTCCTATTACAGACAACCTTCATCTGTCTCAGAGGAACTGAGCTTTCCATCTATTAAATGGCTTAGCCTTTAATCATAAGATGGATAATTGTACTGCAGGTAATCACATCTTTCCATCTCAGGTATTAATTAAGTTCTGAGCACAGTTGTCCTTATCTAAAACATGTCTACTGTTGTAAGACAGTGAAAGAATTACGTAGCCTGGCACACAATGGCAGACAGTCTGCATCCTTTTTGTATTATTTCATGCTCAAGCATAATGAAATCACATGCAGTATCAGAAATAGAGGTGGCAAATAATGAAGATAGGAAAAAAAAAAATAGGATTTACATTTAATAATATTTAATACATTATAATATAATATTTATTACTTATATATATATATATATATATATATATATAATTTATTTCATTTTACAGTTACACATCTGACCTCAAAGAGGTCATAGTTAAAATGGCTTTTAAAGACCTGTAATGAACATGCATCAGAAGGTTTAATGTGAGCTCGATGTCTGTATATTACTCCCACCCTTACTAAGCTCTCAACTGCTATTACCATCACAGTCAAACAAGAACCTAAAGCTAGCCAGGCAAAGATACAACCTCTCCCACTTAGATCAGATTTAGCAATCATGTTATTTGATTAGATTGTGTAATTAAATCCAACAAGGTTAAGTGTGCACTCCGTCTTGTCATCTCCACTATACTTCTGGTCTGTTTTCTTAGTGACATTTAACCTTTACCGGACTCTCTCAATCTGTTCAGTGCATATATAAGAACATATTTGGAAGTTAGGAATTGTGCATTGGCGAAATTCATATGAAATGTTAATTTAAGCTTATTCATTAGTGGAAGGGATCCATTTAGCAAATCTAGTGTTTTATGTGTAGGCAAAAGGTTGGTGTCAGGAAAAATTTTCAAGGTTGTTGAAAGAAATCTCTTGTGCTCACCACTGATTTGACCAAAAATACAGTACAGATAGTAATGTTGTGAAATATTATTACTATTTAAGTACGTAACATTTTTCTATTTGAATATTTTTTCAAATGTAATTTATTCCTGTGATGGCAAAGCTGAATTTTCAGCAGTCATTACTCCAGTCTTCAGTGTTACAGATTCTTCAGAAATCAATCTGAACATTTCTGATTATTATCAGAAAACAGTTGTGCTGTTTAATAATTTTTAAATATTTTCTAGCATTATAAATGCCTTTTAATGTCACCTTTGATCAATTTAGTGTATAATTGCTGAATAAAAATATGATTTATTTCTCCAAAACAATTCTTACTGACCTCAAACTTTTGAAAGGTAATTAATTTCATGCAATATAATACATATCAGACAAGATGTGAATAGAATAATAAAAACATCCGTTGTACAAGCCTACATGTAATATGCGAATCAGACCTACGTATAAAAATAGGCAACAAATAAATAAAGTTACCCCATTACTGCTACTTCATCCATCCAACTTTCCCATTGCATTAAGGATGACTTGAGTTATTTGTCTAGTTTATCTCTCTTGAACCACCTTCTATGAACCCTTTTTATCCTCTAAGTGAAAACTGAAGGATCCATCTTTAAAAATAATGTTTCAGCTGTAATTGTTACAGTTAGAAATCTTTCTCTCTGTCGTGTCCGGCCCACCCTCCCTTCTGTCTGGCAGCATTATCATTCACTTTTCAACATATTACTTGATTATGCTCACTATATTAAACAAAACATCCTTATATAATCATATGCCAAGCATTCTGGCTAAAACAACATGTCCTTATACATTTTCAGTGTCTGTGCCATTTCTTTTTTCTCTTTTCGATCGGCCCCTCCTCTTCCCGTTTGTTGCACAAAAATATCCCATTTTCACTGTCTCCATTTCAAAGCGTCAACTTTAAACCAGTCTGTCTCTGCATCTGCCATTAACCTGACTCGCTCACACTTTCTCTTGCCGTCTCCACTCCTCCAGAGTCTTTTAATAATGCATGCTGCTATAAAATTCAAACGAGATAGATTTCACACCAGTAAAGTCTGAGCGCACGCTCTCATTTTCCCTATCCTGCTGCACCCCGGTCCCTCACTGTCCTCCTCGCCTACCAACCGTTGCCCTGGAAACTGTAACATCCTGGAGACATGTGCGGTACTGAGGGAGCAAGGAAACAGCGGAGAGGGAAAGAGTGTGTCCTGTGAGGAATGAATAAACAATATATAAGGGCTTTTCCCATTTGAAATAGCTAACCCTGGGTCATTCTGAACCCTGGATAAACAGAATCCTGGGTTATCTTGCTTGATAATTTACACAGGGTTAACAATTAATCCTGTGTATTCATACACTGTTATTTCACACTGTAAAATCCTAAAACATGGGTTACTATTGTATATTTTCGGTGTCAGTGTCATTGACTGGAGTCACATAAATTATATATTTTCCATTAAAAATGGCAAAATTTGAGTAAAAAGTTGAGTAGTTTGCATCACTGGATATTACTGTTGGTTGTTTAACATTTCTATAGTAAAACAAACACACAGGAGTGGCATAATGAGAGACCGTTTATTCGCTGGACTCAATGATGCATAATCAGTGTTGGTACAGAGCAGGAGAAGGATCAATACCGCAAGATCTATCAAACGCTTCGGTTCAGATACAGTGTACATCATATATAGTTGTTTCAAAGCAATTCATTAAGGCATGCACAGGCAGATCTGCATGAAATCAGGATTATATTAGCAACAAGAGTTATCACAATGCCTCTCAAATCATTTCATGTCACAGGAAACATCTTGACTAGCACAGGTGCTTTCACCAAAATGCTGTTGAATTTGTAAGGGAATGTTTAATAAACAAAAAAACAGAATTGTTCCTCACATCAATAAACAGATACTTTGAACAGCAGGTAGAACTTGTAACCCAGAGAATTGACTCGGCTGGTGTCTCTGAAACATTTCTTTATAGAATTGCACTGTGCAGCATAGGCGCTCTGTAATCGGTGTGTAAACATGCTTTTAAGGTCAAAGTTTCAACAAAGCACAAACGGCATACAAAACAAATGGCCGCGGACTTACTGTACGCTGAGAGGGCCGATTTCAAAATACATACCAATAAAAATACTCAAGAATGATAAAATTTGTGAAAGCACTGCAGTGTTAACAGTCAAGATTTGCATTACGAACACTGTTCATGTCCATCGAAGAGATTCAGATTACCAGACACGAATGGAAGCGGTTCAAATATACATACATACGTATATACAAGCATGAATTCAAAGCAGGTTAAATATAAATATAGCTGAGCAGAACAATTCAAGAGAACAAAAGTCAAGCTGGCATTCACTGACTGCACGCAGTTGGATCAAACGTGCATGCTACGCTCATTCATATTTGAATGCTGGGGATGTAGAGCAGTCGCAAACTGAAATGTATCAAAAAGACAATTGTAGCCCCATCCGTTCATGCAAGCCGAACCCAAAGTAAGCCCCAAAAATGGGGACCTCTCACCCTCTCATCGCCCAAACCTGAGTCAGCATGCTTATTGACATTCATACTGTTTGTGTTACAGAATATGTTGCACTAGATACAGAACATTTACAAAGTGCTACACAGCAAAGGTTTTGCCTTGTAAAAAAATAAGAATACTTGATTTCAGAGAGTTAACAAGTGCCCCCATCACCATCAAAAAGCTGTAAACATCAATGAAACAGAGTCACATTCTGCATGCAAGAGACCTGAAGCCATGAAAATGAGGGATTTGTAATTTTATCAATAAAAGAACTCCATATGTAGGGATGCACAATAAGATCCTGATCTTTGAAATGTACAGTTAGGTACTATTTTATCAACATAAATCTGGATATTTGGCCATTTAATTGTGCATGCTAATTTCCTCTAATTTTACATATTAATTTATCAATTTATTGGTCAGTCAGTAATATTTCTTTATTTTAACATAAATTTATTGGTTGGTTGGAATAAAATATATCAGTCAGTCAATATTTGTTTTTGTTTTTTTCGATATATAATTGTGCACGCTCATTTCCTCTGTTTTTACATTTAATTATCAGTCTGTAGCATTTAAATGTATCTGTCTGGCAATATTGGGTACTCTTTGGTTGATACTATATATTTGCTTTTGCATGCCCATTTTCTCTTTTTTTTCAATTTAATTTATCAGTTATCATATTTAAATGCATCAGTCAATTTAAAAATGTTTAGACTTATATTGGATTTGTAAATGTGCATTCTGATTTCCTCTATGTTTACATTTAGATTACCTTTGTCATCTCATTAATCTTTAAACACACAAAATAATTCAATAACTCTGTGAAATGTAATATTTTTTTCAAGCCTAAATTACATTTTTAGCATTTAAATCTTTTTATAGACGAAATAGTATACATTTTTAATATCAGCCATTTGTCGGCTATCGGCCATAACAAGAGAACAATTAATGGCTTATCGGTATGGGCTAGAATTTTAATATCAGTGCATCCCTACATATATGCCTTCTTAAAAATGCATCCATGCTCTCATTTCCTGTTTCAGTCACAAACATGCCCCCCCAAGCTGGAGTCTTGGCAGAGTCTGAATTTTGGCACAGTCGGTGTGGCCTGACCAGGAAAGATTCAGGTAGCATTCTGTTGAGCAACACATATCATTCCACCAAACAAACAGTTTGTAGCTGTGTAAAATGATTCGTCATGGTCAAAACGTCCTAGCGTTCCTGCTGAATGTGTCTGATTCTATTGTAAACATTATGGTATAAAAACATGACTGTTTGTATCATTGTTTTGCCTCATACTGCTAAAACACAATACTGAATTAATGGTCTGCTTTCTGTTTGCCTTGAAGGATCTCGCCGAGCATAGCTGTGAGGAAGAGGGGAGGGCATGTTGGCGAGCGTTCCTCACGCTCACACACATGCAAGCAGCCAATCAGAGGCAGCTCAGATCCCTCTCAACACTACTGCATTCCCTACATCTCGCCATCTCTGGGGGTATCTTTTCATCTGAAGCTACTGCCCCCCTCCTCTCCTCCTCTCTCCTTCTCTCTCCATCCCTCCATCTGTGTGAAACAAAAGACTGCGGCTAGGTCCCGATCCCTCCCACTTTCTCCTCACCTCTCCCTCCTTCTCTATCTGTAGGATTCTCTGATACATCATTTCTTGTTTATGTGTGATAACCTCATCTTAATATCTGTACATTGTGAGAGAGAGGCTCTTGTGCTGTTCTTCCACTTCGTTTCAATCCTTTGAGACAAAATCATCATGTCTAATCAAAAATGAAGAGCCCATGTTTAAACGCTGGGTGCAGCTCATCCTTTCATCAAAGGAAAAAAATAAAAGCCAAGATAAAAGTGCATCTAGAGCAGCTCTTAAGGTAATTGGACTCATCTGTGGATGGATGCCAACTCGGAAGCCATCTGCTGTTTTATATAATCGATTACATTTTAATCTGAGCTTTTCTTTATGGATTCACACTTCTGAACAGGGATACTAAAATCAGCTTGTGCATAAAAAATACTTCTAATCTTTGTGGAGAACCAAATCCCCTCTCATTCTTTTCCTCCCTCACATCCTCAAGGGGTGCATGACAAATGAAATGAGATCATACGTGTGGTCTCCTCACTGACATCATCTCAAACGACGAGTCCTTTGTTGAAAAAAACAAAACAAACAAACAAAAGAAAACATGCATGCCTTGCCGCTTCGCTCGTGATTCCAGGCATTCGAAGAGCTGAAGAGTCCATGTTGTTTTTGATAGTTCTGGCACGATAGAAAATAAATGCAGCTTCAGAGTCTTCAGATAAAGTACAAAACAACTGAAAAAGCATTCAGGAGCATTCAGATGTAGAGAGATGAATGACACATGGAAGAAGAAAAGGGTCATCATGGATTGGTTGTTGGTGTCGTGATGGCCATCAGGTCTTAAGTATTACTGAAAGAGAAGAAGAGGTGTTGAAAGAATGAAGCAAAGTGAATTGCAAACAAAACACCTACTTCGAAAATGATACACATATAAACAATTCAATAGAAAAAAAGACACAAGAAGAGACACAACAAACAATATTGCTTTACAAAGGCAGCCTGTGATGTTTCTGTTCTGTAGCTTTGTATATTTTTTTCAAACCATACAAACTTTTGGGGCCAGTAAGATTTTTTTTGTAATAAATTAATGCTTTTATTCAGAAAGGATTAATTACATTGATAATAATAATAAATTATATTAAATGATTAAAATATTAAATGATTTCTGAAGGATCATGTGACAGACTGGAGTAATGATGCTGAAAATACAGCTTGCCATGTTAAAATATATTAAAATAAAAAAACATTTATTTTAAATTATAATAATATTTTACATTAGTACTATTTTGAATAAATGCAGCCTTGTATAAGAGAATTAGAGACTTCTTTCAGAAACATCAAAAAAAAAATTACCGACCCAAACTTTAAAATGGTGCATGTCACATTCCAGATCCTGAACTGACAAAAAACTACATCTTAATCTAACCTTTAAAATATAATATCAGATGTATAAACAGGTTACTTGTGAAAATCACTACTTCTACAAGCTATAAAACAACAAACTTCATTAGATACAGGCCAAAGATCGATCTCACCTGCACTGTAAAAAAAAAAAAAAGTTGAGCCAACTTAAAATTTTAAGACAACCAGCTTCAGCAGAATTTATTTTTGTGGGAGTTTCTTAAATTTTTGTTGTATAAACCTAAAACGACAAGTTGAGAAAACTCAAAAATCTGCTGAAGCTGGTTGCCTTAAAATTTTAAGTTGGCTCAACTTTTTTTTTTTACAGTGTGTAATCAGATCTAATTCAAATCCTGAGCTAAAGCTTCAACTTAACATTGATCCAAATCGCAAAGTCAGCTCTAAGCTAGCATTCAATTTCACATGCTCTGGCCTCGTGGGACGGATACTCACCTCCCCAGTTGATGACGATAGTAATAATAATGATGACAATCCCACCCACCAATGACACGATGGACAGGATTTTTGCATTCTGGCCAAGACGACGCGCCCCATCCATATTGCCCTGCTGCAGACTGTTTCGAGACTGAGAGTAGAAAGAGAAGTTGAATGAAAAGGAGGAAAAATATACATAAAGAATAAATAATTCCATTATCACCTGAAGGAATTATGCCAAATACAGTTTCTTGGCTGGTAAGAAATGTTTTCAATTGAATCTCCAAAGGCAAAGAAGTTACTTTTGTTCCCCTTCGTAGCATAATTTTTGCATACACAAGTGAAATCGCAGTCCCTCCTTACTCGACAGAAACTGTATCCAGCAATCCCACCCCATGAACACACAAGCACACACCATGACTGAGAAGGTCAAGCCGACAATGTTAATGGGCCAGACAGGGCAGAGGCAGGCCAGAATCGCCCATATGAGATAATCGTTGGGTTTGGATCCGTCTCCGACATCGGTAGCCGCGCTGGGCTGTCGGGTGAGTGACGGTCGAGGTGACCCCATGTGACTCACTGACCCGGAGCGGCTGCTCAGCCTGGCTCGCCCGTTTGCGTGCGGATGGTTGGGCTTGGCATGCTGCTGCCGCGGAGGAGAAGCAGCGCTCGGAGACCTTTCGATAGGACCAGGGCAAACACCATTACCTGTAGTGATGCGAAAGAGAGAAACACGTGAGACAATAGCTGGATGCATATAAGCCTGCATTTCAGAGTGTCTGTTTTTAAAAGAAGCGATTCTTTTGTTTGTTTCTAAACTAAAGGCACCGATATCTCCTGCTTAGTTTTTACTGGCAGAGTGGAACTGCATCTGACTCATCTACTTGTTGAGAAAAACAGACAAGAAAAGAGAGTGGGGGATGGTACAAATGCTGAGAAGAAAAGGGAGTGAAAGCAGAGCGAAGTTGTAAATCATTTTGTATCAGTCTGGCTCCTGGTCTAAGATTAACACTCAGAATTTGAGAAAAAAATGCTGAGAGATCATTTTTCTCGTAAGGACAGAAGGAGCAGCTTGTACATCACTGTGGGACTATAAGGTGATTATTAAAAACCCCATGCCTTGACAAGTGCTGTTTTCTTTCCTTTGTTAATGCACTGTCATTCAAAAGTTAGCATGATTTATTAAAAACAAATGAATGCTTTCGTTCAGTAAGGATGCACTGAATTATTAAAAGCTGACAATAAAGAGATTGTTTATAAAATTAACAAAAACTGGTTTTGCTGCAGTTCTTTGGAAATTTTGGGGAAAATGGGGAATCATGGTTTCCACAAAAGTATTAACTGTGTTCAACATCGATAATGATAAGAAATATTTCCTAAGCAAATCAGCATATTAGACTGATTTCTGAAGGATCATGTGACACTGGAGACTGAAGTAATGAGGCTGAAATCACAGAAATAAATTACATTTTCAGATGTGTGACCATGGACCACAAAACCAGTCATAAGGGTCAAATTTTCAAAAAAATTTTCAAAATGAATAAGCTTTCCATTGATGTATGGTTTGTTAGGATAGGACAATATTTGACCGAGATAAATCTGGAATCTGAGGGTGCAAAAAAATCTTAAATATTGAGAAAATCGCCTTTAAAGTTGTCCAAATGAAGTCCTTAGCAATGCTAAGTTTTGTATATATCTAAGTTTTGATATATTTTCTGTAGGAAATTTAAAAATATCTTCATGGAACATTATCTTTATTTAATATTGTTAATATTGTTGTTTTATTTAATATCCTAATGATTTTTGGCATAAAAGAAAAATTTATACTTTTGGCCCATACAATGTATTGTTGGCTATTGCTACAAATATACCAGTGCGACTTAAGACTGGTTTTGTGGTCCAGGGTCACATTTATTAAAACAGAAAACAGTTATTAACAGTTATTAAATTGTAGTAATATATCACAATATTAATGTTTTACTGTATTTTGATCAAATAAATGCAGCAATGGTAGACATAAGAGACTTCTTTCAAAAACATAAAAAAAAACTGTGCTGTAAGTTTCCTATTGAAACAGGAAGTAGGGGGTGTCATATCAAAGGGCTACAAGATTTACCAATTAATATTGCTAGTCAGAGGCAAGTGGTATTAGGGGAAGTGCAAGTGCAAGATAATGTCATGAGTCTTAAATATGAATCTACTAAATTTTAATTTTGTAATCTTTTAGGTGTACACTGGCATACAGATGGCCTCAAAGCTAGCAAACATGGATTTAACTCTAATTTTGATGTCATGGGGTCTGATGACAGGTGATATGAACAGGTCCTGATCTACTACCTTAAATGTAAAATTTAAATTAATTTATATTAAAAAGTATTCTATAAACTATTTAATAAACAAAGAATGCAAAATGCATGACTAAAATAATTTTAAAATAGTTATTTACTTGTTTCCATATTCTCGTCGATGACTGTCAGTTCATCTCTGGGTGGGGCATCCTGAGAGGGGGCGGGGTCTCCAGCGGGGGTAGGTGTTGTGGTGGGGGGTGGATCTTGTTGCTCGGTCTTGACTGGCTGTGAGGTGTTGGCGGTGAGGTCCGACTCTGTACCTGGTTGCTGACTGGTCTCTTGCTCTGATTGTTGCTGTTGCTGTTCTTCCTCCACAGCACCAGGAGCAGCAGTGGGAATGCTGGCCTCAGCGTTCACATCCATTCCCAAGATGTTTATGACAACTGATGTGTGGCAAAATCAAGCTTATATGTCCGTATAAATTTAGGGTTTCTGATTCGTTGAGAACTGTTGGGTAAAAATCAATAAAAATATTTAAGACATTATATAAATTGTACAATGCCTATTGACATGTCTTTATATTATGAAGGCATGGGACGATAACCTGTTTCAAGGTATACCGCGGTTTGGAAAATTAACGGTTTCAAAACCACTGAAATTTCCCGTTATACCGATCCTGCGGTATGCGCAGTTGTTTACGTGTCGTCAAAGACGGAAAGTGCAGGACTGTGCGGCCCTTCCTCCTTCGTGCGGTGCAAGCAGTAGTCAGTGAGAGTCACCTGTGTGTAGGATGATGGCCGAAGGAGGTGAATCCCTGGAACTTTTTCCTCCCTCAAGTTACTTCACAGAGCGGGGAATCAGACTAAAGTACTACGTTTCTGGGATTTAGTACAATGATTAAATTTAGCTGGTATCACGTCTATAATTTTAAGCCTCCTGCCATTGTTTACATCTGTTCAAAATCACGTCATTTAAAAAACAAACAAACTGCTGGCTCTCAAGTGTCTTTGCCACTGTTTGGAGAGAGACTGTGTGTGTGTGTGTGTGTGTGTGTGTGTGTGACACAATCGCGCGCTCTCCTTATGTGTATGTGCACACATCTTTGTACCTCACCGCTCATAACTTGGACTGAAAGATGAATGTGTAGAAAGTGAGCATATCTCCAAAAACCTTGTTGAGCTGCAGGTTTAATGACTGCATTTATTTATTTTTTTATAGAAATTATGATTTGATTTGATTTGTTTTTGATTATTGAGCTGTAGGTTTAGGTTAAGTGACAGCATTTTCTTTTTTTTTTCATTTAGAAGGTTTTTTTTTCTTTTTTTTTAAAGAAAATTATTTATTTATGTTCTTATTATTGTTGAGCTGCAGGTTTAGGCTCACTTAAGTGACTGCACTTAATTTAATTAACAAGAATTCAATTATTTATTTTAATTATTTAGCCTGACATGTGTACTGTTCCAAAATGTTCTATATTTCTTAAAAATAAAATATATTGTGTTCAGTGGAAAAAACGTTGTTGTTTTTTACCAAGACATTTAAAAATAACATACTTTAGAGCTGTATTGATACAGCTGATACCGTGAAACTGATATTTATATCTAAGGTTATCATACTGTCAGAATCTCATACCGGCCCATGCCTATATGAAGCCAATAATTTACACGACCATTCAGTCCTGTGTGTAAATATATATATATATATATATACACACATACATACATATATATATAAAATTTCTTAAAATTTTTGAGGAAATCAAATGGCTGAATTTTGTTACTGAATATTAAGCTGGAACAGGAGAAACCAAAATAAAATCTACATTAAGTTGCTATCATTTTGAGATAATAATATGTAAACAAATTCACTATACTTTATCTGTTCTGGGGTTTCAACATCTCAGTCTGCACCTGTTCACCTGCCGGCATTTAATCTCCCTCAGAGCAGGAATCTGCCCTGAGACCCCGCAGGGACAAAAATGAAACAAAGACCACAGCCTTGTTCATCCGCCTCATCATACAGATCTGAAAGATGACAGATTTTTGTGGGACTGCCTAAAACTACACAACATGTTGGAGCTGTGTATGGTCTTTAAAACTAGCTGTCACACCCAAGATCTCAGAAAACCACCTATTCAGTGTAAAATGACTCCAACAAAAGACCCTAATCGTATTCAGATAGAAACAAAGTAATATACTCATTGCATAAAGTACACGCTGTACTTTAAAGTCCACATGAGCCTTAGATTTAGCCTATACACCAACGTCTGTGAGAAAACAAAGAGCATCAATTGACACACCCATATCTGCTGCAACTATAAAACATTTTATGATTTATGACAATATATACTAAATGAACACTGCAACTGACTCGCGCGCCATGTCACTTTTAACATCAATTGAATAATCAATCAATCTCACATCAATGACTTTTCCCTTTCATCTGTCTCACGCTTTGAAATTCAAAGAGGTACCAGTGTAAAGATATTAGCACACAACAGACACAGGCACACACGGGTCCTCTGTACGCCTGCCAAATGGCCAAATGGCTATAATTCAGTGAGAATAATGGTCATAGAGCACAACGAGAGCAGTGCATGCACATATATACATACAGAAGAAAACAGCAGTAAGAGAAGTGACACACCCACAGCGCCCGAGCCACGACTGATGCACTGATGCGAGAACCGAAATGATCTTTAAAAACCAGGAGCAAGCATGCAGATCGAAAGTGAACTCACCTTAATCTAATGCAAAATGACTGCAAAAATCATTAGGATATTTCTCATTTTGAATTTAAATCAACAGTAGCACATCGAAGTTCGTGTGGTGCCACAGAATTAAGATGAAAATAAAGAATTTCTTTATCCTACCATAAACTAGTGTGTATCAGTGCAAAAACGTGGGGTGATCTGTCGGCATATGATCCACTGCGTTTATGACTCTGTTCTCACTCACTGCGTGAACCTGTGCGCGTGCTCCACTCTGTGGCATGCGCGCGTTTCTCTTTTTTGGTGGTTTACTCGTAGAGAGAAAGCTCTGGATAGTGATAGGGATTTTGATTCAGTAACTCGAATCTTTTGAGTCGGTTGAATTAAAACGATTCCTTTTTGCATGTTTCCACCATACACACCTACAGCAGTCTTTTGTGTGTTACTAGTGTCATTTAAGGTTAGTTCTTGCACAGTAGTTGAAAAACAGAGGGAATCGATCTGCTCTGATGTTTTTTTGAAGAGAAAATGATTATGATGCTTAAACAATGCTTTAATATTAGAGCGTTTTTTAGATAATTATATGTTTTCAATTCCTTAAATAAGGTCCGTGGTTCACACAGGCTCAAGATACTTTCACGTTTTATTCTACGACATAAAACACACCAGTTACACCAAAAACTCGCTCACTCTGCTGTTATTTAAATACGTGGGGATACGTTTTTAATTAAAATATTCATATTAATCAAGGATTTATTGACTTTTAATGCACCTTATTTCGAAATGTACAGAAATACGTGCTTTAAATGTCCTTTAGTTATGATTATTTCATTTATTCACTATATTTATTACTAATGTCTCATTTCAGTTTTAGTTTGTCTCTAGTTTTGTGTTTATTCATGAAACGGTTCCTGTAGCGTGGATTAAAATTCATATACAGAGTAAATCCTTCACTGAACATGTTAAAAGTAAGTTTGAAACAGTTCTCGAGAGCGCTGGTGGTGACGCTGAAGGCGAGCGACCGTGGTGCTGTAGTTCGTTTGTAGCCTAAGTTTAGCTTTTTAGTTCTGGCGCTTTTATTTAGGCTTCAAAATTCGTCATGTATATTATTTTGTGAAGATTATCTTGATGGACAAAACGTGTAAGTTTCATGAACTATGGTTAAACACAAAGTTTATTTTTTGCGATAATCCAAAAGCCTATGGGAAAATCTTATTGGCTTTTTGTCGAGGAACCAGTTTCATGCTAACAGCCGATCCACCTACAAAGTGACCATAGTTCCCCCAATCTATAGGTAGGCTAATTCTGATACACGCAATGACTATCCATTATGACGTGTATGACATTTTTATATTTATGTAGCCTACACAATAATATTATTTTACACTGTAATCCTTTAATTTTTAATATTTGGCATGTTTGTGTGCTGCTGCAGGTCCCAGAGTGTGTAATAAGCAAAGTGAACGCGCGTTGTGGACCCGCCCAGAGGCGCATTTTCTACTAACGCGCTTTTTAAATAACAAAAAAATATTGCACCATTGACTTTAGACCAGGTTTGAGTTGGTCTATGGCGCAGTCTATATTCAGTTCCTCAAAATAGCAAGGCGCCAATGATGCGCCTGAATACCTCTTTTTTTAGACCAGCACGCCCATGGGCGCACAAGTAACGTGAGTTGCGTAATCAGATTACTTTTTCAAATAACTAGTAAAGTAATGCATTACTTTTTAATTTACAAGAAAATATCGGAGTTACTTTTTCAAAAAAGTAACGCCAGTTACTTTGTTTTCCCATTTATTGACTGAAGTCTCCTGTCCCCGTGTTGTGAGAAATCAGAAGTGTTTGCTGTGTGAACATGATCTTACTGTAGTTTCAGACTAAATGTGAATGTGCATTAATTCATCTCACTTGCAAAAAAACAGATTTAGTATTCATCGAAATGAATTAAAACAGTAAAATGCAAACTCAGAATATGACTCAAAGCTGCAATAATTAAATATGTTAAATAACACAAATGTATCTAATGCCATTTTATTAACCAATGTCTTTGCTGCTGACCTTTGATGATCCAGTTCAACCATACTAATAAGCAAAATGACTTTAGATAAACTAACAATTGTGCTTCATTGTTTTTTAGTGTTGAAGAGTGTTGAACCTTCTTCTCCTGCGTTCTACTGTACAGACGTGAATTTACTTTTCCTTCAGACTGAGGTTTATTCATTACACTTTTTGGTGTGAAAGGGCTTTTACATTTGCTATAAATAGAACTTCTTATATTAAAAACAAACAATCAAGCCCTGCTCATATTTAAAAAGTAACTCAAAAGTAATGTAACGCATTACTTTCCATAAAAAGTAACTAAGTAACGTAATTAGTTACTTTTTTAGGGAGTAAGCAATATTGTAATGCATTACTTTTAAAAGTATCTTTACCCAACACTGTCCATCACATTTATTTAACCCGCAGAAGTGTTGTGAGCTGAACTACTTTCAAGCCTATTCATGAACGATTCCATTGCATATGTCATGTGACAAATGAACTACTTCCAAGTGAAGTAATTTTTATTTCTCTTTTTTTCTAATTTGGGATTTGATAAAGATTTTGCAAAGGGTAATCGGTCTAAAATATAACATTTTAAGTAAGATTAAACGGGAGAGTAAAATGAATAAAAACACTATATATAGCCAGATATCTAAATCACAAGCATTAAAATCCGTATTTATTAACAAATGTTTATTATGATAATATTTCTTATTTTTTGGGCTTTACTTCTGACATGCCTTTCTATTTTAAGTCCGTCTCGGACACACCTAGACTATATTTACCTACCTACCATTTTTAATCATTTTTTTCCCTCAATGTCAAAAATTTCAGGTTTTACTATCCTTGTGAGGACAATGTAGCATAAACAATACACACACACACATTTTGAGTACTCTGATTGGATGTCCTGCCCCAGGACATCGTTTGTTGTTGTATGAATCTGTGGTATAAATATGATCCATCTTCCCTAATAAACTTGAGACTGTTATGGTAGTACACTGGCTCTCTGTCTGCTTGATCATTCTCCCAGGATCCCGCTCCCTGCTGTTGCTCTACACCACAGGGCTTGACACACAGCTGATGACTGATAGATGGCATCGAACTATAATTTTATCTAATTTTAGGAAATTAAATAAATGAAGAGCGATGATGAGCAATGCAAATATTTTATTTGATATTTGAGGTATTATTGGACATTAAATGTTGTTTTATTGCTGTAAAAAGCAAAGCACAGTAAAGAAACACATATTCTAGAAAGCTCTTTTGGTTGAAATGAATTATTTAAGGCACCAAAGGCACATTTCAGCATGACACTCAAAGTCTATCTAATGTATACGTGTTAGTAAAGCCAAAACATATCTATTACAATGAACTGAGCGTTAGTTCAACTAAGACAGCAAAGGTGCTACTAATGCAACACTTACATGGCTTTACCGTAATAGCTATTAGGAATGAAAACAATAACAGAGTACAGCATCACAGTTTTTATTTATGCATATCAAGTGGTATAAGGCCTCTTAACCTCTGTCTATACTATTTTTTATTTATTCACCCTGTCCTTTGCCCTGCAGAGCCCCCAGAAGGCCATTGGCAGTAGTAAAGAGATTAATAGGAGAGGAGCCATCTGTAATGAGAGTAGACTTCAGACCCAAAGACTGCAGGAGCTTCACCTGGAAGAAAACATGGTACATGTCAGACAAATTATTTTATTAGGTTTTTTATCCCACTGACAAAATATTAAAATGACAGAATCTACATCCATCCATAAAACATTTGTGATGCAAAGCCACTACAGAAAGACGTTCATTTGCTATCCCAATGCTGACTTACCTGTAGTTCGGGCCCGGCTCGGGCCATTTCCTTCAGGGTTTCTGTGCCCAGGCTCTCCATCAACTGCTTGAAGCGCAGGCTCTCAATATCTGCCAGTTTCTGCTGCTTCTGTACCTCCAGTTGGTCCATCTCCTTCTTGTAATTCAGCTCCTGCTCACGCGCCTTACACAGACGGGCCAGCTCAGCGTCCTGACACACAGAGGAGAGGGAAATGGTCAAATTATAACAGGTTAAGAATAGAAAAAGATGAGAACTAGCAAAGTCTGGATGACATACGGCCTCGATTTTCTGGGCCTCTGCTTTGAGTTTGGCCTCTTCGACCGCTGCCTCTCCCTGTATACGAGCCGCCTCGGCTCTAGATTGTGCCTCAGCCTTCGCCGCTCCTGTACTCTCCACTGCAGCACTGAGAAACACACACACTGATTATTGACCATGAAAATGTTACATGTGCAGACAAACTTTAGCATAGCATTGGCCCTCGCAGTGAACTCACCTCTGAGCCTCCAGCTCAAGCAGCTCCTTCCTGGCTTTCTCTGCCTCTGCCTGGTCTGTGATCTTCTGCCTCTCCAGACGACCCCGAGCCTCCTGCTCCAGACGCTCTGCCTCGTGTCTGAAAGAAGGAAAATTAATGTAAATAGGCATGACAGACAAATACATAGGAAAAATAGGGAAAGCTGGTTGAATAACAGAAATTTGAGTCTTCTTTAAAGATACACTATGTAATTTTGGGCACTCTTGCAGTTAATAAATGAAACTGTAAGTGTATTGCGAAAGAACATTGTAAGTTACATAGTGTACCTTTAAAGAAAACATCAGAGGAAACCACTTTTTATGTAAATTGAGAGATTCAGAGAGACTAAGAATTAGGCGAAGGAAAAAAAAATACCCATCAAGCTTTTCACTATCACTGACACTTGCATGCGATTGTTGCATTTTGCCCCCCTAGTGGCAGTCGCACAGAACTTTCAAATTCTTTAAGAAGGAACAGTTACCCTACCTTTATTCACCAGGGGAAAATGATTGAATAAATAATGAATTTATAAATATATATCCACACAAAAAACAATGACTGTCAATACATCTGAAAAAAACATATGTGGTTTTCTAGGGCTAATTAATATAAATAATTAAGTCAGGTCAAAATGTATTTCTATAGCACATTTAAAAGCAACAGAGTTGCACCAAAGTGCTGTACAGAAAATGCAATATGAAGAGTTAATTTGCAAAAACAGATAACTCCGTTTTTAACCATTTTCAAAAAACATGTTTTTTCATTGTGCATTCCAATTAATCTCAATTAAACTGTAGTTGGGTTATTTTGATTTGGTTAAAAAAAATAACTAAAAAATACAGCTAACTAACACAATAAAAAATAATAACATAATAAAAAACAATTTAAAACTGGCTAGTGAAGGAGCAGACCTCACATTTGAAGGCAGGCTATGGGTTTGGCTGCTGCAAAAGAGAAGGACCGACCACCCTTAAATTTCATAATCACCCATTTTACAGAAACAGTGTTATATATTTGACCTTTTAGTGCAAAAATATTGGTAATTCTGACTATGGTTCTCACTAATCTAATAGTTCTGATTAGAAAAGCTAAAAGGTTTGAATATTCCAATGCATCTGAAGCTCTGGATCAGAAAAACTCTGCAAACGCATTTGATTGTAACATGACGCAGCTCCTGCACTACTATTATTGGAAATGAATCTGGAGTCTGTTGTTTGTCGGAGATAGTGAAAAGACATCTTAAAAGTACGTAATAATGTTGAATTCTGTAAAATAAGAAATTTTAAGAATTTAAGTATTTTAATTACAATTATTATACAATTATATGTAAATTAAAGAATTTAAATGTTTAAATAAAAAATATATTTAAAGAAAACAACTATAAAGACAGTAAGATGAAGTGTTTGGTTTGTACCGAGCAGCAGCCTCCTGTGAATTGGTGGTGATTTCGATGGCTAGTTGCACGCTCTTCTGCAGGGCGTCACGGGTGCGCTGGTCCACCGGCTCCACAGACTGAATGTCCACGCTGCTGATAACTAACCCGTTCTGATTAAAGCGCAGGCTGGACCGCACCGCCATCTTCTCATCAAAACCAAAGACAGCCGAACAGATGATCCTGATGGAGTTCTGAAAGAGGAATAGATGCATATGGTCAGAGCAAAGACATATAAGAAGAACAAGCCTGATCACATCCTTGAATTTACGTCTTGGGATATATGCTGCTTTCTTTGCTTTTAGGGGCTTAAGCATACATTGAAAATGAACAAATCAAGAGAAACACAACATGAAAGCTTTACAGTAAATAACAAGTGCAGCCGCAATATTTTAGGAATTTTCAAAAGTTTTAAAGCAATTTGTAACACATGGACACACAGGTCAAATACAGAAAATATACATTACTGTTCACAAGCTTGGGGTGGGTAAGAATTTTAACGTTTTTGAAATAAGTATTATATGCTCACCTGCATTTCTTTAACCAAATATGCAGTAAAAACGGTAATATTGTGAAATATTATTACAATTTAAAATAACTGTTTGCTTTTTTAAATGTAGTTAATTCCTGTGATGGGAAAACTGAATTTTCAGCATCAAGTGTGATATGATCCTTCAGAAATCATTCTGATATGCTGATTTGCTGCTCAAGAAACATTTCTTTATATTTCTTATAAATGTTGTAACGGCTAAATGTTTCTGTGGAAACCTTGATGCATTTTCTCAGGATTTTTTAAAGAAGAGAAACCTCAAAAGAACAGCATTTAATTGAAGCAGAATTTTTTTTTTGTGACTTTGCACATTAACATTGCATCCTTGCTAAATAAATGTGCTGTATTAATTAATTAAAAAAAATACACATCTTACTGACCCCAAACTTTTGAAAAGTAGTGCAAAGTTTAACTTTAATTGCCACACTTACAATCACGGGCAAAAGCCAGAGCACTAAACAAAGAGAGGTATCAGAGCAATAAAGGTGTCTAAAGGTGTGTCACATACCTTGTGGAAATCATCAAACTGCACTGAGGCAACCGCTCCTCTGATTCTGGAAGCGATGGCTTTGCACGCGTCACCCACAAAGTCTGGCACAGAGAACAGAGCCGTAGCTTTGGCCGCTTCAGTGGACTGTTTGATATCAAAGTGCCTGACACAGAGAGAAAGAAAGTGAGCTCACTCCTCTGATCAGCATATTGTTTATTTGCACTTGATTTTTACTCCGAGACGTTTTCTAATAAGACTTTAGAGCACACACAGACACAACGTACCAGTTGTAAGAGAGCTGCAGCTGCAAGCGAGCGTGATCGGCCGTCTCGATGGTGATGATGTCCGTGCAAAAGTCTGGGCCAAGCAGGAGACAAATGGTTTTGATGACATTAGGACGTTTGGGTTTCTCCCCGGAAAGGGAAAGAACTGTAAACTGCTCATCAGGACCCAGCATCACCATTTCAGGGCCAAACACCACCCTGTGAGAGAAAGAGAATGGCAGCCGATTTAGAATGTTCAAATTATGAAATCCGAGTTCTAATTAAGTTTTTCATTTAGAAATGTAACAATTAACTAAATTAATTAAATAAAACAAATAAGTAATAAATAATGAAAATACTTTTAAGAAGAATTCCACAAAACTTAAATATGGACCTAAAAGTCTTGGGAAACCATATGACTGTCACTCAAACAAGTATCACAACATACCTGGCCTTCTTCTCTCTGTAGTCGTACACCTGCAAGGCCGCATTGTGTGGGACACGATAGGACACCACTCTGGTTTTATCTCTATCAGCTTGCACAGTTGCAAAGTTTCTTCCTCGCTCCGAGCGGTCAGCTAGCGGGTCAAGGGATTGAGACAGAAGAGTCTCCACATTGGCTGGAAGCTCTTTCTCCCACAGTTCCTCATCATGCGTTAGCATGTAGGTCTGGCCAATCACAGCACGCACCTGAGAAACAGACGTTGGGATATAAAGCACTTTAATTTCATTGTGTTGTTTGTAAGGTTTTAGTATTTACCCTTGAGCTTGTTTGGTTTTGTCAATATGAATTAATCAAACTCAAGCTACACTGTAGTTCTCCAAACATGAGACTGCCTTATTATGTTACATTCATTATGTTACACCTTCTAAATTTACTAAATTGAAATAAAAGATTAAGGAATATTTCCTAACCCATATAATTGTTTGTCTGTCTAACACAAAAGCTACTCTTTTCCTTAAAATTAAACTGAATGGAGAAAATTAATAAAATGTATTTATTCATTAAATAAATATTGGTAACACTTTATTTTAAGGTGTCCATGTTCCACATGTTACATGTAATTACTATTATAATAACAATTAATTATGCATAATTACATGCAAGTAACCCTAAGCCAAACGCTAACACCTAAACCTAACCCTATAGTAAGTACATGTAGTTCATTAATATTACTCATTACTTAAATGTATAATTACACTGTAACAAGTACACCTTAAAATAAAGTGTAACCTAAATATTAATAATAATATTTATTTGAATGGTATATCTGTTATTTTAATATTCTGATGCCATATGACAGCTTTGTGTGTGGAATAATCTGAAATTTAAGGCAATATTCACAAAAAAATCTTCCCCTCCGCTGTGGCTTATAATCAAATATATGTCATTAGATGCACACTTTACAACAAATGAAGTTTTAGTCTCTGTAAAGCTTAACAAAATTTCATTTTTGCCTGAACTCTATGCTCTCAGGCCTAGTCTCAAAATATCCTCTAATTTTCCCATGTGACTATTCTTAAAAGAGTTTAAACACTCAAATGTGATTCTGAAAATCTTAGAAATTTAAAGAATGCATTTGGTCAAACGATTCTTTATAATCTTCCAATCTTGCCTTTCCAGTTTTGATGTCACGGACGTAAATGCCCTCATTCTCATCCAGCGGGATAGCATCTCGTCTAAGCAACACCTCTACGTTGGCGGGCGGCACGTATTCGATTGGGCCGCGCAGCATCCAACGGTCACCTGGACGCCGCTGTACTCCCCTCTTTTTGGCTCGGCTTTCCTCTTCTTCTTCTTCTTCATCTACCTCTTCCTGCTGAAGCATTGAGGAGCGGGGAGGTGGGGTGAAAGAAAGAAGGAGGGAGGAGTAACAATGGCAAACATTAGTGTAAGGTGGGGACAGACACTGCAGCACAAGTGGCATACGATCAGACTGTGTGTATGTGCGTGTGTGTATAAGGTGAATGACAAGAAAAAAATCATGTTTATCAAAACAAATATGAGGATGGGAATTAAAGTATTCATAATAGGGATGGGGAAGAAGGGAATTAATTAATGAAGAAAGTGATTCGCCCCTCTTTCTACCATATTAGTGCTCTACATGTCAATGTTAAATGACGATTTAAATTCACACAATATATTCATTGATCCAGAATCAACTTCTTTCTGTTCACACAATTTTTGACAAGGTGATTTATGAGCACTCTCTTGTCTTATCTTATAAAAATAAAGACAAACATTTTGGGAATGCTGTAAGAGTTATATGAACTATTGAGAACAAGGGGCAACAGCAGCACCTGTGAAACAAGTAACGTCTGTAAACACAATACACCCACTCTCTATTTGTCTTCTTTTGTTGTGAAATCTCCAACAACCTAGTCGGTCCACACCCTGCATTTTCACTCATTTCTCTCCTGGTTTGCATGAATCAGAGCTCTCTTCTTTTTTCTACTGCAGGGCGCAGGTGTTCAGAACACAGCACATGCAGGGACCTTAACAGCTGTTCATAAACTCAATTTCTAGTTAATTATGTACTAAATGAGTGATTTTAGTAATTCATTATGGATGATCAAACACGTCCTTTACCCCTTCAGTGTCAATGAAGGCTTCGACAGCACGCAGCACGAGCCCCTCCTCCTCTGACAGCACGTACACATCCTGAATGCCGTTCTCCAAATGCTCTCCTGGCCGGAGGAAGAACGAACGCTCACCCTGTGAGAAATAGTCGATGCAAGTTACATTTGAAATTTACATTGCAAAGTTATTATGCAAGTTACTTTTAATTAGAAATCTAATGTATAATCTACATGTATGGTTCTATTAGAATTTACAGTGGTTTCAACATACAACATAAAAATTAGCCAGCGATAATTATCACAGATTTTTTTTTTAAGTCTTATGTTAAATTTGAAAACAAAGTGTAACATTTGTTACACATGTTGTAACCTTTACATCTTGCACACTTTGCATCAGATTTATTTTTGGCAAAAAATTGCTCATTTGCTTGTTTGCAGATGCCATTTACATTAATATGGTTTCATTCATATATTTTTAAGTGTGACTTAAAAGTTCTTTATTAGGCCCCTGTTTATCTAGTGTAGCAGCCTTCAATGCAATGATGGCTTTCAGTAATAGGCACTTAACATTAAATGCTGTGATTTCCTGTGTTGAAACCACAGAACGATTCGCTCACCTTCACCACTCTCTTCTGTCCGAGCTGAGGTTTCCCATCAGCCCCCACGGGGTCCATAATCACGCAGTACTGCCTGCTGTTCAGAGTCGTTACGTCCACCACCCCGATAACCTCCTCGGCCACAGAGGGAATGTGAGCCTCTCTGTCTGACACGGTCACCAGCCACTCTTCTCCGGTGCGCCGCTCTTGGCCCCCGGCGTCACGGAACGGACGGATAGCGCGCACATGCAAAGCTTTCTAATCAAGGGGGAATGACAAGCAGGCGTTGATAATTAAGCTTGGAGCTAAATTGTGCTCTGAAGCTGTGACTTCATTAGTGAAGAGCTTTCATCCTTAATCACTATGTGCTATACGTTAACCTTTCTGTTGAACCAATTAACCCCCCAATCCCTTATTACCTGTCTAGTTAAAGTGTGAATGGAGAAATAAAACATGCTCCTGGGAACTACAGGGAAAGGGACAGAAGAGGGTACCTTGTCTGTGAGGATGAAAGCATTGACGATATCCACCACCTCTTCGTGAGCTCCAGGCAGATAAGCTCCCACCTTACTGACCTGCCATTCCTCACCTGAAACACACACAATTTCAGCCATATGTATTTGAATATGCATGCAAAATATGAACTATGTTTGCCTATACAATAAAAGGCAATTGGCCACTAAAAGGCCACTGACTTCCATTGCATACACATTTTTTTAAATATCTTTTGTGTGTTCCACAGATGGATAAAAGTCATACAGGTTTGGAACAACACGAGGGTGAGTAATGAAAATTTGAATTTTTGGGGGTGAACTATTTCACAAACCAGTAACTCTGCGGACTCCACTGCGGTCTAGGCCCTCTTTGCGCGCTCGGAGGCGAATGGCCTGATTCTCTCTGATCACCGTGGCCTTTATGACTTCAAGTACCGCCATCTCCTTCCTGGGAATGTACGTCCCTGCCGGAAATGAAACACTCACCAGGTTAGACATCTTACACCATATAATGTCACCTATAATGCATGCATACATTACGATGGATGCAGTGCACTTTACTGTGATTGAGAGTAACTTGCAAATTTAATTTAACTTACAAATTACACTTTTTCCAATTCATAGTCAACATGAAAATAAAATTTAAGTCAAGTCAAGTTAGGTTTATTTGTTTTTTAAAATTAATCATTTTGTGGTATTAGATTAGAAGTGGAATTATTTTTATCAGGCTAGAAAGTTATTCCATAATAATTCCTAAATAAGCTACTGCTGGAATCAAATTTGACCCCTATTTACTGCATGTTTCTGGGTTTATCTATGAATGCCTTTCCAGAAAATGTTTGTCTTCATTCACTGGCTCCATTCAGGTATGTAATAGCTACTTTTCACAATCCAATCTCACATTTCTTTTGTCATTAAGCATCCTGTTGTCATATTATGGAGGCAAGTTGTGTTGCAAACAGCATTTCATGTTGACCTCAGTTTTAATCTATCAATTGTTCAACAGCTAACTGCCTCTAGCAAAATGTAGTTAATATCTGAAAAACGGTGCTGAATAGATTCACTTTCCCTTTCATGACCACCATGAATTAATATAGCAAGAGCTGTGTTAGTGTTTAATGTTTCCATTATTCTGAAGATTTGTAGGGTTACCATTGTGGTGAAGAATAGAGCCTGTGGTTAGGTTGCAGAAGGGCTTCAAAACTCGAAGGCTATGCTGCATGTTGCTTAACATATACCGGTACATGCAAGTATATAGTGAGAGTCTCTTTGATAGTTACATTAGGACATGCAAGTGTGCTACTGATAACTAGTACTTAACCATAAAGCAAAATATGCAAACAATATTATCAATGACTTAGTTATCAATATTTAAATGAAACTGTAATTAACATGTAATTAACAATTAACTTAATCTTTGAGTTGGTTTACTTAAATGTTTCTCAGTTTTCTGAACTTATCGGATTTTACAATGCAGGCAAAACTAAATACACGAAAAACCTTCTTGAAAGTTATTTGGTCTTCACTCATCATGTGTAGGAAATAAAAAATTGAAGAGCGTTCTTCAGTGTACTGTAGCATTGCCCCATGAGGAACAACTTTACTGCCTTTTATTTCCCTCTGAACTTCATTATTTTAAACTGTCAGTTGCGTTGAGCAGGTAAACTAGTCCAAGCTGGCACACAAAACTCTGTAAAGCTAATGCTAGTTGTGCAGCAGTGGTACCTGGTCCCTCAAACAGCCACTCGTCTCCTGCTATCCTCTTCTCTCCTCCCTCCTCTTCAAAGTCCAGCAGGGCCTGCAGACGCAGGGCTGTGTCCGGATACACAATCTGCAGTGGCGTCACATCCTGTGAGAGACAGAGAAATAGACCAAGTATTTAATAACAATAATAATAAGAAGAAAATATATATTAATAATTAATAGAAATAATGATTATAATAAATAATGATAAGAGAACTGCTGCAAAATGGTGCTCGTTGTGATCTAGTTAACATGAGCTGATGGAAAAAACATAGGAGTGATACAGATATGCCTCTTTTAGCAGGAAACCACCACCTGTTGAAACTACCCACAAGTCTGAGCTCTTAAGCCACAAGCTGCAAAGCAACATGTTTCTCAACTTCATACCTTCTGAATCTCTTCACCAGGGTAGAGGGGGAACGGGTCCTGGGTCAGGCGGATCTCCAGGTCAGCATGTCTGAGCTTAGCTTGACCTGATGCATCAAACTGAACTTGGCCTTCGTCATTACGGGCAACAGGGTTGAGCACAACACAATAGTGCCTGGGTGGCACCATGATCATGCGGACAGGGGCAAACAGAACCCTGAGAGAAAACAGGAGGAAGAGTTCAGTGAATCACCTAATATCAGGACTTATGCACTCTCATTCAAACGTATGGGGTTGGTACTTTTATACTTTTATTCAGCAAGGATGCATTTAATTGATTAAATATCAGAGTAAAGACACATAATATTACAAAATATTTCTAATCAATGCTGCTCTCTTGAACTTTTTATTAATCAAAAAAAACAGTTTCCACAAAAATATTAAGCAGCACAGCGGTTTTCAATATTGATAATAATAAGAAATGTTTCTTAAGCAAATCAGTATATTAGAATGATTTCTGAAGGATCATGTGACACTGAAGACTGGAGTAAAAATTATTTCACAATATAACTGTTTTCACTGTATTTTTGATCAAATAAATGTAGCCTTAGTGAGCATAAGAGGCTTCTTTCAAAAACATGAACAAATTTTAATAAACACAAACTTCTGAACTGAAGTGGTGATTTGTATTTGTAGAAAAAAAACTGAAAAACAGCTTCAGATTCCAGTTTTGTAAAGAAGAGTGAAAAAGAAACTGAGAGACTAAAACTAAATCTATGAAACGGAACACTGACTTAAACACTATTAATAAATAGTTCATATCAGCTGTTGTTTGGATTCTGGGCAATAGAGGATTTGAAATAGGCTTGATTACACACCATATGAATCTCTTTTTCATCACAGCTTGAAACCGGACACGCTCCTAATTTGCAAATGTCCTACATATGATGCCCCAGTTTAGCCACTAAAATTTCTTTGTATACATTAAGATTAAAAATCTATTTACATCAAATCTAAGAAAGTTCAAACCAGTGGGAACCTGTATTTCAAGGGCTGTTGCATCATACAGTAGTTAACCTGATGTTTTCCAGGTTACCTCTCATTGTCCTGGCGTATATAGGTGAGAGGGCCGAGCTCCACCCGTGCAATGTTGGTGTTCTGATCCAACACATGGATGTAGTGGTGAGGTGGGATCCTGATGATTGAGGCACCGAGCAGATGATCAGCGTCCATGTTTCTTCCCACTGGTACTCCTCACAAACTCTAATTTGGAGGAATGTAGAGATTAGTGACCAAAATGCAGTAAAATGACGGAGAGATCTGTGCATGCAACTACTTCTTCAGGGTCATGTGATATTATTCCCACAATTTGATTAAACATTTATGCTGGCTTCCATTCGCTCCACGATACTTTAAAAAGCTACCTCTGTCTATGTCAGTCTGTATTATGCATGAAAAATCCAATAATATAAAGCTCAGCAGAATTAGTTCTTATGAGCGAACACACCTCAGCTTCTTATCTCTGTGGGACAAATTCATGATAGCGCTGCCAAGGGTCAGATGACAACACTTAGCTTGTTGTCTTTTTAAACTGGGATTATAACTGATAAAATGCTGATAAATCCATGATTTTGTCAAGTCTAAATTATAAATTTTAGTTTGCAGCAAGAAAAGTCTGTCAATCTAAATTCTCCTCAAACACACCCACTCAATTGTTACACCAACCTCTAAGAATGTTGCCCAACCCTTTCATCGCTCCTTACCTTAAACTAGTGAGGGTAGTAGTTTAGTAGTTTAGTAACAAGTAGTTTAGCTGGCAAATTCAGCTATTTATTATTATTTCAATTAAGTAATGCCATGCAATCTAACTGTTCTTCAAAGAAGAAAGTGTAATTTTTCATTAACCCCTTCAGACTGTGTGTGCATTGTAATGGACACCCCTTTCTCTGGTGTGTATTTATTAATTTGTCATTTGGTGCCACGCAAATTTCATTATTATTGGATTAGGTGCTACAAAGTCACCTATGACATTGTTGCTTTCTGACAAAGAGCATATTATTTTGAAATTAAGCAAGGTGGACTTTGTTACAACAGGCAGAAAAATATGGCACCATTTTAACTCCTATATTTATACCTTAGAAATTTATCAACAACAGTTTTACTGTTTCAGTGTGAATTGGAGACTCGCATTTAGGTCTAGTTAAAATATAAGGTCATAATATCATTATTGCAGGGTTACATTTCTACAACTAATTTCTTAATGTTGTACACAGTGTTGGGGGTAACGCATTACAAGTAACGCAAGTTACGTAATCAGATTACTTTTTTCAAGTAACTAGTAAAGTAACACATTACTTTTTCAAAAAAGTAACGCCAGTTACTTTGTTTTCCCATTTATTGACTGACAAGTCTCCTGTCCCCATGTTGTGAGAAATCAGAAGTGTTTGCTGTGTGAACATGATGTTACTGTAGTTTCAGACTAAATGTGAATGTGCATTAATTAATCTCACTTGCAAAAAAACAGATTTAGTATTCATCAAAATGAATTTTTGTAGGATGCAAAGCTGCAATAATTAAATATGTTAAATAACACAAATGTATCCAATCCTATTTTATTAACCAATGTCTTTGCTGCTGACCTTTGTTGATCCAGTTCAACCATACTAATAAGCAAAATGACTTTAGATAAACTAACAATTGTGCGTCATTGTTTTTTAGTGTTGAAGAGTGTTGAACCTTCTTCTCCTGCGTTCTACTGTACAGACGTGAATTTACTTTTCCTTCAGACTGAGGTTTATTCATTACACTTTTTGGTGTGAAAGGGCTTTTACATTTGCTATAAATAGAACTTCTTATATTAAAAACAAACAATCAAGCCCTGCTCATATTTAAACAATAACGCAAAAGTAACTCAAAAGTAATGTAACGCATTACTTTCCATAAAAAGTAACTAAGTAACATAATTAGCTACTTTTTTAGGGAGTAACACAATATTGAAATGCATTATTTTTAAAAGTAACTTTCCCCAACACTGGTTGTACACTATTACAAAACTTGTAGATAATCCTCCTACACATTTTATCTGGCCTTGCCTGACAGTGATCAAATTAACATTTCAAATAACTATCAAAACACCATAACCCATTTTAGTAGTTATGGCTGCATTCAGAACAGAAAAAAAAGAAAGATATTTTATGTCCCTGGTACATATTTTGTGTTTGTTGGCTGTAATGTGTACATTTACGCATACACAAGTTAACTCTCCACAGCAACACCCCTAAAACAAACACTGTCTGAAATCAATCAATCAAATCTCAAGCATGCCGTGACATCAGCAGGAGGGCTGGCCACCTTGAGGATGAACGCGGAAATTACAGAATTACATTAAACTAATCTATTACTTTAGTGATGGTAAAAACTGCAGCATCCCATGGCATCTGAAAGAACTGACTAAAGGTTGGCACGAGCCTGCGATATCACAAATTAAACTACTGTTTATTTTGATTTCTTCATCTGATAATATGCGTGTAAAGATTAATTTAAAGTCCAAATAAACTGCGACAGTTTGCCACGACTGAAAACTGCAACGATTGTCAATGTTTTGCATTTAAAGGCAACGCTGTTCCGCGTTGCTTAAGAAAATGCATCGTCCTCCGTGCTTTACATTTTCATTCGTTCATCATGACAACTCAGCAAAATTCACAGCTAAGCAAGTTAGATGAATGTAGCTGCCCTAACGACATAAACGAGACTCACAGTTTCAGAAGAATGCGTCTTTAAAGCTGCCAGTCCGAGGTTGGATCCATCAGTTTAAGACGCCTGTATGAATGCTGTGCGATGGTTTATAATAACTCGAGCTGGTAGAGGTGTGTCGTCTCGGGAAGGAGGAGGGGACCCATAGTGGGATTTCCCGGAGCAAGAGTCACAGTATCACGTGGCTTACTGTAGCTGGGTATAGAGATCAATCCTAGATCGTGATGTAGGCCTATTTAGGCAAATATATAATAATTTTATAATTTTATTTCAAAGCGTTCATCAACAGTAAGGGGGTGGCAGCTCCCTCTCTTAATCATCCACCTGTGTATTCGCTTTGTAACATTGCGATCAAACGATTGCCATTGCTTCCTGTTTTTTTGAGGTTGTGGTAAACTAGAGGTTAGGTGTGTGAGCTACAAGCAGCACATTGGAAATATTTAGTAATGTTAGAGTGGTGTAAAAAACAAAAGAACTTAAAAAGGCTAACTTAATAAAATCAGGACAAAGTGAAATTCCATTAAAATCAATCAGAATGTTCAATAGGATTCTAAGAATCCAGTAAGATCCTAAAGGATAAACTGAAATTCCAATAGGATTTTTTGACAATGGTATATTTCCTTGTACAGTTGACTGTGACATTTTATGGCTTTATTTAAAGGGGTCATGAACTGAAAAATCTAAATCCCCTTGATCTTTTGACATATAAGAGGTCACTACCATAAAAACAAAACTCGAACTCAAAACTTTCTTGTTAGTCTAAAAACAGCTGAATAAAATGGCTGGTTGAGGAATGTGACACTTTATGACATAATAGTGTGAATAAGCACCGCCTCCACAGAAGAAGATCAACACCTGCTTCTACATCACTGCTTTAGCCCCGCCCACCGATTCAAGCATGTAGTGTAAAAAACGAGAGCAAGGTCTAGAAAACAAAAGAAACAAAACAACAAATTATTTTGATGAATTTTATTTTTAAGGAAGTTCCAGACTGCGTCATTAAGAACTTGGTCCTTTGTTCACTTAATTTTACTGCAGATTCATTTACAAACATTTACATTTAATCATTTAGCAGACGCTTTTATCCAAAGCGACTTACAAATGAGGTGAGCTATAGAAGCAATCAGATCAACAAGAGAGCAACAGTGCTGTGACAAGTCTCAGTTAGTCTAGCATAGTACACAAAGCAAGGTTGTTGTTGTTGTTGTTTAAATAAATTAGACCAAAATGAATAGAATAGAATAGAATAGAATAGAATAGAATAGAATAGAATAGAATAGGTAAGTGCTAGTATTAATTGGTCAGGTGCTGGCGAAAAAGATGTGTACAAACAAGGTACAATTATATTGGATTATATTGGATCCAACAGTAATGTCACAACACAAGTCAAGTGTGAGTAACTGTTTTACTGCATGATCGCTATTGCTTTGTCTGTTAACAGATCGTTTGATATGTACTGAGTATTTATGCATTTTTAACCTAAATCACAGCAGCGTCCATCTATGAAGGATGTAGGCTGTCAAACACACACAACTATTAGCCAATCATAGCAGCGAGTGTTTACTTCTGAGTCTACAATCTGCCACCCCTATGCTCTGATGAAAAGGGATAAAAACAGGACAGAAAATAGCCTATAATCTCTAAATTATGATGTTTTTGATGTAAATGTCTTGATAACATTATAAGAGGACCTCAGAGAACAGTACAAAATAAAAATAAAAAAGGCAATTCATGACCCCTTTTAAACATTATAAACATCACAAAACCACAAAGATCAACTGAAACAGACAACAGTGTTCTGATCCAACACATGGACGTTGTTACTGGTTGTTGGGGGAGTTACATTTCAAAACGTTAACAGTGCCAAGGGAGCCATAGTTGAAACACCCACATGCTGTTGTTCAGTCTTTAAACCCTCGAGCAGACGTCGACCAATAACAGTTATCGTTACTCGCGTGGGCGTTCTCTTCTGAGTCCCTCTGTCCAATCAGAGAAGTCTATGTTTAAGGTTCCGCGCATGCTCAGAAGTCAACCTTCTCATGTGTTTCTTACGCAGGCTCCGGTGGAGGTCACTGTGATCTATCAGCGCAGTAGGTGAGTAGTCACGTTGTAAGAGACTAGCGGTATTTTAATTATGGACTTGGTGTTTGTTTACTTTACATAAAGGCCGATAATAATAATGTGGCGTTTTGAAAGAGAAACAAGCATGATTAGCGCGTCTTGGTGGTTAAAGTAGGCAGCGGGACTTGATTGCATGTCAGTTGCAGCATTAGCGTGTAGCAGGCTAATTAAATTAGCCTTTAAACTTTACTACAACGGGATTATTTTAATCCCTCTTAGTTTTTCCCTCATGTAATTTATTGTATTAGCGAATACCTATTTTACCAGGACAGTTTAATAATTGTAAGGTTGTTGTACCAATGCTTTTCAGTTTTCATGTCTGAACCTCTCAAAGTGGGAACAGGTTAGCACGTTTCATTCGTGTCAGTGTTACTGCTGAAGAGTCGAGGCTAACCAGTCAGAATGGTTTCAAGGGTTTTTACATTCATGAGAGAAGCCATAATGAGATGCTTAAGATGAATGTGCTTCTCTCCCCAGGACTGTTGCATTGCTGCCATGGCAAAGCTCTTTGAGTCCATTGGAAAGCTGGGATTGGCCTTGGCCATAGGAGGAGGTGTTGTAAACTCTGCACTTTTCAATGGTAAGTTCAGTGCTAAATTGCTTTGTAATGTACCTAATAAAACAGTGATGACATTGTTTTGCGTTTATACAATTATTATATAAAGCCAGGTTTTAAATTATATTTGAAGAGCTGTTGTCTAACTCTGTGGGGTTTTTCATTGCAGTGGATGCGGGACACAGGGCGGTCATTTTCGACAGGTTTCGAGGTGTCCAGGATGTTGTCGTTGGGGAGGGCACACACTTCCTTATTCCCTGGGTGCAGAAGCCAATCATCTTTGACTGCAGGTCCCGTCCACGCAATGTGCCTGTCATCACTGGTAGCAAAGGTATGTTATTCCTCAGTCTTTATTTATCTTACTGTTTCTGTCTGGCTTCTGTTCTTCATTTATTCTTTAATGTCTATATCATTCTGTCTCTTTGCATCACAATATGTTTATTCTTTTGCTTTTACTAATAAAACTGCACAATGGTCTGTCTTTGTCCCTCTCAGATTTGCAGAATGTCAACATCACGCTGAGGATCCTCTTCCGGCCAATCGCTACACAGCTGCCGCGGATTTTCACCAGCATCGGCGAGGACTATGATGAGAGAGTGCTGCCCTCCATCACCACTGAGGTTCTGAAGGCTGTAGTGGTGAGTGTCATACATAACGCTGTGAAAACATGTGTGCTGTTTAGTGTTATCAAAATAGGGTCAGTAAAGATTTTGGTTTAAAGAAATTAATACTTTTATTCAGCAAGGGTGGATTAAATTATAAAATTTATAATCTATTTCAAATAAATGCTGTTCTTTTGGACTTCCTGTTTAAAAAATTTTTAATCACTTTCCACAAATATTAAGCAGTGCCACTTACATAGATGATAATAATAATAATGGTACATTCATTGGATCATATTTATGAATTGAATGCACAGGAATGCCACCATAAAACTGTAATTATAAGTGGGATACTCAAAGTTGGGGGCATGTCAGTGTGTAAATATGTTGGATGCAGTTAATGCAGCATCTGTATTGATAGTAAGCTTGTTAAATGATTGAAATTATTATTTTTTTCATTTATAATAAAACAGTTTCATGTACAAAATATAATTTTATTGTACAATTAAATATAGTACGATTCAATTTACAGAACCTTAATAAACTGAATAAAAATAAACTAAAAGAAAAACATACTTTAAGCATACATGTGTGCATCATGTTTTAGATGTAGAGTTAAAAAAATAATAATTTAAATATTCAAAAAAAGAATTTTATATAGAAGTGCGTCGCCATTTTGCTCTGACCAAAGTGATTTAAACACGCCTGTCGTATTTACAACTTTGCAATGTGTAAATGCAGACTTCCCAGGAGGACTTTAATGCACCATAATTTCTTGAGCAGCAAGTCAGCATATTTCAGCAGGAATTATGTGACACTGAAGACTGGAGTAATGATGCTGAAAATTCAGATTTATCAAGGGATTAAATTATATTAAAATACAAAACAGTTCCTTTAAATTGTAGTAATATTTCACAATTTAACTGTGTTTTTGATCAAATAAATGCAGCCTTGATGAGAGTTCTTTCAAAAACATAAATATATGTATCTTACTGACCCCAGACTTTTGAACTGTAGTGTATACAGGGCTTGGTGTTGGGCAACATATATAGGACAGGAGATGAAGTAGAATACTTGGATTAAATGGAGTTTTAATCTGTGTGAATTTTTCCACAGGCCCGTTTTGATGCCGGTGAGCTCATCACTCAGAGAGAGCTGGTGTCCAGGCAGGTCAGTGAGGATCTGACAGAAAGAGCATCCACCTTCGGCCTCATTCTAGATGACGTCTCCCTGGTAAAGACCTCTGCTTTTCTCTGTTTCTGTTTTTCTTTACTGCCGTGCCTCACCTTAACACATTCCCTCCCCTCAGACACATCTGACGTTTGGCAAGGAGTTCACAGAGGCTGTTGAGATGAAGCAGGTTGCACAGCAGGAGGCTGAGAGAGCCAGATTTGTTGTAGAAAAGGTAAGAGCCTCAAAATGTAACAGTGCCAAAGAGAACATTCCACAAATGCGAGTAAAATGAGATTAGTAATTAACTGAGTTACTCTCCTGTTTGGTACAGCAATATTTATATGTTGAAGTAGAATTGTAAGAATAATAATATAACTCTTGGTGTTGTAAGTGATGCATAGAATTAAATACCAAAAGCATCAACTAAATAAAATGTGCATTATGCTTGGTGGAAGATGTATCATCAGTTACCTAAATAGTTCGGAATATTGCTTCTATTAAAATAATAGCAAAATAATTCCACTGTATTTTCTACACTCTACATGTATACTACTGTACAAAAGTTTGCATAATGTAATACTTTTAAAGTCTCTTATCGTCATCAACACTGCATTTATTTTATTAAAAACCAGTAAAAATAGTAATGTTGTGAAATATTATTACAATTTAATATAAGTATTTTCTGAAGTTTTCAGATTTTTCAGCAGCCATTACTTCACATGATCTTTTAGGAATCATTCTAATATGCTGATGTGGTGCTCAAACATTTATTATTATTAATGTTGAAAACAGTTGTGTTGATACTTTTTTTTTTTTTCAGGATTGTTTGAATTGAAATTTCAAAAGAATAGCATTTATTTAAATATTTTGTAACATGATACAAATGTCACTTTTGGTCAGTTTAATGCATCCGTCTTATAAGTATGTTTTTTTTTTTGTTTTTTTTTTAAATGATCAACTCCAAACTTTTGAACTGTTGTGTATATTTGTATATAACAATTATTTTAATTTCTTTAAAACATTTAAAAGTGATTTCAATTAGGGCTATGCGATATGACAATATAGCCAGGACAAAACGAGGAGCCATCTGTAGCATTGACACGCGTTTTGAAGCACTGCAGTTTTAAAACAACTGTTTTTAAGCTGTTGAAACACAAACAACAGAGCTATATACGTTTGTTAGAGCTATATGTCTCGGTTTCGTAAACGTGACAACAGAACAACGCGATCAAACAGATGAAACTCTATAAAGGCACCCAAAATTAATAAATAAAGAGGACAGTAGAAGTGAAATATGGCATTACTTTGCATACAAAACAGCTGATAAAGGTGAATGAACTGACCTCACTGCACCTGTATGCAAGCGTTGCTATAAATCATGTGTTGCCACAGGAGGCAACATATCAAATTTTTTAAGCATTTGTCGCTTGCTCATCCTGATCTTTTCAGAGAATTAATAGATCGACAGGTGAGTGCATCATTCATAAATTCAGATTTAATTTTAACTTTTATTTACAACTGATCAATGCACATACAGATGTGATACAGTAAGTGCAAATGTGCGTGTGTGACACGCTAGAACCAGTGAAGTTTTGGTCACGTAATATATGCACTTGCATTTCATACAATCGAATATTACTTGAATTTGAATTAAGCAAGAGTTTTGCTATATTAATTTTAGTATCAATAATATGAAGGGAATGTTTCTGCCGCACTGCCGACCGCTAATATGAAGCAGCCGAAAGCGAGAGAGTGAGATTTATATTTAATGCTTTTTCTTTGGCTATCTGAGGCTGAAATCTGAAAACAATCTGAGAGTGAGAGAAATAATAACGTGATTTTGAATATTACTTTGACTGTTAGAATAACACTACAATAAAGCAACATTTGTTGCATTAATTGCGTTACTTCAGTTGTTTTGTTTTTTTTCCTTCAAACTCAGTCAAAATGTAACCTATATTCCCGGTAGGTTTGTTACATTTTGAGACATTTTGTTTGCACTGAAAAGATGAGAAGATTTGAATATATATTCATTTTATTACTTCAGTTATATATATTTTTTTCTCCAACATCAACATGTAGCCTATGATAAACTGTACGTTTTTTTTGTTACAGTTTGATACAAAGGTATTAAGATATGAATCTGTTTTTATTATTATTATTTTAATAAAATTGTTTTCAATTCACTTATCTTTTGAGGCTGGATAGTTGTCACCTATGGTATCGATTTAGTTTCGATTGCGATACTAAGGTATTACATTCTGGTATCGTGCCGAAGCCAAAATTATGGTATCGAGCCATCCCTAGAAATCTATACATAATACATGTGATAGATAGATAGAATTAACACAGTGAAGACTAATTAATTTACACAATGTATATAGCGTTTTTTATTTATTGCAGTTTTTTGTCATATTGCTTGCAGTTTCTTATCCTTATTTCATCACTGCCTGTTTATTTATCTTCAGTGAGCTTGAGTTTTTTTTGTCTCTTTTTAGGCTTGTATTAGTTTGATATTGACATTGGTGACAAGGATTATGAAAATTCTATGGTATCAAAGATTTTAATATCATAACCTTTTCAAAAGAAAAAAATAACTATATCATGATATATCGTTATCGTGATATAAAATTAGTCCTATTGTGATATAAGATTTTGGTCGTATCGCCCACCCCTAATTTCAATAAATATTAAAATGAAAAATACTGTTTTATTTGTCCTCAAACAACAGGTGATTTAACGTTCTCTCTGTATTTGTCTCCCAGGCAGAGCAGCAGAAGCAGGCAACCGTTATATCAGCAGAAGGAGACTCCCAGGCTGCGCTGTTGATCGCTGATTCTCTGGCAGTAGCTGGTGATGGCCTGGTGGAGCTGAGAAAGCTGGAGGCAGCGGAGGACATCGCCTTCCAGCTCAGCCGCTCTCGCAATGTTACCTACCTCCCGTCCGGACAGGGAACGCTCTTTCAGTTACAGCAGTGATAGGGCAACTAGAGACACATACACACTCACTTCACTTCTTCTGCTCTAAGCTTGGCTACTTTCGGAAATGATGTCTGTAGAACCCATGAAACTATCTGATCAGCCTATAGGCAAATTATAAAGAGACAAAGATATCCGTCGTTTTTCTCTCTTTTAGTCCAAGAGTTTTCTTGCTCTCTTCCTGAAAGGATAGACTGCCACAAGGTGGTTGCAGAATATGGAAAGAGTGAAGGGGAACCCAGGGGAAGAGTCTGTGTGTATGTAAATGTGCTCCAGGTGCATATATTTGCATTTGGATTTGTTTTCCTTGGCTAAATGGGAGTCGATGTTGTTTGAAACCCATACATAGAAATTGATCTAAATACCATGCAAAGCTAAATTAAATTATACATTCATGAGTAGTGAGTGCTGGATGATTGACATCAGTCTCACCCTCTGCTTCTGCAAGAACGACTGTGTTGTTTTTTTGGTTTGAATGTGTTTTTGTTGTTGTGTGTGGCCGAAGGAATGCCCTTGTTTAACAAGTGCTGAATGGATAAAATAATCAATAAACAATTATTCGTTTATACTAATTCAAAATACAGTTGAATGCCTCATTATTATAGAGATCCACTATTAAAGTTTGTAGACGTAAAAACATTTTTTAATGTTATACAGACTACTTTGTTCCTCACTGGTTGTGAAGCACACTTCAGAGGGTAAATATGCCTTTTAGTGTCCACTAGAGGGCATCAGTGCTTATTTCTGAAAAAAGATTTCACCTCACGATGTCAGACGATGAAATGCATAAAGAAACAAATGGCTAAATATTTAATGCAGTAATACAATTGTAGTTACTCTAATATACAGATTTTCTTTATTGGAAAAAATAAACCTCTACCTCAATTATTTTGCCTTTCACATTTTAAAGGCCAAATATATGAGTTGGTTTCTTTTCAGAGATTTTCTTTATATTTTGTAACAATTTACACACCTTCTGTTATTTTTATTTCTGTCAGACATTAACCTCACTGCAGGAGTACAGCAGACACAGGAATGAGTAATTCTGTTGTTAGATCTACATTCCTGTTGCATGAGTACTGCATATTAAAAGAGAAGAGAGGAGCACATTAAATAGAGAAGTTAAGTGTGGAAATCATATTATTCACTATTTTCGACTTCACAGACAGAACAGTCTTCACACACAGGATGTTGATGTTTCTTTCCTGTTTTACACTTGTGCTCAAAACACACATTTGTGGGCATCTACAACACACGTTTATCTTTGACATGTTTCAAATGATTTGGAGTTTGAATAAATTGTACAGTATTATGTAAAGCCTTACAGTGTACTTTTGTTGGACAATTCATGTGCTATAAACTTATTCGGAGAATTCAAATGTTTAATATAGTCAAATATGATGGATTCCCTCACGTCCTTCTGTGCTCGGAGTGAATAGTGTGATGAGAGTCACTGACTCTGAGTGTTTAAAATCTCTGCATCAGCGTAGTGAAAAAAGAAATTAAAACAGCAGCTGCTCTCTCGGACCTGTTTGTCAGTCATCATCGTTATATGGAAGGAAAGCAGATGAAGATCGGAGATTATTTTAATGGTTTAGCTGAGGCCATCATGTGTCATCACTGGACAGGTGTAAGTACAGTCACAGAATGCCAAACACACCCACATTTGAATATGATAAGTAAGATCATGGAGTGCAGTTACTGAATATCAGAATGGCCTTGTGTCACAGTTAATAATAGCCATGCTGATATTCAATACTAAACCAGGATAAATGTGCCGTTTCTTATAGGTAAAATGGCTTTGCTAAAAGTCTGGAACAGTGTATGTGAGTTATGTCATGCTGGAAATATTGTATTTATGAGATTACGGCATCTGAATGCCAATTAGTAAAGTCATTATTACAAGTGGAAAACTTGTTACTTCCTTTGAAGGGTTGTTAGTTAAACCAAAAATAAATGTTTAATGAACCTTTTTTATTTATTTTGTTAAATAAAGGGCAACACACATTAATCAACATTTCTGTAAATGTGCCAGTGTTAGCCAGCCGGCTAATTTTCAACTGCAGTCCTTTGGCAAGATATTTCAGAACCCTTTAAAGTATCAAGAAGAATAAACAAAAAACAACAAAACATCAGTACATTAACACAATAACAACAATCAACATTCTCACACAATTAGCCATTAACCATATATGAAGCACAACAGACACAATTATGGGTTAATAAAATAACGCACACCTAAATTGTATAACAGCACTATTTAAAAAAGCATACCAAACAATTAATAAAATGCTTATAAATGAATCCAAACATACATTTGGCCGTCTGACAGCGAGCAAAGGAAAATGGAACATGTTAACAGTGGGTTAAATAATATAATCAATGATAGCAGAATGAGCAATAGACTTTATAGATTAAAAATGATCACGTCTGATTTTTTAAAAGCCAGGCTTTATGACTTTGTCTGAAGGAGTGATATGTGGTAAATTTCTTATTAAAGATGCAAGCAGCATCGAAACGGCCCTCGCACCCGGGCTCACAGCACCTGGTGGCTTTAGGAAAACAGACAGCGGTGGGCAATATGCTTTTAAAGTGATTAATATAGAAGAAATATGTCAAAGACATTTATATGTGCCAAACTTCCAGCTACCAGTTGGTGGCGCTGTGACTATAACTGTATATTGACGTGTAGATGCCAGAACTTTTATCAAGCATGTAAAGTTTGTTGCAGATTGAACATGGTATGTTTGAGTTAGTGTAAAACATGACAATTCCTGTTGCCAGCAGGTGGTGTTATGATTATAACTAAATATTGGCCTTTAGATGTCTTCAGGCCAGGAATCTTATTAAACAAAAAATTGGGGGCAGATTGGGCATTGCATGTTCTAGGTAGAGTAAAACAACTCATTTCCTGTTCCATGGCTGAGTTACAGCAACTTCCTTTTCCATGGTGAAACATCAAAATTTGTCAGGCCGCCACGGACACGCCCTTCAACGAAAACTCAAGATCTTCGCAATTAACACCACAAAGGCCTTTAGAGTAGACTGACCAAATTTGGTGTTGATATGTTTAAATCTCTAGGAGGAGTTCATTTAAATACACCGCCTGAAAATGGCAAAAACGGCACAAAACTTGCAGAGAAAATTCAAAATAACAGACTTCCTGTGAGGTTTCAGACTTCGTACCGGGGGGGACTTTTTTGTAGGCATTGGTGTGTTACATGTGTTTACCGAATTTCGTACATGTGTGTGAAACGTAGCTTGAGGGGCACTTTGTTGAAATTTTATAGGTGGCGTTATCAAGCCAAGCACTTCTCAAACCCTTATCAGATGTAAATCAGATGTGTGCAAAATTTAATGAGTTTTCGAGCATGTTTAGACCCTCAAAAATGCAATTCATTTTGGAGAAGAAGAAGAAGAAACTGAGCAGTTCCAATAGAGTCCTCGCACCGCCTGTGCTTGGGCCCTAATTAGGGCCTGAGCACATGCACCAATGGTGCGAGTACCCTATTGGAACTGCTCAGTTTCTTCTTCTTCTCCTCCTCCTAGAGATTTAAACAGATCTACACCAAATTTGGTCAGTATAATCTAAAGCCCTTTGTAACGTTAAATTGTGAAGACGTTTTCGTTGAAGGCGTGTCCGTGGCGGCCCGACAGACTTCGATGTTTCGCCTTGAAATATGAAGTTGTTGTAACTCAGCAATACAATGTCCGATCTGCCCCAAACTTCACATGTTTGATAAGAGTCCTGGCCTGAAGACATCTAAAGGCCAATATACTGTTATAATCATAGCGCCACCTGTTGGCAAGAGGAAATGAGTTGTTTTACACTTAACTCAAAGATACCATGTTCAATCTGCACCAAACTTCATATGTTTGATCAAAGTCCTGGCTTGAAGACATCTACATGCCAATATTTTGTAATAGTCATAGCGCCACCAGCTGGTAGCAAGAAGTTTGGCACATATGAATGACTTTGACATATTCCTCCTATATTTACCACTTTAAATGCATATTGCTGTGCATAGAACACTTTTAGGGACAGATATCTCTCAGGTTTCATTAAAATGTCTTGTATTCTTGTATTCTTGTATTCCCCAGCCAGATGCTGACTCACAATGTTCTCTTCGCACATGTACAGTATTTATCTGAAGCACTCGTATAGTTTGTATTTTTTAGTTTATGTATAGGTAAAAAAAATGTTTATATATAGTATATTTATAGTCAAATCTATCAGTATGATAGTTGTGTATAGGTTTATATTGTTTTACTTCATTGATGTATGCCTGTATTTATGTAGCACCGTGGTCCTGTGATGCATGACATTTCGTTCCACTGTATGCCCCGCATGTAGCGGAATGACAATAAAGCTCAACTTGACTTGACTTGACTTGATTTGTTTGTGTTTCAAAGAAGAACTAAAGTCTTGTGGGTTTCCCTTCAAGTCTAGACTTTGGATTGGGGGGCGTGTCAATTAATGGCAGTAGCAAATTGGTGGTAATAGCTGTAATTGTGAGTATTAACATACAATTTAGTTTGCACACAGACTGTGCTCTCTTGATGAGGAAGAATAATAAAACCAGCCAGAAAATACTCATTTAGCTCATTTATGAGGAGACAGCCTTGTGTAATTTATTTATGGTAGCACATGAATGATAAAATATACAGATAATGAATCAATTACACATGTAATGTTCATCCTTTACTCTTTGTCGCATTAGTGCAAAAAAACATTCCTGTCTTTGCAGGAAAGTGAATAAGAGACATTTGTAAAAAGCCAGCTTCCCTTTTATTTTGCACCACTTACAGAATTCTGAAACACTGTGAACTGACACATTTTATACTAAATCAGCTCTTTAGATGCTGTTTAGCCAATCAAATAAAGAGCAGAACTAGATTTACCATGACATTCATGCATTTAGCAGATGCTTTTATCCAAAGCAACTCACATTGCATACAAAGTAAACGTTTTATCAGTTCCTGCATTCTTAAGTCTAACCGATCAAATCCATTCTCAACTCAACTCAACTCAACTGTCAGCTTAAGTTTATTTCTACAGCACTTTCAAAAAGAACCATACAAAAGTAATTACATATGAAGCCAAAATTCAACAAAAATCCATACAATTTACAATTAACTGCTAAAAGCTAAAGAAAATAAATGAGTTTTCAAAGCCCTCTGAAATGCCCTTAATTTGAGAGAGGTTTTTAAGAACAATGAAAGCTCGTTGTCTAGAAGTGGCCACCTAAAAAGCTCTATCACCTTTACATTAGCGGCGCAATCAAGAACCTGTTAGACTCAGCTGATCATTTGAGCGAAGAGATCTCAAAAATTGATGTAAACTAATTAAATCAGAAATGTACTCTGGTGCTAGGCCATGGAGAGCTTTGAAATTATATAACAGCACTTTTTACTGGATTCAGCCTAATGCATTAGTAGCAACAGGAACTATCTTATAAAACATAAGTCTTATAAAAAACATCTACATTTACATTTACATTTAGTCATTTTGCAGACGCTTTTATCCAAAGCGACTTACAATTTGGGGAACACATGAAGCGATTCATCTTGAAGAGGCAATTCGACAAAGGAAGTGCTTGTAACACCAAGTCTCAGGCATTGTTTAAATAAGTACAAGCTAGCAAGGGAAGGAATAAGTAAGGAGAAAGATTGTTTTTTAATTTTTTTATGTGTACATCTAAAAGTGTCTAAACAGTACAACAAAGTAAATGCCTTTATTTCATTGCACAGTGAATTAAAAAAAAAAAAACACATAGGTTTATAAACAAATGTTCACTGCAATGCCACAGAGACATTTTATTATTAGTGTGAAGAACATCTGATGAACCTTTTGTGCATTGCAAAGATTCAAAGGATGTTAAAGGTTTTTCAAGGAAGCATAAAAGCCAATAAATAACTTTTTATTGACATTTATATTGGATTTTAATGTACTGACAGCATTAAGTTCACATTAGGCCTGGACCGTTGTGGTGATGGTTTAGAAAACAAAGCTCCCAAAATTGTTGGCGCTTTCTCACAATGTTGAACAGGCAGCTGCAATTTCTCGTCTTGTTTGGCAAACGGTCCATCAAGTGAAAAGTCACTTTTATCGAGGTGGTTCGCCGCAGGGAGGAAGACGGGCGCGCGCACTGTACGCTGTCTGGTCTCGCTCTTTGATTACGGGAAGAAAAAAACCCCCGACGCCACGCGCGCTTTCTCCAGTGCAGACAGCGGCGGCTCGAGCGCCTCGGATGAACTCGGAGGATGGTTGATGCGCGAGACCTAGGCCAGCCACGTAGCGATGGCTTGTAAACCGGAGCAGCGGTGGGCTCGTTCAGTCTAGAGGCAAACCAGAGCGATTTGTGATAGTTTGTCCGCTTGTGTGTGCGACTTCACACTGTTCGCCAAAACTCAGTGTCCGCTGAGGAATAGTTTATCTGAAGCGAGTCGTTTTTTGTAGATCTGTGTTTTATCGGATCGCTACACAACTTGAGGTGGACGGTATGAGGGAGAGGGCGCTCGTGTCTCGGGTGAGTAGTCTTTGCTACAAGTTAATTTCTGCTTTTGCATTTATTTACAGCGATGACAGTTGTTCGCCGCGTGCACAGAAACCGTCCCTCGGACATCTGTCAAGGTACGAAGCTGTCAATGCACGACACGACTTATTTTCACCGCTCGATCTGCAGGTTTTTGTTAAGAAAGAGCAGGAATCGTCCAAATTGTTATTGTTTTGTTGCCTAATGCTGTTTTGCATACAAATGCTTTGAGAGTCTCCTGCAACCAGCTGCTCGCAGACCGCGAGTCGAGCACTATGAAAGAGAAAAATCTCTGAAGGAGTATAAATCTGGGCGGTTTGGGGGTGCAAGAAGTGAAAGTCGTCCACGACGAGGATGTTAGCTTGCTATGAGCCACAGGGTTAAATAGTCGTTTTGTCGTTGCATGCGCTTTGCAAAGCAGTTCGGTTGAAATCGCCTCGGTTGAGGTTTTTGCAATCGCGTTTAACAATGTGCAAAAGCAGGTCCTGCCATAGCTGGAGTCCATTGCACACAGCTGTATGTACATGCACTCGGGATGTTAGCTGTGCTAGCCGATCGGCCTGCACGCCTGCCGTGCCGACCAACCAATGTTTCCTTCTGTTTAACCCTTTCTTTGCGTCGCTTTCCCAAAAAAGTTACTCTTTGCCAGTGAGTTGCCGTGCACCCTTTGCTGCTTTTCTAACTGTTCCGACAGTATAGTCTGGCCCATCCGCGCTGTATGCCAGTATTTATCCTCGTTTTTTGGGGTGGACGTGATGCAGTTTGGAGGTGTGTTGTGGATGCGCGCGCTAGGCCCTTCTCAAACTGCGGCGTTAGCTCGAGCTGCTAGCGCTGATTGTAGGAGTAGGGGGCGAAGGAATTTTGCTGTTTGTTTTACCTCATTTTTTATTCTTATTATTTTGTCCCCTCTCTTTGTTAAACGCAGTTTGGAACAGCCGTGATGCATTTGTGTGCCTGACAAGCCTAAAAGCTTTGATTAGCTCATTATTTTGTGAGGTTTCCCCCCGTTTCCCTTTATCCAGTTCCCAAGCTGCTATGAAGTCTCACCAACTTATTAGGCAAAGAGATTTTCTCCAGAGCTGGTGTAATTCACAATGTCCTATGGCACCCACAAAGCAAGGTGTTTCAGAAACATGAATCTGAAGAAGCATTTCAGTTAAATATCAGGTGTTTAACAAGTATTAGTTTTTTCTACCTTGTTTTTACCTCAACTTAGTCTGCTAAACATTTTCATAATGCTGGCTTCATAACATATCATTGATACATTCAGGCTGCAATGTGTTAAGAACCATGGGAATATTCATTTTATTCAGGGCCCTCCTACTACTAAAGTTATTATTTTTATAAGGTAAAGAATTTAAACTGCATGAATCCCCTCTTAAATTGAAAGATTTTGTATATAAAAGTCTTCGTAAAAAGTGATGATCAAAAAGACTTGATATAGACTCGCAGTTTTTAGATTGACAGTATTTTATGCTTCAAAGCGCCTGTGTCTCGAGCACATCTGAGATGATGCTCTCCTGCTGTGAAAAAATCTGAACTTGTTAAAGGTGAAGTGTTGTTTTTTTTGTTAAAATACTTTCTTTTATTCCAGCCTGGAATGCAGAGATAAAGTGTTAAATCTGTTGTGCCATAAAAAAGTGTTTTATTCACTTAGTGTGCATGCACAAAATTGTATGTAAAAATCTGCTTACAAATGTTTTTTATGATGAAATCATGATTCACCAATAATTTTCTTAATGCATTTTATTTTAAACTTACCAAAAAAAATTGGGACCACACATGCAAAAATGATGTAAGATGATATTGATATCGCACATGTATTTCATCATAAATAGTGAAAGCGAAGCTTTGTTACGGTTCCAGCCGTGAGGTTTCTGTGTGTAACAATACCAGTATGTTTTCTGAGTGTGACAAAGGGGCTGTGAAGAAAAGGTTGTGCAGAAAGCCTGGTTTGGCCGTATTTTATGCAAAGACTAACTTGGAATGCTCCAAATTCATTAACATTAGAATGGACAAATTAATGTGCATACGCTGCTTTCGTGAGAATTCTCCTGTGCTTAGAAATACAAAATCTATGCAATAATTAATGAATGGGACCCACTGTTATGTTTGAATGTTCTGACCAATGGTGTGAATTTGGGGCGGGGCTTAGTTTATCCAACCAATGGCAGATGTTGCAGAAATATGCACTTCACTAACTGAAGTAGCTACATACTGTATGTATTGTGGCATACTTTCGAGTTTAGTGGATTAATGAAAAAATGTAGGGTGGGAACTTGGGTTTTGTACATCAGTTGTTGACTGGATTTTGAGATGTGGATGTTGCACTCAAAAATGTAAAACAGACAAACGTGATCTTCCATGGTTTAAGCAGACTGAATGATAAAATGTTTTTTTTTTTAAATAAATAAAACGCATGGATGAATCATTCACAGTAAGATCTATAACATGCATTTAGATTATAAATAGGGTTAATTTTCATTTCATTCAGACTTGATGTTGTTCATTTCTGACATCCTTTCTGTGCTCTCCCTGGGCTGCTGAAGAGTGACCTGTATTAAAGGCCTTCAGTTGGTGGGTTAGTTTAAGAGCATCTGAAAAGAATTGAGTGACTCAGCTAGCTTGCTTGTGGTTAATACAGTTGCATAACAGCACTCAAAGAACCCCGCGAGCCTTTCTGAGTGAAAGTCAGATTGTGGATTCACAGTACTGTCATGGTTGACCTCCCGTGATTAAATAATTAGTCAAATTATCGGTGATCTGCTGCTGTTGGAATTCAGCACAAGGTCAGGAGGTCAGAGATGTTGGAGACAGGGAAAATTGAAGAGCAAAAAAAAAAACACGGTGCATTTTGAGTTACTAGCAGTTGGAAGTTTCGCTTTCAGTCATTAAAACCTGCATAAATCAATCCTGAAGTCATTGGCTGTAGCTACCAAAAAACATTTCCTGTGCACTAAATCCACCTTAAGATCAGAGCATGAAAGGTTATTTTGTCTACAATATCAATTAAAATGGTTTTCGTGATTGAATGAGAAAAATTTGTTCATGGTTGAATGGATGAGGTGAGATGGGGCTTGATCCTCAATCCTTGGAGATATGATCAGAATATATAAGCTAAAAGATGAGTAATTTCAATGGTTGTGGAGATTTTGATTGAGTGATTGTCACCCACATCAAAGCAGATTGCATTTTTTTCATATGCGAGGAAGCCCGGGATTAGTCACTGTTATCGTCCACCTACTTACTCACGATGATGAGAGGAGCGGCCTGAGGCGTTGCAAAACTTTTCTTGCACTTGTCGGTCTTGAAACAAGAAAAATTAATGCATTGGTATTGTCTTCACACTGAATTTCACTCTGCTTTTTTTCTTCTGTATTGCACCAGAGCATGCAAACTCTAGATCTGTAAGTGGCTGCAGACATCAACAGATGTGTAGATGCAAACACATGCGTCTTGTGTAAATAAGTAGAGCTTTTCCTTCATTTCCTCCTCAGATGTGTTGTAGATGCTGTGTTGCAGATTCTCACGCTCCTCCGGGTGCTGCATTTCTGGCATCCTTCTGATGGGTGCACTCAAGTCAAGAGTCACTAGCTCTTCGGAGATCTTCAGCGAAGAATTAACTTTGCAAGTCTGTTTAATATGAATGCAGAGCATTGTTTGGTATTTTTAGTGACGATTTCAATCTTATTTAAAACACACAACAGAATTTACACAGTGAAAAGTGTGCCGGGCCAGTCTTTGAAATACACATACAGTAGTATGAGTTATATATGCCGGCTACTTTCCTGTGACTCCAACGCACACACTCTGAGATGTGTGACCCCTTATGCACCCATCATGTGGTCACATACACTGCGCTCTCCAATTCTCAGAAAGTTTCAAAGCGCACAGGAAGAAAGGTGGAGGTGTGTGTATATGGCTGTATCTGTGTGGGTATGTGTTTGTGTGTGTGTGTATAATTGTATACGTGTGGGTGTTTGTTTATGTGTATATGGTTTTATTTGTGTGGGTAGGTTTATGCATGTATGTGTGGCCGTTCCAGAAATCTAAACTGTCGCTGCAGGAGAGCTGCATGATTCAGGCGTATGGCGTCACTCTCAGTAGTTACCATGCAAGGTTTAAAACTCTAGTTGAATTGTTTTTAACTGAAACTGTTTTTCTAGGTTTTGCTCCACTGTGTTACCGTAAACAAAACACAAGCAGGAATCATAGAGCCTACTGCTATGCTGAATCTGAAGACATTGATACCGGAGCTGTTAGTTTGCTGCATTACCTGAGATGAAGACTACAAAAATAATACAATATTCCTACACAAAAGTTTTTCTATGGTAATGTCTTCACTGGGTGCATGCAAAAACAAGCATTCACCTGATTCATGAAAAAAAAATGGTTCTTTTAAAGTTGTGAGATATTTTTTCCATATTGTGACACACATCCGAGTGAAACAGATGTTGATTGGATGGAGGCAGATCTGAATGTGAGCTTGCAGTCGATTGTAAGAAAGTGGCAGCTTTTAAGATCCAAATGATTGAAGATGTCTGACATTACTTTAACAGAGAAATCTATAATTTCACTGGAAGTTTAAATGATTAATGGCCAAAATAAAGTTTAAAAAGGAAACATGCATGGATGAATTGTTCACCGCAAGATCAACAGCAACTCACCTTAATGTTGTTCAAACTTGTGACTTTCTTTCTTCTGTGTAGGGGTGGGTAACATACCAGGAGACATGATTAACCGGTAGAAATTTGTCAACCTGAAGAGATTTTGGACTGTCGTCTCTATCGCGGTTACATGCACAGTGTGCTAAGTGGTTACGTGGGCACCTCTTAAAGTGACAGCAGTCTAATATTCTTGTTGTCTGTCATTTATGGTAATTAAACAACAAAAGGGAGAAAATCTCTCGCTGCTCTTGACTAAATCACTTTTGTAATTTTGAATATATACATTTAATTCCCACAGTGAAGAATAAGCAGTGTTTTTATACATTTGATTACTTTATGTAGCATTTCCTATTTATTTGTTCTACTGTAGTTTTTTGTCCTATTGCTTGCAATTAGTTTCTTATTCTCATTTAATAGCTGACTGTTTACTTGTCTTCAGTGAGCTTGAGTTTTTTTAAATTATTTTAGTTTAGGCTATGTTGACACTGGTGACAAGAATTATGACATTTCTATGGTATCAAAACTTATCATAAAGACCTTTTTTAAAACAAAAATAACTACATTTTGATATATACCATTTCCATGAAATAAAATGACTCAAATCGTGATACAAGATTTTGGACATAATCTTGTATCACGCTTCTGTGACGCACAAAAAACAATTTATTTAATTTTATTTTATTTTTTTATCTGTACAGTGAAAATCAATGGGGTCTAAAATAACATTTTGCATTAAATGTTTCATTTTATGTATAAAAATAGATGACATGAAGATTAAATAATGTCAGAATTTTCATTTGTTGCGTAAACTATCACTTGAACGTGTCGTAAAGTAGGCTCATCTGTCCTAAAGGTGACTCAAAGGTGAACTGTATACGTTAGACGTTATGCCCTTTCTCTGCTGACTTCACATTTCAGTTCTAACTGCCCTAACTGTTACTTTTTTCGCTTTTCGTCATTCAAACAATGCTTCCCACCCTCAGACACATGATAAATCATGACCTTTCAAGCATTGCATACGTTCACAGTATAGCTCACTGTATGTATGCGTACGCTGCATCACACCTTTTGTTGTTGCCACAGGATAGAATGAACTCCTTTTCTTTTAGATGCTGACACACACCTTGATAAGTCAAAAGGGTTTACGACACATGAAAATGTCTGTAACTTTCGCAATATAAAATTTGTCAGACAAATTTTACAAAAAAAACATAGTTGACTCAAATGAAATTCTTTGAAAAACTGTAGGTATATTCTCCCACTATGGCTTAAAGAGGTGGGTTAATGTGAGTCACGCTGTTGGTCTCTTCACAGATGCAGCATGCAGCAAACTGACTAGACGGCAATTATCTTGGTAGTCACAAGGCTTTAGATTTTATCATGTAATGCAAGTTGTACACAGCCAGTGTTTTACAATGCAGTATTGTTCCGAAGAGCAGTGTATGTTTCACAGAAATATTTGTTCAGCTCACAAAGACGATGACTGGCACACATGCACTCAAACAGAACAAAGATGTTCACAGTGAGCCAGGAAGTCAAGGTTGAAGCCGTTAAGTGTAAAACGCAAAAACAGAGCTATTTTTCCTGTTTGTGGCTGCCGTTTACTTGTTTAGGTGGTGTTGTTTTTGATCGTGATGACTCAGCATGTAAGGTAGAGTCTTGTGTTTTGATCTTGGTGAATTAACAGGGTCACTCTGATATCTGATTTCTTAGTCTATTGTCACATATTGGCATATAAAGGAGCCAATGATTGGGGAAGATCATTCCTTGAGCGCGCACACTCCCTCCCCACACCCGTTTCAAATCACTCACACTGAAACTTGTGGTCTCGTTTTGGTTCATCAGTGTGTAACTGTCTCAATTTTCGGTTGAATCTGTCTCTCTGTTGAGTGAATGCCATACAGATCAAAGACAAAAAGTTCAATCACTTATGTATGTAATTTTCATACAGTTATATTTAGTAAGTTATGTTTATTTATATATCTTTTTATAATTTTAGATTTATTCTTTGAAATTTGTGTAATTATGTATATAAATATTTAATATAGGTGATTGTTCAAATCTCTAGGTGTACAGTATATGAGAGAAATGGTAATGGTCATTCCTTTTAAAAAAAAAAATAATAATAATTAATATATAAAATAATCTATGCATCTGCAATATAGCTGCCATCTCTGTAACAACAAGAATCTGTCAATGTCATATTCACAGCATACAGTGGTATTGATATTTAGACTATATTGGATCATGTCAAACACATGACATGTTAGAAATGACAATCTCAGAGGCAGTTAAATGACTTATTGATTGAGGTGTTTTAAAGCAGAATATAATATTGTTATTTTATGCAATAATAACACATTTCTGTCCTAAAATATTCAATTTTATGTGCTCTTGTTATGCACTGCTGCACCAGAAATAAAGCATAAAAATGCTCATTTGTGCTTCAATATTTGTTAAACTGTTGGATTGGAGTATGGGACTGGAATGTCAAGTGCACAATAATCTCAGTTAAACATTCATGATTAAATAATTAAATTAAATAATCACTACAGGCCTACTAAGCAACACTCCAGCCATCACCACATGGCAACACTCGTGCTGACTACTTCAGCACGGGGGGAGTTGCTTGTTGTAGCATGTTAGGTGGCAGTAACGAAGTGTGAAATACTGTCCAGTATTTGTCAATATTAAAAAAAGATATGTACAGAATATGAAAATATGTGAGGGTTTTCTTCCACATTGTGTGAGTGTTTTTTTTGTACATAACTTCTTGTGGTTTAATTTTGAGCTGCTCACACAAACTTACACTGAAAAACGAAACGGTTGCGGTTTGGTGTGTGTATCTGATTAGTAGTGAGATTCTAGATGTCTACACCTTAACCAGGCTGCAGTTTCGTTTCTCTTTCTTTTTCCCTGTCTTATTCACTTGCTAGCTTCTTTCTCACACACACGAATACATATAAAGGATGTATGGCACCTGATTAGAAGACCAGAAGGTTTAACAGGTAATTGTCATTGCACTGACTGTAATTTCAGAGGTGTTGTTGAGGTATGAAGTGCTGTTGTACTCATTCTTGAATATCTGCGTTTGATGACACACTGCTCTTGTTTCAATGGTAGTTGTGGTTCATTTACCCGCTTTGATGTACTGAATTAAATGTGATGTCTTGGATGACACCTGATATAATTGCTTTCAATTTTCTTTCATTCCTTGCGCAACCTGTCACATTGTTTCTTGCTCTCTTTCAGGTAACATCTGGCTGCAGGGTGTTGATTCGGAGCAGCTGGTAATGACTGCGAGATCTAAGCGCTGAGTTTAACGGCGCTGAGACGCCATCACATCACTGACAGAGAGGAGGCGGCTTTTGTGTCTGAATCAGCTGAGATTTGCAGATGAGGTGCCGCTATTGTCTTTCCAAGTGAAACCGAGATGCTGTTGAGACACTGACGTTTGGATCTAAAGCCAAGACGAGTTTCATTTGGATGTGAGTACTTTTAAGACTACATGAGTTGACTAAAGGTTTGCCGTGCTTGTTTTTAAGGCTGTAATTTGTAGACAAAAAATTTAATAATATATCAATGGGACCATTAAAAAATTATAGTAACAATAATAATTATTATTTTGTTCTTATGAGTGTTATTTTTTTATTAAATTAAAATATTAAACAAAACAAATACTCCTATTGTAAAAAATATGAAGTATTTCAGATTTATAGTATTTAAAGGGATAGTTCATCTAAAAATGAAAATTCTGTCATTAATTACTCGCCCTCATGTTGTTCCAAACCCGTAAGACCTTCGTTCATCTTTGGAACACAAATTAAGATATTTTTGATGAAATCCGTGAGCTTTCTGACCCTCCATAGACAGCAATGCAACTGTCACGTTCAAGGCCCAGAAAGGTAGAAAGAACATCGTTAAAATAGTCCATGTGACATCAGTGGTTCAACCGTAATTTTATGAAGCTACAAGAATATTTTTTGTGCGCACAGAAAACAAAAATAACAACTTTAATCAACAAATTCTTCTCTTCCCGTCAGTCTACGACACTGCTGCTGATGCAGGAGGCGGTGTTCTGCCGTAGAAACCGGATGTGCTGCGTCTTGTTTGCAAGCAGAGGAATGCACACACGTTGAACACTGACACAGAAGAGAAGAAATTGTGAATAAAATATATATATATATATATATATATATATATATATATATATATATATATATATATATATATAATTTTTTTTTTTTTTTTTTTTTTTACTTTAGGGAGAGTAATTAATGACAGAATTTTCATCTTTGCGTGAACAAAACTCTTTAACTCTTTTCCCGCCAGCATTTTTGAAAAAAAGTTGCCAGCCACCACCAGCGTTTTTGCTGATTTTCACTCAAATTTCTTGGCCCCCAGAATATTTTGTTGTATGAATATCTGAACATGCAATACATCAAAATAAAGATCAAACTCTCTACTTTCAAAAAAAAATATCGGTCCCACTTTATATTAGGTGGCCTTAACTACTGTGTACTTACATTTAAATGAATCATTTGGTACAATGCACTTATTATGTGCATCCCACCTCAATAGCAGCAAAAGTGTTTTGCAATACAATATGACCACAATAAGTACATTGTGCTTATTTTCTGATGCAAGTACATAGTAGTTAAGGCCACCTAATATAAAGTGTGACCAAAAAATCTGTTTTATTCTAGCTTCAAGCATTGTTTTTTTCATCAACACTTAGATGTTGGTTGGTTTCATTAAAAAAGAAACATTTTGAGCAAAAAGCAGAGGATCATATTTTTATAAAATACTACATTTGGATCATATTCAGTAATATTTTCAAAGCAAAGATGCAGTAGATAGCTTCCATTGGCACTCCCAAAGCTTGCACAGGTCTTTACCACTTCCTGGATTGACATTTCACTCTGTAACATTAGGCCAGGGGTGTCAAACTCAGTTTCTGGAGGGCTGGAGCCCTGCAGAGTTTAGATGCAACCCTAATTAAACACATCTGATCCAGCTAATCAAGTCATTCTGGCTTATTTGAAAACTAGATGGTTTGTGTGTTGGAGCAGGGCTGGAACTAAACTCTGCAGGGCTGTGGTTCTCCAGGAACTGAGTTTGACACCCCTGCATTAGGCAGTTTTCATTTATATGTGGTTAGTGTTGATGATCGCATTATTTTTCATATGCATATGCTTACATATGAGGTCGCTCGTTTCTGCGTCTTCCTGGTCTGTGTTTTTGATCGGCACTTTCTAGACTCATTTAGGAGATGTGTAATAGCGCCCCTAGCATATAACAGCGAGAACGCCGAAACCCAGATAATTCTGTGTTTGGCGGGTAAAGAGTTAAGAAAATGTTTATAATTCTTTTCAGTACAACTGTAAAATTACAATAATATCTTAATTTTTTATTTTTTTAATGTTAATCCAGCAAGCTGTTATCTTGGTGGAAAACTGTAAGGAGACAATAAAGCTTCTCTTTTTTTGTTGACGGTAACCGCTTTATAAGCTCTTTTTATTACAAGTTTGGAAAGACTATTAGTGTATGTTATGTTTTCTAATGCACTTTATAAGCTACCGGGCACAGAGCAGATGCAAAGATTCGAAACAAGCCACTCTGAAGGCCGTTTCACACTGAGCGCGATGCGAAAAAGCAAGGCGAATCGCCAACGAACGTTGCTTTCACACCGTGCGCGAAACGATTGATCGCCTTCTGCTAATTCACGCCTGCATGCTAGGTGGCGCCGACCAACAATGCATTCAGATATGTGTCTCGTAAATGGATTTAACATCATCCGCTGCTCAATATACAGATAAATAAAGATAAATAAAGTTTGGTTCTGTGCCAGAAACACAAACTATCTGTAATGCTTACAAGAAAACATCTTAAAATACAAACAGAAGTAGCATCAAGCCACATTTGAAAATTTATGTACATTAATTATTAATGTATTTGCTTAAAACCCACCTTAAACCATCAAGTGCTTGTAATAACTTCCGATTGTGATCTATAGTTGATTTTGATTCTATAATAGGCAGACAAGCACTCTTTGTATGTTTAATAACGCCACACTGCTTATTGTCATAAACATTCTTTGTTATAAAAATGCCATGAGCTGCATACAAAACGCATACAGAAAATATATCGTCATAATCATGTCTATTTGCTCTCATATTTCATGTGTATAAATATATTTCACTCGATTTTTTTTTCATACGGAAGATCTAGAGAGTTAATACGCTCTGACTCATAACACTCGCACACGTGGAAGAAAACGGACACTCCAGATCACATAATTCAGTGGAGAATTAATAGAAATTATATTAAGAACATGTGAGAATAAATCCGTTCTCAGATACCAAAGATAACAAGAACTCGGCATCCACTCTTTTCTCTCTCGGAATACTCTTCTTCGGTGTTTGTTTACACTGGTTTTCAAAACAGCGCCACCACTCTTTGCCTTTTTGTGCAACAGCAGCTGCTCCACGCACGTGATCTAAGCTCTAATCTGATTGGATGGCCCGTTTCATCGCGGTGCGACAGGGAAAAAATTGTCACACAGGACGGACATTTATTTTCCGTTTTTTCTGCACTGCGAATGATCACGCCTGGTGTGAATGGGCCCATAGGGATCTATTGTTTCGATTCAAAAGCATCATCGCACCGAACATTAGCGCCGAATTTTCGTGTTCAGTGTGAAAAGCCCTTGAAACACTGATAACACCGGATCATGAGCTGCTCGTGTGTAAAAGAATGCAGTGCTGCGCTTCACTCTGAAAAACGCAGTGCATTTATTAATTCAGTTAAATAACAGCCTTTGTAATTTGATAATCACACTAAGCCATATCGCAACTTTGGTATTAGTTAAATTAATAATGCAGCTCTAAAATATTTGTCTTATTCATTTTCTTTGTCTTCCTTTTCTCATACCTTTTTCTTTCTCTTTCATGCCCTAGTGAAAGTAATGGAGGCTCGGTTTGGGCTAGGCTAAGGTGTCTCTCCTCATCTCTCCTCCTTTACGCTCTCTTGCCCTCCTCTCATTCATTCGAGAGGAGGGGTACATTGCCTCCTGTATCGCCCTTGACAGGAAACAGTGGTTATTCTCAAACTTAAAGAGGGAAACACTCTGATTTAACGGAGCGATCGGCTGCTGATGAAGTCCTGCCAGACACTGAAGGAGGAGGTGTCCGGCCCGGAGACGATGTCTCAAGAGGAGGGGCAAATGACTCAACCCTCCCAAACGTACTTCCACAACACCTCTGCTCCTGATGCCGAGCTGTCAGCAAAGCTGTACAAGCGAGAAGCTGCAGCCAAGCCGTACTCTTTGGTCATTGACAACACAATGGCTACGAGGCCTGAGTCACAGATGCCCTCAGACCTAAATCCCCATCCTGCCCCGAATCAACCGTTTTACCGGGAAGGATCCGGAGCAGCTGAGACGAAGAGCGGAAACTGTGGGACGTCGGAAGATTCTGAAGCCGAAGAGGGAGCCGGGGCAGAGGACGAATTCAAACGAGGACAGATCATTGTAGAGGTCAACCTCAATAACCAGACCCTGCACGTGTCCAAAGGAGATGACGCGGCAAATGCAAACACCGCAGGAGACGACAAGAGCAATAGTGAGGAGGAGGAAGAGGAGGAGGAAGATGAGGAAGAAGACGAGGAGGAAGAAGATGACAGCGTTGAAGATGACTACAGCGCAGAGGAGGATCTGGATGAGGAGGATCAAGATGATGAGGAAGAGGAAAACAATAGTCTGCGAACAAGAGCGCAACGGATGCACAGGGGTCGAGCCGCTGCTCCGCCGCGCCGAAAGAGTCGCCGCGTAGTCGCTTCATCAACTGGGAGCGTAACCACTGCGACTGCCGGCGTTACGACCAGGGGGCGGAGGAAGAATTCAGAGGGCCCACCTCAAAAGCGTAGACCTGCCAAGGAGCCTAAAAGCTCTGCCTCCTCCACCTCAGGAGCGACAGTCGCAGGAGGAGGGGCCAAGGGAGAGGGTGAGGAGAAAGAGACGTTAGCGTGTGAAAAATGTCCACGTGTGTTCAACACCCGCTGGTACCTGGAGAAGCACATGAATGTGACGCACAGACGCATGCAGATCTGCGACAAGTGCGGGAAGAAGTTTGTGCTGGAGAGTGAACTGGCTCTTCACCAGCAGACAGACTGCGAGAAGAACATCCAGGTGAGAGCATCTTCCCAAACTTGTATTGAAAAGCCACATGCTTGGTGAAGTAGAAGTATTGTTAATAGACATTAGTCCAAGCCGAGGACATATTTAAAGGGGTCAAAAACTGCCTTTTTTATTATTTTGTACTGTTCTCTGAGGTCCACTTATAATGTTATCAAGATATTTACATCAAAAACATAATTTAAAAGTAATAATCTATTTTCAGTCCTGTTTTTAACCCCCCTCATCAGAACGCTGTTTGAATAGGCGTGGCGGATTGTAGACTCGGAAAGTAAACACCCACTACTGTGATTGGCTAATAGTTGTGTATTCAATTTAATTGTGTATTGTGACGTGTTTGACAGCGTACATTTGTCATAGATGGACATTGCTGTGATTTAGATCAAAAAGCATAAATAAGTCAATACATGTCAAACGATCTGTAATTACAGACAAATAGTGATCATGTAATGAAAACAGTTACTCACACTTGTGTGTTGCGACATTACTGTTGGATCCAGTACAGTCGGCACAGCATTGTCTTTTAGTTTCAGTCTTTCTGAAAATCCTATGTTGAATTGTGCCTTGTTTGTAAACAAATCCACGGTAAAATAAAGTGAACAAAAGCACGTACTGATGCGGTTTGGAACTTAATTAAAAATAAAGTCCATCAAATAAATTTTATTGTTTGCCTTCTGCTTCGCCTCTCGTAAGAGCTACATGCGTGAATCGGTGGGTGGGCCTAAACAGGCAGCGATGTAGAAGCAGGCGTTGATCATCTTGTGTGGAGGCGGTGCTTATCCATACTATTATGTCATAGAGTAGAACATTCCACAAGCTGTCGTTTTGGCAGATTGGCTTCAATATAAGCTGTTTATAGACTAACGAAATTTACTGGATGTTTTTATAGTACAACACTCAGTTCATGACCCCTTTAATGTGACTCAATTGGAAATGAGGCTGTGAGGGACAGAGTGAGTCCATGGTGCTGCTACAAGATATTCCAAAAATTTTTGTTCGATTTTTCTTAGGGTTTTTTTTTTTTGGATGGCTGCAATTTTAGTGTTGTCATCACAAGAATAAATTGATGTTTTCAAGTTGTAATAATATTTCACAGTATTAATGTTGTTGTTGGTTTTTTTTTTGTATTTTTGGTCAAATAAATGTAGCCATGGTGAGCATAAGACTCATAATTTTTTTTTTTTCAAAAGCATTAAAAAATCTTACCAACCCCAAACAATGTGAATGATAGTGTATGTGCGACACAAAATATAATATTAAATTAACATTTGACTACAGCTTAAAAGCCAAAGTTGCAAAATGTTTCCATTTTCTTTTCCTTATTAAATGCTTAAGTAAAATTGAAAGTATATGACTTTGTAATCATTAGATTATTGTAATTAGGGATGCACTGATATTAAAATTCTTGTTTATGCCAATAATTGTTTTCATGTTATGGCTGATAAATGACCAATATTTAAATTATGTAAAGTAAAATACCAACAAAGCAGTAGATTGTTCCTTTTATTGTTAGTCGCTTTGGATAAAATTATCTGCTAAATGCAGAAAGTGTAGATTTAAAAAAACAAAAAAAAAACAAATTTAAACATTGAATTTAGGCACTACAACTTTATAATGTACAGTATGAAGGATGCATATTAATTTTTAAAATGATTTTTATATTTGCTAAAGATTACATTTAGCAGTGTTATTATTAAATGATTAGTGTTTTCAGTGGCAAAGGTATTTGTTTGGTGATGGCAAAGGTAAAAATTAGAGAAACTAACGTGCAATTAAATGTCCAATATCATCCAACTGAGGTCATTCTCAAATACATCTTAGATCTGATTTGAAATATGAAGTGCATTAAAGGTTAGGAATGTGTTAAAGGGGTCATCGGATGAAAAAATCACTTTACAAGTTGTTTGAACATAAATGTGTGTTGGAAGTGTGTGTACACATCCATCCTCTAATGATAAAAATCTACCCAGTGGTTTCTCAAATCAGGCTGTTCTGAGGTTCCTATCAGAATGACGTAGTTCTGTACAGGCCCCTCCCCCTGTACAGGCTGTCTTACCTTAGACCCGCCCTGAGTGAGCTGAGAGCTGTCCGCCATTGTGTCAACTCCGGTGCAGGGGAAGATAAGATGTCTCATATTAAGCGATTGAGGCGTTCTGTTGTATGTAGCATTCGTAATTTACTCCCGACATCTGAGCCACTGAAGACGCAGAGGATTAAGTTTGTTTTTGAAGGGAATGTACCCCCTGATCTACCTAGATGCATCTATGTTCGTGCGAATCATTCGTTATCCAGCTTCACCTACAGAAGAAGTGAGTATAAGGGTTTTTTCAAGGAATCTTTGCAAATCGCCTTTCCTAATAATGTGATAACTAGCAAGTTTCACGAAGAATGTGGCTAAAGTAAACAGTCCCTCAGAGAGTGGCTCGGAAGAGAGGGGCGGGGTCAGCAGAGCTCATTAACATTTAAAGGAAAATGCTACAAAACGGCTTTTTGACAGGGTTAAAAAGTTTTTTTTATACACTACCATTGAGAAATTTTAACCAAACTATGTTACAGACTTTTCATTAAAACCCTAAAGAATCATATCAACTTGTGGAAAATGGGCATCCAATGACCCCTTTAAAATCGGTCCTGACCAGCAGAGGGAGACTTCATTCATGTTTCGAGGGCCATTGAGACTCAGAAAAAAGGGGTCTGAGAGTAGATATACAGCTAAATATGTTATTCTTGTACTGTATGACAGTGTGTCTCTGTTTTTTGTGCCCCAGTGTGTGTCGTGTAGTAAGTCCTTTAAGAAGCTGTGGTCCCTCCACGAGCATATTAAGATTGTCCATGGCTTTGCCGAGAAGAAATTTGCCTGTGAGATTTGTGAAAAGAAATTCTACACCATGGCTCATGTCCGTAAGCACATGGTCGGTACGTACAGTAAATGTGCTCAGACACACTTCAGCTCTGCGCAAGTGAAACCTTTAAACCTTCAATATCATGATATGTTTTTAAATGTATATACATCCACAAAATGCATATCAAACATTTGTATGCCTAATACAGCAGGTCTTCTGTTTGTCTCTAGCTCACACAAAGGACATGCCATTTACCTGTGAAACCTGTGGAAAGTCTTTTAAGCGCAGCATGTCACTGAAAGTGCATTCCCTGCAGCATTCAGGAGAGAAGCCCTTCCGTTGTGAGGTATGAACACATTAAATGACACAATACGCAAGTGGTCTGGTTTGATATTGCGACTGAGAGAAGGGAAAAAATGGGAACTCAACTAAATACAATGCAAATAACATAAAATCATGCATTTGGTATGTGTTAATGTTAATAGACATACAGATCATAGACTGATTAAGTCACATGCTTATCCTAGAAACCATAAATTACAAAATTATAAAAATTAAAAAAACTGATTACACCAGGTAAAGGAAAGATGTAATACTGGTTACAAGGTTGGTACAGGTTGAATCCTTGTTTGATGTCCAGTGTAAAGTCTGGGGCCTCGACCAAAACCAGTTACAAACCACTGCTCCACATGAATCCCTTTTTCCTCCTGTGGAAAGTCTTCCTTTCCCTTAAATTGGCACATGTCTAACCTGTTGAATTTGGTACAGTATTTACATCCCCCTCTGTTGGCGCCATGGCTTCCCCAAATTGAACCCCCATTCATTTGTGGATTTGACTGTTTTCTATAGTTTTAAACATCAGTGACTCTTTATTAATGTGAAAACTCTAAAATACATTCCAAAAGTCAGAGTATTAAGCAAACAATATTAAAATGATAATTATATTCAAAAATGTGTGCGTTTCCAGTCGGTCCATATTTACAGCTTTAATTTGTTTTTGGCAAATGCTGTAAGATGCCACATCCACGGCAGGATGTTGACATGCACAAACAACACTGTATTTCTGTATATTTGAATAAGGGAGTGAATAAAGATTTGCTTATTACTGTTCATAGCATTTTGTTTGTTACATTTGTTTACTGACGTCTTTTGGCTCATTTATGTCCACAGTGTTGCCATTTGGACTAGAGCTATTCTGAAAGTGCTGTTTGTCAGTCAGTAACCAGACCTCTGTGTGCATGTGTGTAAATACACAACAGAAAATGCATTTGTTGTTTTGTTTTTTTTTTAAGCAAATTTTTTCCTTTTAGCATTGGAAATATCAGTTATTTCAGCATGAATGACTCTTTTAGCACTAATTTCTCTGTATTTTTTTTCTGTACTGCCCTAACCAGTGTTAGAATAGAAAACTATCCATTAACATTCCCATTTATTTCAGTGGTAGTTTCGCTGATTAAATACACAAAATACACAGCTAAGGTCATCATTGGAGAAAAATGATTTTTGTAACCAGATGAATGTTATTTTCTTCACAATGAATATGATGTCACAAAATATAGACTAAATTTAAAGTTTTAACTCATCAATTTAACTGTTTTCTTCAAACAGTGATACATTGTTGTTTAGTTTATATTTATGATGCCCTCTTGTGGACTGTTGGTTTAGAAATCTTGTGTTCTCTGATCTTTTCCTTCTAACTGAAATTGTTATTAGAATTCAAATGTAATTCAATTTTTGCAAATATTTAAGGGAAAAAAGCAGCTGTAGTGTGGATGGACAAACTGCTTGTCAGTGGAAACTTGTCTCGTTATCACTGTTAAGACCAGTGTCGGAGTCAATTCACACTGTGCAGATTCGTTTTGCATCTCTAATATTGTCTTTTGATTTTTCCCTCAGCTGTTTGTTGGGGCATCTTTTCCTTAAAAATGCATCGGGGGTTAACGCTCTGTGAAGGTGGTCAGGGTGGGGCTCATTGGTTTCACTTAAGGGTGCAGTGTGAGAGACTCTGAATGAGTGGGATTGGCCTGATTCCTATAAATAGTATTTCAATGACAGGCTTATGAACCGTAATGACAGGTTATTATGTTCGTATTACAAAGTTGGGATTGCTTCAGTCTGGCCCTGATTTGAAGTGAGGCTGAAACAGCATCCACCCACACGCTGTCTATTTCTGTGTGTGTGTGTGTGTAGAACTGCGACGAGAGGTTCCAGTACAAATACCAGCTGCGGTCTCATATGAGCATCCATATAGGACATAAGCAGTTTATGTGCCAGTGGTGTGGCAAAGACTTTAACATGAAACAGTATTTCGACGAGCACATGAAGACGCACACAGGTGAGTTGACCACCATGGTGAATGAATAGATTGTATGTTTTCTTATCTTTCACACACATTTGGGAGTTTTACTATAATAATAATTATTCTAATTTACAGTGGCCCCAAAAAACATTTGGACATGCTTAAATATATCTAAATGCTGTTGCTTTAGGTAATAAAATAACAATTCAAATGAAATTTGCAACAAGCACACTTTTCAAGCAGAACATTTCGCAACAATCTTACTTTATTCTGTGCAACACAAACTGAGATATTTCGAAATATAAGCCATCTCTACATACGAGTCCATATAATGCAAGTGTATGGGTCCCTTAAAGTTTTTAAGTTAAATTACACAAAACTAACATAGCGGTAATCCATATGACCCCTGTTGATGAATCAGTGTCTTCTGAAGTGTGAGAAAAATACTAACATTTTAAATTTTCACCAGACCAACACAAACATGTTGGAAATGTATTGGAGCATTATTTGTTTAATATAACATCATAAACCCATTTAGCTTTACTGAATTAAAATGTTTTTTTGTATGCCAAAAACAGATTAAAAGCAGTTGTAAAATATTTTAAGACGTATGTTTAATGCTAAAAAAAAAATTATATTACAAGAGTAGAACAGTTGTGTTCATAAAGGTTAATTTGTTTATTTAGTGTTGTTGAAAAGACTTGAAGGGATAGTTCACCCTAAATTTTTTTTTTTCCTCATCAAAATTGCCCATCATTGTCCTCATGTTGTTCCAAACCTATTTGTTTCTTTCTTATGTTGAACATAAAAGAAGATATTTTGAAGAACGCTGGTAATCAAACAGTTGATGGTTCCCATTGACTTCCATAGTATTTATTTTCCTGCTGAAGTCGATGGGGACCAGCAACTGTTTAGTTCTTTAAAATTCTTCAAAATATCTTCTTTTATGGTCAACATAAGAAAGAATCTTATACAGGTTTGGAGTGACATGAGGGTGAGTAAATAATGAAAAAAAAAAAAAAAAGCATTTGGGTGAACTATTCCTTTGAACTATTCTAAAGACTTTAGACTTGAAGAATTTTTTCCCTTGTTTTCCTTGATTCAATTGGGTTTATTGAAGATTTGTTATTGTAGTGTATTAGTTGTTCTTTCTGATGTTTCCCATATCCTTCAGCTGGTTCTTCAAGTCTAACCTTGTAGCAGATGCATTTAAACTCTTGTGGTTAAACACTCCCAGACGTTCTCTGTAATAACATCAGACACCGTATGTTTAAGTCCAGCTGCCCGTGTAGCTTTATTTCCAGTGACGGAAACAAGATCTCATTTCTCACTCCCATCTTTCTCTTTCTCTTCAGGTGAGAAGCCGTTCATCTGTGAGATCTGTGGGAAGAGTTTTACCAGTCGGCCCAACATGAAGCGGCACCGGCGCACGCACACGGGGGAAAAGCCATACCCTTGTGAAATCTGCGGCCAGCGTTTCCGCTTCTCCAACATGCTCAAGGCGCACCGAGAGAAGTGCTTCCGGGTCACCAGCCCGGTGACGCTTCAGCCTGCCAGCATGGCGCTTCCCATTCACCTCACCGGCCACACGCCTTCTTCAAGTCACATCCCTAGCCCAACCCAACCCACTCAGTCAACACCCGTGGGCCCCGTAATGATCGGTCCCACCGCGGCAGGGCCCCTACCGCAACGGGTGGTCACCACCCACAGCTTCTCTCATTTGCACATGCAGACGGTGCCCGCGCAACATCACCCGCACACACTCACACTCCTGTCCATCACACAGGACACGCCCCCATGACGAGCCACGCCCCTCAGCAGATCACAGTGCAGCCTTCTGTCCTGCCTCCTCCCCCCGCCCTGTTTAAGAGCGAGCCAATAAACCACTGCGCACATGAGGATGCGTACCTGCGACAGGGCGCCGCTCCGCAACACCACTGAAACACAGTCTCTCGTACACAAACTCACTAATGTGAAATCAGGTGCTCGCTGGAGAACAGAGCGTACAGACGGACCACATGCATCTAATTCTCACAGGAATCTGAAAGCTGGAACTCAGTGAAATGCAATGAAATGTTTATGTGTGTGTGTGTGTGTGTGTGTGAGAGATACAGAACTGATACTACAAACCAACTTGCCACTAGCACTCGTGACCAAACAGGACTGATCTCTGTGAACTGATCTCAAGAACACAAGCGCAAACTTCTTAAAGCATTACTCGGATTCACTTCACCTCGCTTCAAACTCCGTCACAACGATCAAAACGACAGGCCATTGGGATTTCAGTGGCACAAACGTGGTTCTCTCTCTAACTCTTTATCAACTCAGCTGCTGTTGCAAAGGTTCTACGGGTTTAATCGTTCACAGGATAAAGGTCTAGATTTCAAAAAATGCAGTGTAACCTCTTTAGAAATGCAGGTCTTCCCGACAACTAAAAATATTCCTATTCTACTTATGAATCATATACAAGTCATTACACAAAACATAGTATACAGCACTTAAGCGGTAAACTCAGCGTAGTCTAAATGACTGAAATGTTTCTGTTGCCTGATTGTGGTTGTCAGTGATTTTATTCAGATATTGGAGTTGTCTTTCCTATTATTATTTTTCTTCTTTTTTTTTATTAAGTAAAATAAAAATATGCTTACTGGGTAATGCCTGTAGCTCTCCGGCGTGTTCAGTCGGAGGTTGAGACTGTTAAGGAAGACCAATGCTGTGATGTGTCATAGGAAGACTGCAATTAAAGGCGAAACAAGATCATTTATTAGTTTTACTGTATGTTCTATACAACCTAACTCACTTAACCAATATTTTTATTTGTATAAAGTAGATGCTCTGTGAGACTTTTTAAAAAGAAAATCGGATTTCTATGTTGAATTGAGATGTGTGCTTGTGAGAGTCTGTGTGATGGGTTGGAAGATGCAGAAAGGGTTTGTTTCTAATCATGTATTCAACCGAATGTAGGAGCGGAGTGTGTGTGTGTGTGTGTGTGTGTGTCTTTGACTGATCTTTTGTCTGTGGTGCTGGTATCAAAAGCTGCTTTTTAGTTGCTCTCTGTCTTTTCCTAGTACATGATTCTTTATCATGTAGATGATTAGTGTGTGAGTGAGTGTCAAGATGGTTGCTTATGTGTTAAATAGTGACGTTAGGAGCAGCACAGATAAAGTGATTGAAAGTCTTGAGTCAATCAGACTCAGCTGATTGATTGTGAATTATTTTTGTTCTCTTTCATTAGACAAAGGCATCTGTCCTCTGCACTTTACTGCCAAGTAAGAGGTTTGCGCAACTGACAAAGAATTGTTTATCATGTGTCTGACATGTGAAAGATGGCTGGCTGTTGGAAAATGGGGAGAATCGCAAGGGGATTCGAATTTTTTTGTTATACGTCAGAGAACTGTAGTTTGTCCTGTAAGAAATTGTGTTTTGCCTTCTTGCCCCGCCCCCCTCACCTGAGAAGTACTCTTATTGGTTCAGGTGGCTGTCAATCATATCCTTTTTTTTTTGTTTGTTTGTTTTGGGCTACTTGTTGTCTGATTCTCTCCATTCTCCATCAGTTGATGGAATGCACTTTCTAATAAACCTTGCTAGATAAGAAAAATAAGCAGACCATAATATTGTTTATTCTTGTGAGTTGTTTTTACTCATCTCTTCTCAGCTAGTCTGTTTCAACTTCTCTACCCTCTCGACTTCAGCAGTGTTTTATTTTTAATGTTGTGTCTGGTACAGAAACAGCTGCCCTTCGTTGAGTTCTGTTTTGTATTGTTTTCCTGTTTTTGAGACACCATGATGGACTTGCATTAATGTTGGGCCTTTTTTTATATTGTTCATTTAACACTTTCTGCTAACTTTAAAGAAGTAAAATTGAATTAGCCACAAGCACAGCTCACTTGTCTGAATTTGTGTATTTGTGCATTTGTAATTGTTTGGGGGAGACTAAAAGCAGTATGGGAAGTGGGGCATTTTTAATGACTAGAAAGGGCCTGTTTTGTGAGTATGACCTCAATCTCTTTATACCTTTGACCTTGTTTAGTACAGATTAGATAAAGTTACATGCAAGTACCTTTGGTCTTGCATTGATTTAAAAAAAAAATGAGACAAGCACTTTTAAAAGTTAAACAAACATTTATATTTATTTATTTATATATATATATATATATATATATATATATATATAGAGAGAGAGAGAGAGAGATAGAAAGGTTAGATTTATATAAAAAATATACTCTCTGTGTGTGTGTCCACAAAAATGGCAATATCCATAACCCTTGTTCTTGTGGGGACATTTTTTGGAAAATGGCTATTTATTTATTTTTAAATCTAAAATAGCAGAAAGTTTTGTGTGAGGCATAGATTTAGGGGTAGGGTTAGGGTAAGGGATAATATTTTGTACTGTATAAAAACCATTATTATGCCTATCGGGATGTCCCCATAAAACATGGAAACCCAACGTGTGTGTGTGTGTGTGTGTGTGTGTGTGTTGAATGCAGAAGTAATACATCAGTGAAGCACGTGATTAGAGTGTCCTGAACTCATTGAACTCTGGTGATGAAAATGAAACAAAGGACATTTGCATTCAGTGCTTTTCTTCGCAATGTCACATATTTGATATCCTTATGTAGAGTTACATCTGGAACTGCATTGACGGATGCCCTTACGCCCAGATGCCTTCTTGGAATAAATCAGTAGTCTCATTGTGTATCCTCTGCCCAACATAGACCTGCAGAAAGAGTTCATTTGAATGTAGAGTAGTGTATATAGGCCTATAGACTAACATAAACCCCATCAAATAAGCTATCAAGACTTTGCTGTTTAGGGATGATGATAATGACAAACCAGTTCCCTTTTCCACTCCTCCCAAAAATAGCCTTTTTTAACAGGCTGTCATTAGCATTTCTCTACAGAAGAAACTATAAAGTACGGGATGTTCTTACTGAACACGGTAGTGATCCTGCTACAAACTGCACTCACCTTAAATTATCCATTTAAAATTCTCAGTTTTAATTTAGTCATAAATAATACCAGAATATGCATTTCTTTATTTATTTGTATGTTTGTTTGTTTGATGAACCGTCCAATAGGCTACTGCGCTAATGTTTTTACGTGCTTTTGTAGGCTAATATAATTTTATTAACGCGAGTGGCGTGTAAATATACTTATGCAACAAAGTGCATGCGTTGCAAAAATTAAGCAAAAATATACCCCCCGCCCCACACACACACACACACACACACACACACACCACCACCACCAGGTCATCCCATTCTCACGGTTTTACGGAAGTATGCTCCTGAATATAATATAAATGTACAAATAAATAGGCTACATTGCGACATGTCAGTCCAGTTTTGGCCGATCTGTTAACCTTTATTTAATTAGCAGCTCTGTTCTGTACTGAAGCGCACCAGGTTCTCGGTGGATGCGGTGATGGATGAGAGGCGGGGCCCATCCGATGCGCGTCACTGTGGCTCCATAAAACAGCCTCGGACCATAAATCTCCAGCACTTTGAGAAGCCAGGCAGAAGCCGAAGGCAGAGATCGGTAGTGATGAACATCTAAACTGGACGTTCGGCTCAAGGTATGCCATTCTGCTATTTTACCTGACAATTATTCCATGCGCTGTCCTTTTTGTCTGTTTATATGCTGTGGGTTTTCTGGCAGGCTATAATTATCTTATACATTAGATACTTTTTGTTGCACATATTTGAAATTAATTTGCAATTTAATTACGGTATTCTGCTTAACTTTAAAACTACTTGCCGAGTATCGAAAGGAATAACCAGGTGCTTCTGTTGCATCATCTGTTCTGTAATGCATGTAAAGTGAAACCAAGGTCATAGAAATACACTGCGTAACTGCTTTTGATTACAAGTCATTAGAGCGAGACATAAAATGATCAAGCTGTTATCTAACTTGTTACAGTCGGCTATATCGTTTAACAGCACATTTTGTGAACGCTCACTGTTAACGAGACTGTTCTCGCTTAATGGAAACATTTGTAAATGAGTAGGCTATAGTTTGGTAAATATAAACTCATATTTGTCTGTATTCTTCTGTTATAGGTTGACACTGCGCAGCGGCGAGTTTAAGGTGAAAAGGGGTGAGTTGCATCATCATAAGTTTGGTTAAACAAGTCTGAAAGTTAAGAACTACTTCTGTGAATCGACTTACTGATATTGATTGACATGGGACACAATACGTCCCACAACCTGAAAACAGTTGATAAAATGACAACATTTCCAAATAAATGAATTAGAGATAATCTGATGCCAGATTTGTCAATATATAAAGTAAATATTTGACCTTCTGTATCTGGTTGGAAAATCTTTTTTTTATTTAAATGGAAGGAGCATGCACAAGACTCCGCAATGAATTGATGAAGACTTTGTAAATATTCAATATTGTTCAATATTAGGGCTAAAGTTTAATTTACTTCACAGCTGTTTCAATGTCTTGTTTTTTCTTCTGCTACTGCATTCTGCTTGTTTATCTGATTTCATTTTCTTTTTGTCTGCTTGAATTTCTGGAATAACTGGATTGCTCTTTTCATTTGCAGTGGTGGAGCAAAACGAGTCCGAGACGTAAAAGACATCTGTGCTGTTCTTCCCTCCCATCCATGATGCGGGACTCTGTCTTCAACTGCTGTGTTTCTCCATCCCATCCTCCTAGTGGAGAGGAGGAGCCCCACCAACACAGAAGCAGAGCTCAGGCTCCGCCCCCTAACGACAGGCGTTTCCTTATATTCTTTGACTTTGACGAGACCCTGGTGGACGAGTGCAGCGACGACTCTATGGTTACTGTGGCGCCTGGTGGAGTCCTGCCCGGCTGGTTGAAGGATACCTATCATTCCGGCCGCTACAATGAGTACATGCAGCGTGTGCTGGCCTACCTCTCCGAGCAGGGCGTTACCCCGGCAGCTATTCGAAGCACAGTGGAGAAACTCCCTCCCTGCCCAGGCATCCCCACTTTGATGCATTTCCTGCTCTCCCAGCCTTCAAGGGACTTTGAAGTAATTTGTGTGTCAGACGCCAACACAGTCTTCATAGAGACGTGGCTGCAGCACTTGGGTTTCCAACCACTGTTTCTGCGCATTTTCACCAACCCAGCTCACTTTGATGATAATGGGCAGCTGCAGCTTCGCCCTTTCCACTCCCATGAGTGCCTGCGATGCCCGGCGAACATGTGCAAAGCGGTGGTGGTGAGGCAGTACGTGGCCCAGCGTGTGCGAGAGAGGGGCGGACGGCCGTACCAGAAGGTTTTGTACGTGGGCGATGGGGCCAATGACTTTTGCCCATCACTCACACTGTCACCGGGCGATATAGCATTCCCGCGCCAGGACTTTCCAATGCACAAACTGATCCAAGAGATGGCGGAAACCAAACCTGGAGAGTTCAAGGCCAGTGTGGTGCCCTGGAACAGTGGAGAGGATGTCATCAACACCCTGAAGAAGATATTAGAGAGGCCCTAAATATATACATACACCTAAATGAGGCCCTAATAACATGGGCTTTCTAGAGTACATTCCAAACTCTTTTGGGTTGCCAAATATGTATCAACTGGCAGGCTGTTAAGGGTCTTTTAATAAGATACAGTTGAAATAACACCGCTATAAACTTACATTTAAATACACAGACACATCCATACGAGAATGAATTGATAATGTGTGTGTGTTAGTGTGTACGTGTGTGTGTATGTGTGATTGAGCCTCTGATTTTTATCTGATTGCATTAACACTAAGACTGGCCAGTGGTGTCTATCCCTAAATGCATTATTATTTTTATTATTATCATGCTTGGGACCAATTTCTGTATTGTACTGTCATTCACACATAAATTCAAATATTGTATATTGTTCTTTTTGTAGTTTTAAAGATGCAAATCTAAGAGGTGCTGTAGGTGATTATTTATGTGAAAAATGCTAAAGTGATTCACTAAAATGATCATCTTACTAATGAGAAATAAATTCCAATGGTTAGTATTTGTGGTTTAAATACTGTGTGTATTGTATGCTGTGTTTTTTATTAGTAAACTTGAACCCATCCTCTGTTGGCAGGATGTGCTGCATTTTTTTTTAACCTGTGATTTGAAGAATTTGTGTTTGGTTTTATGTTTGTTCCTTTCTCTTATGCAAAGTAACTTTGGATGTGAGACTATGGATCTGAGATCTCTTAACCTCACCAGCATGGATATAAAGCCATTTACTCAACCTTGTGTATGTTTTGACCCCACACCCCAGCACCTGTCATGTCTTATATGGTTGTCAGGATGTCAATGAGATCAAATTCCAGAAAGTCATGTTGACTTGTGTAGCACTTTTTACAGTACCTGTTGTTTTGTATAAACAGAATCAGACTACCTGACACACAAAAAACTTTGGGAAATACAGTTTTAACCGCTATAAAGAAAACTTATAAAGATATCTATATGAACCTATATATATATAGAGAGAGAGAGAGAGAGAGTTTATAACACCTTTATTTAATACAAAATTCTAATAAAACTCACATTCCACACAAAACACCTCATTAGATTATACAGCATTCTCAGCAAAAGACAATACATCATTTTCAGCCCAACAACAAATTTTCTGCTCTCCAAATGTCTTCAAACTTATCCACCTCCTTCATTGATAAAAAATAAAACCATGCCTTACACTTGCTTTTATATGCCCTTTAAAAACCAGTTCAACTTGACCGTATGTATCATAGAGGATTTTGTACCTTCTACTAATAGCCATTTTTGCTCGTCCTAAAATGAAGTTTAACAAGCGTCCTTTCCTCTTTTTGTTTTACAATACTTAGATCCAAAAATAAACACAGTCATTGTAAACAGATCTCAATCTCTCACAATGCATGAAACGGTGAAAAACTGTTTCTCTGTCAGTACAAAAAGGACATTTATCTTGCACAGTTGGATTCAGGACTGAAATAAAAGCGTTAACTGCTATAATACCATGTAACACTCGCCACTGAAGAGAGAGAGAGACAAAACTTGAGATCCTCGAGATCTTTTGTCCTCTGAGTGAGTTTTGATGCAAAACTTTAACTGTAACGTCATCACATCTTAGAGAGAGACACAGAGAGATTAAACTAATTGATTATTTCATTTTAAATGAGCATTTATATCACTCTTATGTTAGGCCTGTTTAAGGCCAAAGTACAGCTAAAAATGAATGAAATAAATACATCACCATATGTGACCCTGGACCACAAAACCAGTCATAAGGGTCATTTTTTTGAGAATTGAGATTTATACATAATCTGAAAGCTGAATACATAAGCTTTCCGGTGATATATGGTTTGTTAGGATCAGACAATACTTGGTCGAGATGCAACTATTTGAAAATCTGGAATCTGAGGGTGCAAAAAAATCTAAATATTGAGAAAATCACCTTTAAATTTGTCCAAATGAAGTTCTTAGCAATGCATATTACTAATCAAAAATGAAGTTTTGATATATTTACGGTAAGAAATTTACAAAATATCTTAACGGAACATGATCTTAACTTAATATCCTAATGATTTTTGGCATAAAAGAAAAATCGATCATTTTGACCCATACAATGTATCGTTGGCTATTGCTACAAATATACCCCAGCGACTTAAGACTGGTTTTGTGCTCCAGGGTCACATATTTTGATGTTGGTTAGACTTCTATTTTTTTCTCTAAAATACCTTTGTAATATATTGTACTCGTTTATATAATAAGCTCCCAACATGCCTTATAAAATATCGCTAATAAAGAAAAACTGAACAGCAAACATTTATCTCCACCTGGCGGCCGCGCAGCTAGCTCTTTTTAAAGAGACCGCGCGTGTCAAAACAACACGCCCGTCCTGATTGGTCGGCGGCGAGCACGTGACTTCACAGCTGATTTCCGCAGATGGTGTGTTTTCGCAGGATCAGATGCTCGTCTTCACCTCTGCGAGGCATGAATGCGCCTCTCATCGCCGTCGGATCAGCCGTGGCTCACTGACACACAGCTCCCCCAGACAGCAGACCCTCAGTCGTTATGGCCCAGGCTGCACAGATGAACGTCCTGGACATCAGCACTCCTCTCCGAGTGGAGCACGATAAGAAAAGACGGCAATTCAGCATCCGACTGAACGGTCAGTAATAATGCGTCAGATATAACGAGATGGTGGTCGCGGGGGGAGGAGGACAAACAAACCACCGTGCGCGCTCGCCTGCAAAATGTGCCTTTTGTTTGTTATATTTCGCTTCTCAACATGGTAAACACGTTATCTAATAAAATCCGTCCTACTTAGGGTTAGATCCCAGGCCAGTAGTAAATGCAATATGACATTAACTAGTTGTTTTGCTGGAACGAATGGAACAGTTTTTTTTCCGCCATCAGCTTATTCTTTATGTTTCTGGGTTGTAGGTTTTTTAGGAAAGCGCTTAATGAGTCGGATTCATGCAGCAATCATTAGTTTTGTTTTGAGCTGCAGTAAATCTCGCCTGTCACCAGTCACAGCTCGCGCGTTTGCTCTAACGCAAGCTTTGTTTTCTTCTCTGTGTATGAATCGGTAACTAAGTTGCTAGCTTACCCGCTAGCCATCCCATCCAGACTTTGTTTTAGGCTACTTCCTGTTCCATCGTCTTTCTCTCGGTACAAAGCAAACTCGCAACGTTAATGTCATTCTAGAGGAACAGGAACAGACTTGCGTTTATTACTTGCGGGGTTTCATATGAAAATAAAGGGTTTGCATTCACGAAATTGACGCTAACATAGAGACATAAGCCCAGCCCACGACTATGCGACTATTTCCCCGGAAAGCGGTCGTTTACAACGGGGGAAATGAAAAACAAAGCACAAACATGCATCCTGTTTGACTGAGCAGTTCTTCACGGTCACGAATAACTTTGTTTAATGTACGCTGACTAATATATTTGCATCTGTATTGAAGGTTCCCATGACAGGGCTGTTCTGCTGTATGAATATGTGGGGAAGAAGACAGTGGATCTGCAGCATACTGAGGTTCCTGAGGCTTACAGAGGACGAGAGATCGCCAAACACCTTGCCAAGGTTGTAGGAGGTTACTCGAGATCAGTGTGAACTGGTTTATACATGTTGATATTACGTTATGTTGTTCATTGGTGTGCATTAAATATAGTTTGTGGTTGTTGTTGCTAGGCTGCAATGGACTTTGTGGTAGAGGAGGACCTAAAAGCCCATTTAACCTGCTGGTACATCCAGAAATACGTCAAAGAAAACCCTCACCCCCATTACCTGGAGCACGTCCTTCACTGAGAGCCAGAGATGGGGAAGATCTCAATTCTAATAGGATGATTTGGGATTGGGTGGGATGGGTATCTTTTGGGATTCCCTAATCTGTCTGACTGGTCTTGAAACTCCACAAAAGAAAGAGATTTATTTTTTTGATTTGCGAGTGAGTGTGCGATTTTTAAGAAGGGGAGAGATCTGAAAATACGAAACGTTTTCTTAGGACAGATAAGAGTGTGGACTTTGAGGTGGGCTAGTTTCCCAGTGTCTCAAGCGGACTTTCAAGCCAATCCAGAGAAGTGAGAGGATTATGACACCAGTTATGAAGTCAAAATATCAACTGTTTGATATGATCATAAGAGTGACGTTAGACTCCATATGCCTCTCTGGCCTTACACCTTCAGATTTAGTGGTGCTCACGAGAGAGATACACGTGTACTTGTGTTCCCACATTCACAGAACATGCACACTCAACCTGGCGTGGCGTTTTAGGGACATCACAATCTAACCGTCCTGTCAGGAATGACTGTTTTCTTCTGTGCATGTTCTAGGCTGATCTTGTGCTTTTGCATGTGTGTATCTGTGAATACTATGGCCAGTGAGGAGCTCAGACTCTGGAGACAATCGCCTGCCCATATATTCGCAGGGCTGAACCTCTCAGGATGCACACTTTATAAAAACAATAAAGCACCTCTGCATAGGGGATTCTGTTACATGTGGTTGGATGTGTGCGTGTGTGTGTGTGTGTGTGTGTGTGTGCGTTGAATAACTGAATATGAGCGTAGGAATGTCAGTGTATGTTAGTTACTCCCAAAATTCCCAGGGGTCTTATTAAAAGTCAGTTGATGAACTGCCTTGAGCATGATCGGTTGTTTGCAGGGTAGGCAGCGCACAGAGCAGACCATCATGCCATGTTCTGTGCCGACACCATTGATGACCATGATATTCCTGGTGATGACAATGAAGGCTATCTTTTTTTTAAAATAAAGCAACTGGGCTCTGTTATGTCAACTTGTGATGTAATAAAGACTAATGATGCCTGAAATTAATCTGTTTTTACACACTTCTGTACTCTTAATATTACTCTACATGGTTTTGAATAAAAAATTTTAAGATAAAACTTGGTTTGAGTATTTATGTCCATGAGTTATCATTGTCATAATTTTAGCATTATCATTTTGTGTACTTATATGTGTATATAAATATATGTGTGTGTGCATATATATATACATTTATTATTATTATTATTTAGCATTTCATAAACGGTGCATTTATTCACCCTTACATTGTTCCAAACCAATATGACATTTTTCTGTGGAGCACAAATGATAAGATACAGATATTTTGAAGAATGTTGGGGTCTAGACAATTGACTAGTCAACTGACATTGACTTTTAAATTAAATGGTGAACAATTTACATATCTTTTCATATCATTCATATAATTTTTTCACAAAAGAAATAAAAAGTCAAACATTTTTAAATGACATGAGGGTGAGTAAATAATTTAATTTTTTGATGAACTGTCCCTTTAAATAGCTGAACAGTGAATTGTACTCAATTTGGGTTTTTCTAATACAGTTGTAGTGACTTTGTAATTAATGCTATTTTTCAAAATATGTTTTACCATGAATATTTAGGGTTTTTCTTTCTTTTTTTCCCCTGTAAAATCTAAATTTATTATAAAGGAATTTGAACACATTAAGAGGTTAGAAAAAATTATTCCAGAAAGCTTTGTTTTTAATTCCCTTCAGTTTCATTTAAGTATCATATAAACCAATTTCGTGTAGACGTCACAGTTACGTCACTCGCAGCTGCGCGCGCATTTACTTGGAAACTATGGAAGGCCGTCGGGGCCAAAAGTCTTCAAACGGAACGCGTGAAATTTAACCGTGTTTACACGCACAATTTGTCCGCGTTAACGCGGCAAATTTAAACGCCTTTCTTTTGTACCTATAGACACGCACATTTTGGCCGTGTTAAGGCGGCGATTTTTGCCGCGTTTATTTGGTGCGTGTAAAGATGCACAGTTTGACCGCATTAAGACGACATATTTGAACTTATTTGTCAACGCGCACATTCTGGCCGTGTTTAAGGTGGCAATTTTGAACTTAAGGCATTACAATCTATATTACCCTCATATTAATGCTTGCTTTAGTTTATGGCGTCATTAAGTAGGCCGAATAAATGTAATGAGATGTAAAGAGTTTTGTTGTTTATTTTATTTTTATAGGATACTCTCCCAGGTCCGTGTACCTTCTGGTCATTTTAACAGAAATTAAGCTAGATTTGTCTCTTTTTGTCATGGGTTAAAAATTGGAATATGCTTTAATATTAATTGTTTTATCCTTAAACATGTTTTGAATGTGTGAGCGGCTCTGAAACACCTTGTATGCATGTACATCCCTTCAGTTCATAATTCCAAAGTATGGCCTATAATTGGGACTTAAGACATTACAGTAGACTAATTATTACTGTGAAAACTTAAGTAGGCCTAAAGTTTTATTATAAATTATTAATAAAAATAAATATTAGTTATTTTTACGTGGGGTTTGGGTTTTTCCCATGAAACACAAACTGCTATTATTTTATTTTATTTATTTATTTATTTTTTACATAATAACAGTTAAAAGTATGAAAAATGTCCAGAGTTGTCATGTTATTAGATTAAATGCAGATTAAAGGTAAAATGTCCCCCAGTCTGACAAAGCAATTTGCTTTAAATATTTACTGCAAAATTATAATAGCCTATCTGAAACATTTTGTTAGCTGATGCTAACTGCTTGCTAACTAGCTACCTGATGCTAGCTTGAGGTAATTTTTAAATATAAAATCCAAATATTTCTATTCAACCAACTAGTTAGAATGCATTTGATGGAAAAACAGGATTTGATGTACAAAACAGAATAACTACAGTAATTTTTCATTGCTCCCTGGGGGCATTTTACCCCACTGACTATGTTTGAGGAAAAAAAATATGTCATTCTGAAAATATAATTATACTTTTCTTAAATAACACGTAGGCTATAGGCTACTCTCTTTCTACAGGGCTTACTGTTCTCATATCATATATAACTGTAATGTTCTACAAAACAACAAGCTTTAAAGGGGTGGTTTACTGCTTTTTTTCTTTGTTTGATTGTGTTTATGGGGTGCAATATAACATGTCTTCGTGTTTCGTTTGTTAAAAAACGCCTTATTTTTAATATATTTCACCTTTATTGTAAGCCGCTTTCTAAACCCATCTAAATTTTCTTTCTAAATTCCCTTTCTAAAGCCAGCGTTGGCATTTGTTTACGTCCTTGATAAAACTAAAACATTACATCTGAAATTATACATGCAAACACATTTACAATTATGAAATCTTACTTACAGGTTGTGGCCCAACAACTGCTGCCTCTGGTTTTAAAGTTGGAACTGCTCCATGTTTTAGTAATAGTTTCTGTGTGAATCCGGCATTGAACTCTGAACTCTCTTGATTCTGGAAGCTGTCTTCCGTAAAATGCGCAGCACAGAGAGCTAAATTAGGATTGTAATTGTCAGGAACATAATCAAACATAAATTTTAACCATTGTTGACGAACTACAGCATCCGTAGGAAGCCCGAACACAGAAGACCTGACAGCTGGGTGAAAATAACACCGTTTCGACGGCATGGCTACAACTCTCCACTATAACTCTTCCTCTTCGACAAAGCCGCAGAACATGGCCTTGCCCCCTCTTTTGCATGTTCTGGAGGGAGGGGTTGATGCAAATTTATGGGTTTTTTACGTATGCAACCTGGGAAGTATCTCGTTGTAGTCCCATATGAGTCGTTTTTGTATGCATTAAACTTCCTGATTTTTAAAAGACGATATCTCCGCTTACGTTGAACTTTCAGCGCAGCAACTTTGCAGATACTGTTCATGCACCAACAGCAACATTACACACTATTTAAAATGAAAAAAGTGAAATCGCAGTAAACCACCCCTTTAAAAAGATTCAAAATACAAATTGCTCCCAGAGGAATAATCGGACTGATTTACATTTATTTTTGATATTATTTAGCTTATTCTTGCATTATATTTATTACGATTAAACTCCCGTTTTTTGTATGTTCTGTCATTGCAGTCGATCACGGAGGATATGACAAGTTTGGTCAATCTAGCAGGGCCGCTGCTGGCCAAATGGGTGCCCTAAGCAGAATTGTATTATTGCATTTTTTATAATTGTATATGTGTTAATATTTAGATATTTTTTTATGTATATGTATAATTATAATTTTTATTATAATTGTAGTACTAATATAGAACGAAAGTTTTATATTTATTTATAACAAATGATAGTTTATTTTTTGATGTAGGCCTACTCAGTTCGAAAAATTAACATCAATACACTAAATACGTTGACCATATTTTCTTCTTTACTGTAGGAAATAATGTTTCTAAGAGACACCTGGGGCATCATTTATAAGCAATCATTTTTTAAATGTGCATGTGATTCAGACAAACTAAAGTGCATATAGGACTATAAATTAGGACTATAAATAGGCCTAAATTTTCACTTACAGATAATGGAATTAAATTCATCATTACATACGTTTTATTAGCCATCCATTCAACATCCACTGATCGCTATTGTAAGAGGAATTTTTTTCCATATCATCTAATTTCAAGTTGCATCAAGTCAGCCATCGTTCATATAGGCTAAACGCAGCATATTTTGGACATACTTATTATCACATTCACAACATTCAAATCTTCATCAGTGTGGTTAGAAGAAGCCAGCTGCACGCAGTCAGAAAAGGTCCTTTGACAGTGTGCTAAAACATTTTTAAAAGAGCCATAAACTGTTGGTTTTTCTACCCGCGAAAGACCGTTAAACTAAAGAGAGGGGAAAAAATCATGACATAAGACTGACATCACACACAACGTAGCAATGCATTATCCTCACGAACAAATATTACGTCTGACGTTTGTATACGTATACCCCCAACGTATACAAACGTCAGACGTCAAGTTTGTTCGCGAAGAATGTCGTAATGGTACACTGCCGTATACGTATGTAAACGTCAGACGTGATATTTGTTCGTGAGGATAATGCATTGCTACGTTGTGTGTGATGTCAGTCTTATGTCATGATTTGTCATACTACATCAGTGCATGTTGCTTGTTTTGCTTAACTTTATCTATAGCCCCAGTTGCTAGCGGCAATCCTGTTCATAGTTTTTAAGAAACGTCATAGATTTTCAACACAGGACCACGTGAGTTTTAGCAAATATTTATTATATCCACTTAAATTCCTTTTGCTCGACAGATTTGCCTGCTTTAACACTGCAGAGACAACAAACCCACAGCCCACTCACAGAACCATTTCACACGGGCTGTGTTTGCCTGATCGGACTACAGAGAATAAAACCCAAATGTAGATGTGCAGTTTACCCTTGCGGGTTCAAAGCTGATGGTTTAAGTCCATTACTGTATGTAAGCGTGGAAAACAGAATCCATGCGCGACTTCAAAATGCAGTAAAAACATAAGCAAAGTTTTATAATTAATAATAACATTAATAATAATAATCATAGGCGTAATTTGCAGGGGGGTGAGACATGCCCCCACCAAAGTCGATTCTGTCCCCCCCACCGCTTTTTCAAAGCCGCTGAAAAAATATAGCATGCAGAAGGCTTATGAGGCAAAGTAAAAGTAAAATCATCTCCAATCAGTGGTTCTTCGTAATTTAATTCTTACAGGCCCAGATCTATAAATCTTGTCATGCACCTAACAGGATTTAACAGTAAACGTTGTAATTAGACTATGAGCGCAGCAGCACTCATTACTGTGTAATAGATAAAGTAAACAATGCTTTATATTTACACATTTAGATTAAATATAACACTTTTAACTGTTATTATTTAAAAAAAGATTTAGGCTACATAATAACAGTTTGTGTTTCATGGGAAAAACCCAAACCCCACGTTAAAATAACTAATATTTATTTTTATTAATAATTTATAATAAAACTTTAGGCCTACTTAAGTTTTCACAGTAATAATTAGTCTACTGCAATGTCTTAAGTCCCAATTATAGGCTATACTTTGGAATTATGAACTGAAGGGATGTACATGCATACACTGTAAAAAACGTACTGTAGAATTTACAGGATGTTACTGGCAAAAAAGTTGCCAATAAAATCTTGTAAAAATGATGTTAATTGCTGTAAAATGGATTACAGTATAATACTGCAAAGCAAATCACAGTTAATTGCTGTATGTGAAATACAGTAATTTGTAGTATTTTTTACAGTAACATTGAATTAAACTTGTAATTTATATTACGGCAATATTTTGTAATCTCACGAAAGTACAGTATTTACCTGGCAACAAAAGTTGCCAATAAAATCCTGTAAATATATTTTACAGCAATATTTTGTAATCTCACGAAAGTACAGTATTTACCTGGCAACAAAAGTTGCCAATAAAATCCTGTAAATACCCCTAAATCCAAGATGATGTTGTAATAATTTAACAATGAAAATGCTGCAAATAATAATTTTAACAGTAAACAGTAAAATACTGATTTAAATGAATTATCATGAGAACTATCGTAATACATTTACAAATGAATAAAAACCAAGTCAAAGATGTTGCAAATAAATATTTATTAAAACTGGCACAAAGACATTGCAAGGCTTTTACTGGTAAAAATAAAAATGTCAGTCTTTCAACAGTTAAAATCTTATCATAAAAATAACATAGCATCGCAAAATAACTACAAATAACTGTTATATCACAAAAAATAAGCCATATTCTGAGTAGAACATTTACTTTCTATAAAAAAAATTAAGGTCAATCAACAGAATTTGTATAATTTTGGTTAAAGGATTAAAATAAAATGCTGGAATCAACATTATACCACAAATTCTGTTGTTTGAGCTATGTTATATTAAATTTAGAATATTCCTGCAAAAGACAATTTAATAAATACATACTGAAAGTCCATCAACTTTCTGAGATGAGCACACACGAGGGTTGTTCCTCTTCTCTGAGACCTTTCCACTTGTTTTGCCTCTATGTATCCGTCTTGTATCCAGTGAGTGTTGTGATTCCAACAAAACATCTGCACATAAAAACAAGCAGAAGCTTTAGAATAAAGTTCAGTATTGAATGAAACTAGCTCAATAAAATAAATGTAAAAATGCCACTTTTACAATACAATCAGCATTTACCAGTGCTTAAACTAAATAAGTAATCTTTTTCACAAATGAAATTACTCAAGTAAAACATGTTACCTTTGAAATTAATTCAAGTGTGCAAAAGACGCCTGCTCCCGGGACGCCAGGCTGAAGTTGTAATAAGATTGAAAATCCAGCCGCAAAGTTGAGGTGTGAATTCACAACCATGTGACCCTCGAATAGGCCTAGTCAAAAACCACTGGGTGCACCTGAAATGAATAAATAGAAGCAATAATATAACTTACAATACAGTATTTCAATATAAAATGTAATCTAAAATACAAGTTTATCAAATGATTTACAACAGAATTAATACATTACCTAATATAATCAGCTTCAGAGAGTCTTGAAACATCAAACATTTCTCCACATCATCTGCTATTCTTTGCACCTACAAGAAATAATGAAAATTATCTTGTGGTTTAAAAAAATAAATAAAATGCATTTACATAAATGAGACCAAAATGAACATATGCCAAAAAGGCATATATTTTAAAATAAACTTTTACATTTGATTAATAAATTCAATTATAACAATACATTGTAGAACTATACCACCAATCAAATTAAATAATTTATAATGCAAAATTACAACTGTGTTATGACATTAAGGTTTTACATTAATTTTTGAAATTACAAATAAGAAACGTTGTAAAAATGCAATGATATTTTTTAAACGTGAAACTAAACCACCATTAGGTGGCAGCAAATAATTTAATGAGTGAGTCAATTGAGTCATTCATCATACCGATTCGTTCAGAATGCTGAATCATTCAGTAAAAACACCGCTGAGTTTTGCTTTTGATCTTCGTTTGGAACGATTTTCGTTGGTGAAATAAAACAACAGTCAATATTGTGTCTAAAAAGTAAGTAACTTAATGTTAACTAATTGTTTATTGAACTAGGTAACATTTGCAATCGTGATAATCAGCAACAGATCACTTATGCTACTTAACAATATCATGTGTTATAAATAAACTCAACAGTTTGAACATTTACCTCATGTTTCTTCCGTGAGTTTGTGTGCTGTTAAGGTTATTTGTTTGTTGAATGTAACATTAGCAAAATCAGAATCAGTCTCGCGTTTCCATGCTTCCCTAGTTTTTTTTTTTTCACTCAAGTTTTAATCAGGCTAACTTGTCCAATCGGGCATGTAAAGATGTATTTCACAAAAAAAAGCTTTAATGTAGAGTACAACTACTAGTGGCAATAGACACAATTTATAATTTACATGTTTTTTCTAATTATAGTAAGATGTCACGTCAGTATGGGACAGTTGAACACATAAACAAATGAAATTTCACATATTTTGCTGTTGGTCAGTTATTTCGACAGATAGAAGTTAACGTTACTATGACAATCGTTCGAGCTGGGCATTACGTTAAAAGTTGGGTAAACACTACTTTAAATGCTCTCAATAAGAAAATTAAACTGCCACAATGAGAAAAATGCAGCATTAGCCTAACTATGCTATGATAGCAATTTCCAGTTTACCAAGGCTGCACATACCAAGGCCGCTTGTCTAAAAGTGTGATAGCAGGCTATTGTGACATGATACCACTTATACATTAACTTAAATAAATATAAAAGGATATATTTATTAAGTAAAATTAAGTGAATTTACCAGGAATTATGAATAAAGCCTCTAATCTTCAATCGTTCTGGCACTGCTCCAGTCGGCTGGATTTCAGATTTGAACGATGCGCAAGCAATCCCATAATGCCACACTACAGTAAAGTAGTGTAAAAAGCAGGAGCTACAGTGATAACACCTGCTTCTTGTAAATTAATTACAGTTGACATGGAAATATACAGTTAACAACTGTAAAACCTTATTTGACCCATAATGCATTGCGAATTACAGCTACATCTTGTAAAATGTTTAAACAGTAAAATTCTGTAAAATTTTGCTGTAGAAACTACACCAATTTTTTACAGTGTACAAGGTGTTTCAGAGCCGCTCACACATTCAAAACATGTTTAAGGATAAAACAATTAATATTAAAACATATTCCAATTTTTAACCCATGACAAAAAGAGACAAATCTAGCTTAATTTCTGTTAAAATGACCAGAAGGTACACGGACCTGGGAGAGTATCCTATAAAAATAAAATAAACAACAAAACTCTTTACATCTCATTACATTTATTCGGCCTACTTAATGACGCCATAAACTAAAGCAAGCATTAATATGAGGGTAATATAGATTGTAATGCCTTAAGTTCAAAATTGCCACCTTAACACGGCCAGAATGTGCGCGTTGAGAAACAAGTTCAAATATGTCGTCTTAATGCGGTCAAACTTATGGCAAGCCAAAAGGGTCAGATTTACGCTATAGATAAATCGCGTTAACATACAAACGCCGTCAAATACGGCGTTTTAAATAGTATTTGCGGCTCAAAATATGCCGTTGTGATTACAAACGCCGTAAAAACCGCGCGAAAATAAGTCAATGGCGCCGTATCTGCCAGCCTTTTAGTCCACATGAAAAGCGCCGCTTTTTACAACGTTCATATTACCATATGACGCTGTAAAAAACGCCGTTTTAGTTGCACAGAGCCCTCGTCACTTATGGCGTTTTGCTTATAGTATAATGAGCCACGCCCATTGATTTCCACAGCCAGTAATATTGAACAGTTCTCACCCAATCAATGATGCACAGAACCAGACCAGAACAATTCAGCACAGATCATTTGTGGTAATCCAATTCGCAAACTGTAGTTAGTAACAAGGGCGTAGGTTTGCTTTCGAGATAGGTGGGGACATAAACCTTTGTCTTTCTGTCCATATGCTTTATATAGGGAGCTAATAGATCGCCTTTCTCTTTCCGTTTGCTCCGTTTTGAAAAACAAACACCGTACTTCAAACTCATCGATGCAACTTTGTTCATTCCTGAAGTGGGATTTTATATGAGCTGTTTGACTGCTGTCTTGAATTGGGTGCAATACCTGTAAGTTGTACCTGTGAGCGCTGTGCTTCTCGTCCAGTGTGTGACTATTCCGCGCATGTATTAAATGCACGTCTTTGAGAGCGTGCAGTTTTCTAATGTATTTACTTTAACTTTTTAGGTAATATCAATGATATGAGGTTTCTGCTTATTTAATGGCAAATAACTCATGCAAATTGGATTACCACAAATGATCTGTGCTGAATTGTTCTGGTCTGGTTCTGTGCATCATTGATTGGGTGAGAACTGTTCAATATTACTGGCTGTGGAAATCAATGGGCGTGGCTCATTATACTATAAGCAAAACGCCATAAGTGACGAGCGCTCTGTGCAACTAAAACGGCGTTTTTTATGGCTTCATATGGTAATATGAACGTTGTAAAAAGCTGCGCTTTTCATGTGCACTAAAAGGCCGGCAGATACCGAGCCATTGACGTATTTTCGCGCGGTTTTTACGGCGTTTGTAATCACAACTGCATATTTTGCGCCGCAAATACTGTTTAAAACGCCGTATTTGACGGCGTTTGTATGTTAACGCGATTTATCTATAGCGTAAATCTGACCCTTTTGGCTTGCCATACAAACTGTGCGTCTTTACACGCACCAAATAAACGCGGCAAAAATCGCCGCCTTAACACGGCCAAAATGTGCGTGTCTATATGTACAAAAGAAACGCGTTTAAATTTGCCGTGTTAACGCGGACAAATTGTGCGTGTAGACATGGTTAAATTTCACGCGTTCCGTTTGAAGACTTTTGGCCCCGACAGAAACACACGGTAACAAGCAGAGTGAAACGGGAAAAATCCACAGAATAAGAGATAAAATGTACTGTTGTGCCTTTGGATGTCAGAAGCGAAATGCAAATCATTTTTACTGTCGTCAAAAACGCCATTTGAAGCTAAATGCAGACGTTTAAACGGACAGACTAATGAAACCTGCCCCTTGTCAAAAAATCCTATTGGAATTTCAGTTTATCCTTTAGGAATCTTAAGCCCGGCTCACACTGTGCGATTTTGGCCACGATTTGGTCGTCTGGGACAAATTTTGAAAATCCTAAAAGATTCCTATAATCCTAGGCTAAAATCCGTACACTGTAAACCCGGATAAATTCTGCTAACTCAAAAAAATTAAGGCAACTGATTGCTGCTATTTTTTTAAGTTTGCAAACTTAAATATCATTAGTAAGCATATAGCTAGTTATTTTGAGTAAATGTTAATTATAAATAAACATTAATTTAAATCAAAATATATATTTAGGGTTTTGTTCATTTTTATTTTAGTTCAACTCAAAGTTTTGAGTACTGACAACTTTAATTACTTCACTTAATTAAAATATCCCTCATATATATATCAACATTTTTCATTTATCTAAACTTAGTTTAAGGAACTTTAAATGTTATTCAATTAAATTATATAATTTATGTTACTTAAATTGTAGTAGTAATGTTACTTAAATATTTTGTAGCAACTGATTGCCTTGTTTTTCCTAAGTTCCCTGTACTCAAATATCTAAATTTTACAACTTAGTACAAATTACAAATCTGAAAATCATTAAACAAAGTACAAAAATTTATTATAAAACATGAGACATTAAACAGTTCTGTGCAACAAAAAGGCACACCAGGTCAAAGAAAATACATTTAAATATTACCTAAACAGCCATTATGCCAACAAAAACAGTGAAAACAGTTCTGTGCTACAAAAAAAGGCACACCTGGTCAAAGAAAATCAATTAAAATATTACCTTAATGAATACAAAACAGGAATAAGCTTTCTTGATCTGCTGTCTACAAATTTTATTGAACTTTGTGACAGAAGAAATTGCTATTTTTGTTTTTGTTTACATTTTAGGCAAAGCACCATTCTTTTAATAAGAACTCTTGTTGAAATCTTGCACATATGCCTGATATCAAAGAAAACAACACAACACAGGCAAACAGTATAAAATTACTGTGCATGAATCAGCAAGTCATTCTTTAGAGCCAGCACCCTTGGCTTAAGTTTGCCATCATCAAGACCCAAAAGAACCTTCTGAATAAACTCAAATGTGTTGGCCATCTCTTTTGGATATGAAAGATCCAATGCATAGATTAAGCCAAACATCAAAAGGAAAGCATCAGAGAGTCTCTGCAGGCCTGTTATGACAACTTCATTCTCAAGGATGATCGAAATCTTCTCTTGATTGTGCTGAAGAGCAATGTCTGGGAGTTCTCGGACGAAGGTCAAAAGGGCAACTGATGAATCAACATCTGGCTCTTCTAATTCATCTTCAATCTGGATGCAAAAAGTATTGAAACAATTACCAAATGCTATCTTACTGGTGTGAAAAAAATGCTGAAATATAATCCTAAGAAATATGCAGAATAAGCGATTTACCGTGCATGTTTTAAAGAATTTTGAGGCGTCTTCTCTCAGATACACAGGAAGCACACAGAGCACTGTTGTTCAGCTTGTGTGTACATCATGTTGATCCTTACAGTTCATTGAAAACAATGTTAAAAGTGGAACACACACGTTTTAGCCAGCACAAAACCAAACAACGCTAACTTGACACGGAATGAATGCCAAAAGTTGATCAATGCATACATAAAACAAGTGATCACAGTAAGAGCCCTGACTCTTAAAGGGATACTTCACCCAAAAATAAAAATTCTGTCATCATTTACTCACCTTTGAATTGTCCCAAATCTGTATACATGTCTTTGTTCTGATGAACACAGAGAAAGATATTTGGAGTAAATGTTAATTATAAATAAACATTAATTTAAATCAAAATATATATTTAGGGTTTTGTTCATTTTTATTTTAGTTCAACTCAAAGTTTTGAGTACTGACAACTTTAATTACTTCACTTAATTAAAATATCCCTCATATATATATCAACATTTTTCATTTATCTAAACTTAGTTTAAGGAACTTTAAATGTTATTCAATTAAATTATATAATTTATGTTACTTAAATTGTAGTAGTAATGTTACTTAAATATTTTGTAGCAACTGATTGCCTTGTTTTTCCTAAGTTCCCTGTACTCAAATATCTAAATTTTACAACTTAGTACAAATTACAAATCTGAAAATCATTAAACAAAGTACAAAAATTTATTATAAAACATGAGACATTAAACAGTTCTGTGCAACAAAAAGGCACACCAGGTCAAAGAAAATACATTTAAATATTACCTAAACAGCCATTATGCCAACAAAAACAGTGAAAACAGTTCTGTGCTACAAAAAAAGGCACACCTGGTCAAAGAAAATCAATTAAAATATTACCTTAATGAATACAAAACAGGAATAAGCTTTCTTGATCTGCTGTCTACAAATTTTATTGAACTTTGTGACAGAAGAAATTGCTATTTTTGTTTTTGTTTACATTTTAGGCAAAGCACCATTCTTTTAATAAGAACTCTTGTTGAAATCTTGCACATATGCCTGATATCAAAGAAAACAACACAACACAGGCAAACAGTATAAAATTACTGTGCATGAATCAGCAAGTCATTCTTTAGAGCCAGCACCCTTGGCTTAAGTTTGCCATCATCAAGACCCAAAAGAACCTTCTGAATAAACTCAAATGTGTTGGCCATCTCTTTTGGATATGAAAGATCCAATGCATAGATTAAGCCAAACATCAAAAGGAAAGCATCAGAGAGTCTCTGCAGGCCTGTTATGACAACTTCATTCTCAAGGATGATCGAAATCTTCTCTTGATTGTGCTGAAGAGCAATGTCTGGGAGTTCTCGGACGAAGGTCAAAAGGGCAACTGATGAATCAACATCTGGCTCTTCTAATTCATCTTCAATCTGGATGCAAAAAGTATTGAAACAATTACCAAATGCTATCTTACTGGTGTGAAAAAAATGCTGAAATATAATCCTAAGAAATATGCAGAATAAGCGATTTACCGTGCATGTTTTAAAGAATTTTGAGGCGTCTTCTCTCAGATACACAGGAAGCACACAGAGCACTGTTGTTCAGCTTGTGTGTACATCATGTTGATCCTTACAGTTCATTGAAAACAATGTTAAAAGTGGAACACACACGTTTTAGCCAGCACAAAACCAAACAACGCTAACTTGACACGGAATGAATGCCAAAAAGTTGATCAATGCATACATAAAACAAGTGATCACAGTAAGAGCCCTGACTCTTAAAGGGATACTTCACCCAAAAATAAAAATTCTGTCATCATTTACTCACCTTTGAATTGTCCCAAATCTGTATACATGTCTTTGTTCTGATGAACACAGAGAAAGATATTTGGAAGAATGTTTCTAACCAAACAATTCTTGGACCCCTTTGACTACCATAGTAGGAAAAAATGCTTTATATTTTGTTGTTCTGTTGAACACAAAACAAGATATTTGGAAGAATGTAGGACAGCAAATAGTTCTGGGGCACTTTTGACCACCATTGTAGTTTTTCCTTCTATGGTAGTCAATGGGGGGGCCAAAAACTGTTTGGTTACAAGCATTCTTCCATAACGAGCGAGTAATTCATGACAGAATTTTCATTTTTTGGTGAACTATCTCTTTAAAAGTACACAAAGACACATCAGAAGTTTTTAATTAAGTGAAGTTTTTAAAAAGTCTTAATAAAGTGTATTCTAAATTAAATACTAAAAATGCTGAAAATGTTTACTCATCACTTAGTACATGATAAATCCAAGTCATAGTTAGACATATATTTAGATCAAGTGATAATATTCAATATATAAAGTCAAAACATTGTCTGTTGAAGCATTAAACAACAATTGGCGATGATACCTTTAAGTCATGACCCCGAAGAAATTCAGCAAGTGCATCAGCAGTTTTTCCAGTCTTCGCTGCTCTCTGTCGATATAAAGTCATCAGGCGAAAACTGTGGCGGTCTAGCTCTGCGTAAAATGTGTTTGTCAAATTCTGGTTGGTAATGCGCTGAAATTCAGCACATACCTGAAACAGAAGACAAGAAAAGCACGTCAACAAATCGACTGAAATATTAAAGACGCTTTTTAAACACACACTTAATTATACCTGTGATTTCAAACGTAGAGCTGGCCAGCGTCCAAGGATCTCTTTCACTGGTGATGGACTGGTAATGATCTCATTCCTGCGTAAGTTACTTTTATGCAGCAAAAGGTCGAAGAAATGATAACACAAATAAAACAGATTGAACATGGATTTTCATCAAATGATCTGCAGCTGACTCCACCTATACAAAAAATACAAACATTTTCAGAAAGCCAAAACTGTAAGACTGCATATGCACTGCATCATTTAATATCCTTTTTCAACAATCTTTCAAAACAAAAGACAACCTTATTTGGCACTTTTCAAAAAAATTTGAATTTTAACAGGCAGTGACAATCCTAAAGACATATAGGCCTTATTAAAATGAAATAACATTTAACTTCAAATTTACAAAAATTACATCAGTGAGGCAATTTTTAATAACAGTTTTTTAATGTTAGTCTAATAAGATTATATTTACAATAACGTTCTTGGCTCACCTTAGGAACTGGAATTGCGGGAACAACGTGGACTCGACAGGCCTGTTAGGTTCAGATGACTTTTATATGACTTTTAAACAGATAGAACAGGTACTTTCATCAGATAACCTGCAGCTGACTTCACGTATAGAAAAAATACACGACGAAATGTTCAGAAAGACCTAACGTTAACATAAATAATGCATGTGCGCTGCATCATTTAATATCCTAACGTTAGAGACATTTAGATATGTTTGTACACTTTAACTGGTAGCTAATTCTAAATATTCTGAAAAACTGTACACATTGTATTAACTGGAAAACCTAACGTGTGTGGATGGTGTGAGTGTAGCCGATATCGACTATAATTAGACTGCAACATTATTTGAAACAGCTGAATACTTGCATATTTTTGTAGCCATCGAAATAAAAATACATGTATTTGGACAGCTCTCGAATCCAACTGCCCTGCATGCGCGAACATCTGGGTATCTGTGGAAACACGCGCGTGCACGTTCAGCGATGACGTCACTCTTGGGTAAAAACCGCCACTAGAGGGCGTATGTTTGACATTAAAATATTTGATTATGGTTTAATCTATTTTTCAAGTTCCATAAACTCTTAACTTTAGTGTAGTTGTAAAAACTCAAAACAATATTTACTGTTAACTTAAATCTCTGATAGATGTTGAATGAACTCAAAAATAATAGTTAGCTAAACTTTTTGGCACATTTTGAGTACCAGGTACTTTCCATTATAAGTTAGTTATACTGTTTGGGTTTACAGTGTAGTCTTTGATTGCTGGTTTGACATGTTCACCGACAGCCGATTAATGGCCGTTGCGATCAAATTTCACCTCCGACGAAATTCTGGCAGTGTCAGAAGATTTGGCAAACAGTCCTGCAGTGTGACTACCCGTACGATGGATGTCAATCTGTCTCCGTTTTTCAAGGCAAGCTATGAGCAGAATTAATGCTAGAGAATTATTCTCTCAGCTATAAATTCCGGCGCTCCCGTCCTCCGCTCACGGAATTCATCTGATATGTTTCTTTTTTATATAAACACTGCGCCGCTGTTTTCATGTGCATGTGTATGAATACATACACTATTCTTCTTAAACACGCCGGTATTACCGCCGTTCGTACACTTTTCATGACAGCCAACATTTCGGTCCCGCATGCAGTGCAGTTCGCGGTCACTGGACGTGTATGGGTTGATAATGTAAAACTCCAGACAAGTTTTCTTGCGCGCAGCCGTTTTTAACGCGTCTTGACTGTCGTACAGTCTGACATTAATGACAACTGAGATCCCACAGTGTGACATGATCATCATGTTCGTACAGTCTGACAAGTACAGTCCTAAAGGACTTTTAAAAAATCGCACAGTGTGAGCCCGGCTTTACTGGATTCTTAGAATCCTATTGGACATTCTGATTGATTTTAATGGAATTTCACTTTGTCCTGTAGGATTTTATTTGATGCTTAGAATCTTATTGGACATTGTGTTTGATTTAATGGGATTTAAAATTTGTCCTGTAAGATCTTATTTGATTTTGTTAATTAATTACTTTTTAAGATTAACACTGCATGTGTGTACTTGTAACCCTCAATAAAATGCAGCCTATGCTGAATACACACAAATATAACTGAAATTCATAATATTACAGTAAGGCAAAGATAATAAGTATGACATTTCATAATGTTTGAATACGTTAAAATGTATTGCATGTGAGTAGGAATTCATAGAAACACAAACATCTATACACTCATTGCCAAAAATATCGGCACCCTTGGTAAATATGATCAAAGAAGGCTGTGAAAATTAATCTGTATTGTTGATCCTTTTGATCTTTTATTTAAAAAAATCACAAAAATCTAACCTTTCATTGGATAATAAGAATTTAAAATGGGGGGAAATATCATTATGAAATAAATGTTTTTCTCAAATACACATTGGACAATTATTGGCACCCCTAGAAATTCTTATGAGTAAAATATCTCTGAAGTATATTCACAATTTTGAGCACTCCAGGGTGATTATGAACATGAAATTATCCAGCCATGGCTTCCTGTTTCACAGAAATATAAATAGGAGGGCAAACAAAGCCCAAATTCCCTTAATCATCCATCACAATGAGAAAAACCAAAGAATATATTTCTGATGTGCAGCAAAAGATAATTGAGCTTCACAAATTAGTGAAGTGGCTTTAAGAAAAGAGCTAGAGCAGTGACAATTCTCATTTCCACCATTAGGACAATAATTAAGAATTTCCAATCAACATAAAATGTTACGAAACTGCCTGGAAGAGGACGTGTGTCTATATCGTCCTAATACACGGTGAGGAGGAGAGTTTGAGTGGCTAAAGACTCTCGAAGGACCACAGCTGGAGAATTGCAGAAAATAGCTGAGTCTCGGGGTCAGAAAACCTTTAAAAAACTTGTCAAACAGCACCTACATCACCACATGTTGTTTGGGAGGGTTTCAAGAAAAATTCTCCTCGCTCATCCAAAAACAAACTCCAGCATATTCAGTTATCAGACACGACTGGAACTTCAAATGGGACTGACTTCTATGGTCAGATGAAACTAAACAAATGAGCTTTTTAGCAGCAATCACTCAAGATGGGTTTGGTGAACACAGGGATAAAAAGTAACCCATGTGTACAATGAAATATACTGCTGTATTTTTGATGTTGTGGGCCTATATTTCTGCTGGAGGTCCTGGACATCTTGTTTAGACACATGCCATCGTGGATTCTATCAAATACCAACAGATAAAAAATCAATAAGTGACTGACTCTGTTAGAAATCTTATAATGGGCCATGTTTGGATCAACCGTACAATAATCCAAACACAAACCTCAAAAACAACACAAAAATGGGTCACTGAGCACAAAACCAAGCTTCTGCTGGCCATTCCAGTCCTCTGACCTGAACCCTGTAGAAAATGAGTGGTGAACTGAAGAGAAGAAGCACCATCATGGAGCTGTGAATCTAAAGGGTCTGGAGTGATTCTGGATGAAGGAATGATCTCTGATCTCTTGTCAGGTGTTCTCTAACCTCATCAGGCATTATAGGAGAACATTTAGAGCTGCTAAACTGGCAAATGGAGGTTTCAAAAAGTATTGAATAAAAGGGTGCCGTTAATTGTGGCCAAAGTGTATTAGAGAAAAACATTTATTTCATAATGATATTTCCCTCAATTTTAAATTCTTATTATCCAATGAAAGGTTAGATTTTTGTGAATTTTTGTAATAAAAGATCAAAAGGATCAACAATACAGATTAATTTTCACAGCCTTCTTTGATCATATTTACCAAGGGTTCCGATATTTTTGGCTATGAGTGTATATATGGTATTGTCCTGTCGCTTCCCCTTTAAGAAATCCGAACATAGTGCGCGTGCTTAAAACAGTAACGGTCAAAGAGGAGAAGAAGCTGAGTGAACGTTGTTTAACTTGTTAAAAGTTTATTTAAAGATGCTAAAAGGGAAGAAATAGTAATACTTATCTGATCTGCATCCTAAAGGAACAGTTTTGGGTGAACGATACCTGTTGGTGAGTTGTTGAGCTCGTTTTGTTGTAACGTTATGTGATTAGCACAGGAATCCGCCGTTACATAGCAAAATATATTGTTTAACAACTGGTATTAATGAAATATTAATGTATGCTGTTTATAATGAAATTTCATTATATAAAACACTGGAGTGAAATACCTGTTCTGCTACCATTTTGAGCTGTTTTGAATAACGTTGTGCTTTACGGTTTTGTATAACGTTAACGTTAGTGCTATTTTAATTATTTGTATTGATGGAGTAATAAGATGTTCTTATGGCCTGTTTTCCAGGTCAGGTTTTATGTTCCAGTTAAAAAGTTTGACATTGGACAACGATTCTCCCGTGATATGTGTGCTTACATGGAGAAGACGTACATGACAACGAGCCGTTGTCTGAGAGGTAGAGCTGGGAATCAATTCCAAAAAGAATCGATTCCGAGGCGTTGGGAATCGAGAGTCGATTCCAAAGGTTGGAATCGACCCCATCAAGAGGAATCGACTCCTCATTCAGAGCTTTTTTCAGTTCAACAAAGCTTATCTATGGGTGCCTCTCAAATGGAAGGCTGCATCCTACGAAGGCTGCACACATTTAAATTCACGAAAATAAACTGAAAGAAATCGAGTCGTACTGAGATCAGAATTTGAGGATGCAGCCTTCCGTTTGAGAAGCACCATTCGCCTCATGCTCGATAAAAGCCGTAATTACAGTTGTGAGATAAAATATTCTTTTTTTATATATAAAAGATCTATTTCATTTTTATATTTGTATTACCCTTCGCCTCATGCTCGCTAAAAGTGATTAGAAGTCTGATTCATTTCCACGAAAAGGTTCTTTCGGATAGTTTTAATGAACCAGTTAAAAAAAAAAAAAAAATGATTCAGGGGTTGTTTTATTTTACGGTGGAACTGGCTTATGTTGTCCACAATTTTGGGCGCTGCACGACAGAATAGATCATGACCTGAATGAGGATCTTATTTCCATCTAAAATACAATTTTTCTATCAGCCAAAGATAATTCTAAAAGAAAACGACAAGCATAGATCAGTGGCCAAGCATCTGATTGACAGATAAACAGTGTTGGGCTAGTTACTCAAAGAATGTAATATATTACTCATTACTAGTTACTCCTTTCAAAAGGAATATTGTTACTTTACTTATTAGTTTCTGGTAACAGTAATTAGTTACACTACTAGTTACATTACTCTTTCTTCACGCCCCACAGAAGTTGTAACTGTGTATCTTCCAGATAAAATTCTATCTACTTACTATGTTACTAACAACATATTTCTGCCTCATCATTTGACCAAAATCCACATTTTCGCAGTCAGAAGTTATTACAAACACTCAATAGTGATTGATAGTGGCATTCAAGTAAACGTGTTGTATTCATCTCATTAATTGTCATGTGTAGCTTGAAGTAATTTTTCCATTACACATATGCGATTAAATTTCATTATGTATTTTATCAAATCACAATGGTTTGTAAGAAACTGTTTAATTTTCCAAATATATATTTTAATTGTATTAATATAATGTACCACATGCTGATCAGAGGGATGTAATGCCAGAGTAAAGTAAAGCCACAACTTACACAACAGATCTTTTTTCCTGACAAAATCAATATAATGCAATATTTCCATATTCCAAGCTTGCCTGCTGCACTGGGGACATCACATGCATGTGCGAGTCATGAAAATTATGAAAATAAATCTAGGAATTATTTGATTGTTAGATTTTAAATCAGCGGGGTTGAGGCATCAAAAGTAACTAAGTAACTAAGCTATTTGTTTGGAAAGTAACTGTAATATTATTACTGAAATCTTATTAGTAATTAGTTACACTACTAGTTACCGCAAAAAGTTATATTATTACAGTAACTAAATTACATGGTATATTATGTGGTTATATGGTACATAAAATAAATAAAAAAAGACAAGATAGATTATTGCAGAGCAGCTTTTAAATGATCCTTTATACATCTTTTATAACAAGCCAGCTTGTAAACTTCCGTTAAAGCTGATTTAATGTTGTGGTTTATATAGGTAGAGACTCTTGAGACCCTTACAGAGACCTCTCCTGCCTCGTTCTTGTCAGAAATCGAGGGAAAAAAAAAATTGCAACATGGTAAATAATGATAGCATAACAATAATGATAGATGCCTTTAACATTAGGTAGCTAGAGATGCTATCACCCAAATTACATCATAATGGTATTATTGATAATCAACAACTTACCTTCATAGTCATGAACACATTTTAAACACTTTGCTTTCTCAACTCTATGGCTGTGCAGTAAAATTCACTTTAAAGATATACTTTTCATTCAATGAAGATGACATGAAAAAAATGTGTCTCCTAGCGAAAAACAAAGACTTTTAAGATGAAAATGTTATTAAATTATCATTATAATTAGTAGATGGCAGCAGAGGATCATTAACTCAGCTGCCATTTCAACTCCAAATTTGTGTGCTTTTATTGTACTGAAGTATAAAGTATAGCAAGTGCAGGAATCACAAAGTCTCATGTCATTTTATAAATAAATAAATATGCCCCGACACCAACAGCATATAAGGGAGAATTATTTAAACTAGTTAACTACAAATGAAATAAGTTCATTATTAATGGTATAACAATTAAATAATGCATTAAATGTTTTGAAATATTTTTAGATTTATTTTAGTAACTACATTTTTTTAGTTTTATTTTTAACTGTAAAAGCTGCTAAATATATTCAGTCAACACAGACTTGTTACTGTTGTAGTTTTGCTACTCTAAATTTAGTCTGAATCACTTTAATGCACAGCTATATTTTGACATTGGCTTGTCTTCCATTATCAATGTCAATCATGGCAATGAGTCCCTGAACGATTTAGCAGTTTACCCACGTAATATTTAACACCCGCGTTTGTCATTCCTGAAATGGTATACGTGGATGTTTGGTCCTCTTAGATAAACAAAAATTTTCTTCAAATTGTGAATGGGTTTTGTACAGAATCTAAGCAAAGAGCGCTCCTCTTACTTAGTAAGATTACGAAGTAATCGAATATGTTCAACTGACAGCATTGCTTTAAAATATATTGGATACAGTATTTTTCATACTTTTCCCCGGTTTTCCCTTAACTGAATTGGATGTTTTTTTTTCTCTCTCTCTTTTTACATTACACACAAACTGAACTTTATTACATTTATCGCATGAAATGAACAGTATTATACACCTCAAAGGGAAATTAAACTTATTTACGATATCAAATTCTACTTACTGTTTGATGTTTTATTGCTCTGTGTTGTGATGTGATTGTATTTGCTATTATTATTATTGTTGTTACAGTAAAGTCTTATTTTTATATTCAACTTCTGGTCTCCTGGTATAAGCTTTATATCTTCCTCCCCAATTATTTTCGAGTCTAGAACTGGTCTAGTGGATATTTGCATTGGTGGACGCATGTGCTACATACTGTGTGTGTGTCATCAATCTGTTATCAGTGCCTTAGAAACTTTTGCACTAATGCTGTGTGCTGCACAAATCACCTCCCATGTTGTTTAAAATGTTACTGCAGGTTGTGCAACATACAATGAACAATATCTACATCAGGGTGAGTTTAAGCAAACTGCAAGTACTATTTGTTGGTAAAACAAATACAGTGGAAAAGTGCACCTTTAGAATAATAAAAAAAAATCCCATAGGATTAAAATCCCATTAAAATCCTATAGGAATGATACAGGATATTTATGTTTTGTCCTATAAGACTATTCCTATCAGGAATGGTTCCAAAATATGATAGAAATTCCAATTAGAATCCTGTATAATTTTCCTATTGTAATCCTTTAGGATTTTTTTGACGAGGGAGCTATGATTACTCTATAGCATAAATTTGATTTAAACAATTGGTCTCCATAATATTCATATATGCAGTTCATAGCGAATATATTATATTTGGCCTACAGTTACAGCATGAAATACTATTTAAACCTATAATATTTTACATTACCTATTTTGACTCACAATTCTTTTTTGAGACTTTTTTCTCGCAAATGCAGAATTTTGAAATATTGAAAATGAAATTAACGCATATCTGCTGCTGGTTAAACGCAATAAAACGAGCAGACTGGACAGAAACAATCGTCAAAAATGCTCGCATTTGCAATGCACACTTCTGACCGGAAAAGGTTCAATAAAGTATTGTCTTTTGTTGTTATGGGCGCGTCTAAAGATTTCTTATGGATCTCAGTACTATGTCATGTATGAAATAATGAAATAATAGTGTGCATGTGTGTAAAAGAACAAACTGACGATTTATATGATTAATCATGTGTAATTGTAAGTTATATACAGGTGCATCTCAATAAATTACAATGTCGTGGAAAAGTTCATTCATTTCAGTAATTCAACTCAAATTGTGAAACTCGTGTATTAAATAAATTCAATGCACACAGACTGAAGTAGTTTAAGTCTTTGGTTCTTTTAATTGTGATGATTTTGGCTCACATTTAACAAAAACCCACCAATTCAACCAATTAGAATACTTCATAAGACCAATAAAAAAACATTTTTAGTGAATTGTTGGCCTTCTGGAGTATGTTCATTTACTGTATATGTACTCAATACTTGGTAGGGGCTCCTTTTGCTTTAATTACTGCCTCAATTCAGCGTGGCATGGAGGTGATCAGTTTGTGGCACTGCTGAGGTGGTATGGAAGCCCAGGTTTCTTTGACAGTGGCCTTCAGCTCATCTGCATTTTTTGGTCTTTTGTTTCTCATTTTCCTCTTGACAGTATCTCATAGATTCTCTATGGGGTTCAGGTCTGGTGAGTTTGCTGGCCAGTCAAGCACACCAACACCATGGTCATTTAACCAACTTTTGGTGCTTTTGGCAGTGTGGGCAGGTGCCAAATCCTGCTGGAAAATGAAATCAGCATCTTTAAAAAGCTGGTCAGCAGAAGGAAGCATGAAGTGCTCCACAATTTCTTGGTAAACGGGTGCAGTGACTTTGGTTTTCAAAAAACACAATGGACCAACACCAGCAGATGACATTGCACCCCAAATCATCACAGACTGTGGAAACTTAACACTGGACTTCAAGCAACTTGGGCTATGAGCTTCTCCACCCTTCCCCCAGACTCTAGGACCTTGGTTTCCAAATGAAATACAAAACTTGCTCTCATCTGAAAAGAGGACTTTGGACCACTGGGCAACAGTCCAGTTCTTCTTCTCCTTAGCCCAGGTAAGACGCCTCTGACGTTGTCTGTGGTTCAGGAGTGACTTAACAAGAGGAATATGACAACTGTAGCCAAATTCCTCGACACGTCTGTGTGTGGTGGCCCTTGATGCCTTGACCCCAGCCTCAGTCCATTCCTTGTGAAGTTCACCCAAATTCTTGAATCGATTTTGCTTGACAATCCTCATAAGGCTGTGGTTCTCTCGGTTGGTTGTGCATCTTTTTCTTCCACACTTTTTCCTTCCACTCAACTTTCTGTTAACATGCCTGGATACAGCACTCTGTGAACAGCCAGCTTCTTTGGCAATGAATGTTTGTGGCTTACCCTCCTTGTGAAGGGTGTCAATGATTGTCTTCTGGACAACTGTCAGATCAGCAGTCTTCCCCATGATTGTGTAGCCTAGTGAACCAAACTGAGAGACCATTTTGAAGACTCAGGAAACCTTTGCAGGTGTTTTGAGTTGATTAGCTGATTGGCATGTCACCATATTCTAATTTGCTGAGATTAAATGTTAAATGTGAGCCAAAATCATCACAATTAAAAGAACCAAAGATTTAAACTACTTCAGTCTGTGTGCATTGAATTTATTTAATACACGAGTTTCACAATTTGAGTTGAATTAATGAAATAAATGAACTTTTCCACGACATTCTAATCTATTGAGATGCACCTGTACATGAGTAAGTGTGGCTGGAATAATAATGTAGCTGTAAAAATAGTTGCCTGCTGAAATTGAAATATATATTACATCTTCATGATTAGATAGATATAGTTGAGTTTGTCTTTACTACACGTTAGGTTTCTCTATAGATGTGAGTCACTCAACCGGAGGTATCCTGTCAGATCGTCCATCCTTTGAGTGAGTACAGGTCAGCCGATCTGGTTTCGTCCGTTAAAGTTAACTTATTTAAATAACAATCACGGTCCTGCACAGTAAGTGATCTTACATATGCAGGTCAAATCGGAATTTCTTCAGTTATTGTTAAAAAAAACAAGCTAACAGACTTCATAGCTAGCCTTAGTGAAGCGGTCAGGGGGATCTTTCTGCCTCCACCTAAGCTCCGCCCACAGAAAAACATCACAATGTTTACTAACAGGAAATTGGTCTTAAGTTTGAGTTATTTTATTGTTTTTGTCATTTAAAAAAAATATTTGTCTTTTTATTATAATTGTTTTTTTGTATTTTTTTTTTTAATACATCAAGTTAAAAAAACGTCTTGGCAACTACAGGTTTGATATAATAAGTTTTTTAATTTATATTTTATTTCAAGTAACGGTAATTATTATAATTACCATGGTTTTATTTCACTTTGTTTCTTCACTTATATTAATGCATGCAGATATCAAGTTATTGGTTTCAATGTGTTTATGTTATGCAATCCATCACTACTGGGGGAGATAGAGAGCGCGAAGCCTGCACGTGTTACCGAGCACCGTGTAGTTGTTATAACACGGCTCCCCCCTTCACCCCCCCTTATGCACCAGCTCCGTGAGCGCCGTACGAAGACGGGACTCACCGCATAAACGAGAACCGACCACATTATGGGTGAGTGCCTTGTTGATCGCGTCCACGATCACAACATGACAGAAAGTTTTGGACTCGCTACAAAACAGCTAAATCATTTTGTCAGACCACATTCTTTGTGCAACGTTCGCATTCGCTTTGGGAATGGTTTGTCCTACTAAAAGCCCCATAGTGTTGTCCTTGCTTCCGATTGGTCACCTCCGCTATTCAAAAACACAAGCCTAAATTATATAGCCTGACGGATTAAATCAAAATCAGTTACTGCTCTGTTGCACAAAATAATGTGTTTCGCAAATTAAAAACAAATGTCTTTAACAAAACAATGCAAATATTAATATCGTTACACATTCTGTTCAGGTGGTAGGGTCCTCAACTAAACTGCTTCACGGGATTTGTAGTCTCTATGAAGCTTTCGAGAACGTTTAACGTTATCAATAGAGGAGGAGCGTAGAACTACATCACCCACAGTGCACCGCGACGGGTTTGCGTCAAGTCTATTCCGTTGCATTTTCAAGATGGCGTCGCTGGGAAGGAGGCGCGGTGTCCCAGTCAACAGGGAGAGGTCAGTTAGATTAAAACCTGTTATTATTTCATAAAACGTGACGTGAAATTTTTAGGCTTTATGCAGAATTTAAGTTAGTTTAGTATCCTTAAAATACTAAGACTTTTGGAGTTTTGTAGAGCCGCAAACACTAATAAATACTGTTTGAATAGAGCTCATGTGTTGTTTTGATTAGCTTACTGACTCGGGTCCCTCAACTGATTAGCAGTGCAGAGACCGGCAAAAATGTGTTTTTATGGCTTTTACATCTGAAATCTCGACATTGATCACTCATGTTTTTTGCAGTATGTGTTACCCATATTGACACGAGAGGAACAAGTTAAAATAGCGCTTCACAGCCATGACAGCGGGTTTCAAGGAGATGTGTACAGTTAGCAGGGGTTTACAGTTTTTATACCAACTTTCGTGTTTGCCTCAAATGTCTTGACACCTGGAAGAAATTATATTTTTCCTCCTAATAATATGGTTGTTTAATGCACTGCTTGTTAAACTGACAGTATGCGTGAAATTTATTTAACCGTTGCAAAAGACAGACCGCTTTCACTTGTCTCTGTCGACTCGTTTAGCAGCTCAGTATTTTCTGAAATAATGACCATTTTGAAATAAGATTTTAATTATATTCCAACCGGAGCAAAGTGTCTTTCATCGTACACGTGAAAATTTCCCGTCAGCCTTTATGCTTCATAACATCGCTCAAAAGTTTCTTGTTTGACTGTGAACTCAGGCCGCAGATGGTCTGGCTGATTTCGATAACGCGAGACAGCTCGTGTCTAATAAAGACCAGAATACACGGTCATTTTGTATTTTATATAGTCATTTTAAAATGCTTTTTGAAAAATTCCACTTAATTCCCAAAAAGAAATAAAAAAAGCATGCCATCCCATCTTAAGAGATGTTGGCTGCTCTTAAAGTACCTATTTTATGAAATCTGTTATACTTTTTTTCCACACAGTAAATCTTAGTAGTTACATTTACATGCAACTAAATAAATACATTGATGGCTCAACTGGACTGGAAGGCTTTCATGTAAATGACCCAGTTGATTTCAGTTTGGTATGGGTGGTGTAGACCTGAAATAATCATGAAATGATCAATATGAAGAAATGAAGCATTGAATCTAACTATTTTCTCAATCTGAATCAATAAATAAACTTTAATATGTTTACATATGTCTCACGTGAGCATGTTTACTTGTGCTCTACAAATTGGTCAGTAGAGGAGACAAAATATTTACTAAATATTAGCTAAAAAGCTCCTCTGACATGCAAAAACAACAAATCTTGATAGCTCCATTGACATTATTACGCTGGTTTTTGATGTTGACCTGAAATAATCCGATTAAACAGGAAAAAATAAGTGCTTTGATACAATTTTCTCTATCAGATTAAAAAATACCTCATGCACAGTGCCATGATGCATCGGTTTACATACATTTTACATCTTACAAACTAGTCAGTTTTTTTATGCAAAAAAAAAAATCGCAGTAGCTCATGTGACAATATCAGGTTGGTTTTCTCCAATTCTCACTGCGCCAACTGGGTTTTGTTTAGATTACATGTGATGCATGTAAATGAATATGTGAATCAGATTGCAGCGTTTAGGGTTCATAAACAGAACTTTCAGAATCTGGATTGGATTAATTCAGATTAATGAATTCTCACTTTCTATCGCTCTCTTCAGGGGAGTGATGGCGGCCACGGAGTGTTACATCGTCCACGAGATCTACAACGGTGAGAATGCACAGGAGCAGTTCGAGTACGAGCTGGAGCAGGCTCTGGAGGCGCAGTACCGCTACATCGTAATCGAACCCACACGCATCGGAGACGAGACGGCCCGCTGGGTGGCCGTGGGAAACTGCCTGCACAAATCCGCCGTTCTGGCAGGGGCCACGTGCCTCCTGACGCCGCTCGCCCTTCCCGCCGACTACTCCCGTTACGTGGCGCTCCCCGCTGGCGCTCTGAGCCTGGCCTGCGCCGCGCTCTACGGCATCTCCTGGCAGTTCGACCCCTGCTGCAAATACCAGGTGGAGTACGACAGTCAGAAGCTCTCGCGGCTGCCGCTGCACACGCTCACCTCCTCCTCGCCAGTGGTTCTGGTTCGGCGGGACGACGTGCACAGAAAGAGACTGCACAACACGATAGCGTTGGCGGCCCTGGCGTACTGTGCCAAGAAGATCTATGAACTGTACGCCGTATGAGCGCTGTGGCACATGCACACACACGCATACAGATACTGATATATGCGTACACACACACAAACACGCAGCAGGGAGGTGAGAAGCACTACTAAACACCCGACACTGGCAGATACACACACACACACACACCAAACAAAACATATGGATGGACCGACGGAGAGAGTGATGGAAAAACAAAAGGAGGCGGCGTGCTCTCCGTTACGCTTTTTCAGCGTTTTGCTTTCAGTCGGTTAATGATTGGACGGATGGGTGGGTGGATGGATGGATGGATGAGAGGAAGGGTTGGGGGGGAGCTTGTAGTTCTGAATGAATCTTCCCCTGTTCTCTGTACTTTAAAAGTGATATCACCAGTGCACTTGAGCCCCCCTTCCCGCTCCTTCCCTGCGCCTGTCCAGCCCCTTCCTCGTCCCGGCGGCCCTCCCCAAACGTCACCTGCCACCCACACGGAGCTTCCACACCCGGGCAGCGACCTGTCGGACTGAACGTGTGGTGGACAGACGGACGGATCATGTTTTAAGAATGACCTTTGAATCCTCTCTTTTCTCCCTCTGTGTAGTTTTACTGTACCCTGCCTTTGGTGCATCACCTTTTCATTAAACAGTAGGAGATTTAACTTCACACGCATCTCTGACCACCTTTATTTGACCCTCAAGGGCTCAGATTCTTTCTTGGCGCACATCTGAGTTTTAGCCTTCACGCAGAGCTCACGGGCAGATTTGCTTTACAAGCCGTGGTTTGTAATGGATCAGTTTGAATCCGGTTCTTCGTATGAAGTTATGAAAAGTAAATATGAAAGGTGAGCAGAAAATGTGAACTCATCTGAAATGGATAGTTCACTTCACCCCTAAAATTTTGTCATTTGTGATGATCTAGACCCATATGTGCGGTTAAAGGAAACTAGAGGTCAAAATGGAAATGCGTAACTCATCTTAAGAAATCTGAAGGGCAAACTTGTGGAAAAATAATTGGACAAAATAGAGAATATTTCAAGCACATGGACACCTTTTCAAATCAGAGGGATTGGAACTGTGTTTGAAGCAAAGGACTGAATGTGGCAGTAAACGGATCAGTGTAATCCAGTTCTTCTTATGAAGTTAAATATAAAAAAATATGAAAGGCGAGCAGTAAATGGGAACACATGTGAAATGCATAGTTCACTCATATATTAATGTTTTATCATTTACTTATGTTCCAGACCCATGCTGTTTTTTTAATTTTTTTTATTTTTTTTTTGCTTATTCCTATACCTTGAATTAGCAGATAAACCAGTTTAATTGAATGACTATTGCGAGTTTGTGAAAGTTTTAGTCTCAAATGGTATTTTGTATTAATGGTACCATGTTTACACTTATTTATAGTGTTTTTATGAATGCACCCCAGCCTGTCGAGCTTAAATTAGTTTTCTGATATGTTTTATTTTAATATTGTAGTGTATAATATCTGAAACAGGATATTCAAAGAGAAAAAGGTAGGGTCAAAATGGTCAGTATTTATTTTAAAGGGATAGTTCACCCAAAAATGAGAATTTTGTCATTAATTACTCACCCTCATGTCGTTCCAAACCTGTAAGATATTCGTTCATCTTTAGAACACAAATGAAGATATTTTTAATTAAATCCCAGAGCTACGCAAATTTTATTTTTTTATTTTTTGCGAACAAAAATGTTCTTCTCCAAATCACATATTTCAGCTTCGTAAAATTAAGGTTGAACCACTGATGTCAAATGGACTATTTTAATGATGTCCTCACTACCTTTCTGGGCCTTGAATGCATCAGTTGCATTGTTATCTATGCAGGATCAGAAAGCTCTCGGATTTCATCAAAAATATCTTAATGTTCTGAAGATGAACGAAGGTCTTACGGGTTTGGAACGACATGAGGGTGAGTAATTAATGACAGAATTTTCATTTTTGGGTGAACTATCCCTTTAAGTGTAATATTCTGCTCACTAGAATTGCTAAATTGTTTTGTCAAACATGTTTTTCAAACCGTCCTCTTGTCTGCAGTTGGTCAACACTTCACATTCAGGAGCCAGACAGAAAAGCCTAATTCTTATTGTAGTTTTGACATGTCAAATGCGTGGTTCACTGTTAGTGATTCTTAAAAATCGTATTTTTGGCTTCTTAAAACAGGTTCATCAGAACATGTATGTATGTATGTATTACACGTTTTAGAATGTCCTAAAAGGTGACACTATGTAAAGAAATAATGCTTAATTCAAGATTAATTAGGAATTAAAGATTTTAATTAAGAATTACATTTTTAGGTAAAAATTGATTTAAGATTAGGGCTTGAACACAAAGACCGAGTTCAGGTCATGTGAGGAAAATCTTCTATAGTTCATGTCTGTGATGATCTCAGGTCAGAAGGTGAGTCCATATGTTGTGTGTTTTAAAACAAAATCTGTTTCAAATATGCTTGTCACAGATCGAATTCAGCTGGGTTTTAATAAAATATGAGCAGGGTTTTAAGGGGACTGGATTTGGGTTTTTCAGTCCTGAGGCATTTAACTCTAAATGGTGTTAATGTTTTACTGGGTTAGAAGGAAACTAGGCTTAAAACTGAGAATGTGAAACGCATCTTAAAGGTAAACTTGTGGAAGAAGAATTGGGCAAAATACCACATATTTCATGCACATGGACACTTTTTATATCTGGGAGTTTAGAGCTGTATGTGAACCGGTGGAATCGAAGGACTGAACGAGGTGGTTATTTTCGTTATGTTTAGACTGACTGTTTGAACACCATTTAAATAACATTGCTGTGACAGAAATATCTGCCGAGTTTCCAGTATCAACCTTATTTGGAGACAAAAATCACCTGGCTGGCATTGCTAAGTCCATAGTATTTTTTTTCAGTGCTAAAATGTTGCAAGGAAGTTGCAAATGGACAGCTTTCATTTGGATGAACATCATGGCCCATCGATACATTTCTTGAAGACAATCCCCCTCTATATGTCAGTTATTGCACCGTTTAGAAATTGCTTTTCCTTTAAAGCATGAACATTTCGTCACATTAATTTCTCTGCATCTCTACCAAAAAAAAAAAAAAAAACATGAGCCATAAGTATCTGTCATAACCAGATTATCATGAGGTCCTTGCAGTGATGCTCCACATGTGTTCTTACCATTTTTTTTGTTGCCATGGAAATGTTTCAAGTAATATATAATTACTTAGCAGAAGGCAGGCGAGAACTTTATTAAAACATAAACAAATCATTAAACGTTCAGATTATTTCAACTGCCTGTTGTAATAAGGGCCACCTGAACATTATGATGATAATCAGTGATAACCAAACGGGAACTACAAAGAGCCATGTGATCTGATTTACAACTGTAGGCAAAAGGTGAAATGAAAATGCGCCAAGTCTAATAGGGTGCATGGAGTGGAAACGTCAGTTAATAATAAATTAGGGTTAATAAGTAATCAATAAAGTAACAAATTACTTAATACAGGACAATATAATGGACCTTCTGTGAGTTTTATGGAGGTAAATGTAAGACTTTTTTTCAGACAAATTGAAAATTTTTTTAGGATGAATTCTCCATTACCAAATTATTTTACACAACAATCAAGATAGATTCAAAAACGACATAAGTCGTCATTTGCTGATAAATTTATCAAAATGAAGTGAATTCATGTTTTAAAAAAAGCAGAAATATCTATTTATTCGAGTCAACTTAATTCAAAGGGAAAACCAGTTTTCATACCCCACTGACATTTTTTTTAGATGAACACACATCTCAAGTAAATATATCTTGAATTAAGGATGCTTAGATATCTGTATTGAAAAACAAGACAATAATACTGCCTGCAGTGCATGTAACATTTTTGACTTTATGAATTTAAGACCTCTCAAGGCCTTAATTTGTGGAAGGGCAAATTAAAACTGTTTAAGACCAGCAGAAATTTGATTTAAATCGATGTAATCTGGTTCTTGTATGATGAATGTGTGTTCTGCTTATCTAAGAACTGGTGTGTTTTTCAAAGTTCAGGGATGATTCGAGCAACTGAATCCATTTTTAAATATTTATTAAATACATTCCATGAGCATTTACCTATAGGCATAAAAATTATGCAAAGATACTGTTTCCTCTTATTCCTCCTTCACTCTGTGTTCTTTTATGGCGCGTGAAGCCATCAGTCTGAAGTAGAGAGCGGGCCACAGTGTGCGCAGATAGATGGCTGCAGTAGGCAGCAGCCCAGCCAATACAACGTCTTTCTGTTTGTGACAGACAGCTTTCAGAACAGCATGTGCCACGTCCACCGGATCCGACCCCCTCGCTGTGGTTTTGTCCATTACTTCAGATCCAAAAGAAACGTATGAATAATATTAAAATTTGTATATTTATGATACTCATTTTCCAAAACATCTTTTATAGCTCAGATTCTTGACAAGAACAACATGCTCTCACCTCCATATTTGGAGCCGTCCCCGGTGACCGCATTAATGGACAGGTTGGTTCTGATGTAACCAGGGCTGATGACTGACACCTGCAGGCCGAACCGGTCCACCTCTGCCCTCAAACAGTCAAAATAGGCCTGCGTCGCATGCTTGGATGCAGAATCTGACAGAAAACATTTCAGATATGCAAGCAAGGTACAGGATCACACTGTTTTTATTCATGAAGAAAAATCTTTGAATTCCCTCGAAATGCCTTCTTTTGTGAACGTATACTCACACGCAGATCTGTACGGTATGGAGATCTTTCCCTGCACGCTGCTGATGACTACAATATGTCCACTGCGTCTATCCACCATCGAAGGCAGAATGGCTGGATTGAATAAAAAAATGCTTTAATTATAATAAAAATCTACATAATGTCATACAGTCAAATTAAAAATTATTCAGACACCAGATATAATTATTATTTTTTTTACTAGTGGGTGCAGGACACTATAGTTCATTTATGTAAGCGTGGAAAGCACAATAAAGTAAACTGTGACATTATACCCAAAAATTCTTCATACAGTAAAACTGTATGATTGATAAATTGATAAAAATTTGGGACTTAAAATGATTCAGACACTTTGACCTGACCATGTTTTGCTTACGTGTTTTTCTTTAATTGCTAATGCCACCTTTTTACACCGAAGACTGAACAAAATTAAACACTGCTTGGTAATTGGTTGACCTACATTGGTATTATCCGATTGTGTACTTAAATTTAACATCTGACAGCTATTCAACCTAATTCATTACTATCAAAGTTATCGGACATATCAAAATGAATTTGTTCTGACACTGTTCTTGTCATATTTTATTACCATTTTCTAAACTATAGCGAATAAACTGTGATAATGTGAGAAATGTTGAAGGTGTCTGAATAAATTTTGACTGTGTATAATGTGATATATACTAAATTATATAATTTGCAGCACATTATATAGGCCTATAATTTTGTATTTTTTTCACATTTAATATAATTTTTTATATTAATATACATGGGTCGAAGACGAAAAAGGGTTTAAGCATAAAAACAATAAGTGTAATACTGCTTTAAATTCCCCCCCAAATTTTTTTCCCCCCAAAAATAAATATCATACATTTTTCCCTGATTTACAGAAGACACCCACTAAAATGTCATTCATATTTACAACAAAAATCAATGAATGACATATTAAAAGACTAAT